>NC_048597.1:66754009-67354009 GCF_003668045.3 Cricetulus griseus | reverse complement strand
TTGTGGGTAAAAATATAAAGTGTTTTGTCATCTCTGTGTTTTTACCTCCTAGAGACTGCAGAGCAGACTACAAGAGATAACACGGCAGGATGGAAGTAAGTTCTTGAATGTAAAATACTTTTCCTCGACTAACCTCATGTTGTGAAAAATGTTATATAACATACTGCCTTAATTTAGTAATAACTACACTTAGCCATTTTCATAGTTACCCTTATCTACTTTAATGTAGATTGAAGTTTTAGTGGTTTTCCAGGATGCTTCTTTTTGTTGTTGTTGCTTTTTTGTTTTTGTTTTTGTTTTTGTTTTTGTTTTTGAGACAGGGTTTCTCTGTGGCTTTGGAGACTGTCCTGAACTAGCTTTTGTAGACCAGGCTGGTCTTAAACTCACAGAAATCCGCCTGCCTCTGCCTCTCAAGTGCTGGGATTAAGGAGTGTGTGCGCCACTATCACCCGGCCAGGATGCTTCTTGACAGGAAGCCATGCCCCACTGTGGTGTGATGAGGTTAGCTGTGTAGGGAATGTGGCTCCTGACACCGTCCTGTGGTCATCTCCAATTGCACTTGGCTGTGTGTAGGTCCCTAATTAAAGTGCTTAAACTATGCCAGACAGCAGCAGATCAGAGCTTCTGGTCCACTGTAGCCCCAAGCAGTAAATCTGGAGTGACTAACACAAGATATATAAGCTTTATTATGTTCATTGACATTTCTTTTAATTTTTAAAAATTATGGCAAAATAAGAAAAAACTACCTAAAGTATCAGTGGCAATAAATATTATCATACTGCAATGCATACTTTACCCAAGCAGAGCCTCTATCCCTGTAGGCAGCAGTCCCCTCAACAGCACCAGGCCTTCTGTTCTGCTCTCCAGTTCCAGCATTCACTTTGAGTTTGTCAGATGCATAAGAAGGAAGTCCTAGTGTGACTTGCTCAATTCCCTTGGTGTACTGTCTTTAAGGTTCATAAATGTTAGGAAACATGTCAGAGTGGGCCTCTAATATTTCAGTGTTCGGTGTGTGGGTGTCTCCCACATGCATTTACCCTTTAGCAGACCGTTGGGCTGTCCTACCTTTGGTCTGCTGGGTGATTGGCTTTGAACATCTTTGGCATGCAGATATTTGGGGTCACTTTCATTTCTATTGGGTACAAAACCATAAGTGGCATCGATGGATAAAGTAGTCATTTTAAAAGTTCCTTTGTGCTGGGAATTGCACCCAGATCCAGGCAGGTTCTCTCACCCTGTTTCTAGAGTTCTCCACAGCCACACCATTGTTCGCATCCTCTGTCTGCAGTGTGTGAGGTTGGTCGTACCACATTCTCACCGATGCGTTCATCCTTTCTCCTGTCATTCTCTATCAATCATGAGGGGTGTCAGGGGACTCCCTTCCACCCCTCTCTCCCTCATCCTTTTCCCTTCTCTCTCCTTTCATAGTTTCCATCTGGGGCATCATGTGTTTTGCTTAACCGAGTATCTTTTCATGTACTTATTTGACCACTTGCATTTTTTTTCTGGAAAAATATCTGTTCTGCTCCTCCATCCATTTTTAGTTAGGTATTTGCCTAACTAAATTTTATATTCCTTGACAGTCCAGCATATCTTGCCAGAAGGTCGGTGAGTTTTAGATTATCTTCCACACATTCTTCTAGTCCTCTTTCATCCAGAAACTCTGTAGATAATCTGCCCATACTTTTTGTTGCTAAGGCCAGGTAACAGAGTTTGTGTTGTATCTTGGCCATCTTGTATAACACCATGGCTTTTTCGAACCTACGAAAAGACTTGATTAACTTTTCCTATTGGTGATCAAACTAGACATTTAGTGATTGCTTTTGTACTGTTTGTATGTACTCAGTCAGTTTGATAATGTTGTATTTGATGCATTTTGTGATAGTTTTCTTAAATTTAGTGTTACAAGAGTAAGTCTTGCAAATACATGAATGGCCAGGTGTTTCTCCATTGCTGTTGTAGTTCATAGGCAGCATATCCAGAAGCCAGTTTTTCCAAAGTTCACAATCTCATAACCTGTCTAGTAACAGCCTCCTGCCTTCAGATCCACTGTTGACAGTGTGCTAAGAAATCCAGCTCTCTGCTAAGTGCATGGCCTTGTGTTTAGTCTCCATGGGTAGCACCCAACTGACTAAACCACAGACTGCCCTCCTCTGAAGTTTTAGTCTCATGAAGGAGACACGGAGAGATAAAACTTGTAATATAGGTGGAACAGAATGTGTCAGAGGTGCCGTGGAAATGGCAAAGGAGTCACAAGAGTGCCTGAACTCTTGTGTGTATAACTCAGGAGTCAGTGTGTGTTGTGGAAGACACGTACTATACAGAGCATGGAAAGGGGTTTTGAGGCTGAGGACTGGAGTGTGTGCATGTGGCTAGCGAGTAGCCTCAGGGAGATGAACTTATCTCTCTTCTGTTATGCAGGCAGAGTCTCTGTACTTAAGGCCTGGGGATCTCTGGTGCTTTCTCTATGAGAGGTGGTCTGATTGGACTTACATATGAACAAGAACAGAAAAGCAGGCTTAGGAAGTCAAATGCAAAGAAGAATCAGTGCTCCATCTGGGGACAGGGAGGGACATAGCAGGTATACAGGCCGAATGAACAAGAGGTACAGAGGAGGAAGCACCAAAGATGGGAGCAATTCATAGATCAGGAACTTGGAGATGATGGTTCTATAAATCCTCTGAAATTAAGGGGAGAAGCAGATGTGAGGTGAGTGTGATAAGCTGCGTCAGTCACCTTAATGCTGTGACAGGATACTTGATCAAAGTGACTGAGGAAGGAAGGGGTTTTTTTAGCTCATAGTTTGAGGGTGCAGTCCTTCATAGTGGGGAGGGTGGGAGGCAAGAGCAACTCCCAGCTGTGACTTTCAGTCATGAAGAAACATGCAAAATGCTCTCTGCTTTCTTCTTATTAAGTCTGGACTGTAGCACTTGGGTAGTGACATCCATGTTTAGGGTGGCTCTCCCAGCTCTTCAGTTAAGATTTTTTGGACAAACCCCCACCACACACACACACACACACACACACACACAGAGAGAGAGAGAGAAGAGAGAGAGAGAGAGAGAGAGAGAGAGAGAGAGAGAGAGAGAGAGAGAGAGAGAGAAAAGGGGGTATATTTCCATGGAGATTTTGAATTCAGTTGAGTTGACAATGAAGATTAACCAACTAGAGCTACAGACAGAGAGGGACAAGTGTGTTTCACAGAAGCTCTGAGGTCCTAGTAGCATATCTTTGAGTGACATTTATCTTCTTTCCAATCTAGACACCAAGGAGGCTTTCCCACTGAAGGGTGTTGAAGATGCCATGGTAGAGACGATTGCTCTTTGCCAGAGGAATTCCCAGAGTTTGAATCAGCAGCAGCGAGAGGTAGGCCTATGTCTGCATGTGTGAAAACTCACAGCTAATTCTATTTCCACTGCCCCCTTGGCAACCTGAATTTAATTTGTTTGAGCTTTAATCACTTTTGAGTGTTCCCAGGAGCGTAAGGCTCTTGACATCATTGCCAGGAGGCCCTGGCTCCTTTCTTTCACAAAGGCCTCCTGCCCGCAGTTTCACTACAGAGTGTTGGTGTGGGAATGCTGGGTGCTGGGTGCCTGTGGGGCCTATGGGCCCTGTGGGGCAGAATTTCTGTTTATGCCAAGTGGAGGAACTTGTAGTCAGTTGTCATCGCGTCTGTTCACAGTGGGTAAGAGTGAGCAAGAAGATCAAGAGCAAAGCCCTCGAGAGTACCTAGAGTGCAGCCTAGGGTAGAGCGGTGATTCTCAGCCCTGGCTACACATGGGAGTGGCCTGGGGGCTTTGAACTTCTTCATTATGTGTGCTGTACCCCATGTAATTAACTGCAGCTAAGCCCCAGGCATCAGCACATCTGTGTACTTGAGTCTAGTGTGTAGCCAAGCTTGGGAAGCTCTGCTGCTAACCATGCAGACTGAACAAAGTTAAAAGCATAAAACACCTGGTGCAGAAAAATAGAAACTACAGGCAGTTTAGCATGGAGAGCTGAACTCTGGTGATTTTAGGAGTAAAGTTGTTGACTGGGGTGGTAGTTCAGTGACAGAGTACTTGCCTAGCCTGTGTGAGGGCCTGGCTTCAGCCCCAGGGAAGAGCCAATAGCGTTATGTTGTAGCACCTCACACAGCCTCACTTTCTTTTTTTTTGTAAGTTTTTTTTAAAATTTATTTATTTATTATGTCTTCTGCCTGCATGCCAGCAGAGGGCACCAGATCTCATTCAAGGTGGTTGTGAGCCACCATGTGGTTTCTGGGAATTGAACTCAGGACCTCTTGGAAGAAAGTCAGTGCTCTTAACCACTGAGCCATCTCTCCAGCCCCAGCTTCACTTTCTGTGCATGCCCCTCCGGTACTCCTGACCTGCCATTGTACTGGTAGCAGGGCCTCCTCTCATATCCTAGGTTTCTGAAATTGGGACTGAGATTCGTTTTTCATGTGTATGTACTATATATGTTAAAAAAGAATACATCTTGGCATATTTTCTGTCTTCATAATTTTATAATTTCTCTATTATGTTTTTGTCAGGGGTTGTAAAAAGTATGCGTAAGAAACATATTGGCATATAGATGTTAATAAGGTTTACCAAAAACCTTATTAAAAGTTTTTGGTAAAATAATATAGATAACCTTAAAAAAAAATCATGCAGTAGTAGAGACTGGGACACAACAAAGCAGTTAAAGTGCTTGACATGAGCAAGAGGGCTGGAGTTCAGACCCCAGAGTCCATGTAAATTCCATGTGGGTGTGGTGACTACTCCAGGTCTAGCCTTCTACAGGCTTTGGGTTTGACTGCGGGTCTCCGTGTGCGCACACATACATTCAAACATACACACGTCATACACATATGCACTCAAAAAGAAAAAAAAAAGTCATACAGTGTAGAAAGTTCCTATATCCTGAGTGGCCCCACTCTACATAACTGTCCTATATGCTGAGTGTCCCCACTCTACATGACTGTCCTATATGCTGAGTGTCCCCACTCTACATGACTGTCCTATATGCTGAGTGTCCCCACTCTACATGACTGTCCTATGTGCTGAGTGTCCCCACTCTACATGACTGTCCTATATGCTGAGTGTCCCCACTCTACATGACTGTCCCTATATGCTGAGTGTCCCCACTCTACATGACTGTCCCTATGTGCTGAGTGTCCCCACTCTACATGACTGTCCTATATGCTGAGTGTCCCCACTCTACATGACTGTCCCTATATGCTGAGTGTCCCCACTCTACATGACTGTTCCTATATGCTGAGTGTCCCCACTCTACATGACTGTCCCTATGTGCTGAGTGTCCCCACTCTACATAACTGTCCTATGTGCTAAGTGTCCCCACTCTACATGACTGTTCTATATGCTGAGTGTCCCCACTCTACATGACTGTTCCTATATGCTGAGTGTCCCCACTCTACATGACTGTCCCTATGTGCTGAGTGTCCCCACTCTACATGACTGTCCTATATGCTGAGTGTCCCCACTCTACATGACTGTCCCTATATGCTGAGTGTCCCCACCTACATGACTGTCCTATGTGCTGAGTGTCCCCACTCTACATGACTGTCCTATATGCTGAGTGTCCCCATTCTACATGACTGTCCTATATGCTGAGTGTCCCCACTCTACATGACTGTCCCTATATGCTGAGTGTCCCCACTCTACATGACTGTTCCTATATGCTGAGTGTCCCCACTCTACATGACTGTCCTATGTGCTGAGTGTCCCCACTCTACATGACTGTCCTATATGCTGAGTGTCCCCACTCTACATGACTGTCCTATGTGCTGAGTGTCCCCATTCTACATGACTGTCCTATATGCTGAGTGTCCCCACTCTACATGACTGTCCCTATGTGCTGAGTGTCCCCACTCTACATGACTGTCCTATATGCTGAGTGTCCCCACTCTACATGACTGTCCTATGTGCTGAGTGTCCCCACTCTACATGACTGTCCTATATGCTGAGTGTCCCCACTCTACATGACTGTCCTATGTGCTGAGTGTCCCCATTCTACATGACTGTCCTATATGCTGAGTGTCCCCACTCTACATGACTGTCCCTATGTGCTGAGTGTCCCCACTCTACATGACTGTCCTATATGCTGAGTGTCCCCACTCTACATGACTGTCCTATGTGCTGAGTGTCCCCACTCTACATGACTGTCCTATATGCTGAGTGTCCCCACTCTACATGACTGTCCTATGTGCTGAGTGTCCCCATTCTACATGACTGTCCTATATGCTGAGTGTCCCCACTCTACATAACTGTCCTATGTGCTGAGTGTCCCCATTCTACATGACTGTCCTATGTGCTGAGTGTCCCCACTCTACATGACTGTCCTATGTGCTGAGTGTCCCCACTCTACATGACTGTCCTATGTGCTGAGTGTCCCCACTCTACATGACTGTCCCTATATGCTGAGTGTCCCCACTCTACATGACTGTCCTATGTGCTGAGTGTCCCCACTCTACATGACTGTCCTATATGCTGAGTGTCCCCACTCTACATAACTGTCCTATTGCTGAGTGTCCCCACTCTACATGACTGTCCTATATGCTGAGTGTCCCCACTCTACATGACTGTCCCTATGTGCTGAGTGTCCCCACTCTACATGAATGTCCCTATATGCTGAGTGTCCCCACTCTACATGACTGTCCTATATGCTGAGTGTCCCCACTCTACATGACTGTCCTATATGCTGAGTGTCCCCACTCTACATGACTGTCCCTATGTGCTGAGTGTCCCCACTCTACATGACTGTCCTATATGCTGAGTGTCCCCACTCTACATGACTGTCCTATATGCTGAGTGTCCCCACTCTACATGACTGTCCTATATGCTGAGTGTCCCCACTCTACATGACTGTCCCTATGTGCTGAGTGTCCCCACTCTACATGACTGTCCTATATGCTGAGTGTCCCCACTCTACATGACTGTCCCTATATGCTGAGTGTCCCCACTCTACATAACTGTCCTATGTGCTGAGTGTCCCCACTCTACATGACTGTCCTATGTGCTGAGTGTCCCCACTCTACATGACTGTCCTATATCCTGAGTATCCCCACTCTACATGACTGTCCCTATGTGCTGAGTGTCCCCACTCTACATGACTGTCCTATAGCTGAGTGTCCCCACTCTACATAACTGTCCTATGTGCTGAGTGTCCCCACTCTACACGACTGTCCTATATGCTGAGTGTCCCCACTCTACATGACTGTCCTATATGCTGAGTGTCCCCATTCTACATGACTGTCCTATATGCTGAGTGTTCCCACTCTACATGACTGTCCTATGTGCTGAGTGTCCCTACTCTACATAACTGTCCTATGTGCTGAGTGTCCCCACTCTACATGACTGTTCCTATATGCTGAGTGTCCCCACTCTACACGACTGTCCTATATGCTGAGTGTCCCCACTCTACATAACTGTCCTATGTGCTGAGTGTCCCCACTCTACATAACTGTCCCTATATGCTGAGTGTCCCCACTCTACATGACTGTCCTATATGCTGAGTGTCCCACTCTACATGACTGTCCTATATGCTGAGTGTCCCCACTCTACATGACTGTCCTATATGCTGAGTGTCCCCACTCTACATGACTGTCCTATGTGCTGAGTGTCCCCACTCTACATGACTGTCCTATATGCTGAGTGTCCCCACTCTACATGACTGTCCTATGTGCTGAGTGTCCCCACTCTACATGACTGTCCCTATGTGCTGAGTGTCCCCACTCTACATGACTGTCCTATATCCTGAGTGTCCCCACTCTACATGACTGTCCTATATCCTGAGTGTCCCCACTCTACATGACTGTTCTATATGCTGCCCAGGCCCTGTGATTTCTCTTAACAAGGATGATAGCATCATGCAGTTCTCTGAAAACCTAGCTGTTGGCTATGCATCTCAAGGCAGCAATTCAAGTTGTGTCATCTCAGGTGATGGGATTGTCACAGTATGGGTCATCATTTTAACATAGGTTTTTAGACTTATGTACCTTAAAATCTTAGAAATCAATATTATAGATAAAGCGTAAAAGGTGAAAGGACTGGTATTGGAACCGTATATCCCAAGACCGAGTTCTTAGAGCAAAGATTCATTTGCTCCAGAAGGACAGAGGGCAGGGCTAAGAGACAAAGACAGGAGATGGAGGGCAAGTGGGGCCGGGAGGAGGGAACAAGGGAGGGATATTTGCCTCCAAACTGCCTCTGGGTAGAGAGGAGACAGGTGTGGCCCATAGGCAAATGTCAGTTTATAAAGGTAAAATGGAAACCCCCATGTTAGGATGATGTGTTTAATTTTAATCGGGCATGTTAATTAGGGTAGCCAAAGGGGGAGCTTTTGATTTCTGGACTTTAATACATAAATAGCTGGACCTTGGTGGTCAGCCTCAGGAAGAGGAAGTGGCCAACTAAGGGAGTAGACCTTGGTGGCTAACTTTAGGAATGTAATCTAATGAATATTAGCAAGGAAGAGGGAACAAGGGATGAGCAAGGCCTGCCAGAGCCATGTTTGTCATGCTCAGGCTTGCCAGGGTCCCTTCAAAAGGGTGTTTACCACGTTTAAGGTTAATGTAGAGATTTAATAGAAGAATAATTCTCCTATTTAAGATATGAACACATCTCGTCACTTTTATCTCTACATATATATCATCTGCCATTTGGAAAAGCAAAAATAAACCTTTTTAAAAGAAAATTTTAAAAAATCATCTTGATTAAATAATTTTATAAATCAAATTTCTAAACACGATAAATAGATAAACCAGTTAGGTGTGCCATGGAAAACAAGAGTTAGCTAAAATAAACAAATAGGTGATGCATCTCTGAAAACATGATAAACAACTAAAGACAGGGTACTTAAGAGTACATACAATACAAGGTCAAGATCACTGGCTAACGGAAATACAGCTGAGTCAAGGAGCTGCGTGCACCAGCTGAATCAGGTGGAGCAGCTTGGAGAGGGATCGTGGGTGACACAGCTCCCTGCCTCGGACTCAGATGGGTGGAATGGGCTCTCTGGGACCTGGAAACCACTGTACCAGACACCCTCTTCAGGGACACCCAGTAAGAAAGCCACTAGACCTGTCTCTTGTGAGGTATTTGTATGCTGTATGATGATGTATTGCTGTGGCTGGTTTAATAAAGAGCTGAACGGCTGATAGCTAGGCAGGAAGTGCAGGTGGGATTTCCGGGGAGAGAGAGGAAGAGGAGGAGGAGGAGGAGGAGGAGGAGGAGGAGGAGGAGGAGGAGGAGGAGGAGGAGGAGGAGCTAGGCATGCAGGAGAAGCCAGGAGACAGGGAGAGGAAACAGGAGGCGCAAGATGGAAGAGAGGTAACACCGTGTGATAGAATGTGGATTAATTTAAGTTGTAAGAGCTAACTGGGACAAGCCTAAGCTAAAGGCCAAACTTTCATAACTAATAAGTCTCAGTGTCATTATTAGTGGACTGGTGGTCCCGATGCGAGAGCATATTACACCTTTTCATGTATGTTCGTCGGCACTGGGTGCTGGTGTCCTGCAAGACACCACGTTCCTGCTCTGTCACACCTAGCCTTCCTTGGGTCTCCTGGATACTTGCAGAATTAAGTTCCTGTCAAGGCACTGGAAGTCATTTATAAATGACTGCCTGGGTTATCGAAATGGATTAGCTTGGGTTTTGTGGTGAAGACTGGAATAATACAGAATTTGGAGTCTGCGTTATTACAGTTATCGTTGGCAGATTACTTAATTTCTGTAAACCAAATGAAGATACCTATGACAAAAGGTTATTAATGAGAGCAAACAAACAAACAGATATGTGTGAAGCCTTAAATGGAGTCTGTGGTAGAAGTACATAAAGAGCTGGTCAATCTCTTATCTCTTGGTGAGGTTGGAATGTTAATGAGTTCATCTTAACCTCCACTCCTGATGTGTAATGATTTAGGAAAAAGCCTAATTCTTGATGTAGGGAAATCTTCCGTTAACCAGAAAACAGGAGTGGAGGCAAGTCGCCTGGGGTGATTTATCCCCTCTCTGTGGCTGGTTAGAGCCTAGCAGAAAGCTCTCATGGCTGGTTTGCACCCACACTCTCCAAATAGAAACACAATTATGGTCCCGCATCCTCTTTATGCTCCCCACAGCCTATGAAGGTGACCTCTCTGGCTTCACTCTCTGCTTTTTACTGTCTTTTCCCGGTCACGTTCTAATTTTCTTTGCCTAATTTTTGCTGGAACACATACATTCCAACTGTGAACACTGTGCTGATGGTTTGCTTTTCCTCTGGTGCCACAGGGACTATGGTTTCCATTGTTGGAGGCAATGATGGCACCACAGAAGCTGTCCAGCTCAGCTGCTCCTCATCTGCACTGTGAAGGTAAACCCATCAGAATGCCCTCCACCAGGCCACTCACCAACCTGCCGAGGCCATGTCCTTCCGCAGTGCATCCTCCTATGATGTTCCCAACTAAGCCATTGCTGTAGTCTGTCTTGTCGTGTGCATTTCTTTCTGTGTGATACTCAGATAATTTATCTACAAACTTTATAGTCTTTGCAGCTGACCAACTGTCAATTTTATGATACCAAACTGGCCTAGATTAACTAAGTTTCTATGTAAGGTGACTGTTTTCCGCTAAGTAAAAAAGAAAAGCAAAACCAGTCTTACCATTAACATTTTGTTCCACCAGCTCTGAAGTCTTTGACTATGCAAGTTCTAAACAGTATGGCAGCATTCATTGCCCTCCCGTCCATCTTACAAAGGATCCTGCAGGTGAGCTCAGAGGGCCAGGGAGAATAAATGTTGATTGATTTCAGTTGTTTTACCAGTAAATGAGGCTGGGGTTCATTATATCACCTATGTTTCGGCATTACCTAACTTTCTAACTAACGTTGAATCAGTCTTGCATGGTGTCACTTCTTGGGTCTGGCCCTACCCTGGCATTGATTCCTTGGGGTTCACACACACATTTCCTGTTGTTTGTAGCCCCTGGGACACAATGGGCACTTATTTCTAGCTGATCATACTTTCAGATTAAAAAAGAATTACCTAAAAATGAAGTGAACGTAGGCATTCTAAGTAATGGTTGTTATTTCAGTTTTCTAGCTCATTCTAAAAATACTTCTAAGTTGGAAACTTGCCCTGGCTGTAAATTCTAGCTAGCCTTTTGTCCAGAGTTATTGTAAGAAACATTTTCTCCTGTTTTCTTTTGCAAAAAGACTTGAGACTTCCCAGCTTCATAAGAAAGAGAACACTAAAAATACTCAAGGCTGTATTTTTAGAAAAACCTGTGAACCTTCTTGGGGAGACGGCAGGAATTAAACCAGTCAGTCTTTCTTCTCTCACTCTGTGTGCAGCGGTGACACGTGCATACATGAGCCCAGACACACTCACACATTCACGCACACACACACACACAACATACGCACATACATGCAAACATGTGCAAAGTACACACCTACACACACACACACACACACACACACACACACACACACACACACACACACACACACGCTCATACAGGGACACATGCATGCTCACACACACATACACAGAGATACATAGTGATGGGTCTCCACTGGTCTTGATTTTATCCGTTGGAATGTCCCCACAGCTCCTTCTAGGATTCCTCAAGTGCTCCTTCCTTCCCGTGTGCTCTGAGGCCTCTGGGTGAGCAGTCTGATGAAGACCATTGCAGGCAGTAGTGCTATGTCTGCAGGAATTCAGGAGTAGGGGTGTTGCTCATTGGCGGAACCCTTGCATACCTAGTGTGAGTGTTGAGGGTTGAGGTCAGGTAGTCACAGGGAGACTGAATTGGCAGCAAGAAGTGCATCCTGGCCCAAGCCCAGAGGTTGCGGGTGACACAGGCCAGGCTCCCCAGATTAAGCTGGGGCACTGGTTGTGAGACCTGGGCTAGACCTAAAGATTGGGGAGGGTAAGAGTCACCAGGCTGGGCCCCATTGCAAGATGTGCAGGGTTGGCCTGGACCTGGAACAGATCTTTTTTTTTTTTTAATTGGCAGTTCCCAGTGACATGCTAAGTATATTCCGTAAGCTGTTTGTCTTTATTAGTGAGATGTCTGTTCCAGAACTTTTGCCCACTTTTTATTTGAGACATTTGCCCTCTTGTCTGTGAGTTTGAAGTGTTCTTTCTATATTTTGATAACGTCCTTGATCGGGTGTGTGTTTTGTAGATATTTTCTTATATGCATCATATATCTCTGAATAGATGATATGTAGCTACGTAGTTCTCTTTTAGGTGCCACTGTGAACAATATGTTGTTGGCATATTAAAAAGAAGTTGAATTCTATATGAGCACATCGGACCTTTGACTTTGCTTTTGTGTAATCCCTCCTCAGTTCCAGTGGTTTTTCTTTGTTGACCTCTTAGACACCTTTACAAAAAAAATGTTGTTATGTAGCTCCCAGTTCTAGGACACCAAAGCCATAGCCTCATGTCAGTCCCACCCTGGTGAAGACCTCATAGTGTATGACATCATATGGGAAGGGCTTGTGCATGAGGGAATGATTGCACTCCTAGAACAAAAGCCAAAAAGAATGAAGAATGACCACAGGTCTTTAGTAGCGTGCTCAGCGGAACAACATGGCATCTCATGGAACTGCCTTAGTATTCCTGATATTTTCACTGTTGGTTTTGCCTACAGAGATCCAAAGATCCCACCATCTCCCAGAGTTGCTGCACTGAGGACTTAGTTGAGTGTCCAGCACATAACCCTGTGATGATAAACCACAGCCACATCCTAGAGTCTTTGTACTCATTGTCTTTTTGATCCTTGAACAGCAAGCATCCACAGCCTCACATTTCAGAGAGGAAGACACCATTCTGAGCTTGCCCCAGTTTACTGCTCCTGCGTGAGAAACAGGTCTTCTGGCTTCGCATCTCTGTCTTTTACGCTATCTAACATGAGTTGATACATTTTTCATGTTCGTATTAATCTAGCCATCCCCAGGGGAGAAGGTAGGAAGGGACAGTTATTTAGACACACATTTTCCCACATACAACTGAAATAAGTTAATGTTTTCAGAAGAGGTAGTCATATGCAGAGGAATCTCAGACTGTCTTACCTGGTGTGTATTTATTCCAAGTGAGGCCCGGGGCCTGAATCACAGTGTCTCCAGGAGCATACATGGATGGTAAAGCTTTAAGGAGCCCTTATTGGAACTCTTAAGTTAGAGAGACATCACTGGGTGGGGCAACAAGATGGCTCAGCAGTGAGGAAAGAAGCTTCATGACAAGTCTGGCAATTCTAGAACCTGTGTAGATGTATGAGGATCAAGCCAGCTCCACAAACTTGTCCCAGGACTCCACACACATGCTCCCTATCCCTGCCTCCTTGCCTCCCTCCCTTTCTACCTCCCTCCCTCCCTCCCTTCCCCTCCTCTTTCTAGCACACACACTAAGACACACACACACATACACACAGATGCACAGTGATAATAATAATAAAATTAAGGATTTTTAAGTGGATACCGCCATTACTAAAGTCCTAGATTTCTAAGAAAGCTACTTCCATTTAGCCTGGTGTGTTCACTGTTCCATGGAGCCTGGTGTTTGCACTCTTCCGTAGAGCCTGGTGTTTGCACTCTTTCATGGAGCCATGCTCATACTTTAAGATAATGCTTAGTTAGGAAATAAATCACACACACACACACACACACACACACACACACACACACACACACACACACAAAGATCCAAAGAGCAGTAGGGAAAACTGACAACCACATCTTTTTCCAGTAAGCTTTTGAAATTGTATATGGGCACCAAGTGTGTCTTCCTTCACAGTTAACTGCAGCTTACGGAGAAACGCCAGCAGCTTTTTTTTTTTTTTTTTTTTTTTTTTTTTTTTTTTTTTTTTTTTATGAAGACTAGCTGGATGCTGCAGAATAATTGTGAGAGCTGGTGGCTGCTGGATGCTGTCCTTGAAGCATGTGCTCACCTCAATTCTATAATTGATGTGTTGCCTCAGCTTGAGTAGTTTTCCTGGCTTCCCTTTTAAATTATGTATATTGAAGTAAATATAGAAATGATCCATAAAGATGTCTCTAAATTTAACCTTTTAAGACATCTTTATCTACTGGGTGGTGGTGGCACATGCCTTTAATCCCAGCACTGGGAGGCAAAGGCAGGTGGATCTTTGTTGGTTCAAGGCCAGCCTGGTCTATAAAAGTGAGCTCCAGGACAGCCAGCACTACACAGAGAAACCCTGTCTCAAAAAAACAAAAAACAAAAAACAAAAAAAGGTTATGTTTATCCTTCAAATCTCTCTTGTCAAACTCCAGAACTATTAATACTGTAGCTAGCACATTGATTAGCAGGTTAGAATAGATATTAAATTGGATCTGTATAGTATTGTACTATTATTGTACTATTAATAGACACTGTGGCTAAAAAATGAGTATCTAATGGGAGCTTCACCAGAGCATAATTAAATAAGGACGAAAGGCATTAAATAGATCTACTTTCATGCAAGGAAAATGAAAGGAGGAAGTTGTCTGGTGGATGTGTGGTATGAGTTGTTTTTCCAGAGAACACATCTGAGATATGATCCAGACTTGCGAATGATCGCCACTGGTATGGGGGTCTTTGGCTCAGTGATGGGACCTCCAGCAGAGACTGGGGCTCTCGAGCTGATGGGGCCTGCAGAAGCCCTCATGTATTGTAACTAGTACAGAAAACCAGAGCTGTTTGTCCTTTCCAGTGCTTCACCGTACTCACAGCTGAAAGCATGAGAGGAACCAAATCCACGAAAGACAACTCCTTACAACCCCAGAAAAACCCCAGGTCTGGTTCCAGTCTCCATCAGAAGCTGCACTGCCCAGCCTTCCAGGGCCAGCATCAGAAGCTGCAATTGAAAGGGAGCAACTCTGGTGTAAAATTCACCAGGTTTTAGACTTACCAGAGTTGCCAGAGACATTTCTGACAGTCATTAGTTCATCATTCAGTTTTTTTTACTTATCTGTATTTGGGAGGGCAGCATAAATACGGGAAACCATAAAACTTGGTTTCTGAAGTTTCTAGATGCAGATTGCAGCTTTTGGCACAACAGCTCTTTCGTAGAGTTTGCTCTCTCAGCCTCAGCATCTTCATTCACCAAAGGCATTGAAGGGCGCCAGTGAGGTGTATTCAGTGACCCTGCTGCTCCTGTCAGACTCTGAGAACTCGAAAAGATGTCTGCAAGTTCACACCCCTTATAAGAAAGTGGGAGTATGCATAAAACCTGCACACCTGCCCACTTACTACTCATATGTTTGATTTTTGCTGGCCTCAAACTCAATATCCTCCAGCTTCCACCTCCCCAGATCTAGGATCACAGTGCATCTCCATGCCTGGCTCTCCCTTGCCACACCCAGCACTGTGTAAGCGATATGTAGATAGTTGTGATAAAACCATATTGTCTAGGAAACAGTTACAGTGCTCAAAGTCTACATGCACAGACACAATCTGGTCTGTTGTTTACTGTGTGCACTGTTGAATCATACGCAAGTGTCTGGTCATGGGGGTGGGGTGGACAGTATAAAGTGTTTTCAACCTGTCTTTGGCATATCCTACCCCTTTAACAAGTACTGTCTACTTGTATCATGGTCATGTGCCTGGATCTCTCTATTTGACAAAAGTCATCGTGTTTCACATAACTTTATATTAGGCTTGTCAGCAATTCCTAAAACTGTAATTATCAGTCTAGTCAAAGACAGAAGTTTAAGGGGGCACAAAATATGCTGAAGTTAAAAACTGCATAATACATTTTAGACAGAACAGTTTGTCAATACAGTATATACCTGCAGCCAAAAAACTGTCCTCTAGTCTCTAATCCCTTTCTGGAAATGTCCCTTAAAACAGAATCATAGATTAAGACCAAACGGTCATCACCTGTGGTACTAGTTCATGGGGCTGGGGAAGAGGAGACCCTGGACATAACAGCTTAGAAAGACTAGGTAAACAATTGTATTTTACCATTACTCCTATGTTATAGTTTTCAGAAATATTCAATAATATCAGAGTGTACTCACAATATAACATTAAGTAAAAAATAGATTATGAGGTGATCAGTTGTAAATGCTAAGAAATGCATCCTTTCCAGAAACAAGGCTGAAAGAGTATCTGTGAGAGTCAGTGCTCTCTGATGGGTGGATTGCAGCTTGGAGGTTTTGAAGAGTCTTTGGTCCTCCTAGTGTTTTCAGAACTATGCATGATAAATAAGTGGCTTGGCATACAAGTGATGAAAAATAGTAGAGACCTGGTTTCTGAATAGCTGTGATTTGTCAGTAATGGCTTTATTATGAAAATAAAAGCACACACTGGAAGCTGTTTGTCTCCAAAACTGGGGGGATTTAGTTAGTTTTAACCAAGAGGTGGCAAAAAGTGAGCACTGAGGAATTGTTATATGTATTCTGGTATTCTTAGGTAATGTTGATTTTCATGCAGTGAGCAGTGAATAAATGAGAACTTGGAGAGGAAGAGTTGTCGTTTAACACGAAGAAGTGATAAAATGTTTGATTAGACTTGCAAAAACGGTGTTTATAGAAGGGACTTGGGTCACCTCCATTTTAGTTTCCAGAATGGTTTAGATGTCCAAAGAGAAAGCAATTAAGCACCTTCCGGGAGGGCTCATGGGAGAACAAGTATGTTATGACTGCTAGTGTTTAGGCTGGCCATGGTAGCCCATTCCTGTAAATCTGGCTCATAGGAAGATTGCAGATTTGATGCTAGTCTGGGCTACCTCACAAGTTCCAAGCCTGAGCTGCAGAGCGAGCTGCTATTACAGGGGAACGGCACCAACCAGCCATAACAAGCACTTACTGTGATGTTAAAAGCCAAGAACTGTAACAATTACATTTTTTTCTTATTAGGACCCAATTTATGGGAAAGGAAAACTTGGAGAAATCCAGGGCCTTATTCTTGGGATGTTGGACACCTTTAACTATGAGCAAGTGAGTGAGCTGCCTGCGTCCAAGTTTGTCTAAAGATAGAAAAGCCTTATGTTTTTCTCTTCTAGTCTTTTCTTTCCTTCTGCTTGAGTATTTGTCTTTGAAAATTACAACTTACTAAAAATGAGGTAGATTGGGAATACATATGTACCTTTAGCTACTTTTAAATTTCCTGTGAACTTAATTTACACTTGTGGGTGCCTGCACACACACACAGAATACTGAAATGCATCTTATTTTATGATTAGCAATCAGACCAATATTTTATCATATGATAAACTTTCTAGGAAAGTGATTAATTAAAAAAATCTTTAACCCATAAAAGGGGTCAGAGAATTATAGAAAATAGCAAAGTAAAACTAAGTGAATGTTCATTCAAGTATTCTGAAACATTATTGCTACTAACTAGAAATTGTCATCATTTTTCTCTTAATCAAGAGTGCTTATAGCTGTTAAGATTCAGTTAGAGCTGTCTTGGCGTTGTACACTTTTTCCCTTAGGAATAAAGTATGACGTACCATCTAGTGTGTTAGATACAGCATCTGCTTTTTGTTAAGAGTTTAGGAGTGAGAAGAAGAATTGAGAGGCAGAGTTTTTCTTAAATGTTTTCTTTAAGAATTGAAGTTTTGCCACAGATAGCGTGGGAAGGCTCCATGCCCCCTCAGACCCAGGTCCTGAGAAGTGGTAGGAAAGCCGAGAACATCTGGGAAGTCAGGGAAGGGCAGAGAAGGGCAAAGCTAGTTAGCATACCTCGAGGACATTAAGTAAAAGTTTTGCATTACAGGTAAAGTTGAAGAGCTAAACTGTATAGCAAGGAGGTGGGCTGTGCCCAGGTCTGTCTTTCCCTTCGGACTGACAGAAAGAACCTGACTGCATGTCTCAATGATCTGTGTGAAGGCTGAGAATTAGTATGGTAGGAAAGTGCTTTACAAGCACAGGCAGCCTTAAAGTGACCTAATGTGTTAGCGGCGAAAATGTCTTAATGACAGATGGCAGGGTCTTGAGCAGCTTCAAGTGACTTTTAAGTGCTCATCAGAAAATGAGATCTGCCCAGGGGAAATGAACACTGAATAATGACCATTAGCTTTCCAGTGAATTGTTATTTGAAACACTGCCATGCAGCGGTTTCCATCACAGGCCAGGGATCAGGCTGTTCTTACCACAACTGTCCGAGCCACTGAGAGAGAAGTCATCTGAAAGCCATCAGTACTGAATTGAGCCACAGAAGTCAGAGCACACATTTCGTAGGAGCTAGTGACTGATTTGAGCATTTTAATGTGTTCATTCATCATTGTGCATGAGCACGGGTTCCTGCTTGAGATGTTGGGTTGTCTCGTCTTCTCTATAAAGTGCTCTAGTTTCTGTTGTTCTGTTCATTAGTCCCTGTCCTTTGTTCTAACCTTTTCTTTTGTTTTGACTTTCTGTAGACCTTGCTGGAAACAACGACCAGCCTTCTGAACCAAGATCTCCATTGGTCACTGTGTAACCTGAGGGCTTCGGTCTCCAGAGGACTCAACCCCAAACAGGACTACTGTTCTATATGTTTACAACAGTACAAAAGACGCCAAGAAATGGCTGATGAAATCATTGTCTTCAGGTAAGAGAGAGGGAGGGTTATTAACGGCCGTGGCCCAAATACGTGTGTGGTAGAAGCAGCCAAGCAGCAGTATATGTGACCGTGCACAGTCAGCCATTTAAGCTGTGGCCAAAATAGGCAAGAGTTCCTGCCCCACATCCCTTACAGTCTGTGTGGGAGTGGGGGCAGGGTTAAGGGTCTCAGACATTATATAAATCCTGTATGATCAGAGTTACGATAAAAAATAAACAAAAGGCGGTAGAATGGGAGGATGAAGTGTATACCAGACGACAGTGCTGTCAAGAAAGCACAACGAGGGAATGAATGCATCCCTCAGGGATGGCCTTGAGCAGAGTGAGAGGCAGAGGTGAGTGTGTGGAAGGCCCTTTGCATTCCAAGTGGGATCTGAAAGGTGTGACCAGCTTGCTGGTGCCCTGGATGTGGAAGTGAAAACTAGGCCTTTGACTTGGGAAACTGGGTGTGAGGAACTGGGAAAAAACAGTAACTTTGTCCTGCAGATCTTAGGCTTGGTGTAGCTGCTATATTCTGAGTAGGGTTATCTAATAGCCATGCTTCTGTCAGAAATCTAGAGCCATGCTGAGACCGGAAATAGATACTTAGGAATCAGCCATCACAGATAATATTTAAACTGCTCTACGAAGAGAGGAGACATTTCATACACAAGTGCCACAATGGCGAGGTTAGGATCAGGACTGAAGAGAGGTTGTCCAAAATACTCTAGAGTCAAACTTGTGATTTCAGATGTTGACTCAGACTTTGGAGAAGTTAGCTTTGTCTGTTTCTGTCTTAGCTTCCTTGTTGGTGGGTTGAGGTAGTAACAGTAACACATCTTGAGGTTTTGTGATCAGTCACTGAATGCCTGGCATGAGTAAGTGTTAGCTGTCTGGAAAGCTGGCAGGACCAGAGATGAGTGAGGACAGTGTTCTCACTGTGCTTGGAACCCACTCCTTCAAAAGTCATTTGCTGAGGACCTCCTGCTTGTTGTTTGTTTGTTTTGTCAGTTTAACACAAACTAAACATAGTTGAGCAAACACCTCCATAAGGTTGGCCTGTGGGCAACCCTTCGAAGCATTATTTTAATTAATGATTATTGTATGAGGGCCCAAACCATTGTGGTTGGTACCACCCTTGAGCAGGTGATAACTGCATTTTGTAAGAAAGCAGGCTTGGGGCTGGAGAGATGGCTCAGTAGCTAAGAGCACTGTTTACTCTTTTAGCAGACCTGGGTTCAGTTCTATACACGTCACAGCAGCTCACAAACACCTGTAACTACAATTCCAGGGGATCTGATATCCTCATCTGGCCTCCATGGGTACCAGGCATGCAGGAAAAATAACCATACCCATAAAATAAAAATAAATAAAAGAAAGCAGGCTGAGCAAGCTATGAGGAGCAAGCCAATAAGTAGCATTCTTCCATGGTTTCCACTTCAGTCCCTGCCTTAGGGTTCCTGCCTTGAGTTTTTGCCCTGTCTTACCTGAGTGATGGAGTATGACCTGAGAGTTGTAAGCTGAAATAAACCCCTTCCTCCCAGGTTCCTTTCATTGTCTTAGTTACTTTTTTATTGCTGTGATAAGATACCACACCCAGGCAACTTATAACAGAAAGGATTTATTGGGAGCTGTTTCAGAGGGTGAGTGCTTGATGGCGGGAGAGGGGGGCAGGAGCAGGGAAAGCAGGCATGGTTTCAGAGCAGTAGCTGAATGCTTACATCTTCACCCACAAGGGGGAGGCAGAGAGACCTAACTAGGAATGGCATGGGCTTTTGAAATCTCAAAGCCCACTCCCAGTGATACACCTCCTCCAGCAAGGACACACCCACTAATCCTTCCCAAAGAGTTCCTCCCCCCGCCCAACCAAGCATTCAGATATCTGAACCTATGGGGGCCATTCTTATTCAAACCAGCACAGTCATGGTGTTTTATAACAGCCATGGAAACCCCAACAAAGATGCCACTGTGCATCAGCTCTAATCACCAGGATAAGGAACAGCATGAACACATGAGTAAAGTATGAAGCAGTGATAACCACTATGGGGGGAAAAAAAGAATAAAACATGCAGAGAGATTTTCAGAAGTTTGGGAGAATGGATGTTTCATACAGCATGGTTAGGAATGCTTCACTGTTGAAATGACTTACTAACAGACAACTTTGAAACCTAATTAAAATGTAATTGCTACATTAATAAAAATAAAACTGTATGGAGGAAAGAGGATGTTGGTAGCTATTAGTTTATAAAGAGCAGTTGGGGAATGCCACCCTGTTTAAATGAGTGATTTAAAATGTGAGTAAGTGGCTATCTAGGTTGTGGGACACGTGTTCAGCCAAGAGTTAGGGATATGGAGGCTGTCAGGGATGTGGAGGCTGCCTGTCAGGGAAGTGGAGGCCGTCTGTCAGGGATGCAGAGGCCGTTTGTCAGGGTTTGGAGGCTGTCATGTTTCTAGGGCAGTGAGTGGTAGCATAGTATGCCTGGACAGAGTGAAGAGGAAATGACAAGAGAGAATGCCCAAGGGACGACAGAGGTTAACTGGACAAGAACTGGGTTCTTGTACAAAGTTGGACTTTTTTTCTGAGAAGGCCTTGGGTAGTCTTGAGGATGGAAGTGATGTGCCAAGGGTCAGTGGTTGCTGTTTAAAAACAGACTATGGAGGGCCAAGGAAGGAAGCAAAATGACCAGGAGGGCTACTTCGGTAGCCTGTAATGAGAGATGGTCCAGTGCAGTCAGTAGCAAAAAACTAAGAAGTGAGAACTCTGGGTACCCTCTGAGGGATGAACCAATGGGATTTGCTTATGGATGCGTTCATCATGTGTAAGGCAGAAAACAGTTTAGATGCCACCAGAGTTCCACCTGCAAAACTGGAAGAACCCGGTCGCTGTTATTGAGAGGTAGAAGGGTACATGAAGGTATACAATGGAAATGGATTAAAGGAAGCTAAAGGCTTGGGTTTGGATATGTTAAATGAAGACTCCTATTAGACACCAGAGTGGAGTTCTCAAGGAGACAGATACATAAGCTGAAGGGAGACATCTGGGCTGGCGGTATACACCTGGCATTCATGAGCCCGTGGCATTTAAAGGTTTGAAATTAGAAATAACAAGTAAAGGAGCAGGGCTAGGAAGAGGAAAGACAAGTGTTTGAGAAACAGGTTCCACACAGAAGGAAACAGCACCAAGAAGGGAAACTAGACAACCGAAGAAAAAGGATTGTCTTCTACACTCATCCAGTGTTTCTGGTTAGAAAAGGGGGATCCAGATATGACCACTGAGAATCACCCGCAGTAGCCAGCCTTGGGACTCCTTTTTAGGAACAGTGTTAAAGCTTCGGAATGTGGCGTTTATGTCAGTGTTTCAAGTCATAGTCTTGAATATGGTGAGGGCACTCAAGTTTTTACCAGGCCACTCAAATAATCATGATTTTTCCCACAATTACTTTAAAACAAAACAAAACAAAACAAAACAAACAAACAAACAAAAACCCCTACCTGAAAACAGCTCTCAGTGTGGTACAGTTTGAGAATGAACATTGGCTCAGCTCAGCTCCTGCAGTCTGAGGCATGCCTACTCACCAGGTAGGAATTTAAGTAGGCGAGACTGGGTTCTCAGAAGAGGAGGACATCGATGAGTACATGTCCCCTCTGATTCTTGTCCCTGCACAGCCAGCCACTAGTTCATTTGGGGTTTTTCTTTACCACATACAGGTGTACCACCCTACCCTATCCTAGTTCGTGTTTATGGATATTATACTAAGGAGTTTGTCTTCATTTTGTAGCTGTGGCCATTTGTATCATTCATTCTGCCTACAAAGCAAGGAATGCACCTTAGAAACTGAGGGCCAAACAAGATGGGCGTGTTACAAGTGCAGCTCAAGCAATAAAGCCAGCAAGCTCAGTGAAAATCCTGAAAACAAGAAAGGACGGGTAGCCTCTTCGCAGGTAGGACTCATTTTAGTGCCCGCGTGGCCTGTGCTCTTCTTTCTTGTCAGTCTGGTAGGCCTGGCCTATCTTGTCAGGTCCCAGAAGCTTCAGTTGACCTGATGGAATTGGAATATGTGGTATGTCCTGCTCAGTCGTGTTGAGTGTTTGAAGTCTGCTCTGCACTGACAAACTGATGAAACATGTTATGCCCTCTGTCAGGGACCTTTGACAGAATGGCAGGTCAGCGAGGACAGGCAAGTAGTGTCCATACCAACATCGCCACTGTCTTGTGCTGGTGATGGACAAGGTGCTGCTTGTATGCTCTGTACATGTTTCTTTCCTTAAAGAACTTGGTGACGCATGTTCATTTCAGAAACTTCTCATAGCTCCTGGAGTTGGGGGATAGAGCTCAAAGTTTGAAACCTCAACCCCTAGCTTAATCTTCCTGGAAACAAGCCCTCACCCCCAAACTATACAGGGTCCCCAGCTCTCAGTCATCTCATTAGCATGTAAAAAGTGTTCTTCCTGTCTGGGCAGTGGTGACACACGCCTTTATCCCAGCACTTGGGATGCAGAGGCAGGTGGATCTCTGTGAGTTTAGAGTCCAGCCTTGGTCTACAGAGCAAATTCCACGACAGCCAGGACTGTTAGACAGAGAAACCCTGTCTCAAAAAAACAACAGCAGCAAAAATGCTCTTCTTACAGAGGAGATTCTAAGGTGGGATTGGTTTCTTTGTTTGTTGTCTAGATTTATTTATTTTTACTTTATGTGGATGAGTGTTTTGCCTGCATGTATATGTGTGTGTATGTGTGTGTACCGTGTGCATGCAGTGCCCATGGGGAACAGAAAGAGGGTATTGGACTTCTTGGAAATGGAATTACAGAAGGTTGTGAGCCACCATGTGTGTGTGTGCTGGGAATTGAACCTGGCTCCTCTGGAAAAGCAGTCAGTGCTCTGAACTGCTGGGCCCCAGTTCCAGATTTTAAAGACTTCTTTGCCAGGAACCAGGGACTAAGGCCAATTATCTGTATTCTTACTACATGACTAATACCAGTGAGCCATGCTGGAAGAACAGAAAATGAGTGTACCTGAATCAGATGTAAAGAACCATGGGAGGTCATGTCAGCTGCCTCTGCAAGGGACAGTGGGGAGGGGACTAAGACAGGCAAGTGTAGATGCAAAGGTAGGTAAGAGGAAGAATGCGGCAGACATGGTGGAGAACAAACCTCTGCTATCAACAGAAGAGAGCGTGTGTTAGAACTTCACCACGGTTGGATCTAGAAATGAAGAGCTCCCTCACAAGTGTCACACCCTCACAAGTGTCACCTCCTCACAAGTGTCACCTCCCTCACAAGTGTCACCTCCTCACAAGTGTCACACCCTCACAAGTGTCACACCCTCACAAGTGTCACCTCCTCACAAGTGTCACCTCCTCACAAGTGTCACACCCTCACAAGTGTCACACCCTCACAAGTGTCACCTCCTCACAATTGTCACCTCCTCACAAGTGTCACCTCCTCACAAGTGTCACACCCTCACAAGTGTCACCTCCCTCACAAGTGTCACCTCCTCACAAGTGTCACCTCCCTCACAAGTGTCACCTCCCTCACAAGTGTCACCTCCTCACAAGTGTCACACCCTCACAAGTGTCACCTCCTCACAAGTGTCACCTCCTCACAAGTGTCACCTCCTCACAAGTGTCACCTCCTCACAAGTGTCACACCCTCACAAGTGTCACCTCCTCACAAGTGTCACCTCACAAGTGTCACCTCCTCACAAAGTGTCACCTCCCTCACAAGTGTCACCTTTGACTATTCTTCTGCTGCCGTTCATTGTGTGTATGTGTGTGTTTTGGTTTTCAAGACAGGGCTTCTCTGTGTAGCCCTGGCTGTCCTGGAACTCACTCTGTAGACCAGGCTGGCCTCAAACTCACAGGCCAGCCTCTGCCTCCCTAGGGCTGGGATTAAAGGCGTGCACCACTACCAATCAGCTCATTACAATTTTTTGAAACAGATAATGAATTGACTGGTTGGCCCTGAGTAAGAATATGCATCTGTCAGGAAAAGAGACCTTGTATATAAATGTAGTTACAGTTTGACCAAAAGGATTCTACTGAAAAGAACAGTAAAAGCCCTTGTTAGCACCAGTCCATCTGGTATAAATTCAGTTTCTCATCACTCTTTGCAAAGAGCTGCCAAGGCAGATGTAGCTTGTGAGCTTCACATAGATAGTGCACTGGGTTTTGCAACATGAATGGTAAACAAGAGTTCCAGGGCATCACACAGTATGTACTGTGAATAACAGCTACTCTATTTTACATCAGCATCCCAGCTTTAAAATTTTATGTCTAAAATACTGCTTACAATTGGGGGACCTCTGCTTGTGTTCTCTTAACCATCTGCAACAGATGTCCTGGAGGTTGTGATTGACTCATCCTGTAATTGTCTTGCCTGGGTTGGCTGCATGACTTAAAGTCACAAAGAAACAAGTTCTGTAGTTTAAATAGTGAAAAAAAAAAAAAAAACAGAATTCCCCTTCCCCCCTCATTTTCATTGAAATCCTCATTATAAATTTTAAAGTCAGTTTATTTGTTTTTTTTTTCTATAAGAAAAAAAAAATCTAAATCCCTGTTAAGTTCTGAAACCATCTACAATAACATCTCCAAACCTCAGACATTGAAAAAGAAAACACTTGGTTTGCCTGCCTGTCTCTTTACCCCCTCAGTACGTGTGAGAAAGGTGAATACTTTAAAATGAGACCTCCATGTCACAGCATCTCTCCCTGTGGCTGCAGACAGGGCCCTGCTACCTAATAACTTGGCTCACAAGGAAGAGGGTTGATGCGAACTATATCAGATGCATGTGTTGTGTAGCTTCACCCCAACTTTACGAGGGGGAGGTTATCCCAATTTACAACTGAAGAACTAGATGCAGCTCAGAGGGGAGAGCCAGTGTTTGAACTCAGGTTTTTAGGAACAAATCCCCCCACCCCCACCCCGAATCCTGCCAGGAAACTGCATGGTAACTGATTGTAAAACAGATGCACACGTATTGCTAGGACCACCTGATAGTCATTCACTTTTTGTTTATTTGTTTTTTTGTTTTTCAAGACAGGGTTTCTCTGTGTAGCTCTGGCTGCCCTGGAACTCACTCTGTAGACCTCAAACTCACAGAGATACATTTGCTTCTGCCTCCCAAATGCTGGGATTAAAGGCGTGCACCACTGTCCCACGAGTCATTCACATTTCTAATCATAAAAAACTTTAAGTAGTAACCATCAATTCCACAGTATGGTGGTTTTCGTCAGAGTTCACTACCTGAGAGTTTTACTTGGATTCTTTGGTTTCTTTGAAGAGCTGTCTGTCCATCTGCTTATGTCTGTCCAGAGAGCATGGCAGGAGCCATTTAGCTTTCACCTGCTTCTCTCTGTACACAGGATAGTTGAATGTGTTCCAGTGCCCTTGGAACACCATCCTGTCAAATAGCTTTTTATTTTATCTTTTGGGAAAACATAGTAACTGGTAATTAATTCTCTAGCTGCTGACTCCATTTCAACTTCATGCAACACTAAACCTGTGGTCCCGGCTGGTCAAATGTTGCTTCCTCCCATTCTTACTTCATATCAGCCGATATATGTCAGCCAATAAAGTTTACGTGCTAGTTGTCTGCCAACAAATTAACATGGCCATGACAGGAGTTCTTCCCAGAACACCTCTTTCTCGTGGTAAGGATTTGATCCTGTGTAACCAAGAGAAGTGATCCAAATGAGTTTCTTCCCTTTCTCTCAGGGGTTTCCAGGTGCTCAGGGGATCTCAGGGCCAGTGTTGTCCTGACTGGCCTGTCTCTAGTTTTCACCACAAATAGATAAAATGCCCAAGAGAAAATAATTTCCTAGTTGAAGTACTAGGCATCCTAGTCTAGTATCTCAATACGTTTATTCATTTATATTAATATCAAATAATTTCAGTGTGGATTAAGGCCACAGCATAGACTTAGGACATCTGCCCAGCCTTCGGTGGCAACATGGGCTTCAGACTGCAGCATAGATCATGGACATCAACACAGACCTGGCTGCAGTAAGACCACAGATGTGACCCTCTGTGGCAACATGGACCAGACGTCACCTAATGACACCCAGTGACAGTGTGCCAGCTAACATCAGCATAACTTCAGGGAGCAGTACAGACCAGGGACCTCCACTTGACCATCAGTGAGAACATGGGCCACAGACCCAGACACCACCAGGGACAGGCCATGAACATCCACTCGTAGTTAGGTAATAACACAATCCTCAGACATCAGCCTGAACCCCAGCCACTCTCAGCGGCATCACAGGACATGGTGTTCATTTGAGAACATCCAGTCTAAAAGCAGACCGTTCCTCATCTCTGGCCTCCATCATTTCCCTGTGGTGGGGTGATCCCATGGTCCCGGCAGCTTGTTCAGGGGCTGAGTCTGCATCCGCTTACTGCTGCATTCCACCCCGTCTACCCCACTGGGCAACGGAATGATCTACTGTCGACCTCAGCCTTCTCTCATGCCCGTCGCTGCCATCGTGTTGCCAGCTCCACCTCTTCCCACCGCACATGCACCCCTCAGCTCCTCCATCACCCCCATCTCTTCATCTCCTGTTCCCTCCTCCTCGTGGTGCCTGCCAAGACCACGGTGTTTCTCTGTTTTTCTTAATGTGTTTGTGGCATGGTGCTCCACTTGTGTACGTCAGTGTTGCTGCCTGCCTGTCACAGTGTACACGGGAAGCAGAAAACAACCTGGCCGTTGACCCGTGCCTTCTCCTCTGTTTGGGATACTGTCTCTTGTGCTTTATCCTCTGTGTGCACACGCCAGCTGGTTTGTGAAGTTGCAGGGATTCTCCTGTCTCTACCGTCCACCCACTCAGGGTTGCTAGATTACAGACACTCATGCTTCATGTCCAGAATTTCTAATAATAAAAACCCAGGGACAGATATTGGAGTTCAAGCTGATGGTCAGGAAAGCAAAATAGCCAGCCACTAGCTCTTACCTCTACCTCAGACTGAAGGGTGATCCAGCTAGCTCCACCAAGCCTCAGACTGCAATCCCAGATTGCTGCCTCTCCTCAACATGGCTAGAGACTAAATCTTCACATGAGGCCCTTTGCTTTTTCCTTTTATACCTCCCTAGTACTGGGATTAAAGGTGTGGGATCCCAAGTGCTGAGATCACGTTTGTGTGAACTGTTTCTCTTTAGGTTTGGATCAATTTCATGTAGCTCAGTGTGGCCTTGAACTCACAGAGATCCATCTGCCTCTGTCTCCCAAGTCCTGGGATTAAAAGTGTGTGCCACCACTGCCTGGATCTATGGCTTGTGACTAACTTTGCTTTCTGTACCCTCAGGCAAGCTTTATTAAATCATAAATAATATATCCCCACAACTTACACAGAGATGACTGTGTGCATCACAGAGAAAAACACAAGCTTCTCCTTGACCTCATTACTCAGCTCTGGACACATCTGAGAACACATCTTATCTTGGAGGATGAATTCACAAACAATGTTAGTGGGCAGAATTTGTAACCTTCAAATAATTATTCAGTAAATGGTATTTGTGTTCTCTGAATATTAGACATTGCTTATTTATTTTGAATTCCCACAATACTGTTTAATAAAATCAGAAGCTTGTTTTTTAAAATCAGAAGTCCATTTTTAAAGAGTATTAGCTCTCTGCTATAAAAAGGTTAAATTGAAGACATGTATACTAAAAATGAGATCTCAGTGTTTGGTAATAGTGGCATTTCTCAAGAGTGTCTTCTAAATGAAACTTACATGAGTATTAACATTGTTAGTATTTAGGCATTTTATTGGCCTGTCCTTGGAGTTCTGACAAGATACACCCTCAGCTGCTGCCACGAAGAGCACACCTGTGCCTATTCAGTATGTTTCCTTTTAAAAGGGCCCTGCCCACCTCCCCTCTCCCTCTCCCTCTCCTGCTGCTCCTTTCCCTGGAGGCTGGACTCCCCTCTCCCCTTTCCCTTTTTATGAGCCCTTTCCCCTAATTAAAAAAAAAAAAGTCTGTTTGAACTCTGTCACTTGGCGTCTTTCTCTCTTGTGCTGCTTTTTAAAATTACAACAAATATGACTCAGAAATACATAGAGATTTTCAGCGATTCTAACGTAAATGAAACTTTGTTAACTAGTTGTCCATTTTCCAGTGATCTTATATGGATGGATGGATGGATGGATGGATGGATGGATGGATGGATGGATGGCACTAAGTGACCACTACTTGAGCCAGTATTTAGCATACACCTACCTTGGGCCACTTCTCTTTCTTGGTACTATAGCTGTCTTAGTTAAGGTTTTCTATTGCTGTGAAGAGACACCATGACCGTGACAACTCTTACAAAGGAAACCTTTAATTGGGGTGTATTGTTCAGTCATTATCATCCTGGTGGGGAGCGTGGCAGCATGCAGGCAGATGTGGTGCTGGAGCTGAGTGTGCTACCTCTTGCAGCAACAGGAAGTCAGCTGACTGTCACACTGAGGGAAACTTGAGCAAAAGAGACCTCAAAGCCCACCCCACCATGAGACACTTCCTCCAACAAGGCCACACCTCCTCCTAATAGTGTCACGCCCTTTAGGGGCCATTTTCTTCCAAACTACCACAATAGCATACTTTGTGTTTTTTGGCTTTGTTTTGGTTTTGGTTTTATTGTTGTTTGTGACAAAGTCTCATTTAGCCCAGGCTGACCTTGAATTTCTTCCCATCCCTACCTTCCAAGCACCAGGATTACAGGCATGTGTCACTGTGCCAGGTTTTATATGGTGCTGGAGATCAAACCTAGAGTTCCATGCATGTCAGCTACTGAGCTGTAGCTCTAGTCCCCTATGGGTAGATACCGGCAAGCAAAACCATAGTTCCCACTAGCAGTTAGCATAGCCAGTGAGAGAGCCAGAAGCCACTTCCAGAAGTGTGTTGCGGACACGGTAGTTTTGAATTGTCGTAAGTACACAGCTGATGTGAGGGGGTGAGAAACTTGGATTGAACAGCAGGGAATATACGTATCTCCAGGTAGAACCTTTAAGCACATCTCGGAAGGGTACAAAGATAGCAGCCATGTTGAACAAAAAACATTTCAAGCAACAGAAGCACATACAGAAAGAGTCTGAGGAGGGAAATGGAGGAGCTGGACACGGTGTCACGTGCCTGTAGGCCCAGTTACTTGTCAAGCTGAGGTAGGAAGACCTCTGGAGTTTGAGACCCACCTGAGCAACACAATGAGATTTGGTGGTTGGGGGAGAATTGTAAATGTGGAAACTGGTAAGGACAGAGCAGTGACAGACACATTTGGTTTTCGTTTCCAAGGTAAAAGGGAACGCTGAGGGTTTTAAAGCAAAGGGTGATCTGGCCCAGGGCTGGGCTATGTGTAGACAGCCATATCTGTTACTTGCCTGGTCTTTACATCTTTTCCACTGCTGTTGTAGTGAATGGCTTAACATTTCTGCCAGTCAGCACAGGCTTGTGTCCAAGACACCTGCGAATGTTAATGCAAAAACAATTTTCAGCCTTTGTGCACTATAGCATGAGTAATATAAACCCAGAGACAGACACTGGGGTTCAAGCTGATGGTCAGATAAGCAAAGCAGCCAGCCACTAACTCTTACCTCTACCTCAGGCTGAAAGGGTAATCCTGGCTCCATGAGTCCTCAGACTGCAATGCTCTCTCCATGAATCCTCAGAGACAATAGTTCTCCCTGTCTGGAAACTAAATCTCCACACGAAACCCTTTGCTTCTTCCCTTTATACCTCGCTAGTGCTGGGATTAAAGGCATAGGATCCCAAGTGCTGAGATCACCTTCGTGTGAGCTGTTTCTCTTTAGGACTGGATCAATTTCATGTAGCCCAGGGTGGCCTTGAACTAACAGAGATCCACCTGCCTCTGTCTCCTGAGTCCTGGGATTAAAAGTGTGCCACCACTGCATGGCACTATGGCTTGTGGCTAGCTTTGCATTCTGAACCTCAGGCAAGCTTTATTAAATCATAAATAATATATCACCACAGTGCATAACTAAATTTTTGATGGGAATATAAAGTAAGGACTTCAGAAATTCTACTGTCCAACAATGTGGAAATACTCATCTTACCAATGTTCAAAGTAATGTACTTTGAAATAGCAATATGCCTTTGCTTTAACTTAGTAAAAGCAGGCCCTTAGAAGTGCTTATGAAACTGGCACACATTTAAAAATACCCTTTTTGTGCATGCATGTGTGTATATGTGTTTGAATGTGTGTGGACTGAATCCGTAGGATATGAGTGCACCTGTGTGTGAAGGTCAGAGGTTGGTGTCCTGTCTGGTGTCTCCCTCGTCTGTAGTTTTTTATTGAGACAGCATCATGTACTGAGCTAGAGCTCAGAGTTCAGCTGTTCTAGCTAGCTAACCCTGGAACCCCCTGTCTCTGTCATCTGACTGCTGAGATTACAAGCAACCCTTCATGCCTGCCCAGCTGGGGATCTGAACTCCCATTCTCACACTTGTGTGGCAACTGCTTTTCCTGTTGAGTCGTCCTTCCCAGGCCATCTATGTATTCATATTTGTAAGTAGTATGATTTGAATATGTCTTCCAAAGTTTGTGCACTGGAAGCTTGACCCCCAGGTTCATATGCTGGGGTTAGAGTTCTTTAAGGTCATGAGATTGGCATCTCATAGTTGAAAGTAAGGAGGCTTTAAGAAAAGGAGGGGTCCTGAGATAGTCCTTTCACTTCTCATATGTTTGGCATAGAGGAAGACTCACCAATGCATCTCTCAGACTTAGTTTTTCCAACTCCCAGAAACATAGACCAAACAACTTCTGTTGCTTATAATTTACGTAGCCTGTGTGTAAGCTTGTCACAGCAGCCACAAGTGGATTTGACAATATGACATGAGGCAACAGACCAGACACTGTGATGATTCATTGATGTGCATATGTATGTTTAGAAGCTCATGATCCTTGACTTAGGTCCCTTTGGCCAGCTGCGTTTCAGGTTCTTTTGGATTCTCCCTGGTTAACTCAGCTGGATAAAATCTAATTGGGGTTTCTTGGGGGAAGGTGATGAGTAAAATATAAATTAAATTATTAAATAGTCATTTATAAGACATTAGATATCAGACAGTTGAATACAGTGATCTCTAAAAAAGTAACTGTCTTAGTTAGGGTTTCTGTTGCTGTGAAGAGACACCACGACCATGGTAACTCTTATAAAGGAAAACCTATAATTTGGGGGCTTGCTTACAGTTTCAGAGGTTCAGTCCATTATCACCAGTCATGGTAGGGGGGAGCATGACAATATGTTGACAGACATGGTGCTAGAGAAGTAGCTGAGAGTCCTACATCATACAGGCAACAGGAAGTCAGCTGAGATACTGGGCGGTATTCCGACCATAGGAAACCTGTCCCCGAAGTGACACACTTCCTCTAACAAGGCCATACCCACTCCAACAAAGCCATACCTCCTAATCATGCCACTCCCTAAGAGCTTATGGAGACCAATTACATTTAAATTACCACAGTGCAAAAGGACATAAAAGGTACGATCGTCCATAAACCACTTGAAGAAATTTGCTAAGTCATTAGTTAGAAAAGAGGAAGGGAGGCAGACCCCACAGTCTCAACAAAGAAGAGAACTCCAGAACTCAGGGGTGGCAGGAGCAGGTCCAAGAGAGGTGAGAAAATGACTCAAAGTCTAAGAGGAAAACTAAACATCCAAGAGAATTAGATGGAAGTGTCCTAGATGGATATATCGCCAGCAATAAGGTCTGTTCCCCTGTGAAAATGCAAAGCTTTATCAGCACAGCGTGCTATGATAACCAAATGGTCTCACTGTGAAGGAAAGGGAGGGGATTAGGGCTAAGTGCTGTTTGATCCCACCAACAAAGCTTAAATGAAAGCCCTAAAAAGATGGAACTACTTACAGCTATTTAGAACAAAGCTAAAGAGTCTACTAAGAATTTAGAACATAGACAACACCTAACAAGGTAGAATCCCCACTCCCTGGTGAGCAAAGAGGCAGGAAAATATGTCAGAATGGACAATTTTTTGACCCAGAGATGATACAGGTAATAGACTTGATATGGCATTTACAGTTATCATAGTTTATTCCATATGCTCAAGATATGACAGGGAAGATTGAATATATTGACTAGAGATATGAAAGTTAGGAAATGTCAAGGTATCTGGAGATTACAGCAGTGTCTAGACTGAAGATGAGGTTTCTGGCAGAGTGGACATTTACAGGAAGACTGTGCGTGAACAGCATCACGTAGCAAAGGAAGGAGAGAGTCCAGCACACTGCTGATGATATGAGAACTTCAGTCCATGGACCATATGCTACACAGTAGTCCCAGAGGGAACTCAGCAGCATCCCCTAACCAAATGGTCATGTGCAATTAATAAAAACTCTTCATAGCTTGCTGTGGCTCAGGTCGGGTTTTGCTGTCAGACGAGGTTTGATGCCAAACCATTGTGGTTTCTTTTGTACTGCATTATTCGGTTAGCAGTCCTTTTGGTGTCAGAGCTTTCTGGGTTTTAGAGAAAAGGCCTGTGGATTCATTTAGGAGACAATATGGCAATGATTTTTTTTTTTTTCTGAATGCTTGCACTCTTGAGGCATGGAGTTGCAGAAATCTATCTGGTAGTCAAGCTTGAGGGCCAAGTGTTACAAACTTGAATGCTTATGACAATGTTTTTAATACTTAAAAAATTGTAAGGAGGGCTGGAGAGATGACTCAGAGGTTAAGAACACCGACTGCTCTTCCAGAGGTCCTGAGTTCAATTCCCAGGAACCACATGGTGGCTCACAACCATCCATTATGAGATCTGGTGCCCTCTTCTGGTGTGCAGATGTACACGGAAGCAGAATGTTGTATACATAATAAATAAAATCTTTTAAAAAAATTGTAAGAAACCAAAATATTGATGTAGCCCACAGTTGGTTTAATTAGGTATAGTACCTCAATACACTGAATGAACTTTGTAATCACGAGAAGTACCACACTGTAGGAAAATATTAATGAAGTGAACAACTCTTGACTGCCGGTGCTCACAGTGGTCACTACTGTGGGGTTTGACTGTGGCTTCTGTCTACAGTGTCTGCTCTAGGTTCTAGATTTCCATCAGTGTATCCATACATTTCTTCTAATAAAGTCAGAAAACATGTAAGACTTTTTAAAGAAAATAACAGTGATTTTCCTCTTTCACTTAAACTTTACCTGAGTCAGGAATCATTTTGGTAGCAAAGCTCACAAAGGTTTGGTGTGTTCATCATTATTAAGGCCATCACTTAGCCTGTCACCCATATTCCCAGAGCTGCTATCTGGGCCTGGATTTGTAGCCGAATTGCCAGAGGCATTTCCAGAGGAATCTTTTTAAACAAAAGTAAGACCTTTCCCTTCTGTCTCACATCAGAGACTCCCAGACTTAATCTCTAGTTAACAGCTCTCTGGTGAGCAGCCACCACCACATCTAGTTCTGGACTTGCTTTTAAAAAAAAAATAATGTGCAGATCCTTTCATGAGGTCATTTTTAAGCTTAAATAGCTACTTTTCTTTGAAATTCTCTTTCTCCCTTTTCAAAAGGATCATAGCAGAAGTTAAAAACGGATTGCTTTTTGCAAGCCACACCATACATCTGCTGTGACTTCCAGAGTATTGATGTCATAGTATGTCACACCAAGGACTGTCAAGTCCAGCTCTTACAGACTTTGGAACCTGAAAGGGCAGTCTGGCCAGCCCGCAGTTTTTAACCCTTAATCTGAGTCAGGCTAGATGAAGCTCTGAAAGTCACATGGTGTCACTGCTCTAGAGGTGATGGGACCTGGGAGAATGGAGCTGATAAATGAGGTGAACTAAAATCTCACAATAGCCAACTTTATCCAGAGCCCCAGACAGTTTATACCCTGAGGGTTAACAAAGATCACATGGGTAAATTTCTCATGAGTTCAAGCTGTGTATGGCAAAAGCATGTTTTCCCACAGAGGCATATAAAGTGTAGTTTAAATATTTATTGAATAACAACAGCAAGCCATGATGAGTAATCTGAAGTAAACTCTCCCCTATGCCATACACCAGGGAGGATCACAGAAACGCATTCCAAGGACAGACAATTCCATGTTTTAAGGAAACTGAGGTCTCTAGACTCCTGTCTTTCCCTTGGAGTGTTCTCACAGGCACTCAGAATTCTCCTCACACAAGTCCATTCCTGGACCATGTTCCCACAACATGGTGAAAGCATGAATGCTGTGGTCATGTGACATGCTAGTGTGTACTTCAGGCTTCCCGGCAGAGACTGGAAGGGCTGCAGAGACTGAGAACTCAGTGCAGTTGCCTGAACCTCTTTTCCATCATTTTGTTGATGCTTGCTTTTTCTTGGAATTTCTCAGAGAGTTTACCACAAGAATCTATAAATAACTGTTGGCAGATTTCTAGATTATAAGCTCAATATTAGTAAATAATTGTATTTCTACATGGCAGCAAAGACCAATTACACCTTGAATATTTAATTCCAGACTTAAAGAATATTTTATCTTTTAAGTGTTTGAAGTGATTTTATGTATGTCAGAAGCATAAAGGGAGAAATATATTATCAAAATACATTATATACATGTATGAAATTGTCAGGGAAAACAACAACAGAAGAAAAAAAAGCAAACAAAACACAAAGCAAATCCAGCAAGAACAGTATTCATAGCTTGGTTGTGTAACATGAACCTTCTGGCCCAGCAGGTCCTGCCACCCTTCTCAGCCCCAAAGAAACACATGGACGCTATATTAGTTATAAAGCCATTGGCTGTTGGCTATGGTTTTTTAGTGGCTAGCTCTGTCTTAATTATTAACCCATTTCTATTAATCCATGTATTTCCACATGGTCTTGGCTAACTGGAGACTGCTGTACCTGCAACTCCTTTACCTGCTACATGATGACTGCTCATCATCTCCACAGAAAGAGAGTGATTTCCTGTTTGTCCCTGCTTATATCCTGATTCTGCCCAGCTACATCACTTCCTGTCTAGCCAATCAGTGTTTTATTCATTAATCAATAAGAAAAACACATACACAGAAGAACATTCCCCAGTATGGTTGTGTTTTTCCAGTTTTCCTTGTTGAAATGTAAATCTGCAGAGAGAGGGGTTTCCATGAAAACCATGAAGAAACTGACAAAACTGTATCATTAATCGACATGTCAGAAATCAAGACAGCATGCAGGCAGACATGGTGCTGGAGCTGAGAGTCCTTACATCTTGATCCCATAGGCAACAGAAAGTTATCTGAGTGTCATACTGAGGTAAGCTTGAGTAAAAGAGACCTCAAAGCCCACCCCCATGATGACACATTTCCTCCAACAAGGCCACACCTACCCCAGCAAAGTCACACCTCCTAATAATACCATTCCCTTTGGGGGCCATTTTCTTTCAAACCACCACAGCATCCTTGTGGATTTCCAAAGTTGAACGCTAGTTTCCAGAGCCTGCATTAAGAACAGTTATGGTGCTGAATAGTCAGCAAGTATCTATACAGAAGATGGGTTCTCTGTGAAGTGTTTAGGAATTTTAAAGAAATGTAAGCAGTATGTTTAAAAGTGAGCCATTACTTTACTAGACACGTGGGAATGTATCTACAATTATGTCTTAATACTTACATTTTTGTGCTAGTTGGGTTTTGGGGGGCATTTTTTGTTTGTTTTTTGTTTTGTTTAGTTTTTGTCAACTTGACACAAACGGAGACATATCTGTGAAGAGGGAATCTCAATTGAGAAAATGCCTCCACTGTGAAAATACCTTCATAAGACTGGCCTGTAGCCAAATCTGTCAGGCATTTCCTTGATTAATGATTGATGTGGGAGGGCCCAGACCATGTTGGGTAGTGTCACCCTTAGCAGGTGGTCCTGGGTTGTATAAAAAAGCAGGATGAGCGTACCATGGGAGAGAAAACCAGTAAACAGCACCCCTCCATGGGGATGACTTAAGAGGTTTCAGAGGAGCAGAATTTAAGTATGTTGCCTAGAAATTGTTCTTGTGATATTTTGGTGAAGATTGTGACTGCTTTTTGCCCTTGTCTGAAAAGTTTCCCTGAGGCTAAAGTGAAGAGTTTTGGATTAATTCTCTTGGCAGAGGAAATCTCAAAACAGCCTAGTATAGACTGTGTTGTGTGGTTACTGGCGCTAACTCTAATGAAGCTATATAATGAAAAGGAGCAAGCTGAGCAAGGAAAAATATTTGAGGAGAAAGGGGTACCAGAAAGTGAAATGGCTCTAAATCCTGTATTCAAGGAGACAAACAGATTAGGAAATGGGATGAAGGGAGTGGTGCTCTCAAGGCAAGATCTCACCCAGCTAAATTTCCAACTTGTGAAAAGGAATTAAAGAAAAGTTTTGAGCTGGGTGTGGTGGTGTGCACCTTTAATCCCAACACTGGGAAGACAGAGGATGTTGGATTTGAGGCCAGCTTGATCTACAGATTCAGTTTCATAACAGACAAGCTAGGCAGTGAAGGAAACCATCAAAACCAGAAAGCTGGTGGAGATGTAATTGATTGAGGGGGCCATATTCCAGCTCCAGTAAGCAACAGAAAGTGGCAGCTCCAGCCTCGTGGTTCTGGAGTTTTGGAGAGAAGAAAGGACTGTGGAATTTGTCTAGAGAGGTTTTTTGCATGAAGTTATGAAGGTGACTCCTAGATTGCCTTGGAGAGCCCAAGATGTTGGAGATTCCAGAGCCATAGGATACCTGCTGAGGAGAGCTGCTAACAGAATGGAACCAGCCCAAGAGAAAGAAGTGTGCTGCAGTCAACAAAGCTGAAAGGAGTAGGAGATCTGAAGAGCGCTTTGACATCAGTCTTGGAGATGCAGAGTTTGGAGTTTGCCCAGCTGGTTTTCCATCTTGCTTTGGTCCAGTATTTCCTCACTATGCCCCCTTCCTATGCTTTAGAATGGTAATGTATATCCTGTGCCATTATATGTTAGAAGTATGTAATCTTTTTTTTATTTTAATTTTACAGGGGATTACAATTAAGAAATTGCATGAGTCTCAGAAGAGAATTCAAACTTTTGACTTTTAAACAAGTTTGAGACTATTGCAGACTATCAGGACTTTTGAAGTTGAATTGAATGCATTTTTACATGATGATATGGTCAAAATCCTTTGGGGGCCAGGGAGCGGAATTTGGTGGTTTGAAAGAAAATGGCCCCCAAAGATAGTGGCAGTATTAGGAGGTGTGTCTTTGTTGGGGTAAGTGTGGTCTTTTTAGAGGAAGTATGTCACTGTGGGGACAGACTTTGAGGTCTTATGTATGCTCAAGCCACATCCAGTGTCTTGGTTCACTTCTTGTCACCTTTGGATCAAGATACAGAACTCTGAGCTCCAGCACCATGTCTGCCTGTATGTTGCCTTGCTTCGCACCATGACAGTAATGGACTAAACCTCTGAACTGACGGCCAGCCCCTCAAGTGTTTTACTTTATAAGAGTTACAGTGGTCATAGTGTCTCTTCACAGCAGTAGAACCTTAAGACAGGCGTTTATGCTAACTTCCTGGGAAACTTGATTTGCTTAGATATGACAACTTTATTCTGTATGCTGTGGAAAATGCGGTTATGCTTCCACATCTCAAACATGAGACCAGATCTGAATCCTGGTTTCACACCTGCACATTTCAGAAGTTATAATGTAAAACTTGTGTGTGCTAGTGTTTTATTGCTTTAAGGGGCCTAACTTCAGGTATTAACTTGCTTGCAGTGCACGCTGGTAGCCACACTCTTCTGGGAGACATTGTAGTCACACTCTCCTGACAACTTACACACTCCATTTGGTTTTTTTGTCATGTCTTATTTCATATTTCTGTTTTGTATCTTATTTCTTTATGTCATTTGACCATTTCTAGCTCATCTTGGATAAAATTTGAATCCGTGTTCCGATTCAGCCTAACTTAACACACAAACGGCTGTGTTCAGACTTGATCTCCAGCCAGTGCTGTTCACGTGTGCTTTGATAGCATCTTGCCAGCTGGGTCTCTGCTGGTTCTTGTATATATTTAATGTGATATTTTTATCCTTTGAGGAATTCATATATGCATATGATTTATTTTGATCATATTCGTTCCCCCACCCCTAATTCTCACCACCCCCCTCCTCTCCCCTCCCTCCCACCATCATCTCCTCTTTTTTAAATAACCCACCAGGCCCAGTGTGCACTGCCCTACACCCCTGGTTATGGGGCCATCCACTGGAATGTGGTCACCCTACCAGAGGCCACGTCCTTAAAAGAAAGCTGACTCTCCCTCCTCCGGAAGCTGTCAAAGCTGTCAACTGTTGGCAGTTAGGTGTTGGGGCTCATGAGCCTCTCTCCCCTGTCCGTGTTGGGATGTTGACTGTGCAGACAACCACAGCTGCCATGGGCTCATGAGTGCAGTGGTCTGTTGTGTCCTGAAGACACTGTTTTGCATTTTCCTATCTCCCCTTCTGTCATGGTCCCCAAGTCTTGGGTGGTGGTGATGTAGCTGTGGTAAGTTTCTGTGCTAGCTGCCATCCACTGCACAGAGAGACTTCTGTGATGAAGCCTGAGTGCTGCACTACTGTGTGGGCATGGAGAGGAGTTCCGAGGGCAGTATGATAGCAACAGGTTCTCTCCCAGGGCCTGTGAGCTCCCAGGCCATGGGCTCTCAGTCATAATACAGTACCACACACGTTTCCTCCTGTAGAGCGGCCTTAAATCCAATCAGAAAGCACCTCTGGGATAGGTCTTGCCATTCCTGTCATTATTATAGCACACATGGTTCACAACTGGAAAGATTATTGATGGCTCTCACCAATGCCAGAGGTCTACATAGCATCTCTTGGTACTGTAAAAGCAGGAGAGCAGGGAGGAGCTTCCTGGTCAGTCCCAACTTGAACTCTCCATGCCCTGTGGCCAGTATATGTGGTCTTCAGTAGTAGGCTCTCACCACCATGTTCTACTGGGGACCACAGTGGCAAAACGGCCTGGATTGTCTTAGTGTCTCTGCTTCTCCTTTCTTCTACTTAGTTTGGTTTTGTTTTAATCCTCTTTTAGTTTCTTAAATTTGAAATGCAGAATCTTGCTCTTAAGCCTTTCTTATTTTCTAACACAGCACATAAAGCTCTTAAGTTTTTAAAACAATGATGCCACTGTATTCTACAAATTACCTAAATGTTTTTATGTGATAATTGATATAAACTATAGATAATGTGCATCAGTTTGACATACAGACAAACGAAGTGACTGTCACCACACTCACAACCACACTCTGCCTCCATCCAGCACCACCAGGAATTTATTCCCGTCACTGACAACCACAAACTAGTTCTTTGACATACCAGGTTAGTCTGTATTATCCAGAATTTGAGATAGATAGAAGTGTAAGCTATCTGTGTGTTTTGTCTGATTTCTGTGCAGTGCATACTGCAGTTCACCCACAAGGCAGCCAGAGTTCACTGCCTGTGGCCTTTGCGGTGGTGAGCAGAGCTTGTGCTCCCATTGGTCAACATTACCAGTGAGGCAAGGTAGCACTTTAGTTTCTCACCATTTGATCAACACCAATTTGAAGGTAAAGGTGGTGTAGCTCACTTGGTAAAGTACTTTGCATAAAAAGGCCACATAAAAAGTCACCCACCTGTAACCCCAGCTCTGGGGAGGCGGAAACAAGTGGATCCATGGAGTTCATTAGCAGCTAGAGACCTTGTCTCTAAAGATGAGGTAGAGATGTGGTTGAGGACACTCGGTGCCCTCTGACCCCCATACACACACACATCCACACGCATCCAATCACGGGAACACAACATCATTCTGCTTGTCGTACCCTTTCCATGCTTTTATGGTGCTCTGTTACTGACTTTTTGATCTCCAGAAATTTTTTCCATAAAATTCTATTCATTGTTACTCTGAAAGTGATTGGGTTTTTATTTTGTTGTTTTGTTGTTGTTGTTGTTGTTGATTTAAGCTCACCTGCACCCATTTTAGTTGAATTTTTGGCAATGTGGGTGAAATAAAGTGTAACCATATCTAAAAAGTTCCTGAAATGTTTCCCCTTTTCCAGGTAAAAATGTCACCATCATATCAGTCCAAAGGGGACCCTCCCACCAGGAAGGTGAGTGTCAAAGGCAGAGGCCCAGAGAAATGCCTCTGCTTCCTCCCCCTCCCCCTCCTCCTCTTCCCCTGCCCCCTCCTGCACATTCTGCTCTATGGTCACTCTTCTGTAAATAGCAGTGCTGTTTACTTATGTTAATGTTCTCAGGCTGTTTCTGATTGGACACTTCGATATGTTGCTAGGATTCCTTGCTTCTTCTAGACCAGCCCTGGGGGATTTCGGGCCCAGCAATCAGTCTCCTGGCAACTAAGAACTGTACGAATTCTAGCATCGGCATCCACAGCCTACCAGGGCTGGCATCCTCATGTCCAAGGGCAGTTGCAGATGGAGAATATTCTGAGGGGAAGCTGTCTAGTTTTCTCAGTGACACATTTCCCCTCCAGATAGCTGTGCCCAAAATAAACTGTCTGGAGATACTGCTTGTCAGCATGTGCCACATAAATGATCATCAGTAGATGCTAGACTAGGCATCTTCTGTGCCACTCTTTCTGCCGGTAAACTCTGAGGCCCTGATGGGCTATGAGTCTCTGACCTGAACAATGCCCAGACAGCATTAAGGGAACCACTACAGCCGCTTTCTCTATCCCTCTGTAGCTGTTGGCTGAAGCATCGATTTTCAACTTGTCAGTCACAACCCTTTCACAGGGGTCGAATATCAGATATCCAACCTGTCAGATGTTTGCAATTTATAACAGTAGCAAAATAATTTTATGGTTAGGGGTCACCACAGCCTAAGGGACTGTATTAAGTGTTAGGAAGGTTGAAAACCACTGGTGTTGAAGGATGTAAGTAGCCTGGCTTTCCACCACCTTCATTTGCCACTTTTGTCTGATAGTTGAAGTGCTGGGCTTTGGTGTTTTATTTTGATTTTGTGTCTCCCCCCACCCATTTTTAAATTTAGTTAGCAATGATGTCATCAAAGTATTTGTGAAACAAAAATGACTTGTGGCTCTGTTTACTAACAGAGCTTCAAAGCAGTTTTTAGCTTCAAAGCAGTGTGACACACACCAATCCCTTTTCTCTGCCTGCAGACACTGACATTTTTAAACAGAAGGATAAAAACAAGACACTGAAAAGTCCTGAAAAGTGTCATACAGGAATCTCTGTGCTCTTTGAAAGCATCATGGGCAGGCAACACTGAGGGGGAGAGCGTGACTTCTCAGAGTCACCCCGCTGTAACTCGTGCAGTTAGCTTCATGTCACTACTGTGAGATTCAGTTACAGAGAAGAGGAGATTTCATTTCCCATGTGGGTTTGGATTCATGTCCTGGCAGCTTCACGGGTGTGGGCTTTAAGAGCAAGTAATGCATTGTGGCAGGCGCACATTTGAAACAGGTGCTCATATCATGAGCCAGACAGCAGAGAGAGGATGAAGCCAGTGTCCCACCGTTCCCAAGGACTCAAGGGTCTCCTGTTAGGCCCCTTCCCAAACGTCCATAGCAACTGCTAACATTGCTGTGAAGACCTGCATGAACCTCTGGGTACAGTCGGCAGCCTGTCACAGCAGAACCTTGCCAGTCTCCCTCAGTAAACACGAAAGAATTAGAAGACAGAGAGAAATTGGTTTGTGCAAGCTCTTGAACAGCACCCATGCAGCCCACATCCAACACGATGATTAAAAGCACAGGCTTCACCTACAACCAGGCTTAAACTCAAAGACTCTAAAAGGTGGCTTCTGTTTTCTTCCTGTGTAAGACAGTGATGATCTTAGAATTGCCCTAAAAACTAAATGAAGTACTGTTGAAGCACATGACAGTTGTGTGTGTTGTACAGCAAGTACTGTGGTGAACACTGTTATTTACCATGGGCCTTCCAACTCCCATGGGCCTTTTCGTGTTGCTTACATATTATTATTATTCAGTCGTCAAGTATTTCTTGATGCTAGATCCAGAGCTAAGCACTGGACCAGGGGTGAAAACGCAGTCTTTGGGCTCAAGAATCTCAGCACTAGACAGGTGATCTCACAATCACCATGCAGCTTGACGACGCCAAGTACAGTGTGCAGGATGCTCAGCCTGTGCCAAGAAGGGGCCTTGTTTTCAAAAGGGCCATCCCATTCAACCTCGTGTTCTTTGTGATTAGAAGAACAGTGAGGGGCTTGGAGGGGGTGGCTTACTGCTCCTCTATAGCCTCTCTCATGAAAGCAAATTCTGCCAGATAGCTAGGAATTTATTAGACAAATAATCGTTTAGAAGTGGATTGATGCAGCCTGTTTTTCAAACTTGGCAATACCTCAGCTCTGTGGTTTCTGACTAAATCAGAGAAGGGCGCCACCACAGGTGTCTGTTACTCTTCCAATCCATGTCACCTAAAGGAACGTCCCTGGCTGAGGTGTGGGAGTGCCTTTAGTCCCAGCACTCAGGAGGCAGAGGCAGGCGGATCTCTGTGAGTTTGAGTCTAGCCTGGTATATGTAGTGAGTTCCAGACCAGCCATGGATAAATAGTGAAACCCTGTCTGAAAAAAAAGAAACTTCCCAAGCCAGGACTGCATACACATGGCCCTTGATGTCTTTCTTAGGCGGCCAAGTATACACCTGTTCCTTCCCTATGTAAGAGTAGGTACAACTTTTCAAGTATTCTTCCTTGCCTACACATCGTGAATAGCTTTTATTTTATCAATGGGAGTCTATTTCCAGCATTCACTGTACAGATTAACAAGCCATTAGTTTTACCAGTGTCTATTTGGCTTCAGACATCTGGAGGCCACTGAGTTAGGTCAAAGGACAAGCATTCTCCGTAGTTCCAAAGACGGAGCTGGTACCAGTGTAGCTTTGGGTCAGCTTGGAAGGAATGTTTTACAGTAGTGACTGCAGTTGACAAGCTGGTACTGGTACATTGTGGATAACTAAGGTCTGTGCTTTACTTTGGGCCTGAAGCCTTGTGTTGTGTATCTGTGGGTTCTGATGCCTGTGCAATGAGCTGTGTGTACTGAGGATCCTACAGGCAGTCTCTCTGAGCCCCAAATCCCTATGCTCTACCTATTGATGATGAGTCCTTCCCCAAACATTTTACAACTACTGATCTCTTTGCTGTCTTGGTTTTGCCTTTTCTGGAATGCTGTGTAGTTAGTATGTTGCTTCTTGCACCCCACAGTCAGCATTTAAGGTCTCTTGGTGTCCTTTCATGGCTTAGTGGTCAGTGTTTCATCCTTGAGCAGCATCTGTCTGTCTGTACTGCAGTTGGTTTGCCCACTCACCTTTCGAATGACATCTTAGTTGCTAACAGGTTTTTGCAGTCATGCAGGAGGCTACAGTAGACATCTGTGCAGGTTTGTCTGGGGGCATGTTTCCGGGTTATACAGTGGATTATTGAGTTATATGTCGACGCTCTCAGTTTTCTACACTGTCAAGATAATTGACTTCAAATTTAAAGAGAAAAGGTTGTTTGGCTAATTCTGGTGGCTCTGGCCTGAGATCCGGCAGCAAGCTTGTTGCTAGCCGGTCCTGTATGTGTGGAACGTGTGTGTGTGTGTGTGTGTGTGTGTGTGTGTGTCTGTGTCTGTGTGTCTGTGTGTCTGTGTGTCTGTGTGTCTGTGTGTGTCTGTGTGTGTGTGTGTGTCTGTGTGTCTGTGTGTGTCTGTGTGTCTGTGTGTGTCTGTGTGTCTGTGTGTCTGTGTCTGTGTCTGTGTCTGTGTCTGTGTATCTGTGTTTGCAACAGCAGCCATTATTGTGATCACTTTTTACTTTTATAGAATTTACTATTAAAATTGCAAATAAATGAAAACATCACACATTAAAACTTAGCAGACTCCAAGTTAGACTGGGCATTCAGAGCAGCTGCCGGGGAGCTTCATGTTGCATTTTATACTTTCAGTATCAAATATATTTTACACACTTACCTACCTCCAAAATCACAAAGTCCATGACAGAATTTGAACTAGAATTACAACTAGCTTCACATCCTCTTTGCTAACTCCTGTCCACGTTAACTCCTGATAGATTTAGAGACTGTTCCATGCATTTCCTGTTTCCTGGGTGAAGCATGGCTGCTGCCTCCTCTCTCCTCTCCCTGCATGCTGAGGTCAGCCTCTGCCAGGCTCTTCTCCTGGCCCTGCTAGTCCAGGCAATGGCCAGGATTCGGGATGCTGAGCCTCTCTCATCTCAGCCCCAAACCCTTGTGCCCTTCCTTGCCTGGTGCTACACCACTGTCCCACTCTCCTCTCTGGCTCGTCAAGCTCACCCTCCAGCTTGGCTTTCAGCAGTGGGAACTCGCTCCTGAGCTCAGAGATCTTGGTGCCTCTTCCCCAATGGACCGACTCAGAGGAAGCAGACTGGTGTGGTGGGGGTATACCAGATGGCTTTTCATGGAGATAACACCTGTCTTATGTATGCTTCCTTTTGTTTTTCTGTTGACTTTTTATCCTGACCCCTTCCATATGAACTCTTGGTCTCCCTCCGGGTGCTGCTTCTGCCTGCCATCTTGGCTGTCCTCTGTATACTCTTTAATTACACCTTTACTGATTTCTCAGTGTGTTTGGGTGTTTTGTTTTGTTTTAAAAGTTTTTCCGGGAAGGGGGGGGGGCATGTTTTGTGCTCTTGGATTTACTGTGTGTATCCTAGCTTTTCTGGTTCTGTTTCTGATTTAAACTAGCGGTTTCCAGTTGTATAGGTCTGATTTGTTATAGGCCCTGTTTGCATTGCATGCACACTATAGTTACTGTTTAAAAATCACTTGTGAGAGACTGTGAAAACAGGCATTTATATACTACTTTACAATTACATTGTTACCTCTTCTGGTTCTCCTGGTTTATCCATGGGCACTTGAAATAGCTGCAGTCATTTTCATTCTTAGTCACTCTTGTCAGAGACAGAGGTAGGTAGGAGTGTGAATGCCTCGGAACCATGCAGAGGTCAGAGGACAACTGGAAGGAATCAGCTCTCTCCTTCTATCCGGGGTTCCAGGGATCAAACTCAGGTAGTCAGGCTTACACAGCAAGCACTTTCACCTGCTGAGCCATCTCTGCAACCCTCCCAAGGTGTGCCAGTTTGAATGTAATTGGCCCCTATAATCTCATAGGCAGTGGCACTATTAAGAGGTGTGGCCTTGTCATTGGGGGCAGGCTTTGAGGTTTCAGAAGCTTAAACTGGTCCTAGTATCTTAATGTTTCTTCCTGCTACCTTCGGGTCAAGATGTACAACTCTCAGCTCCTTCTCCAGCCCATGTCTGTCTACGTGCCATGATGACAGTAGACTAAACCTCTGAAACTGTAAACCAGCCCTGATGACATGTTTTCCTTTATAAGAGTTACCATGATCATGGTGTCTCTCCATAGCAATAGAAACTCTAAGACAGCTAGCAATCCTGTTTACCTGGTCAAGAGTCCACTGAACTGAGCCCAAGCTGTCCTTTAGGGCAAGAGCACTGCCATTTAGAGGGGCTGCTTCAGACCTAATGGGGTCCAGGTGAGGATGTTTGCCTTTGTTGGCCTGGTGTGTTTGATATGTTGTTGGGCCTGGGTTTTGATACGTTCTTCATATGTCCATGTGCCCAGATATCTCTGTATACTTGGGTAGGTTTAGAGGTGATGCTTTTTTACTTTAGGAATAAGCTTGTACCAGGCTGTGCCTCCAGGGCTGTGTTGGAGAGGTGGTTTCTATGTGGGTGGGAAAATGAGATTAAGTCACCTGCCTCTGTGTCTGTGCTTAGAGTGGAGCCAAATGCTGCTTTGTAAAATGGAGTCCCCTGAAGCCAGGTACAGCTGTGCACACTGTTCTACACACTGTGGAGTGACAGCAGGCACAGTCAAGCACAGTTCTACATACTGAAATAACAGAGCAGGCACAGCCGAGCACACTGTCCTACACACAATGGAGTGACAGCAGGCAGAGCCGAGCACTCTGTTCTACACGATGTGGAGTGACAGTAGGCATGGCCTAGTCTCCACAGTTAAGCTTCCGATACTGTTCCCTAGGGAAGAGTGCTGTAGTCCTCCTAGGATAACCCTGGGGTTGCAGTCTTGGCACACAGCTGTTTTGTTTTAAACAATGAGCTAGAACATAAATACTTATACAAGCCCAGGGTGTCAACTCTAATTCTTTTCAAGTAATCATTCCTGAAGTCTATATTTATCTTTCTTCCTGCTGCCTAAGGGCTCCTCCCAATTACCTCCCAATTACCTGTAGTCTAGGTTGTATCTGCTTTACATCTGAAAATCTCCATGCCATTACCTTTCACAACTCCCATGTCCTTAAGAACTGGGTTTAAACATCTCTAAGCCTGATTTTGATGAAGCCAGTGCTTTCTAGTAGAGAGAGGGTAGAAGCTATTAGTGTATGAGCCTGCATTTATCCCTGGGAACAATCTTTTCCACATCTCTGGGGCTCTGTGTAGGGACAGTAGAAAGTTTCTTACCCCATAATCTAGGAGTTGAATGATGCCGGATGGAGGAGACTGCAGCCTGGTCCAATTGTTAGATGCTGGATGGAGGAGACTGCAGCCTGGTCCAGTGGTTAGATGCTGGATGGAGGAGACTGCATCCTGGTCCAGTGGTTAGATGCTGGATGAAGGAGACTGCAGCCTGGTCCAATTGTTAGATGCTGGATGGAGGAGACTGCAGCCTGGTCCAGTGGTTAGATGCTGGATGGAGGAGACTGCAGCCTGGTCCAGTGGTTAGAAATAAGCTCAGGGTCACAAAGAAGAGATCACCACCCCAATTAAAGTGTCTCGATGAGGCAGGTTGCTGTGTTTGTAGAAACAGAAGAACATAACTCAACTAGACAGGGAGTCAGTTGGTTTTCATTCTAAGACAGGTGGTGACTGTGCCCTTTCCTCATTGGCTGGGGTCCAACTACACAGTCTTTCACAGATGGCTAGTTTCAGGAGAGAGAGAGAGTAATGTGTATGAGTGTTTTGTCTGCATGTATGTCTGTGTACCACATGCATGCCTTGTGGCCTCAGAGGCTAAAAGAGGGCATTGAATCCCCTGGAACTGGAGTTGGACAATTGTGAACCACCACACAGGGGCTGGGATCTGAACGCAGGTCTCCTGCTTAAGTTCATTAGGTATGGTATAAAAAACTGTAACAAAAATTGGATTTAAACTTAAAAGGCTTACAATTAAAAATCTATACATGGGTATATATGTGACTCAGTTCTTGTCTAGAATGTACTATATATTTAACTTAAATTCGACTGGTGTTTAGGAAAATAAATGTTTTTAAATAGCAACTCTATGGCTGTCCTCCATCTTGGCTGATGACCTCATCAAGATGGATGACGCCACATGGCTGGCAGCCATCTTTACAAAGGTTAAAGGGCACACTCCATGTGATGTCAGCATCTTAAGATGGCCATGTGGCATAAAGCAGCAGTTATAAATCTAACTTAACACCCTACAAGAATGGCAATGCTCCTAACTGCCAAGTAATTGTTCCAGCCCCCCATCCCCACCCCACCCCCAAAAACATTCAGGGAAGGGGTTGGTCATTTAGGTCACTTAAGTTCCAAGAATGCAGCAGGGCCTTTATATAAATAAAAGGTGGGGGAGATTGAAACATTTGCATGAAGGTTTTACAAGGTGGGAGAAAATAAAAAGATTTGGATTCTTAGCCATAAATGAAAGTCTTAGAGGTTTAACTGAAAAGATTAATATTTTGAGTTTCTTTTGCTTTTGGCTTGCCAGGGAAGGGTGGGAGGGTAGCACACAGCCTCCCAGATATAATCACCACTGGTCCATCAAGTCCAGGGAACCCCCACCACCTGGGGCGTCCATCTAGGACTTAGCCCAGCCATACAGAATGTAAGGCAGCTGAGGAGTGCTGGAGACCCAGTCCTCCCAGAGCTCCCTTGCTGCTCCTGGGTGCGGTGTCTGACTTGGAGTCTGCCTTGCTGAGCTGGGATGCTGGAGAGAAAAAGGCTTCCTTCAGAACTCACTATTCTCATTGAAATCATGGATTTGGTTTTCTTGAGATAATTGTTTTTCACTTGCCATTTTTCACCAGAACTATTTCTAGAATCTTTATATGATTTTTTGGTTTGGTTAGGTTTGCTTTTAATTCTTCTCACCAGTTACAGTTGGGAACAGAATCTGTGGAGCTCTTTGGGCTGCCATGGTGAGGGTGAAGCCCTGACTAAGGGCTGTCTTCCTATAGAGGACATGCCCTGAACATGCTGTACAAGAAACATGCAAATACACCATGTCTTCCCACAGTGTCAGGATTTATTGAATACAATAAAATCACAAGGTTTAGTGGTTCAATGACAGCTTTTATCATTAAACCCATCTACCTTGGTAGCCTGGCTAAACGAAGAAAAAAAAAAAGAAATAAAAAGGAAAAGAAATGGCATGACTGCTCCTAGGTGTGGTGGAGGAGGTTTATTGTAGGTATGAGGGAGAGCATAGCCAGAGGCAGGGACATCTGGAAGAGTCCAGAGTGGGCATGACCAGACTGAACTGGGCCATTTGTGTGACGGGGGGCAGAAAGGAGGAAAGAGGGGGAAACCAGGTGCAATAGCTAGGAGGCCTAAGGTACAAAAAAAGAAGGGTCAGATAACCAAAATGTCTGAATTGTATAGGGAAGGGCAGCCCAGCCCCTGGGCTGGAGAGTTCAGGGTAGAGGGCAGGGTATGCAAGCCATACCCTCTGAACAGGTAAGGACTGAGGGATGCTGGGAGAGCCTAGACGGCAGGTCTGCACCTCAGACATTTGTCCCTGGTTTGGGGTTGAAACTTAACACTGAGCAGTCTTAACTACCACTAACTCTCAGATCACACAGCACACAATGTGTATATATATATATATTGTGTGTGTGTAAATGCCTGCCTGTGTGTGTGTGTGTGTGTGTGTGTGTGTGTGTGTGTGTGTGTGTGTGTGTGTGCCCTGTGTGTGTGTGTGTGTGTGTGTGTGTGTGTGTGTGTGTGTGTGTGTGTGTGTGTGTGTGTGTGTGTGTAGAGGCTTTGGCAGTGAGCTGAGAAAGTCCACATGGATACAAACTAGATCAGTGCTGAGAGGGAGGGAGGGAGCGGCTGGAGTGACTGCAGAGGCTTAAGGCTATACCAGGTCTGGGTCCAGATGGGCACATAGGTGGGCAGGCAGTGTGGAATAGGCTGTATTTACAATGGGGGACCAGTCTGAACCGGGACACTAAGCCCTTAATGCACACACCTGGTATCAGTGATTGTTGGTGTTGGGGCCATGCTATCACAGTTTTAAGTATCACCACATTTATAGGGTACAGGTGAGGAGTTATACTTTCTCCTAAATCTGGTAAATCCAATAAATTCTTGGATTTTAATATGCCCATGTGCCCCCATAGTTTCAATTCTCCGCAATAAATGTATAGGGTGGAACTTTTTCTAGTCACAGGAATAAGTCATTATCCTGTGAATATCCTCTTCTAGATAGGAGGTGGCTGAGGAATGGTAGAATTTCCAGGACCTGGTTTCATCCTTCTCCCTCAAAATGTAGTAAAAACTGACTGTAAATAGAGTCTTCTAGGGCATTCAGCCTGAAAAATTACTTCCTTGTACAGCACAGAGTAACTTAGAATGGGGCTTAACCTGGTCAGAGAGGGGCGTGGCACTGTCTTCCCATTGCTCCTGTTACTCTCTGGAAGCTACAAAGGCTACTCAACCCCTTTCTCTGGGCAGCTCACAGCCATTTGCCCCAGTGGGCCCCTGCCCTGGTCTACTCTGGAGAGCAGACTCAGTTCTGTCCATTGTCATGCTACAAAGGTGAGAGCATTGCTGAACAAAACTGTCCTTATTCTAGGCTCTGTTTTCATAAATGGGACTAGAAGCACGTTGTCCTTTTCAGCAGACATTTTGCATGTTCGCTCTGCAGTGAACATGCCAAGAACAAACTGCTGATTCGGTTCGCACATGCCATCAATGTATACACTCCTGCCTTGCAGAGCCCAGTACAGGCCTGTGCTGGTACTGCTTCATTTGTGACCCGTGGGATTGCTATTTCCCATCTACACAGGCCTCACCTGCCTCTATCCAAGTCAGTACAGTTTGTCTGGAACAAAGCCAGCAGTGGAGCTCCAGTTCACCAGCAGAGATCCCTGTCACTCTTCTGCTTCTCAGGGCATTTCATGGTTGTTCCGCTAGGCCCAAGTGTGGGGCTGTTTGTAGACAGTAAGGGTGCCAGTGGCAGTTCTCTGGACCATCTTTGTTCCTGCTCTTCCAATGGAAGAGTACATATCAAAACTATACCATCACGTTTGTCATCTTGGAATGTGTCAGGCACTACAATTGTAACTGCTGGTTCAGCTGACTTCCACACTGAGGCTGTACACACACACACACACACACACACACACACACACACACACACACACACACACACACACACACACTTGTACAATTCTTAGTGTGTTAGTTCCAACATCTCTGAGCATTGCTATTGCTGTTTTCTTGGCTGTGGGTCACATTTCCTGCTCCTCCTGTCTAGGAATTTCAGATTGTATGCTGTATACTGACAGCAGTGGTGTCGAGTGCCTGCATTTTTTTGTCTTCTTTTAGTGACGTTCGGAGTTTGGCTGTCAGGTGCTGTTAAATTTTTCAGGGAATTCATTCTCAGCTGTTTTAGGAATAGATTTGAAGTATCCCAGATCCTATGCCTGGCTCAGGGCTGGTCTTCTCCTCCAACATCCAAATCTTTATCCACACTCTTTCCAGTCTGGATCATGAGCATTCTTTTGTCTTCTGGCACTTTGCAACATCTGGAATTTCCACGTGCTTTTCAGAGTCCCAGGCAGCATTTCCTGCCAGGCCTCTGGAGTCTAGCCTGCACAAGTGAGTTGAGAATTAGGCCCTGTATTGATTTCCAGAGCTCAGCTCAGATCCTTCCTCTTCAAATTCACACTGCTGGTATGAAGCTCCCAGCTCCTTTTTAAATTTTTAAATTTTACTTCTTTACATTTATTTGTTTGCTTGCTGTGGTGGTGGGGGGGGAGGCACACTTCTTACCTTCATCCCAACAACCAAGCCCTATAGAAAGAGTTCAGACATGCTTGTCCTTTCAGGCAGAAAATTCCTGTTGAGAATAACTGTAGCACAGCCTTGTGATGGGCACTGTCCTTTAATTTGTAATTGGATTGTTAACTTGATTTTGCTAATTGTCTTAGTCGCTGTTCTGTTGCTGTGAAGAGACTCTTGCAGAGAAACATTTAACTGGAGGCTTGTTTATAGTTTCAGAGGCTTAGTCCATTATCATCAAGGTAGAGCATGGCAGCAGGCTTGGCTCTGGAAAAGTAGTTGAGACCTACATCCTGATCTGCAGGCAGAGAGAGAAAGTGCCTGGGCCTAGCATGGGCTTTTGAAACCTCAGAGCCCACCCCAGTGACACACCTCCTCCAACAAGGCCACACCTCCTAATCCTTTCAAATAGTGCTGCTCCCTGATGGCTAAGCACTCCAATATATGAGCCTTTGGAGGCCATTCTTATTTAAACACCACATTTCACTCCCTGGCCTCCATAGACTTGAAGCTGTATCATGATGCAAAAATGCATTCAGCCCAACTTCAAAAGTCCCCATAGTCTTTCACAGTCTCAAGATTGCTTAAAAGTCCAAAGTTCAAAGTCTCTTCTGAGACTTGAGGTAATCTCTTAACTGAAACTCTCTTGTGAAATCAAAATCAAAAAGCAGATCACATACTTTCAACATACAACAGCACAAAATATACATTACCATTCCAAAAAGGGGGTATGGGGAGCATACTAAAAAATACTGTACCAAAGCAAGACTAAAAACCAGCTGGGTAAACTCTAATCCCATAACTCTGGCATTTTCACCTTCACAGCTACATACAGTGGCCTTTTCTGGGACTCAATGCAGGGACATCCTGTCACATGTCTGGCCTTGGCAGCTTTCCTTGGCCACAGAGAAAGATTCTACAACTCCCCTCTTGTATCCTTGACTCCAAAGCTAGAATCATGTGGCCAAAGCTGCCAACCTCTGCTGCTTTCTGGGGCTGGGACATGGCCCCTTCTTCAGTTACATTTGTATCAGGTTTCTGTTTTCAGGGTTTCCTTCACCTCTTAATCATTTCTGTAATTCTTTTTCACAAGTTGGAAGCTTACATGGCTGAGGTCTTGCCCTGGGGTCACCACTCCCTTTATTCCATTTAGCATCTTTAAGCTTTTTATCTCCTTGAGCACTGGACTTAGCTCCATTATACTTCCTGGTGCTCCTTTTATCCTCAAACTGTAAGTTTTATATTTCTCTTTGTCCAGTTTACCCCTTTTCTTTATAGATCTGCTTAAGAGTGGTCACTAATAATGACGACAGACTCAATACTAGTCTGTCTTGAAATCTCCTCTGCCAATGCCATTAATACAAAACTCTTCAATTTAGCTTGAGGCAGATTTTTAAGATGGGTAAAATGCAGCCATATTCTTTGACACAATATCATAAGAATGATCTCAAGGCCACTTACTAATATTCTTTTCCTCTGAAACTTCTTGAGTTGGACCCCCACTGTTCAACTTGCCTTCATACTGTCTTCCCTGCTTCTACTAGGATGGTCCACTAACCACCACCCACCCCAAAGCATCCAACCACTTTTCTCAAAGTCCCAAAGTCTTCTAAATTCTTCCAACAAGCAGCATGATCACACATGTCACAGCAGTGCACCAGTCCCTGGTACCAACTTCTGTCTTAGTCACTGTTCCATTGCTGTAAAGAGATACCATGACCACAGCAACTCTTATAAGAGAAAACATTTAACTGGGGGCTTGTTTACAGTTTCAGAAGCTTGGTCCATGATCATCAGGGCAGGGAGCATCACGGCAGGCATGGTAGACATGGTGCTGGAGACTTATTGAGAACTACATCCTGATCCATAGGCAAAGGGGGAGCAGGTGGGCTAGACCTGGCATGGCCTTTTGAAACCTCAAAACCCAGGGACACCCTTCATCAAACCAGGCCACACCTTATAATCCTTCTTAAGTAGTGCCACTCCCCGATGAATAAGCATTCAAATATATGAGCTTATTGGGGCTGTAAGACCCCCGGAGGCTCAGGCTCCCAGGATCTCAGGCCAGGACCTCAGCCACCCCAATCATCGGTCGGAGTCGAAAGCTTGATGCAAACAGCAAGAGGCTTTATTGTAGTTGTTTAACGAGCTAACCCCATGTTAGCTTGGGCCTTTCATCCATCCACCATGGCAGGTGACTAGGAAAGACAGCAAGATGCCACTGCATAGAGATCTTATAAGGCAGCGTAAGGGGAGTGTCTAGGGGTACGCAGAGGTTCAGGATTGGTGTGCCTCCAGGCTTAGAGGGCCTGCCCTGTGTTGATTGGTCAACTGGTTGTTATGGCCCATAGGCCCTCCCAGGGTGGTTGCTATGTTCTATGCGTCATTGATGTGCATTTGTCCGTAAAGCACACCCAGAGGCGTAAAGCATGGCACCACCAGCTAACTTCTGATTGGTTCCTTGCCACGAGGCAGGCATCAGACCTCCTAGTGACCAAGGCAAGGTCAGGCAAGCACGTGCTAGGCTGTTTGGCTGCTGAAATGGAGAGCTGGTCCCTTCAGGGACCATTCTTATTTAAACTACCACACTAATTTTAGAGCTAAACCGTGATTCTGGTTTCTTCTCTGTATCTCTTGTTATCAGGCCATCATTTCTAGGCATGTTTGGTTCTGATGGGCAGGAAAGTTAGAGCTGAATGCCATCCAGAACTCAGGACTCAGATAGAACAACCAATCATGCCAGATTCAGCCCCTTAGAGGAGACCTGTCACAGTCGCTGCCCTGAACAGCCGGCTTATCAAGATAACTGTTTGACTTTTTCATAAGTAAAAACAATCAGAGGTGGTCAGAGGACAGCAGGCCTTAATTATATATATACGAAAAATGAAGTCTTTCCCTGTTTTGAGTCATTTTTTTTTAAGTCTAGACATTTGGCCAGTGATGAAAAAAGGGTTTTTGACTAATGGAACGATGCCATCCTCTAAGATGCTTTCTTTGCAACTCTGCTGCCCATAAAAAGAAATCTTAATAGGTTTTTAAAAGTTTCCCCTTTCTGACAAAAACAAACAAACAAACAAACAACAACAACAAAAAAAAAAAAAACAGAAAGCAGTTACAGAAAGGCCATCATCTACCTTGTGGTCAAACTTCTAGTCTGCTTAACAACATGCACTGGGGACCCCAGCCTCATCATGCATCCCCTCTGCTACCACTGTCCTTTTCATTTCTGCTAGCTACAGTGAACCCAGCCTTACACCGCTGGGTAATGGTGACTGAGTACTGCCTGCATTACAGGGAGGTGACAACCGACCTAGGAGGCAGTTGTGGCCAGCCCTCCCTAATGTCAGGATGGTAGGCAGGCTTTTGTGAATTTGACTGAAATGTTGTATCACATGTCTAAACCTTCACACAACATTCTGAGGTTGTCAAACCAGCTTTTGCAGTCCACTCTGGTGTGACGGGACTGTCAGCATTTGTTCCCCAGGTGCTTGCTGCCTTTCACAGTAGGTTAGACAGGGAGTAGCCAAGCGTATGTGTGGGTAGCATATGGGTTTCAGAGACATTACACTGAAAGAGAGAGCACAAAATGGGTAGATAAAACAAAACACACAAAAACACTCGGCTTGAGTAGCAGCAGAGCAGGTCTGTGGGCCCAGCTCTGGGAAGGCAAAGGTAGGTAGATCCCTGAAGTTGGCTACTCAGCCAGTTGATGAGCTCGAGGGTTCAGTAGGAGACTCCATATCCAAGGGGGAAGGGAATTAAAAAAAGAGACGAGACTGATAGACGACCCCACATGAATATCAGACCTCCACCATTTCACACAGAAACAGGCTTCCTTCTGTAATGAAACAGCATTTAGTGATACTTGCCTCTCAGGTGGCCTGGAAGACACTTGGCAGGTGCAGAGCCAGCACCCCAGCCAATTAGGCAGCTGAATTTGCCTGTGGGAAACCCATAACACCTTGTAATTTCATGTCACCTCCTGTCTGCCACACACGTGTTTTAGTGGCTCACCCTGTCATGTACAAACAGAACATTACCAAGTCAGTACCTCAGTGTCCTGCCGTGTACAGACAGTAAATACTTCCTCCTTGGGCTGCTGCGGTGTTCTTAAACATGGGAGGCATCTGACAGGTGACCAAGAGCCCTCTGGGCAGCAGGAAGCCTGCATCTCCCCTTTCCCCTCCCTCCCTTTTCCCCCAACAGCAGCTTGAGAAGCAGTTACACAGACATTCTGGCTACTTCGTAGGTATGCTGACTGTCAAGGGCGGCAGCACAACTGATTAGTGTCACTAATGTGTAGTGTCAGAGCCGGGATTGGAGTCCACTCTGGGCCTGCAGAAGCATGGTTAACACCACTGCAGCACAGCTGGTTTACGTGAGGCTTGAGGCTCCTCCTTCCCTGCAGTCAGCTTGGTTCTTCACAAGGCCTGCTTTCCTCCCAGCCAGCTCTCTCTTCCTCTCTGAAGGCCTGCCTGCTGGAGAGAGCTTTGATGTTCCAGGGCAGAATCGTGAAGACTGCCTAGAAGGCCAGAGGCCACCTGTGTGACTGACCCAGGCAGGCCCGTTTCTGCTCTCCGTGCTCCTTGTGAGTGACTGTTTTGTCAGGCTTCTTTCAGACTGATACTGAGACCATGACAGGCAAAAGACGTCACTGGAACTGGATTGTCTCCATTCAGATCTGTGCTCCACCACTGGTGCAACCTTTGGCACATCAGTGAAGTGACTGTCACAGAAGCCCCCAGTAGGGTGCGGTGTCAATTGATGAGACGGTGCAGAGGATGCCTTGCACCGTGCCGGCATACAGTGGCAGCGACACTGAGCTGCAGCAGTCCTGCTGGCTGTTCCTCTTTACACACCACAGAAGCTTCAGCCAGAACTGCCAGCGTTTGCCCATTCTGCTGTGAAAGGTCATTACGTCACTGTCACTCTAGAGTCCTGATTGCTTCAGCCCGCCCTCGGGTTCATCGCTCTCCCCAGCAGCTTAATAGCCCAATGTGTTATTTCATTTTCTAATTCATCATTAGCTGTGACCTATAGATTTTTGAGTCACTGGGATGTAAGAGGGCCTGAAGGGTCAGGTACTTAAGCATACCGTGTTGGATGTTTAGGAGGGGCGCTTTCTGTTTACAAAGTGGGCGCTGAGGTTCGCTCTTACCTTTGAGGCCAAAGTTTCATTTTAACAAAGAGTTTTTAACGGTTAGGGCTCTAGGTTGAAACAGCTTAGATGGTAGCAAAAATCTAGCTAATGGTGATAACCAATTATAGCGCTAATGGATTTCAAAGTGAAGTTGAGGACAGGCAGGTGAAAAGCCAAAATACAGTTTTTGTTGCATTCATATCCCAGCAAATTATGGTTCTGTCCATGGAAGACACAAGCTATGGCTGGTTCAGTCCACCAAGCACCCAAGGCTCTCCAAAGTATGTTAGGTGGGAAGATGATTAGGAAATGAAATCTTTGCCTATGGATTATGAGCAAGAAATGAATAAGCAGGGTACAGCTTTCTGTGCCTGTCGGTTCTCGTGTGTGCTTGGAAGGCTCATGTGCAAGCTCCCTGGACTCACACCCCTCCTTCAGGGTGGCAATGGCTCGGATGCTTCTGCAGCGAAGCTGGCTGTGTAGCCAAGAGGGCTGTGGGTCCTGAATGCCCTGGTTGGTTTTCTCTGGGCAGCAGTGGCAGTAATTACAGCTTGCTCACATCACATCTGTGAGTCACCCAGCTTTGCAGCGTGCTGGCATGCTGTGCTCACCTCACATGCCTCTCCCAGGGCTCTCACTGATCACCAAGACTTCATTTTCAACCAGATTTACTTTAATGCTGAACATTGCAGGTCATGTACAGGGCAGCACTGTTTCTTCCTCTAAAATGTTCAGCTGTGGTTTAATTTCCAACCAACCCTTAGGAGTGGACTGACTCATCACCTGAAAAGAAACTTGCTATATGTTAGCACCAGTCACTTCTCCTCCTCTTGTGAGGGAGGCAGAGGTGGGGGTATGGGGGTGGGGATCAGTACTACCTAGTTCCATGCTAGGATGGTTTGTGACATGGGGAAGGGCTATGTGTTACGGCTTGCCACACTGCTAAGGTTTTTGGTTGTTGTCTTCTTTTTCCCCCTCCATTTTCTTTTTTGTTTGTTTGTTTGTTTGTTTTTTGTTATGTTTTGGGTTGTTTTTTTGTTTTGGTTTGGTTTTTGGTTTTTCGAGGCAGGGTTTCTCTGTGTAGCTTTGGAGTCTATCCTGGCACTCACTCTGGAGACCAGGCTGGCCTCGAACTCACAGAGATCCGCCTGCCTCTGCCTCCCGAGTGCTGGGATTAAAGGCGTGAGCCACCAACGCCTGGCCTTCATTTTCTTTTTAAATTGTATTTTTTTGTTTTAGAAATATGTGACCATACCCGTCTCTTCCACCATCCCCTCTCTCCCCTCAGCTCCTCCTGTACCCCACTCTCTCTCAGGTTCATGACCTCCTTTAATTGTTATTGTTACATGTATACATGCATGCACGCATGCGTATAGCCTATTGAATCTAGTTAGTGGCATTTGTATCCACATGTGTTTAGGGTTGATCACTGGGATTGGATAGCCTATCAAGAGACTTGTCCCTGGAGAAAACTAATTCTTCCTTCCTCAGCAGCCATTGACATTATGCTGGTCTTGTTTAGGCAGCCATATTGTTGTGATTTCATGGGTGCAGCATCCCTGAAATGTCGAGAAGACACAATTTTGCAGCAGGCATCATGATTCTTTGGCTTTTTCTCTCCCCCCCCCCCCCCCGTGATTGTCCCAAAAGCCTTAGGTGTACAGGTAGCATTGTAGACGAACAACCAGGTGCTGCTGTGGAAGAATAGTTAGAAGTTACACTGATTTAGGAAAATGGCAATGGGAAGTTCTCCTGTAGGCCTATGACTGCTCCAACCCTGGGCAGCTGGCTAGGTTTATGGTACCAGGCGTGAACTCTCTCCTTAAGCAGGCCTTAAGTCCTATTGGACAGTTGTTGATAAACACAGTCAGACAACAAATGTTGATAAGGAGACACCCTTAATTCACTCCTGATGGTATTATATTACAAACTGCTGTAGCCTCTGGAAATCAGTGTGGTGAAACCTTAAAAAGAAAAAAAGGAAAAAAAAAAAAAAGCTAAAAGTAGATTATGACCCAGCATGCAAAGGACTCAACATCCTATCCCACAGATGCTTGCTCAGCCATGTTCATTTCCACTCTATTCACAATAGCTAGGAGATGGGAACAACTTAAGTTGTTCAAGTGAGATGATAGAAATCTGAGATATATATATACACACACAGAGACATACAGACTATGGAATACTAATCAGATAAATGTATAAAGGTAGAAAATATAGTACAGAGTGAGTACAAATGCCATATAGTCTTTCTCATATCTGGACCCTACCTCTGAATCTTTAGAATTAAGTATATATCATGAAATAACCACAGACACCTGCAAAGTAGAAAGGAACCATGGCCGGTGCAGAAGGAGCTCTAGAGGGAGGACAGGTAGTACATGGGCTTTAATTTGCATTTTCCTGATTGCTAAGGGTGGTAAACATTTTGACAGGAGCAGGGCACATACAAGGTCTCACTATGTAGTGCTAACTGGCTGGCCTCTAACTCGCAGACATTCTTCTGCCTCTGCCTTCTGAGAATAAAGGCATATGCCACCATGCCCTGAGTTGTAGACTTTTGAGGGTATTCCTTAGCCAATTTTATTTCGTTTTTTGAGACCTCTCTGTTCAGATGTATAGCTCATTTTTAAAATTAAGTCATTTTACTTTTTTTTTATTTTGAGTTCTTTGTAGTCTGGATGTTAATCTTCTATCAGAAGTATAGATGGCAAAGGCTCCCTCCTATTCCGTGGGCGTCCTTGATTGTTCCCTTTGTAACAGAGCATTTTAGTTTTATGGAGTCCCATTTGTCAGTTGTTGGCCTTAACTCCGCAGCAAATGGAGTCCTGTTTAGAAAGATTTTTCCTGCATCTTTATGTTGTGGAAGAATTTTAGAATTAATTAATTAATTTGCTATAGGGATTTTAGGTTGAACTTGCATTGAATTTGGTAGGATGGTCATTTTCACAGTAGTAATTCTACTAATTCATGAACATGGATTAGTGTCTTCCTCAGTCTCTTTCCTCAGAGATTTTTAAGTTTTCACTGTAGAGATTTTTTTTTTACCTGCTTGGTTATGTTCATCCCTAGATATTTTCATTTTTGAGGCAATTGTGAATGGGAGCATGTCCCTGATCTGTTCCTTAGATTCCCCGCTGTTGGTATATAGGAAGGCTGTGATTTAACTTGGTTTTGTATCCGGCCTCTGCTGAAAGAATGCTCATTTCTAGGAGTTTTCTTATGGAATTCCCATTGCTCCTGCTTTCACTTTGTGCTTGGCATCAGCTTGGCAAATCAGTTTCTCCATGCAACATCTTTCCACTGAGTCTTATTTCCCTTCTGGGCTGTTTTGTGGCAGTACCCTAGTTTGCTTTTGATTCTCACTAAAAGCCATGATTGGCTTCAGTAACCACCACTGTGTTCCTCGACTCTCTCATGTCCTAAGTACGCATTGTCTCCTGGTACCTGCATCCCCTGAATGGTAGAGTGTGGTCCATAGCAGCAGTGCTCTGAAATCAATTGTAGCTTGGGCCCAGTGCTTTACACTGGGTGAACAGATGAGAGCTCACATGTTCTGAACCCGATCCACTGTTCTTTCTACCAGGCATTTCCAGCATAAGACACTCATTCAGTGTTACTGCTACCATTATTAAGCATCAAATAGGAACTAGACCCATATGATATATGTGTCTCACGATGACTCTGCAAAGTAGAATTTCACCAACAAAAAAACAGACTGAGAAAAGCTAAGTATCTCCAGAGCCACTCAGCTATAATCCAGGTAGAGCTAATTGCTGTCAGAAACCCTGCCCTGTTCTCTGCATTGCAGAGGGTTTGTAGGAAACCATTGAATAAGGAAGGATGATGTCACTCACCTTTCCTATCCCTCCATACATCCAAGATCTGATGAACAGATCTTGATTCCAAAGCTGCTTCAGGCTGGGCTTGGTGCTAGCGAGCAGGCTGCCCTGCCTGGTCCTGCCCTTGTATAGCTTCCACTTTCAAGGTGCCAGTCTCTTTTGCCCCATACCCTCCATGCAGCATGCGTGTTCTTGTTCCCCGTGCTGTGGCCTCTGCACTGTGCTGCAGTGCTCCGTTTCTGGGTCTCTGGTCACATTAGGATGAGGTCCCATGAAGGCACATGATGGAGACTGGCTGTGTATGCAGGGCCTACATTCTGTGTCCTGTAAGTACCAGCCCCAGTGAGAGCTCTTGGAGTCCTGGGTATGCATGGCTTTCCTTCCAGCTGCTTAGTCATTTCATATTGGAAACTCTGATCACTATCCTCGTGTCACCTAAAGTCAGGAGCAGCCCACCCTGCTCAGAGAGAGCAGGGGACTCACCCAAGCTTGTGCACATAGTGACTGTTGAAGGCAGCATCAGCTCCGGCACAGGGACACAGCTCGGACCTCCAGCCCCAGCATCTCAGGTGGCATAAGCCTTGTTGGTAGTTTTTTTCCCTGACATTTAAAAATAATACTTTCTCCAAACTAGATAAAATAAAATAAGATTAATGGTTTGGCTGACATGTAGGATAAACATACCCGTGATCACAGGATCCTTTTCAAAGTCCAACTGTAGAACTGACAGACAGCTCAGAATGAATCACTATGTGGGTTTTAGCAAATGTCGGCTGAATGGGTTTCTGAGTACAGAGTGCTGAGGATAGAATGAATAAGAGCTAGGGCTGAGCCAGGCATGGTGACCCTGTCAGAGGCCCTCCCTCTCACTGTCCAACTGTTTGTTACTGATGGTTCAGGGGTGAGGAATTTGTTGCCTTTAGTTGTAGATCAATGACCCAGCTCCATTTTTTTATTTATTTAAATAAAAAATAATATTATTTTACGCACAGATGGATCCAAGTTCCCTCTCCCTCCCGTCCTCCCATGCCCCCCACCAACCCTCCATCTCACCCCCTATCCACTCCCCAGGAAGGGTAAGGCCTCCCACAGAGGATCATCAAAGTCTGTGACATCATTTGGGCCAGGACTGAGGCCCTCCCCCTGTATCTAAACTGAGAGAGTATCCTCCATAGGGAATGGGCTCCCAAAATCCATGCACTAGGGATAAATACTGGTTCCACTGCCAGAGGTCCCATAGACTGCCCTGGTCTCCCAGCTGACACCCACGTTCAGGGGACCTGGTTCTGCCCTATGCTGTTTTCCCCTCTGTCAGACAGGGGTCCGTGAGCTCCCACTTGCTCTGGCCAGCCATTTCTCTGGGTTTCTTCAGCCTGGTCTTGACCCCTGTGTTGGTCACTTCTCCCTCTCTACAACTGGATTCCAGGAGTTTGGCTCAGTGCGCTTAGCTGTGGATCTCTGCTTCTGCTTCCATCAGCTACTGGATGAAGGCTCTAGGATGTCATTTAAGGTAGTCATCAATCTCATTATAGGGGATGGGCATTTAAGGTAGCCTCTCCACTATTTCTTAGATTGTTAGTTGGGGCCAAACTTGTAGACCTCTGAACACCTCCCTAGTGCCAGAATTCTCTTTAAACCTATAATGGCTCCCTCTATTATGGTATCTCTTTTCTTGCTCTCCTCTATTCTTCCCCTAACTAAATATTCCTACTCTCTCATGTCTTTCTCTCTCCTCCTCTTCTCCCCTTGTTATTCTCCTAGCTCCCTCTCCCCTCCCCCATGCTCCCAATTGGCTCAGGAGATCTTGTCCCTTTCTGCTTCTCTGGAGGACCATGTATGTCTTTCTCAGGGTCCTCCTTGCTTCTCCAAGGTTGTGTATTGTAGGCTGGTTATCCATTACGCTGTGTCTAAAATCCATATATCAGTGTGTACATACCATGTTTGTCTTTCTGGGTTACCTCACTCAGTATGGTTTCTTCTAGTTCCATCCATTTGCCTGTGAATTTCAAGATTCCATTTTTTTTTTCTGCTGAGTAGTACTTCATTGTGTAAATGTGCCACATTTTCTCTATCTATTCTTCAGTTGAGGGGCATCTAGGTTGCTTCCAGGTTCTGGCTATTGTAAATAATGCTGCTATGAACATAGGTAAACTGATGTCCTTGTCGTATGAATGTGCATCTTTTGGGTATATGCCTAAGAGTGGAATTGCTTATTCTTGAGGTAGACTGATTCAAATTTTCCTGAGAAACCACCAAACTGAGACTCATTGCTTTCAGCTCAAGAAAGGCTTGACGGTAGGTGAGCTTCACAGACAGCTGTTGAGTCACTTGTCTGCAGACACTTAATTGTGTGTGGCTCTGGCCACTCATGGTGTATCCCTGTCCTGCAGTGGCTCTACTTCCAGATGGTCTCAGGGCTCCCCCAATACCTCTGGAAGGCAGTTTCTTGTGCCTAGAGTGACAGGCTCATGTTCTAAGAAAGAGCCTGTCACTTTCAGTGACATGTTCTTCACTGTTCTAGGATGTTGTTTTAGTTACTGTTCTATTGCTGTGAGGACACACCGTGGCCAAGGCAACTTACAGATGAAGCATTTAGTTGGGAGATTGCTTATAGTTTCAGAGGGTTAGTTAGTCCATGGCAGGAAGCATGGTGGCGCCAGGCAGGAATGGTACTGGAGCAGTAGCTGAGAGCTCACATCTGATCCAAAAGTTGCAGGCAGAGAGAGAGGTGGGGAAAGGAGATAGATGGCTGTGGTGTGGCCTTTTGAAACCTCAAAACCCACCCCCAGTGACACAACTTCTCCAACAAGGATACACTTCCTAATCCTTCCCAAACAATTCCACTAACTGGGGTCCAAGCATTCAAATGCATGAGTCTATGGAGCCATTCTCAGTCAAACCAGCACAGATACCTTATTAGAAGCCCCTACTGGCAGCTCCAAGAAAATTAAAGGCCGCACAGAGAAACAACACCTTGGCAAGGCCAGAGCTCAGAGCCAACCCTGCCAACTCACCCAGGTATGCTAGCTGACTTGAAAACTGTCCTCCACGTACATGTGCTTTATTGGACAAGCCTCCCAACTGTCTTCAATTTACATAGGCCTATATACATGGTAAAAATGTAAAGTGTTCATTCCAGGAAGATTCGAACAAACCGTTTAGCAAGGACACTGTGGTCTGGTTAAACAATCTTAGCAAGGATTGCCAGGGTACATGTGGACCCAGCAAATGTTGAAAGCAACATACCTAAATGAGTCACCTTGGGGGGAAAAGTGCTAATTAATTGGCTGGATACAGTTGAACCAGGAACTAAAACACCTAGAACCTAAATGTATCCTGTCAACATCAGGACACCGTAAGGAATAGTGAAGACACCCTCCCCCTCAGCTGCTTGAGTCTTCAAACCCTACCCCATACCTGCCAGTCCAGATCTGCTTTTATGACAAAAACATTTAAGAGAGTCTCACCATGTATCCCAGGCTGGCTCAGAACAAACTGTCCTCCTGCCTCAGCTTCCCATATCATATGGTCTCCATTGGACACTGCCATACAGAGTCAGCATTTAACAACACCCCTGAGCAATTCTCCTTCACACTGGAGTCTGAGACACACTAGGTCAGAAACGTGGAACGAACCCTATCTGAGACGTCTGTTCTTGTGACTCAGCCAGCAATTCCCAAGGTCAGGCACTGGTGTATCCTGTGCCCAAAATAGACCCACAGCTCAGCTGTACAGTATTTCCCAGGGGCTTGATGACGTGGTTCTGTTTTTAGCAGTAGCATTCTACTACCCTGTGACATAACCTTCACTTTCCTAAAAAGATAGCAATTGCTTTCAAAATATATCTGCTGGAATAAAATGAGTAAACGAGAAAAATCTAGATTTTGTAAAACTGCATGTTTGTGAGAAATAATATAAAACCAGGGATTTATCTCAGCCCACAGAAATAGTTGCCACCAAGTTCTCTTCAGCCACTGTTTCTCTGGGAGTAGACCATTCAGTGGGGCCCAGCTGCTCAGGAGGCAAAGATGGACTGAATGCAGGTTTGAGGCCAGCTTTGGCTGCACAGGGGGACCTGGCTGGGGTTGGGGGAGGAATGGATGAGGGAGGAAGGAAGGACAGACAGACAATTAGTAACAAAACTTAAGAGATCAGTGTCCAGCACAGGTTTTTCTTTTCAGTGTCTGAGGGAAATTTCAGTAGATCTTGGGAAGTAGCTAGGACTTCTGTATTTTCCATCATGATCTTAAGATTCTACTGTAGATCACACCATTCCCCACCCCACACTCACCCATGGGGTCCCCTTTTTTTCTCGAAGTCCACTGGCTACCAGTCCATTAAGACAAAGGGGCAGAAGCAGCAACAAAAACCTTTGTGCGGCCTGTGAACATGACAGAGCTAGCCCTCTGGGATATGACTAAAGTGAGGCAGCCCAACTTCGTTCCAGAGCATAGGGGATGTATAGGATTGGAGTGGTCACTGGGGCAAACTCTAATTTTCATTAGGTGGCATGCTCCTATCATGTAGCTGGATTAGTGGCAGCACAGCTCTATGAAAATAGCTAGAGCATGTTACTTAATTATCATGTGGACAGCAGGGGAAGAGCATTTGCAGGGAAGCTTATCGAGGGTCGTCCTTGAGATAAGTCAGGTATCCTCCAGACTACCTACACAGAGAGCAGGAAGTCTCAGCTGGGGCAGGGGAAGGAGTCCTCCATATTGTGCTGAGCCCAGGGAGAGCTGCTAAATTATGGTAGACTGCAACATCTGACCAGTGGGGCTTCCCAACACACCCCTACCACTCCTATCCCTTCACCCATACCCACTCCACCCACCCCACCCATCCACCCTTAGAAGGAGAAAGCTAGCTTCTAGGAGGCAGGGTGATGCTCATGCCGTCTGCCCCGAATGTGGACGCAATGCTTTAGTTTCCTGCCTGGACTTCACTGAAGTAATGGACTGTAAACCTAATAATCCATCTTCCCTAAATTGCTCTGTGTCAGACTATTTGTCACAATAAAGAAATGAAGCTAGAACACCTTGCCACACAATAACCAGGGCTGGTCCTTTATATGGGACATGGCAGAGGTATAGGATGGCCAGGACAGGACTTGTGGCCCCCTCCCCATCTGACTGCTCCCAGTTTGGGCACTGGTGCTAAGGGGTCTGAGAGAGGTGCTAGGTCATGCTTGCCAGTGGTTGTGCCTTAACGGGTGGCATTTCCCTCCTGGGCTTTGGTTTGAGCCAGGATTGGTGTATTTATCAGACTTTCAGGTCTTAGAGCTTCCTTGGCCATCTTATAAAACCTGTCAGATGTGTGATACATACTCTTTCCAGTATCATTTTTTTTTCTATCAAATAGTGTCGAGGCCAAGTGGTTCTTAACAAGTGTCAAGATAGTTTTAACACTCTCAAGTTGTAGCGGGCTCCTCCATCTGTCTGCACGATCCAGTGAAATGAGTGTTGCCAAATGAGGGCGAGCCCCAAGAGGTCCCCCTCTTACCCTTCTCATCCACCCTGTACTTCCTCAAGCTACCTCCTCAGCCGGCCATATTATCACTTGCATCAAGAAGGCAGCCATAAGCTAAACCAGCTATGACATTATGTCTGGAGAGATGTGAGCCCACTTCTCTTCAGCTGCTGCTTTCTGAAGCATCAGACTCCCTTCCCTCCTGCTGGAAGACAGCTGTGGTACCTGCAGGTGGGCCTCGCAAGGCGGGTCTCATGCAGTGCTGTTTCTATCCCCAGCCCTAGGCAGCTGTCTCCTGGAGGCGGTGCAAACGGGAAGGGAAGGAATCAGAGCCATTTCTAGAAGACAAAGGGGACTTACATATGCCTTACAGTTTCTGTGTCTCATACTATCTCAAGTTCACATCTGGGTCAACCTCCGTGGCTACTGCCACCAAACCCGACAAAGCTGGGTTCCATCCCTAGGACTCACTCATCCCTGTGACCTTCACTCAGGAACCACGGCATGCACACACAGCCCAGATTAATTAATTAATTAAAGTTAATATCCTTCTAGGTGGGAAAATGAATCTGCCTCGACCTTTCTCATAGAGTTGCTTTTGAGGACTTGGTGAGATGGCCCACTGGCAGCATGAAGCTGCCAGGACCCTGAATTTGCTCAGTGATGTTACTAGTGGCTGTGTCTGTACCAGGCCTCAGAGACTTCTTTCTACTTCCGATGTTTGGTGCATAATTATCCTTCATCTTCTATGTATATATGCTTTTACATATGTTAAGACATTTTAAGCACAATTAGTTTGTCTCAAGTCTAAATCTTTTTTTTTTTTTTTAGACTAAAAGGGGAATTGTAGGGAGAATTCCCATGTGCCTGTAGTACTGACCACACCCATTCGGGCCTGGTCACAGGTGCGCAAAAGGGATGGGAGGGATGGGATAAAAGGACTGAGGAGGAGGCTCCCGCCCTCTTTCAGGTGCCTCTGAGGGGTAGCTACAACAGCTCATGACTGACCCTTGCCTGGTAGGAGGCAAACTATCATCTAGCTTTAACTGTCAGTGACCTCCCAAGGGTCACCTCCAGGGTCAGAGGAGTGAAATGACTCTCCGAGGTCATGTGGGGTGAGTGCTAGTGTTCAGATATGCTGCTGACCCCGGCCCTGGAATCCCACTCCTCTCCCCAGGTAGGAGTTAGGCAAGGTATGCTGCAGCACTGGCAGACTCCTGGGGGAAGGGGACAATGAACAGATGACAGAGTTGCTCCAGCATCCCCTCTTCAGGTTGCAGCAGACTGGTCTTACAGCCAAAGTTATAGTGAACAAGGAAATGGCAAAGAAGGGCTGTCTGTGGGAGCCACATTAGGTGATGGCCATGGGTATACAAGAGTGGGTAGACCATGGGCACTCCCCCCAGAAGCCTTCAGGGAGGTCGTGAGCACTGATAGAGGGTGGGGTGGGAGGAGCATCAAAGCGGGCCTTCAGAAGGGTGCTCAGACAAATCCCCAGCTGCCAAGACTGTAATCTTCTTCAGACGCATGAGGGAACTACCCTGTCTTGCTTCATTCATGAGAGGAAGATCAGAGGCTGCCCAGGGACAGACATGTCATTACTGATCTGACCGTTCTTTATTCCCTAGGCAAACTCAGAGCCTGCTCTCGACCCACAACAAATCCAAGCCTTTGACCAGCTCTGCCGGCTCTACCGAGGAAGTTCTCGGGTAATGTGTTATGGTTGATGTTTCTGTTTCCCATTTGGAATTTACTGTTCAGAGTCCTGCTTCCAGCTCCAGCCTGGAAAGTGCCCTGTTGTACCTGTTCTGACCACATGATCCTGGCCCCAATAGTACTCAGAATGTGCCACAAGGGCAAAGGCAAACGAGAGGCATCTGTTACCTCCCGGGGGCCACAAGCACACAGAGGGCTGTGCATGGCCTGTCTCCAGAGGCAGCAAACTAGAAGCCTGTTTCCCCCTTCAGAGGATTCTGTTTATATCTGAGACTGCCAAACCTGCCCTACAGCCAGGCCCTCCTTAACATCTGCTTTAGTTGTATTTGAGCCATGAGAGACCAATACCGAGCAACAGTGGCTTGAACTAGATGGAAGTATAAATGCAGAAAGCCAGGACACCATCCCTGAACCTCCAGGTCTCCCCAGCTTGAGGCTTATGCTCACGTAGTTCAGCATGGCTGGTCCAGCTCTGGCCACTGCTTCTGCATGCCAGCTGGCAAGCAGAGTAAAAGGAAAATGAGGCTAGCCCTTTCTTCAAGAACAGTGGCCAGAAGTTGTACGTACTGCTTCCCTTGTCGACAAGGTAGGTCTGTGACCACCACTAGCTGCAGCGAAGACTGGAGATTGGACACGGCTGAACTTTGGTCTTTTACAACTCTGGGAGGAGAGTGCGGACTTGAAGGTTACTAGCCAGTCAGTCCTGCACAGGCATCCACGGCAGGCTGAAGTGTTTCCCTGGGCCCTTTGCACGAGCCAACCCACCCGCCTCACATGCCGAATTGCAGACTAAAGGCTCACAGTCACAGTGTGACCATGCAGTTACTCAGTGTTCTGGTTTTCTGTCTGCTGCTGGAGTGATGAACACCAAAAGCACCTGGGAGGAAAGCATTTGCTTAGGCTTACAGGTCGCAGTCCATCATCAAGAGAAGGCAGGGCAGGAGCTCAGGCGGGAACCTGGAGGCAGGAACTGAAGCAGAGACATGGAGGGGAACACTGCTTACTGGCTTGCTCTCTGGCTTCCTCAGCTATCCCTCTATAGCCCAGGGCCACCTGTCTAGGGGTGGCACCAGCGACAGTGGCTCAGACCCTCCCACATCGATTAACAATTAAGGAAATGTCCCCACAGGCCAGTCTGATGGAGGTGGTTCTTCAGTTGAGGTGTCCCCTTCCCAAGTGACGGTTGTGTCAGGTTGACAGCTGAAGCTGACTGACAGTGAGTGTGAGTCGCTAAGCCAGGACTGAGGACCGGGTTGGTTTTGGTAAATTGGGACTTAGAGTGTAGAGGGCTCCGCTCGGCTCCCTAAATACTGTAGCCAGTGGTTCTACTGTCAGCCAGATGGCAACATGAGCTCTGTGCCATTATTGCTTGTGTGATGGGAGACCTATTGCCAGAGATCAGAACAGAGCAGAAGTCAGAGACCAGAAGTCAGAGCAGGCAAGTAAGGGCACAGGTGATGGGACTGTAACTTCCAGAAGGCAAGACCACAGGCAGCTTGGCTGAACAGAAATGGCCATGTGGATATGAGTTTGAATTCTACCCCGTCACTCACAGCTGGGTGGCCCAGAGTGAGTCACTCTGCGTGGTTCTGTGGAGGACTAGAAATGTCACCCATGGTTGGAGAGATGGCCCGGTAGTTAAGAGCACTGCCAGCTCTTCCAGAGGACCTAGGTTCAATCCCCCGCACCCATGTGGCAGCTCACAGCTGTCTGTAACTCCAGTTCCAGGGGATCCAACACCCTCACACAGACATACATGCAGAAAAAAGAAAAAAAACACCAATGCACATAATGCACATAAAATACAAAGAAATTATTAAAAAATGAAAGAGAGAAAGGAAGGAAGAAGGAAGGAAGGAAGGAAGGAAGGAAGGAAGGAAGGAAGGAAGGAGAAAGAGAAAGAGAAAGAAAGAAAGAAAGAAAGAAAGAAAGAAAGAAAGAAAGAAAGAAAGAAAGAAAGAAAAAGAAAGAAAGAAAGGAAATGTCAACCATGAAAAGCACCCAGCCTATCTGGCCCTGAAAAGACAGTTGCCTGTGGCTTGCAGAAATCCCTGGAACTGACTGATGCCGGGAGACAGATGCACACAGTCGCCCCGAGGCGTTTGAAGGTTTAAGTCAGCACAGTGGGACAGTCCAGGTGTTGTCACTTAGCAGGCAGGCGGTCTCAGCTGCTGGGTATGGACTCCTTTCCTCTGATCATCAGGGGCATGTGGGTGTCAGCCTGCCAGGCTCTTACTTGCAGAAAGCCAGCTGGGTAAGAGGAGGCAACCGAGGCAGAAAGCCTGGCTCTTCAGTGGGCTGGCGGGAAGGGCTCCTCCCAGCAGGTGTTCCAGAACTAAACCACTTGCAGAGTAAGGTAGTGCCAAGGCATATATACAGCTACAAGTAGGGAGGGTGTGTTTAGAGGAGAGGTGGGGTCCACAAGTGCCACTTGGTGGCCAAACCGAATTGTCCAGGTTACCACAGAAAGAGGTCAGAGCCAGTGGTAATAATCCTGGGCCGGGCACCAGAGAAAGCCTATGGGAGAGATGTGGAGAGTGGTCTAGAGGGCAGCTGTGCCTGGAGGGCAGCTGTACCTGCAGTGCTCCCACCCGAGCAGCCTCCTCTTGGGCCCTCTTAGAGTCACGCCCCTTTCTGCAGACACCACCTTGGGATCCAAACTGAGTTTTTTCCCTCTTAGTAGGCAGAGGACAGGACCCTCTCCACCTCTGCCCCACAGAAGGACTGTGCCCTCCCGAACCTCATGTGTGTCCTCTTCTCCACAGCTGGCTCTCCTTACGGAACTGTCCCAGAACCGCAGTGGTGACAGCTGTAGGCCGTTTGCGGGTTCCCAGAGCGGCCCTGCTTTCAGCAGCATCTTCCAGAAGGAGAACTTCCAGCTGCAGCTTGCACCTCCCCCTGTGGCTGAAGACTGAGGCCTCCCGGGAAGAGCACAGCACTGCAGGAGGCAGGAGGGGCCTCCTGGACGGCTCCGCCTCTGCCTCCCACACTCCTGCCCTTGGGCCCACCCTGCCACCCTCCCAACCCCCCCATCTCAGTGGAGTCCCCCTGTTGTAGCATCAGTCCAGCAGACAGGCCGGTTTCATTTTGTTTGGAATTCTGCCCAGCCCTCTAGAAAGCAAAATTCACCCAGTGGCGTTCCATATAAGTAACATGGCATTTGGTGGGGCACGTCAGCCATGGAAAACAAAGCTTGGCCTGGAAAGAGCAGCAGTGTGGGGGCCAGCCATGCCCACTGATGTTGGTGTTAAAGCCCATGTGAGCAGGAGACCTCTGCTTCAAAACAATAAATGTCTCAGTGTTTGATGCCTGCCAGTCTCCAGCTGTCAGTCTGTCAAGTCAGGGACCCTCACTCACACCGTTCAGACAAGCAGCTCTATCACAGGCTCCACTTGGGCCTCAACACCCAGGTAACCCTGTGGCCAAGGAGAGAAGAGCCTGGACATGTTGGTTGTGGGGCTTTCTGTCACTGTGTGGCAGCCATGCAGGCCACTGTGCCCAGAGACTCAGATGGCCCATGTCATCAGTTCAGCTCTCGTGGTCAGCTAAGCAAACCCACAGGAAATAGATGAGCAGAATGGACACAGAAAGCAGAGCTTGCCCCTGCAGTGTGTATAAACAGGCTCAGAGGTGCCAACCTCACCCTCATGGAGTGGCACCCTGCCCACTCCCCCAAGAGCTGCAAAGGTTCTTCCTGCAGAAGAGGCTGTAGACGGTTCTTCTCACCTAAGGGGAGTGCATAGAGATCTCCTGCTCACAGTCAAAGCCCAGAGACAAGTCCTTTAGCCATCGGACACACAGAAGCAGTAGGGCAGAGGTTTCAAGAGTCCTCCCAGCTCATCTGGAGAAGATGCGTCACCTCCTAAGTGCCAGGCTCTGGTGTACTGGGGTTGTCACAGCCTGAACTGAAGTCCCAGGCCCTGGCATCTGGAAGCCGATCCCTGTCCCCTCTCCTAACACTTAACAGTCTCCACCAAGTGGTGTCTTGAAGTTCCAATTCAAAATGCTGCTTGGGGACAGACTTACCTGAAGGAGTCTCTAGAGACAGCAAAGGCTGGCTCTGTGGACCTGGTGACAGCTTTCTAGGAGGTGTGAGACGTGAAGCTAAGCTCAGAAGGGGCAGGCTATTCTCCCACTCAGAGCTGACTCCCAGCTGCCTGTCTCTGTTTCATCCATTTGTTCTCTGGTGTGCATGTGCTCCAGTTGTTCTCTGCTTTATAATTAGGGCAGGTCTTTCCTGAAGCAAATGCTTATTGGCTAAGCTAGCTGACCAGAGAGCTCCCAGGATGCACCTGTCTTTGCCCCTCCATGCTGGGGTTCCAGGCACATACAGCCATACCTAGCAAGCACTCTTACCCACAGAGCCATCTCCCTACCCACCCACGCTCCAAGCACATTTCTAGGCCCCATCACTGCAATTGGCTGTGAGACCCTTAAACTAACTGGGAGGGCAGGCCCTGGTCTCTACTTCAGCCACACTGGCACCTGGGTGGCAAGGGCATGCCACATGGTCAAAAACATCAGTGTTGGTCGAAGCTTTCATTGGGTGGATGAGGCCCCTTTAAAGAACTTTCTGACAACTGTGAAGCTCCAGCCTTGAGGGCAGAGAGCCAGAGAAAGTGCTGCTGTAAAGAGAGACACTGTTGGGGACAGCACTAGGCTGCCAGCCAGGACCTGGGCTCTAGGCGCTGCCCCCCTTAGGATTCCCCAAAGCTAAGGAAGACTGTTGGGTCGTCTGAAAATCTCCTGCCATAGCAAAGCTCTCAGGGATATATGAGAAAATGTTTTACAAAGGTGTGGCCCAATATGGCTGCCGGGAGGGGAGGGAGTGCTTCGAGAGGAAAGCCAGCTCACCCGTGATGGATGCTTTCGTGGATAAATAATTGAGAGCTTTGGGGATCCTTTCAGGGCGGTGTTTCCACTAAGCACCGTCTTCGGAAAAAGCGGTTCCCAAAGCTGCAGCTGTGCCCAGAGCATAAGTAAGGCCTCCTGCAGTGTGGCCTTCTGGGTAGGTCAGGACCACTCCAGGGAAGGCCAGAGCACAGATGTGCTCCTGGGGCTGCCCCAACATGGAAGTGCATGTCCCCACCTCCCCAGGACACCCATCCTCTGTGAAGCCCTTCTCAGACAGACAGACAGACAGACACACACACACACACACACACACACACACACACACACACCACACCACACCACACCACACACAGCAGGAAAGTAGCATTTGGCTCTCACCTTGTCTGTGTTCCAGGGAGCACTCCCCATGGTGCTGTTCATGAGGCTCTCGTTTATCCTCCTGCCTCTGTCTCTGCTCAGGGCAAGAGGGTGTGTGCTCATTGTTCTGTTGGCACAGTTAGATTCTGAGGACCAAGTGTGTGCCAGGCTCTGCCTCAAACAGGTGTCACTACTGTTTCCTAAAGTCACCTTCTTCCCCTGAACATATCAGGTCAACCACATAGAGATGACCTGCATGGCAGATTGTCCACCCCCAGGCCAATCAATATCCTGACTTCTGATAGCATGCTCAGTGTTGTTGTACACAGGTTCTCGTGTGTGTTTGTGTGTGTGTGTGTGTGTGTGTGTGTGTGTGTGTGTGTGGTCTATGTCAAACACTCTGACTCCTGAAGATGGGCCTCTAGGGCAATAGGTGCTAGCCTATTGCCATTCTTGTGCCTGACCTTTATGAACATATGCATTTATTTCTATTAGTTATGAACTTGGGGATGATTTCACGATGCCAAGGGGTAGGTTAGGGATGCTTAGTGACTCTCTGAATGCCCACAAGAAGTGACACAGCTTCAGAAGCATGGGCCAATGGAAATAGTCCACACCTACCTACCCCAAATGTCTTTCCTGAGAGTACCTCTAAGAGCTAGGCTTTGTCATCGGCCTCCTGTCCCGCATCTTTGACCCTGTCTGACAGGACCCCCCTGTAAAGCTGCTAGTTGGGGCTGGAGGAGTGGGGTAGACAGTAGCTTCACACTAGAGCACTTTTCCATACCTGAGAAGCCAGTCACACGCCATTCCTGCATCTGGAACAAAAAAGTTAGGAATTGGTTCTAAGAGGTTGAAAGGCCACATCTCGGCCCTCAGGAAACTTAGGGATCTTGTAGCTTGCCCACTCTGGCCTCTTTCTCTAGAAGAATGAGTTGGCTTGTCATTCAACACTCCCATGCCATACTTCACCTTCACCCAAAGTGGCAGATTCCATCCCCCACCACCGTCCCCCACTGCCATATCCACCACTGCTGACCCTCCAGGGCTGAGGCAGACTGGGGTCCACATAGATGATGGGGGGAGGAGGGAACATATCCAGCATACGCGGCTTCTGGTGACCCTTGGACATGTTGATTATGGGGAGAGACCAAACTGTGGGGTAGAATCAATCCCTCTCAGATTCCCAGTAATCTGAAGGAACCAAAGTGAATTCTAGCTGGTTGCAAATGACCTCTTCTGACCTTGAAGTGACTGTCCACAGACACCCACCGCTGGCTGCATGTTCACCTAGGGTCCGAAGTTCCTTGAGAAACCTAGATTGTTGGCGTCTTCTCCATCTACTCACTGCAGCCTCCTGATTATGCTGGGCTCACCTCATTCTAGATTCACAGGTATAGCAGATGCCCCGTGCACATCATACCCAGGCTTGCAGGCCTGGCTGAAGCTATCTGGATGCCATGTGGCCTTGTCTTTTAAAAGGGCTCCACTCTGTTCAGCCTCTTAGAGTAGCCTTGCTGATACAGTTAGTCTGCTATGAACTAGCCTCCAAAGCCCACATGTTGACAGCTTGGTTTCTGATGCAGCAATGTTCAGGGGTGGTGCCTAGGGGGTGACTGCATCCTGAATGAAGACTCTGATCTCTTTTCTCCATATGATGGCATTATTGGGAGGTGGGGCACACCCTAGAAAGACACATCTTGTTCCTGGTCCTTCCTGTGATTGCTTCCTGGCTGCCATGAGGTGAGAAGATCTTTCCTCCGCCACACCCTTCTGCCATGATGCTCTGCCTGATTACAGCCACCCTCCTGCCATCCTGCTCTACCTCAGGCCACCCTCCTGCCATCCTGCTCTACCTCAGGCCACCCTCCTGCCATCCTGCTCTACCTCAGGCCACCCTTCCTCTTTCTCTGCCTCACTACAGCCACCTTGGCCCTGACTGGAATGTCTGAAACCATGAATCAAAACACCTTACACTTGTAGCTGTCCATTGTATCACAGGAGCCGACTAACAAGGCTGCAGAGGCTTTTCCAGGGCCTACAGATGAATATGGGCATGGACACTTGCTTTATAAACATTGGCAGCATGGTCTACACAGGCAGATTCTAAGCTGAGGGTAGAAACTCAACTCTTCTGCACAGGGCCAAACTCCAGCAAGTTCTCAGAGCAGGTGAGCATGCCCAGGGGTGCCCTAACTCTGAGTGAAGTGAGATGACACTGGAGAATAATCAGAGGGAAGCAGCTAGAGGTGATGTCCCAGTGAGGGCAGAAGGCTGAATGGCAGCAGCTCATTCCCAAAGCACTAAGACTGAAGCCCGGGCCCCCACAGGAGCACTTTAGATCATATGCCACACCCAAAAGGAGATAGAGCCCAGGTCTTGAGACAAGTCCCAGGTCAAACCAGCCTGCCAGAAAACTAGAGTAAGCTGGCAATGACATTGGGCGCTGAGTCCTGCAATACCCCACACTCAACCAGAGCTAGTCTCTTGGGCAACCCAAGTGTACAGCCACAGCAGCCATGGGCTGGGCTTGGGTGAGGAATAGGAAACTGTATGGTTGGTGTTTGCTGGAAGGAGAACAGTGCGGGCTACACTGAGAATTGGGGAGTCTACCCCTACTGTTTCCCTGCCGTGTGAACTTCACACACACACACACACACACACACACACACACACACACACACATACACTACACACATGCACCACAGAAATGCGCACACACACACAGACACAAACTTGCACACATGCACACACACTTGTCAGGGACAGTGAAAAAGCTCCTGTGTGGGGAGATGCTTGTGAGCCTCAGGTGCCTACAACCTACAGTGCTCCACGAGTCAACAACGCTGGCGTTTGTTGTCATCTTACAGGAAACCAGACTCAGAGGTCCCCCCAAGGCCCAAGCGTTCTAATCCCTCATTCCCAGATTTCACGGGCATAGTGTCCAGCTGGGAACACAGGAAGTCCTCCCCAGGCACACAAGCACCCAGCCATGGTGGGAGCACCCGTGGGCTTATTCTTCAGCAGATACCAGTTAGTTCCAGGCTCCCGGAAACTGCCCTGGTTCCTCAACAGATACACATGAATGTGGCCATTGCCTGGACACCCCAATTCCACCACAGACCTGTGAAATGAGGTACTTACTGCCTGTGCTCAATAGGACTTCCATTTTCAAACTAAATGGATTTTTAGCCATGGAAATATAGGCTCATTTTAGAAAACTCCAAGAAGCAACAAACCACTGACTATCTCAGTCTTCACCGGTTCTTTATATATATTATTTAATGTATATAATTTATTTTTATTTCTTATGCACTCATGTTTTGTGTGCATGTGTGTTTGTGTAAAGGTGTTGAATCCCCTGAAACTGGAGTTACAGGCAGTTGTGAGCTGCTGTGTAGGTGCTGGGAATTGAACCCAGCTCCTCTGGAAGAGCAGCCGGTTCTCTTAACCACTGATCCATCTCTCCAGCCCACCTATTCTTACTTCTAGCATGTACTTCCATCATGTCTCCCTGGTTCAAAGGACCTCCCCCTGACCCTCTCTCCTCAAACTCAACTGCCAAGAGGCAGGCCCCACCTTAACTCTGCATTCAGCGCTGAGGTGGTCACCAAGAGTTGACAAGATGCAGAACAGTGTGGGCAGTCAGCACTTGGAAGACTACAAACAAGAAGACGCCTTCCAGAATGTTGCAGTACAATTATACAGACTTAAATCAGTGAACCGCACATACAGATGAGAGCCACTGTCAGCAGGAATCCCCTAAGAAGACAAGCTGGCGCTTTCGGAAGCAGAGCCAGCCAAGAGTACAGGCCAAGGCGTGATTGAAATGGAAGACTCGATGGAGCAATCTGAATGCTAACCTCGTAGGAAACATTGCACGTGTGCACACATGCACGAGCTGATGATCTGGTACCCAGAAAGGGGAGGCTGGAGCACAGCCTTGCTCCAGCGCTGTCTGTGGCACTGTGTGGTGAGCAGCAGGCTCGGGCAGCATTTACCAGGTTATAGACCATGGAGTAATGTAGGCAAAGGGGCATGAGGGTGGACTCCTGGGCCAGTGCTCTTGGTTCAGGCCCCAGCCTGACAAATGAATGGTGCCACTGCAGCACTTTCTGAGCTGGACTTATATGTGACATGGGATGTCATGAAGACCACATAAGAAATGGTAAGGCAGCATCGGGCAGTCGGTGAGTGCATTCTTGATGATGTGTTTCACAGCAATCTTTGGGGAGGCTGTCCCACCAAGTAAACCCCAGAAACTGGCATGCGAATCAAGTGGAGTTTCTGGACTTGCCATGCTGAGCCTTGACGTGGGGCCTTAGTGATCAAGTAAACCCAAGGCCCCATGGGGTAGCAGCCTCCCCCACTACCCAGCCTGTAGTTGCAGCTCTCTTACACAGCATTGGTGAACTGTAGCAAGGGCCTAACTCTGTGAAATCAATGTTATTTATGGGGTGATACAATTTTTATTTCATAGAAACCTGAGGGAGTCAACACAAACTTTTTTACAAGGAGTTCTGGGAATTAACACCAGTGGCAAGCATCGACATGGGATCAATACTTACCCTGCATTTCATCAAGTTTCCGAAAGTTTAAATGGGTAAGGAGTATGGATGGCTTATTGCCTAGCACATTGTAAACACCCGATACAAAAACTCCAGCCGTAGTTTGGTTCTAGTACAAAAGAAAACCACATTTATTGTACAGCAGTATTTTCCTAAAGTTGAGCAGTCTTAGGAAAACAGAATCTAATTTTAGGAAATTACAGAAGGGTCAACATTGTGCTTAAACTTTAAAACAGGTTCAAAAGAACCCAGCACAGCACGTGACTACTGCAAGGTATGGACAGCTTCAACACATGTGCAAACACAGTGACCTGGAAGTGCCATTCAAACCCCAAACAGGTCTCCCGCTGCTTCACCCGGGGCACCCATGCACACCCGTGCACACCCATGCTTAGCCACCATAGTCACGACAAAGTCAGATTTGGAAACGAATTCATTTTGGAAATACCGTTGTGTTTATACTGAGGTTTAAGATGGCATTCAGGGCTGTGTGGTACAGAAAAGGTGAGTGGCGCTCCCCTCACCTCCCACCCGCCCCTCCATGGGGAGTGCAGTGACATATTCCCCACGAAGCCCCACAGTCCACTGTTCGGGTTGGCAGCACCGCTAGACAAAGGGGAAGGAAAGAGAAAAGTTTTCCTTAAGTAAAAAGCAAAAACATGACAATAAAATTGTGCAAATTGGGTTCGGGGACAATCAGGAGCAGATGCCATGAGCAGTATTTTACTTAGATGTGTGCTTTTTTCCTCATGAGGCAGTATCCACACTGCCATGCTCGTATGAGTATTCTGACTTTCTAAAGTGTCTGGTTGCAACCAAATTTGCATAAGAAGAATTTGTTCTGATCTACCCCAGAAGAACATATTTCAAATAGACAAGCCAGGAGTTAAGAAGTAAAAGTATTCCCAAGAGACGACCAGATCCCAAGGATTTGTCATAAAACAACCATGGCTCAGGTTTTACATTGTGTTGTGTTTTGTTTTATTTTGTTACATTGTGTTGTGTAGCACTGCATTGTATTATATTGTCTTGTTGTGTCATATTATATCGTATTGTGGCTTGTTGAGACACTGGCTCTGTATGTACTTATTACATTGTGTTGTGCTATGTTGGGTTTGGACACTGTGGCTCCAGTTTTAGCCTATTCCATGTAGTATTATGCTATGTTGTGTTGTGTGTGTGGTGTTGTGAACGGTGGCTCCAGTTTTAGTCTGTTCTGTATTGTATTTCATTGTTTTGTGCTGAGACACAGACTTGGCTTTACTCTGTTCCGTACTGTGTCGCCTTGAGGTATGTCTCCCAGGAAAGCAACTTCTTCTCTTCAGGGTTGCCCTCAAATTCTCATTGTATACCTTAAATGTTACAAGGCAAAAAAAAAAAAAAAAAAAAAAAAAAAACACAGATTTTAAAGTAAAGCCTTATTTTTTCTAAAGATATCAAATAGTTATCCCCAAAAGAACTTTAATTGCTTTGTTGTTTCTCAGAAAAATTTATGGACACACTTGAAACTTAAAATCTTGGTTAGGTAAGAAAACCGTATTCCACACTTAGTGGGAGTATGCTGGTACCTAACAACCTTTCAAAAAAGTGGCGACAGTGCCACTTTCCCACAGAAGCCTATCCACATGGTCCAAGCCTTGCTCCCTGCAAAGTCCAGACTGCAAGCTTTTGTCTCTCTCTGTACAAGTGTTAGTCAAAAAGCTATTTGACGTGACTGTGCTTACCGTCTATAGTGCATGTTGCATCTAAGTATTTCTAAAGTGCCTATGAATACAAGTATACAAATCAGCACTATAATACCAGGATTATAGAGAAATCCTTTCATAGAACATAGAACAGAGTAGGCCTAGAACTGGTTAAGCTATACATCTTTAATACTCTTTTTGCTGATTTCAGAGTGCAAGCATAGAGAAGTAATTCTGGGTTAGTCGTATTTTAGACAGTTACTGGTATGAACAGTGTCAGGAAAACAAAACCAAAAATCTCTCTTGGTTGTGCTCATTTTAAAAAGGCTGTTTTGAGATGCAAGAATGCAGGGGAATGTGTCCAATCTTATAAAACAGCAAGTGCAGCTTAGTGAGTTTAATTATAAAGAGACTGTGAAAATATTTAATGTGATCATCAATTGTTATTAAATCCAAAAGTTCCATCACAATTGTGGCATATCTGAGTGGCAGTTTGGGGTTTTAGAAAAAAGGACCCTGAGCTGGGCAGTGGTGGCGCACGCCTTTAATCCCAGCACTCGGGAGGCAGAGGCAGGTAGGCAGATCTCTGTGAGTTCGAGACCAGCCTGGTCTACAAGAGCTAGTTCCAGGACAGGCTCCAAAGCTACACAGGGAAACCCTGTCTTGAAAAAACCAAAAAAAAAAAAAAAAAAAAGGAAAAAGGACACAGATGTTACTGATAAAGGGCCCAAGCCAAGCTCCTGGCCAAGCTCTAGAACTGGGGCTCAGAACACATGTTTTCATGGCCTTGGAGCCTGGGTTATAACTCCAGTTAGTTTAGTACTCGTGGTGGTGAGCCCATCAGAAGTTTCAGAAAGGTGTGGGGATGGAGCGCTGGCTGCTGTGTGCCTGCCTCTTCTGGGGCTCTGACGAGATCGCCCGCCACACATTTGAAGATGGCCCCGGTGCCGCCTTCACAGCCCTGAGTGCAGGATGAGGGATACGTGGCTCATGGTATTTGGTTTCCATGCCAGTGAGGCATCAGAAACCTCAGGCCGGGCTCACCAGATGTCCCCAGGCCATCTCAGGCCAGCAGCATGACCCTCACCAAGTTGTGGCTGCTCCCACATGCCCTCCCCTGTGCCTGCTGGTCCTTCTTGGTTTGTCTTCACATTTCACTAAGTGGGGGTTTTCTGCTACCTTCTCCTCTAGCACAGGAAGTTTTAACTAATGCTTTTCAAAGGAAGCCACATTTCCTGCCTTCTGAACACTGTGGACGTTTTGAGCTTGTCAGCCTGAAGAAGGTTCTAGTGGTAAATCACTGGAATTCCATAACCAATTGGGAAAGCAGGTTCTTCCTCGAGTACACAGTGAAGAACCCCAAATTCAGGAGGTCCCAAGAGTATTGCGAGCCTCCCCTTCCCTTGAGTTCACACTAATGGGAGAGAGAGGGGTGGGGGATTGCGAGATGCTGACAGCATGAGGCCTTGAGGCCATGGCATCTGCCTAGACTGCCAGGATCTGAGACGCCACCTCCCTGCAGTTCTGTGACTCTCCCCACATACGTTAAAGCTCCCAGATTTGTGCTATGCTTCACAGATAGAGTTAGGAAAACGGCAAGTAGTAAGATTACATGAGAACACCCAGTATATAGCAAATTAGGAACAGATTTTTGAAGAAATCTACGTAAGAAAGAATTACTCACTATTTTGTGTGTGTGAAAGAATACACACAATGTGTGTGGATTCCAGTGTAGTAAAGTGAAGAAGTGTTACATAAAACATCTTCCTGACTCAGCAGTGAGCTGTGTGAAAGAACACACACAATGTGTGTGGACTTCAGCGTAGTAAAGTGAAGAAGCGTTACATAAAACATCTTCCTGACTCAGCAGTGAGCTACTTCAACTGTTTTTGCATTTGCATAAAATCCATGCATCGTACAAAATTCTAGTCCGTTTCTCATCTAAGCCATTCTAATGCTTCATACAACCAAACGAAGCAGAATTAATCAAACCTATTAGATTCATTCCTAATCCCTAAAGGACTTGTCTTTTAGCATTTCCATGCTAACTAAAACTATTGTGTTTTTTTTTCTTAAGATGTCAGATGTGCTGCCTCCTAAATATAATACCTACAAAACACAAATGCTTCTCCCTGATCTGAAAAACAACCAAGAAGGGCAGTGGATGCTGTGGAACCCGCCCGAGGCCAGCTCAGACACTGTAGCAACTTTCTCAACTAGCCTAGGCCAAGTCCACCTCTCCTTTCCCTGGGTCCAGGAGCCTCCTGGGTGCCATGAAGCACATGACCTGTAATTCAATGTGTCTCCTTCTAGGTGAGAACCAGGTCTGAGCCCTCCTGAATCCCACCACCCCGCTGCCCAAAATTGGAGAGGCCCGTCTCTCCTCTCAGTCACGGAAGCTGTGACATGGCCATCACCAGGGGTCCAGGGAACCTCCAAGGGCCTCCTGGAAGTAGCTCTCAAGGCTACCCTTGTCCTGAGCCAGTACGGGTGGCAGGCAGGAGGAGGAAGGGAAGGAAGATTGCCAGCAACACTGTTGGCTGAAGTGAGCTGCTCCCCCACCCCGAGACCAGCAGAACAGAGGTGTCACATGACATGCCAAAGGGAAGAGCCTTTGCCACAAAGGATGAGCTATGGGTAAAATATGGTCACCTCCACTCTGGGGAGCTCCTCCATGTGACCCATGATATTCTGTGGTCACCACCACTCTCAAAGTTCTCAGTGAAATTAAGGCTGGGTCACAGCTATGACACCAGATGCTACATAGAAAGCAAGATACAAAAGAAAAACAATGTCCTGGTTACAAGATAATTTTAACACTAATTAGCAGCCTCCTGGACTGCTGTGGTTGGTAATAGAGCTTGGAAAATGCCAAGAGTATTGGAAAAGAATGCATCAAATCAAAGTCCAGAAGCTCAGGGTGGATCCCGGCCGGCCGCAGTTCCCAGCTGACTACACAGTGGTTTCCATGGTTTCGATCACTTCCAGATCAGACTGTGATGGGGAGAGAAGGGTGCACTCATCGGGTTCCCAGCTGCTCTCGGGGCTGTAATCCTCCTCGGAACTCAGTTCCGCCCCTTCCTCTGTGTCCTCGTCACAGGATTCCACATAGTGAGCCCCAATTGCATTGATCCCCGAGTCCTCGGAACTGGAAGGGGAGGAGCAGTGATCCAGTTTCGGAGTGTCACTCTCTTTGGAAATTAAGGCATCATGTGCAGAGACCTCCTCGGGGCTCATCTTCTGGGAATGGGGCACCGGCTGCTTCTGCACATAGCACATCTTCCCATTGATACATTTGACCTGATAGTTGTCAATGAAGAGATCGGAAATCATACAGTACCTTGGCGAGTCAGGGGGAAGCGGAGGCTGGAAGACAGATGCAAATTTCAAAAAGTGTTCAGTGAGTGAGACCGAGATCTGAATGGTGTTGGTGGGCTCTCGTGGCCTTGCGGGGATCTCCGTGCTGGGGAGCTGCTCCACGGGGGTCATAGGCTGATATACATATTTGCCTGTGGAACACACAAGACACAGCTGAAATCTAAGACCACTGCACAAACTGTATTAGCTTCGCTGCAGCATCTAGATCAAAATGGTTAACGACATCATCACTTGGCACTGTCACATCGACTTCGGAACCAGTGTGTCACAGTAATTCCCATGCAAGAAACCAAAAATACTTTCTGAAATTTAACTTAGGAGATACTCCCATAGAATGCCTACCCAGCATGTGTAGAGCCTTGGGTTCAACCACTAATACTGAGAAAAAAAAAACAAAAAACAAACAAACAAACAAAAAAAAACACTAAGCTGCTCCCATGGGTCTGGAGTGGGCATACAATCCTGCAGCCCTCTATCTTAAACGATTCACCCATCACACTGGACACAGTGCCCAGAAATAGCATGGTAAACACAAGCTGAAAAGAAAACCATACACTACAGAACTGCAACTTCATTTTTATCCCTAACAATAGATTAATACATGTTGATATGTTTAAAAAATCTAGAGGTACTTCAGTGTACCATCAAAGCTATGGGGGGCCTTCCTTGACTCTGTTACTAGTGATGGAACCCTGAGGTGAGCATGTGTGCTACCATGAGCTAGACCTGAGGCCCTAGATGATACGTTTTAGTCAATATTCACACACTGAGTAGATGATAGCCTAGTGGGCTGTGCTGGCCATCCAGCACTATGGTTGACTCTAAAGACTCAAAGTGAATCGAGTAGCATAAGGAGGAGGCCTCTCCCAGACACCAGTGCCACAGCCACTTCATAACCCAAACCAGACAGATACCCACTCAGGGAAGCCAAACGGCTCTCATTAACTCTTCCCTTCAGCCCTCGGCTGCTCCTCAGAGTGAAGCCTCACATGGAGGAGTCTTCATGTGTCCCTTCCACATTCTCTCTACTCATTTCATGCATTTAGGAAGAGTCTTTCAAGAGCCAAATGCTAATAGATTAAAACAATGCACTTTGCAAGTCTCCAATAATGATAATGATTACATTATTATTATTATTATTATTATTATTATTATTATTATTATTATTATTAGAGATGGGATTTCACTATGTAGCCCTGACTGGCCTAGAACTCACTCTGTAGACCAGGCTGGCCTCAAACTCACAGTCACCCACCTCTACATCCCCATGCTGGGAATTAAAGGTAATTGCCATCACATCCAGCTTGTAAGTCTAACATTATTTCAAAATACAAAGCTAAACGGGGTCCAAGAAGACATCTTATAATAAAAGCACTTGCAATGCTGTTCGGAAAGCTCTGATTACAGCCCCAAAGACACTAGTCCAGAACAGATGGCCTCTGTAGCGTGGGACTGATACCAGCCGGGCCCCAGCAGGGAAAAGCCACTCATGTTTTATTTCTTGGTCAGACTGGAAACCTCTGAGTGGAATTGCCTTCCCAAGGAAGACTGTCACAGGTTTCATAATGTTAACACATGGAAGAACAGCAACCGTGTGCGGGACTATGTCCCACTCGGGCCTCTTTCCCTCCTTTGTGATCTATAGTATTGTTTTGTTTCCCTCCTCTTGGTGGTTGTACCTTTCTTACTCTGGCTCCTCTCCTCCAAAGCTCTGTTTTCCCTTCTTGAAGTATGGTATTTATGTATTAAAGTTCTAATTACCAATGTGACTTCATGAGAAATAAATAGATCCACATGGGATGGTAAGAATGGACACCCCCGTCCCAAGTGGGCTTCATGCCCTCAAAGAAGAAGATGAGCCCAGAGCCTGTTCTCTTCAGCTTCTGTAACCAGGATAAGTGTCCTCAACTGACACTACATCTATTAAACCTTCATCAGACTTCCCAGCCAGGCTGAAGAAATAGATGTTGGTTAAACCATCAAGTGTGTGTGTGTGTGTGTGTGTGTGACAGAGAGAGAGAGAGAGAGAGAGAGAGAGAGAGAGAGAGAGAGAGAGAGAGATGTGATGTGTGGAGTGTGTTGTGTGATGTGTGTGTGAGATGTGGTGTGTGTGTGTGTGTGTGTGTGTGTGTGTGTGTGTGTGTACAATGTATGTGTGGTGTGCGGTACGTGGTGGGGTGTACATGCACATGAGTGGGCGGGTATATGCATGCCGAGGCAGAGAAGTCCTTTGAGTGTCTTGCTCTATCACTCTGCCTCACTGCTTTGAAACAGAGGCTCAGTGTTTCAGTTAGGCGGGCTGGCCAATGAGCTTTCAGGATCTGCCTATCTTCACCCCTCCCCCTCCCCAATGCTGGAATTCCAGGTACATCCCGCCATGCCCAGATTTTCCCCATGGCTCCTGGAGGCTCAAACTCGGGTGCTCATCTTGCATAGCAAGTGCTCAGTCTGTGGCATTGAACTCCAGCAGTCGAACTGACCCAACTGTACTGCACAGGAAAAGGGACCAGCTGGGAGATGCGTCCCTTCAGGACACAGCCCTGCCTCACTCTGAACTAGGCAGAGTCTGTGATCTGGGAACACAGATGGCAAAGACAAAGGATGGTTAAAGAGGCTGCAGCTCCAAGACAAATTACCATATAACACTGCATTGTTCAGTTTCTTTACAGAAGCAGTGAAAGTAGGGGTGGAGGCGTGCACAGTGGTAAATCGCCTGCTGGCAGGCATGGCCCTGGCCTCCATCTCCAGCACCACAGTAAAGGAGAAAATAAAAAAAAAAAAAAGTTAATAGGAAAGTCCCAACTTAAAGAAGAGTAGAAGGAGAGTCAAGCATCTAGAGATTTCCCTTCTGGATACACACACAGAAGTACTAGAGGCAGTGTCTCACGGAGCAGTGTCTACACACCTCTGCACAGGCAGTGTTATTTGGGCTATTTACAACAGCCTAAAGATAAACGCCAGGGAAGTAAGTGTTCATCAATAGACGGATAAATAGAAGCAGAACTGTAATGGATCATTCAGCTTGCCAAACCAACATGGGTGTCTCTGGAGGACACCGAGCCAAGGGAAATAAGCCAGTCATAAGAAGATGAATAGCAGTAATTCCACACATGTGAGGTGCCTGGAGCAGTGAAATTCATACAGATGGAAAGCAGAACATGTTTCCTGGGGATAGGGCATGAGAAGGAGCTATATAGCAAGTAACTTCAGTTTATGGGATGCAAAATGGTGTGAAGATGGATGGTGGTGGCAGCTGCTCAATATGAATGTCACTCAACATAAAAATGAAAAAGTATCCAATGTCACCCATTACTGGGGACCCACAAATCAATGACAAGAATCAGAATGGCTGCTGCCAAAGGAGAAAAAAACAGCCAACACTGGTGAGGATGTCAAAAAAAGCGGGACTTTCCCACACTCCTAAGAGGAATGGAAATTAAAACAATCATTACGAAGACCACATGAAGGTTACTCAGCTGAAATAAGGGAGGGCTTTTTCCTCTCCAACACGTGTAAAGTGGACATGTCTGTGGGAGAATGCATGCTCAACCTTGGGGGAAGCCTGGGTCCAAACTCCTGCAAGCAACAACAAAATCCAACTAGAAATGAATTTCATTTTGTGTGCTTTTGTTGTTGTTCAGTTTTCAGGTTTTTGAGAAAGGGTCGAACTGTATAGCCCTGTCTGGCCTGGGCTACATAGACAGACTGGCCTCAAACTCACAGAGATGCCTGTGCCTGCCTGTGCCTTCCGAGAGCTGGCATTAAAGGTCTACACCACCATGCCGGGCAGAAATGAACTTCTACACGATCCAGCAATGTCACTGCTGTCTGCACGCATCCAATGGGCTGGAAATGGCTGCACCTACATGTTTACTGCAGCACAGTTCACAACAGCCAAGACATGGAAACTGGCCGTACAACAGTAGGCCAATGAAGGAAGGGTGACATATATTTCCAGACTATTACTAGCGGTAGCAGAAAATTGGAAAGTACGGATGGTAGACAGAGGATCGCTAAGAGCTCTACTGGATAGCAGCATTTCTGATGTTCAAGGTACAAATAACTATAATTGACAATAATTGACTACTTCAAAATAGCTAACGGAATTCTCAGACCAAAAAAAAAAAAAAATGTCAGAAGTGAGGGATACGTCAGTCACTCTAATCTGATTAGCACACTGAAATGTCACACTATAATCCATAAATTTCAAATAGATTTAAAGGCTGACCAGAAAACAAAAGATAATGTTCTTAGTAATTTAAAAACAAAAAAACCAATAACCCTTTAAAATAATGAAGCTAATTAAAACATGGGACACAATTAAATACACACCAAAAAAAAAAAAAAAAAGCAACTGGGACCAACAGGTGGAAAATGTATTTCAGACATCTCATTTCTTTGGCAGGAATCTCCTTCAACATTTTCAGCCATTTTTCAAAGGTCAATCAAAACCACGAAACTAACTCACATGAGTCTTTGGAAGTCTCCATTGATAACACTTCTGATTGGGGCCATAACACTGAGGACACTTATCTCACAACACCTCAAGGAGACACTTAGATGTGCACAGAGAGATTTATGTTACCTTGCATAAACAGAAGCAAACTAGCGTCACACTGTCAGGCTCGCTCATATATAAGATAGACAGACAGTCGATGGTCTAGAGCAAGGCGACAACCTCCTTCTTTCTCAGGCCCATCGTGAGCTAGCTCAGGCTGTCAATGGCCTGTCACTTCATCTGACACCCCATGTGCCCCACGGTGTGATGACACAACAGAAACAGTTTTTTGAAGCTGTTTCTTTTCTTTCTTTCTTTCTTTCTTTCTTTCTTTCTTTCTTTCTTTCTTTTTTTAAACAAGGGGAATAAAAAACACAACCAAACTGAAACAGCAAACCAAATCCAGACAGTAAGCTACATGTGTTTCCATGCCCCATTACTCCACCGTATGCTCCTGGTTACATGTGTTGTGTGTTTGTTTTATAGCCATATATGTGATAACTTAAAAAAAATCCTCTGGGGGGGAAATAAGCATTTTGCTTTTACAGATAACGTTATGTTTGTTAAATGACATGAAACATACTGATATCAGGAATGCAGAGTGGAAGGCAAATCTGCAAAGGAAAGGCAGGGTGGCCTGAGGTGGACTGCATGCCCAGCTCAGGCCTTTGCTTGTCATCGAATCACAATGTTAGGCTGGAGGTATTCAATATTTTGAAAGAAATGCTATCTAGTAATTTTTACAGCGTGTATCAGTTGAGTTGAGAAGTGAATCACACTAAAAGCAAATGGAAACAGCTTTACAGGGGGCCTGACTCTCCACACTGCCCATTACAGTCATCTGTAACCCCGGCATTTTGTCTTTTGCCGCAGGAGCACGCTAAAGTTCACGGACTGTACACTTACGTTGCAGCCCTAGTTAAAAATGTAAGCAAGATTCTAGCTTCATTTACTGCCCATGCTATCTTTAGTGGATCCCATTTAATATGAAGCCAATCTCTGGCGTGACAGACCAGCAGGAGCACGGCATATCTACTAACTGAATGAGTATGCATCAAATAGCCATTGTCTTTACTAAGTTACATGCCACAGGAGAAAAAAAAATGCAGTACAATGGGCAGCGGTGTTTCTGGAAGCATCTGGATTGGGACACAATGTAAAAAAGTAAAACCAAATCAGGGCAGTGTAAACTACAGGAAGATGGAGGGATGCTGAAAAGACTGTGGAGCAGCAGCGGGGGTGGGGGTGGGGGGACTCTGTCAAGGCTGGGGTGGGGGGAGTTCTGTCAAGGCCGCTGAGCAACAGCAAGCAGACTACCCCAAAGGGGTTTTGGAACGAGGGTGAGGCAGATCAGTGTGGGGGTCCTGAAGTAGAAGACCAGGGCACCCAGTATGGCTCCCACGGTGAACCGTGATGTCCTCAGAGAGGAAGGGCACACAAATAAGTGAACATGTGTGCTGGTGAACCAGGAGGAAATGGGAGGGAAGAAGAGGCTGTAACAGATACTGGACTGTGATGCTCTCATCTAAGATGTGGAAAGAAAACAGGAGGACATACCCACAGGAAGATAGCCACCCGCAGTGTGTTACGTAAAGACTAGAGTGGAAGACATCTGTGAGTCACAACACGCTCTTCATCTGCAGTTGGATCTCATAAAGTTAATATTCTCACATTCAATTTTCCCCAGTGTACAAGTGGTTAAGCTATTTACCTCAGCCAGGGATTGAAGGACTACCATGAAAGTGTCTCTCCAAGCCTCAGCTTAGCACCCAGAGCACTATAAGTTCACTGTTCTTGTTTATAGAAGGTGGCACTGCCCACCTCTCCAGGCCACCATGTGGCCAGCCTCAGACCTCTGAGACTCTGCTACACCCTATATGCAGAGCAGAGAGCAGAGTCCTCCAGTCGACTGTCTGACTCGGCGCTGTGACACCCCACTTTCTTCTCTTGTGCCTTACACTTACTTTCATGCTAATGAAGTAAAACTTAATTGTGCACCAGGCACTAGGGACACAGGGCTAAAGAACAAGGCCATGACCGGCCTCTGAGTCACTGTGCATTCAACAGGTCATCTCAGGAAAAGACATAATTGCAAACTGTTAAGAGTGATGAGCACAAAGTGACAGGAAGGCCCAGGAAAATCAGCCACAGGGAGCTAGCTACACTTAGCGCTGATTGGCCTGTGCAGCCAGGGACATCAGGGAGGCAGAATTTAGTGCATGTCACCTCAGGACAGAGCCAAAAGGGCACAGGAGGCCTACGGTGGCTGGATTAAAAGGGCGGTGGATGCCAGACAAGGCAAACCTGAGGGAGATGCTGACATCTGGAGAATCATTTCTAGGGAGAAGCAATCCCATCTGCCTTTGTCTTCCTCCACCTCTGATTCTCTCACTGAAGGCCACAGACAAATTCAACCAAAAACTCCAATCGGGTGTCAGCCATGGAACTGCATGTACCCTTCTCCAGGATCCCAGGTGAGGGAAAGGAAGGCAAATACGCAAAGCAGCCTGAGTAGGGTAAACACCCTTTAACAATGGACTTCTGTCATCCCCATGCTCTGGGCCACATTTCAACCCCTCTCAAGTACAGCAACCAGCAAAGCCTGCCAAAGTCAAACATGGAAGAGCTGCCCAGCCACAGGACTTCCCTGCAGCCAACTGACAGGGACAGTGAATCCCTAGACTCTTTGGACTGTGTTGAGGTTTTCATGAATCCTATGGGATTTAAGGGATGGATACACATACATACATACATACATACATACATACATACATACATACATACATACATACATACACATACATACATACACACGTACATACATACACACATACATACATACACATACATACATACATAACATACATACATACACATACATACATACACATACATACATACACACGTACATACATATGTGCCAAAAACTAGTGTGTTGGGTTCTGGGAGAGCAGATGTTTACAATGCATCCCTCTCACAAACACAAACATCCACACACATTGCAGCAGAGGGAAGCGATGAGCTGTAGCTACATATACCATGGCCAGAGAAAAGCAAAGAGTTAAAGAGGGCTCCACAGAAAACACAGACTGCAAACTGAAGGAAAGCTAGGAGCTGAGGACAAGAAGGAAAGTGACATGCCACATGCCCCGAGTGTGAAGTGGTTGAGCAAGTGATGGCGAGAAGAGCAGCCTGGCTGGAGCAGTGGACTCTCCTGTGACCAAGACTAGTGTTAGCACCTAATTACTGAGAAAGAGAAAAGCTCTTCTTTGTCATGAAAGGTGGGGTGCCATGGTCCCAAAACAGCTGCTCTGCTAGATAAATCGGCATAACAGAACCCTTTGAATATATACGCATAAACAATTCCAGTTAGAAGAGACCCCATTCGGAGTGAGAGTTCAGAATCATCGTGCTATATAAGTTTAGCTAAAACAGGCCGAATATGGTGTGCAGAGTGAGAAGTTTCTAGTTCCTTTTAGGTAGCTATGCAAGGGAGTTTCAATTGTCAACTTGACACAACCTAGAACTCTTAGGAAGAAGTTTGTTTGTTTTTCAAGACAGGGTTTTTCTGTATAGACCAGGCTAGCCTTGAACTCACAGAGATCCACCTGCCTCTGCCTCCTGAGTGCTGGGACTTCCCACTGCTAGGTGGGAAGAAAATCTTACTTAAACTTAAGGACTGCAACTGCTTCCTGAACAAGTGAGATTCTGGATTCATCCTTCATAGTTGGTGAGCATACGCTTGTCTTTATCCAGAATGAAAAGCATCATCAGGATTTTCTACAGCTTTTTGAATGGCAGCAGAGCACGGTGGCTGGGGCAAGGCTGCCAGAGCTCTTCTCCCCATCGTCTAAGATAGACCCCAAGGAAGGACAGGAAGAAGCTGCCCACTTGCCAAGCAGGACCTGCACAAGAGTGCACCCTGATTCATATGTGAGTCTCGACAAAGGCAGAGGGAACAGCAGTGAACTAAACCTAAGGGGGCAGTTGGCACCGGCTGGGCTTGTGAACCCGGTCCACACTGGGCCTGTGAAAATGCGTGATTATTGCAGTATGTGGAGCGCTTTAGTCTGTGGATGCACCAGACATGTGGGAACATGACCACAGGGATTTTCAAAACCAAGTAAAAAAAAAAAATTTAATGTGTTAAAATTACCACTAGAAAATATAAGGGAAAGTGGCATTATTGAAACAAATATGTTGGTTGCAGAGAAACAAAGCCATAGGCCCCCAGAAAGGACAAAGCATGCCACCAGGTGTGTTTGCTCAGGACAGCACCCGGGTTAATCCAAGCCAATCACCCATCCCAGGGAGCAGTATGACTACAAATGAGGCCCTAAGAGGTGTCCTGCTGCTTTTGAAGGCAGCAGCAACTGAGGATTAAGAACTCAGGTGTTAATGAAGAAGCATACAGGACTCTGAGTTCTTGCAGCCACGCTTCTAAATGGCAGTTTCAAGCAGAGATTAATGAGACTTTTGTTGTTTTACTGGATAAAAGTGGACCTCACTCTATTCAAAACGATTATCGAGTAGAGTCCACTGAGAAGGCTAATAACTCAGAAAAATACACAGCGTTCTCACGAAACCTAAGAAGCTCACAAAATGTTATGGAGGCAGAAAAGACTTTCCCCCAAAGTAAACATTCTTGGAAACCCAACTAACTAGTCATTTTGCTACTTGGTGGGTAAAGATGGCTAATTTTATGTAAACTTGGAAAATGGTTTCGGACACGATTAATATTCAAGTCGGTGTGAACTTGGGCAAGTAGCCAGCCTTCCATGTGAACAGGCAGCATCTATTCTGCTTAAGTAGAGAATGTCCAAGGGAAGTGCTCAATGGCTGCCAACACAGGCCCTCCAGCAGCTCCCAGTGTGTCCCAGGCAGGCTCTCCTGGGCTCCTCTGCTACCCACACTTGTCAGTCTGCAGAATGCTATGAATCAATCCCTTCTCTTCTTCCTCTTCCTCTTATTTCTCTGAAATACACAGACTCTCTTTGTTTCTGTTGCTGGGATAAAACACCATGACCAAAAACATTTCTGCTTACAACTGTCAGGGCACACTCAGGAACGCAAGGCAGGCACTGAAGCAGAGGCCATGGAGGAGCACTGCTTACTGGCTTGCTTAGTTTGCTTTCTTATCCATCCCAGGACGACTTTTCCAGGGTTGGCACCACCCTCAGTGGGCTGGGTCCTTACCCATAAATCATCAATTAAGAAAATGCCCTACCGGCTTGCTTGTAGTCCATTGTTACGATGGCATTCTCTCAATTTGGGTTTCATTCCTCTCGGATGACTCTAGCTAGCATGTGTCAAGTTGACAAAAGAACTAGCCAACATACTGGCCAAGACAGTGGGGCTACAATGACCAGCAAAAATGATAAAAAAAAAAAAAAGAACTGAATATGAACTTTAACTTCATTGATGGCAAAAATGTAGCCAACTCTATTCCATTTTGAGACATGCAAAAGGAAAATCTCCTACAAAACTGGTCCTGTAACCAGCAGGAAAGGCAGCATGAAGAAACCCCAATGGTCTTTCCCTGAAGGGCAGATGAGTATTGTATGTTCTGAACTAATTAATTAAATTATACAGCTAACTCTGGTCCAGGTCCTCTATGTGCAAAGGCAAATCTCTCCAGTCACTCCTGTTGGACTTCTTTCCTTCCTTTGTAAGAGCAAGGCAAACTGGAGAGGATGGAGCTAACTCCATCCTCAGAAAAAGCCACCCTGTGTGGCACAAGGCTGATTCAGCTCCAGCCAGGGAACCATAAACAGTTCCAAGGAGCACCCAAACTGTGCCCACCCTGGTCAAAATGACCCTATTCAGGTGGTCAAGCAATGACTAATTTTGGTAAATAACATATTCTCATCACAACTGTCCTTGTGGACAACTGTTAGCAACAATTTTGAAATTCCCTTAGCCCCCACATCAATGAATCCAAAGGTCACACCTTCTCTTACCCAATCCTGAACAACCAAGGCATGTACCACCTCTTCATTTCCTGTCTGTATCCCTGTTATTTCTTAATCTTTTCTTATTGCTCAAGCTAAGTCTTCAAACACTATACGACAATAGTGGAAAGTAGGCAGGCTTCTTATCGTTTCCGAGTTCAGAGGAAATGCCTTCAGTCTCTCTCCCATACACTTAGTATGCTGCCTATAGCATTGTCATACATCACCTTATTGTGTTGAGATATTTTCCTCCTATTCCCACATTCTTTAGCATTTTTATTATGAAGGCATATTAAATTTCGTCAGATGCCTTTTCTGTGTCTATTGAGACATCATGCGATTTCTGTCCTCATATCTATTTATATGTTATATTTGTATATGTTGAACCACTTGTACTCCTGGGATAAAATCAATTTGGCCATGACATTTGTACCTCTTAACGTATTCTTAAATTTGGTTCGTATTTTTTTTTGAGAATTTTTGCATCTATGTTCACCAGGGAAATTAGTACTCACACACACACACACACACACACACACACACACACACACACACACACACGCACATGTCCATCTGTCTTTTTCCAAGTTTGATATCAAGGAAAAATGGCTTCTCAGAATGAGCTTGGTAGTGCCCCCTCCTTATGGAACTGTTTGAAAAGCACTGATGTTAACTTTTCCTTAAAAGATGGTAACATCCAGCAGTAAATCCTCCTGGTTCTGAGCTCCTTTGTTTGGGAGATTTTTTTTAATTAATTCAATTTATTCATTTATTTTAAATTCCGACCCACTATGAGGAATAGGTCTGCCAAAGTGTCACAGACAGGCCCCATTTGGGGAGGTTTTTTTTAAATACTGCTTCAATCTCATTGCTAGTTATGGGTGTATTTACATTGTTTACATACTCAATTAAATTTTAGAAGGTTATACATGCTAAGGAATTTATTCATTCTTCTATTTTCTAGCTTTTTTGACATAAGTTTCCAAGTATTCCCTAGTATTTCTCAGGATTTCACTGCAGTCTGTCCTAACAGCTCCCTTAATCATCTAGGTCCTGTGCTTGTTTGAATGAAAATGGCCTCCATAGGCTCATATATTTGAATGTTTTGTCCTCACTTAGTGGAACTGTTTGGAAAGGACTAGGAGGTATGGCCTTGTTGCAGGTATGTTACTGAAGGTGGGCCTTTGAGGTTTCAAAAGCCTACACACACCATGATCAGTTAGCATCCCTACCCACCCCATCTCACGCTTGTGGCTCAAATGTGAGCTCTCAGCTACTGCTCCAGCACCGTGCCTGCCTCCTACTGACATGCTCCCCTCCCTCCACGGGGTCACAGACTCTAACCCTCTGGAACCAGGAGCCCCAATAAACATTCTCTTTTCTAAGTTGTCTTGTCATGATGTCTCTTCATAGCAATAGGAAAGCCACTAAGATGAATTTCCCCTTTCTTTTAGAAAGTTTGGGTAAGGAGCCGTAACTTTATGTTTTTAAATAACCAACTCTTTGTTTAACTGTATTATTCTTTTAGTCTCTGTTCCACTCATTCGTCTTTATTACTTATTTCCTCCTGCTGTATTTGGCTTGACTTCTTGTTTTTCTGAAGCCTCGAAGTGCACCCTGCACTTATTCCCTATGCTCCTCACTGCGCACATTAGAGCCATACACGCTCTCTGGGCATGGCTTAGCTGTAGTCCAGAGGCCCCTTTCATTTTCATTGTTTCTAGGACACTGTTCATTCAAGGGTGTATTGTTCACTATCCAAGTACCCGTGTCACTTCTGTGGTTTCTCTCGCTGTTGATTACTAGTTTTGTTCCACTATAATTTGATGACACAAGGGATTATTTCAGTTACTTTGTATCTATTAAGCTTGCACTGTGGCCTATAATGTGATCGATCTTTTTTATATAATTTATTTATTCTTATTTTGTGTACATTAGTGTTTTGCCTGCATGTATGTCTGTGTGAGGGTGTCAGATCTTGGAGTTTCAAACAGTTGTGAGCTGCCATGTAGATGCTGGGATTCGAACTTGGGTTCTCTGGATGAGTAGCCAGTGCTCTTAGCCACTGAACCATCTCTCTAGCCCCAATGTGCTCAATCTTAGAGGAGAGTCTGCAGGCCACTGAAAAGGATGTGAATTCCATACCCTTTAGATGAAATATTTTATAAATATCTGTTAAAATCAGTTGATCTATGTGATGCTTTAGCTCTGAAATTTAATTTGAAATACATGTCTAAAGGTGACAGCAGAGTACTGAAATCCCCACCAACATTAACAGGACTTTTCTGACACATTTCATGCCTTTTGTGTTTATCTTATAAAGATTAGCAGCCTCGGAGTTGTTTTGATTTGCATTTCCCTGATGGCTAAGGATGTTGAACACTTTCTTATGTGTCTTTCAGCCATTTTTGATTCCTCTATTGAGAATTGTCTATTTAGTTCTGTACCCCATTTTTTAATTGGATTGTTTGGTGTTTTGGAGACTAGCTTCTTGAGTTCTTTGTATATTTTGGAGATCAGCCCTCTGTCAGATGTGGGGTTGCTGAATATCTTTTCCCAGTCTGTGGGCTGTCGTTTTGCCTTGCTGACTGTGTCCTTTGCCTTACAGAAGCTTCTCAGTTTCAGGAGGTCTCATTTATTAATTGTTGATCTCAGTGTCTATGCTACTGGTGTTATGTTCAGGAAGCAGTCTCCTGTACCCATTAATTCAAGGGCATTCCCACTTTATCTTCTAGTAGGTTCAGTATGGCTGGGTCTGAGACACTATCTTACTCCTGTCAGAATGGCTAAAATAAAAAACACCAATGACAGTTTATGCTGGAGAGGATGTGGAGAAAGAGGAACACTCCTCCACAGCTGGTGGGAGTGCCAACTTGTACAGCCACTTTGGCAATCAGTATGGCGACTCCTCAAGAAAATGGGAATGATTCTACCACAAGATCCAGCAATTCCACTCCTAGGCATATACCCAAAAGAAGCACATTCATACAACAAGGACATCTGTTCAACCATGTTCATAGCAGCATTATTTGTAATAGCCAGAAACTGGAAGCAGCCTAGATGCCCCTCAACCGAAGAATGGATAGAGAAAATGTGGTACATTTACACAATGGAGTACTACTCAGCAGAAAAAAAACAACGGAATCTTGAAATTTGCAGGAAAATGGATGGAACTCGAAGAAACCATTCTGAGCGAGGTAACCCAATCACAAAAAGACAAACATGATATGTACTCACTCATATGTGGATTTTAGACATAGAGTAAGGGATTACCAGCCTACAATCCACACTGCCAGAGATACTAGTAAACAAGGAAGACCCTAAGACAGACAAACTTTGTCCCCTGGAGAAGGGGAAAGGGTCACCATCCCCTGAGCAAATTGAGAACATGGGAAGAGGGGGGAGGAAACTACAAGAAGGGAAGAAAAGGAAGAATGCAGAGGTCATGAGGAAGCAGAAATTTTGAGTCAGGTGTAGATTAGAAGAAAGGACATATGATAGGTAGGATTATAGTTGAGGGGGTGGTAGAGGAGGAAGGGAGGGAGAAGGGAACTGGGATTGTCATGTAATTCAATCTTGTTTGTAATTCAAATATATAAAAAATAAAAAAACAAAATACAAACAAAAGATTAGCATTCAGTGCACACATATTTACAATAATTTCTTCTTCCTCCTCTCCCCCCCCATTTTTTTTGAGACAGGGTCACTCTATTATATAGCTCTGACTGTCCTGGAACTTGCTATGTAGACCAGGCTGGCCTTGAACTCACCTGCCTGGGATTAAAGGTGTATGCTACCACCATACCTAGCCTTACAATAGTTACATCTTCTTGATGAATAGTTCCTTTTATTATACAGTGGTCCTCTTCATCCCTTACTCTGTTTATGAAGTCAGTGCCATGAAATGATGAACATGTTAATGAGGTATTACCAGTCACACCCCTTGAGTATAGAAGTTTCTCAATTATCTAATCAAGAGACTGCCCTTTTTCCACCTTATAACTTTATTTTAAATGGAATAAAATGAAACTGAATGGCAGTGTAGGAACCAATAGGGACTAAAGTAAAAGCAACATATTCTTTCAAACAAATTTGAAGAGATAACTAACAACCAGGTCACTTGGGTTTTACGTTTCATTTTTTTCAACAACAAAAACTTTATTATACTTACAATGAATTTTCTGCACAGTTTTTTTCCCATATCTCTTCTGATTGCTAGGATAAAATATCCCAATAACTTGTCATCTCATGACTTAAGCATGCAGCAATGTCCTTTGATTGTCCTACGTGTCCCGGCTTTCCTCCTGTAATTTCAAAGTCTCATTACATTCTCCCTCATCCACTCTGCTCTCCCGTCTGATTAGTTTTAGTTCAGTTTGTAGAAACACATGGAATCCTGTCTTTTAGGGGTTTTGCTGGTGTTTCTGCCTTGAACATTCTCTTAATCCTGGTGGTGGCCTCTCTCTCCTTCCAGCCTCCCATGTGATGCACTCCTCTTCTCGTTCTGCAAGCCCCTTCTCAACTACAGCATGATCTTTTCACAGGCACCTGGCCTGGCCACCCTATCCAGAATAGGCCTTCCTTATTGGTAGCAGAACCATGCTTATTTTCTTAGTTATCACAATCTTTAGCTGTGACATGAGAATGTCTACAAAGGCAAGACCCAATAGTATTCTCTCTCCAAGAAGCCCACCTTAAACATAAAGACACCAGCTGCTAAAAGTAAAGCCATAAAGGAAATGTACCACAAGACATTATTCAAAAGAATGACAGAGCTACCAGATTACAGTAAAACTAGTTTTAAAGCAAAGAATATTACCCAAGAATAATAATAAAAAATTTACACAGCTATGAAGGTCAGATGACCAAGAGATATACCATATACCATATGTCTATGCACATGAGACATAACTTCAAGTTATGAAGTTCTAACAACAGAATTTCAAGATACCTTCATTTAGAAAGTCAAATCTCCCCAAAATGACCTACAAACTCAACAGGAACCAAAATTAAATCCCAACCCAGAATATGGTTCTACCATGCTCGAGGAAGGCAGTAAAACTTCAGTTAAAACAATCTTAGAACGAACAAAGATAACCATGTGTTCTTGGCCAGGTGCACAGCACCAAGCATTTGTTTCTTCCTATGGCATGTTTCTTACACCAGTCATAGAGGGCTTGGCTATTCCCTTAACTTTCATGACACTACTTCAACCATGGGCGTACCCTGCCATGCCAGTCATTACTGTAGCTCACAGGGCTCACAGCTGCTTAACACTATGAATTACTCCTCTGCTCCAACAGCCTGCACAGCATCTTCTGAGACCATGAAAGCTGGCCAGTAGGGAGTACACTTTCTGGTCAGTACCATCTTGCTTTCTCCATGTCCTATGACCACAGTATGTGATGTCTTGGCAACCAAGACCTGCTCCAGTTTTTGCTCTCACTGTAGCCCTGGATGAGAGCAGTATGCAGTAACCATGACAACCAGAATGCTATCCTGGCTTGAAAATTCCTCCACCAAGTATATTAGTACATTACCTTTAAATTTAACCTCACTGAAGTTCTCCAGATCCAGGCACAATGTACCAGATTCTTTGCTAGGATATAAGAGGAATGGCCTTCATCCAGGTCTTTATAGGAGTCTATGTTCTCTGAAACCTCATAATCTTGGCCTCCATTGTCTGCATTTCTCTTGGCATTCTGGTCTTCCAAACTCCCATCCCAATGGCCCATTAATTCTGCTTATAGCACTCTAGGACTTTTCCAGCCCAAAGTTCCAAACTCAACTATACGCCTCATGCAAACCAGTTCTGAAATCTGACAAGCCACACACGGCTAGGTTTATCCTAGCAAATGGCCCTGCTTCTCAGTACCAGTTTCTCTGTATTAATTACTTTCTCATTGCTGCAATAAGATGCCTGACCTTAACCCATGTAATGGTACTAGATTTAGAATGGATCTTCCCACCTCAATTCAATCAATCGAGGTAACTGCTCACAGATATGCCTAGAGATTTGTTGCCATAGTGATTCTGAATCCCATCAAGTCAATAATCAAGATGAGGCATCACAGGACTCATAATAGCCTTCTAAGACACACTTATAATGACTCAAAGACTTCTTGCTAGACCATCCTTGTTAAAGGTTATGCTGCCACCTGGTCACACTAAGACTTTAACCCATGAGCCTTTGACAGCCACTTAAGATCCAAACAGCAGCCAAAATTTATGAAGAGTTTCTAGGTGGTGACTGCAGATGTTCCATCTCTGAAAGCTACAGGTAAGAATATGTAATTGAGGAGCTGGGTAGGTGGCACAGCCAGCAGCTCTACTGCTAGGCACACATGATGACCTGAGTTCAATTTCTAAAACCAGCATCATTTTTTGTTGTTGTTTGTTTTTTAAGCAGGGTGATTGATCCATCACATATCTGTAATCACCACACTGGGGAGGCAGAGACAGTAGGATCCCTGGATCTTCCCTAACAGCAAATCTAGATGAGCTGATGAGCCCTAGGGTTAGCTGAGAGACCCTGTCTCAAAAAATAAGGTAGAACAGGCCAGCAAGATAGTTCAATGGGTAAAGGTGCCGCCCTCTGTGTAAGCCTGGTGACTTGAGTTTAAACCACAGAACATAGGAACAAGTAGAAGAGAAGCTGTCCTCTGGCCTCCATATGCATGTCACAGCATGTACACCCACACACACCTGATGTATGTGAGAGGGTATGCACGCTCGCGCGCGCGCGCGCGCGCGCGCACACACACACACACACACACACACACACACACACACTAATAAGTAAGCTTTAATTAAAAAATAAAATAAGGTAGTGTCTTAGCATTTCTACTGCTGTGAAGAAACACCATGATCATGGCAACTCTTATCAAGGAATACATTTAATTGAAGTGGCAGCTTACAGTTCAGAAGTTCAGTCTATTATCATGGTGGGAGCATGGCAGCATGCAGGCAGCTGGTGCTGGCTACATCTTAATCAGAAGGCAACAGGAAATGTCTGTGTGTCACACTGAGAGAAGATTGAGCAAAAGAGACCTCAAAGCCCACCCCCACAGTGACACATTTCCTCCAACAAGGCCACACCTACTCCAACAAGGCCACACCTCCTAATAGTGCCATTCCCTATGAGTTTATAGGGGCCAATTACATTTAAATCACCACAGGTAGAGAACACTTGAGGAGGGCACTCCACGTCAACCTAGCCTCCACATGCACTATTAACTGTTTCTAGAACCTAACCAGAGATGCATTTTCAATTTCATTCTCTTGTACATAAATTACAGCATTTTAATGTATGCATCTGTTCTGCCTAGTTTTGTGTCAAGAACCAAGAAAGTTCATGAAGAAATTACATCAATTTATACAATAAGTAGGATAGTTAAGCCCCCAAAATTACCTTATCTATTCCTACCCCAAGAATTCTTTAAATAAACAAAAAAATTGTCAGTAAGATTTTATGTTTCTGTTTTTGTTTTTTTGTTTTGGTTTGGTTTGTTTTTTTTAGGCAGAGTCTCATGGAGCCCAGGCTGTCTAGAACTCACGATATAGCCAAGGATGACCTTGAACTCCTGATTATCTCCATTCACTTCCTAAGTGCTGGGATTATAGATGTGTGTTTGACTTGAACCCTTGCATGCTATACAAGCATTTTAGCAACTGAGCCCATCCTCGTTTTTCAGCATCTTAAAAAAGGAGAAATCCTAAACATATAATCTGCTATGTGCTGGAAAACAGGGGTGAATGCCCTCCCACTAGCTGACACCCTAACATCAGCCATGGCTCAGAGCACAGAGTCTGCGGAAACGGGACTCGAACATGTAATGGAGGCTCACAGTTGCTGCCTTGCTCTCCCTCAATCCCCTCTCACACTCGGTGGGATGAACTCCATAATCTCAGAAGCTCACACAAAGCACCTGCCAGAGAAGCGCCTTCCCTCCCACACCTGCTGCCTCAGCTACACAATGCTTAGATTTGTAGGATTTCAGTGGTTTTGCTTGCATCATCTCCTCTTTACACTTCTGCTGTATCTCATGGGTAAGGCAATGCCTAATGTCATAAGCTGAGCTCACAGGCTGAAATCCGAAACGTTACATACTTACAGGCCAGAGCAGCCAACAGAAAGTATGGGCTGGCTGGTCAGGCATGGTGGAACGTACCTGTGATCCCAATGTGCTACAAGTCTGAGACTAGCCTAGAGCACACAGTGAGTTTAAGGCTCCAGGCAAGCCTGGGCTATCTATCAAGACCCTGTCTTGGGCTATATGTCAAGAGCCCGCAGCATTGCCTCCCCAATACTGTCCTGTGGGAGGGTAGATGCTGCATTTAGAGCACTTGAGTTGCTATGATGACTTTACATTTACAGGTCTAACAAGCTTCCTGGAACTCCTTTATTCTTAGTGTCTAGTCCTGTCCTGGTGAATGGAATAATTCAGACCCATGTTCCAGAACCCTCGAACCACAGGCTCTGGACACTGCATTTCTACTAAGTCTGCCAGGAGTCTCATTTGTCAAGACTATAAACACAATTATGACCATGATAACTGGCAATACTACAAGGTATTACATCATTTCTAATTCTCACAATTGTACCATATATTACTACCAAGTGGCAAATTAATAAACTAGAAGCCTGAAGGGTTAACTCAGTGGTAGAATATGAGATCCTGAATTTGACCCTCAGTGTCACCAACTGGATGAAAGTCTCTTGCTGACTCTGGACAGAGATCATGAATATTCAAAGTGCACTTCCTTCGGTGCTGGCAGCTCGTGCATGGAATAGCAATGGCCTTTGGTTCTTAGCAGTTACCACTCCAAAGTTGTGAACGCCAATAGCCCTCAGCTCCAGCCATTCCTACAGGCCCTTCAGCGGGTGGAGCTGGGAACTCTCAGCAGCAATTTGGATGGAATTCTTCTAGCAGGTGGAGCCTGTAGCTCTTCCAGAATCTTTGCCCTACTCAGTCTCAAGTCTTGGCAGTTCTTCTCCCTCCCTTCCCCTTTCAACAATCTTTGCCCTCAGATACTCAGGCAATCTTCAAGCACTCCCACCACTAGTTGTGCTTGGAGCTAGCAGCCTCTTGTGTTGTCTGCTCTCACGCAACCATCTCGGTCCACTCTGCCTGAGACCACAGGTATGCAATAGCCACCTGCCGTACGCTTTATCGATGCTACACTGCAGCATGTGGGCAGTGTCTAGGTCTCTTGGGCTGACCTGAGGAGAATAGAAGAGGGCTGCTTAGCCAGGCATTCATGTGCATAGCTTCCCATCTGCTGTGTACAAACATTCTGCTTAGTCAGAGGTGGAGAGGTGCACTGAGCCTGGCTGTCCTGAGGGGTCCTGGGTGTGTGGGGGGTGCTCTTTCTGGGCTGTAGTGAGACTTCTACAATAAGTGGAAACATATGAAAAGGCTGTGGGGTAAAATCATCAAAGGTTGTCGAGGCCAAGTGCATTTTCCAGAGCCATAGTAGGGTATCTAGAGTGACAATATGGCTGAAGCAAAAATTCTTAAGGTAATTGTTAATATGGTGGCGTCTGGGACAGATGCAGCAGCTATGACAGCTGAAGAGGTCTCTGTGGCTTCAGTGAAGTCTCTGGGGCTCCCATAACTAGACTAAAGTCTTGTCAGGGTGTTTACATATGAAACCCAGTTTCACGGAGCATTTAAAAGTGAGCAACTCACCAGATCACAAAAACAGGGGCTTTTGATTGACAGTTCCTACTCCTTCTGCAAAAACAACAGTTGCTACTGACTCTGATAGTGCGGTCGTTTGAAAGAAAATCGGCCCCAAAGGGAGTGCCACTACTAGGAGGTATTTTAGCATCCAGACACACCTGCCCCTGCCCCTTGGGGACATGGCAGAGTGCATCACCCCTGCATGCATGGCAGGCAGTACTCTGGCTGCTGTGTGATCCCTTTGACAGGCAGAGCTCCCTTTTTTTCTTCCTTTCTTTCCCCTGGCTCTCTCTCTCTCTCTCTCTCTCTCTCTCTCTCTCTCTCTCTCTCTCTCTCTCTCTCTCTCCCCATGAGGCTGCTCTGTGTACCCTTTCTCTTTCCTTTCCTTCCCACACTCCTTTCCCTTCTCCCAGTATAACTTCCCACATAAGCTCTGTCTGCATGGAGTGTTTGTCCCTCAACCCAACAAGGTGGTTTGGACCCAACCTGCCAAGGTCTCTCTCATGCAGAATCATAACAGGTATGGCCTTGTAGAGTAGGTGTGGTCTTGTTGGAGGAAGTGTGTCATTGTGTAGGCAGGCTTTGAGGTCTCAAATATGCTCAAGATACAGCACAGTGTCTCAGACCCCTTCTTGTTGCCTGTAAGATGTAGAACTCTCAGGACTGTGTCTGTCTGCACACTTCCATGTCCCACCATGATGATAATGGACTAAACCTCTGAACTGTGAGCCACTCCAATGAAATGTTTTCCTTTTATAAGAGTTGCTGTGGTCATGGAGTCTCTTCACAGCAATAGGTTTCTATTGCTAACCAAGACAAATGGAACTTCAGGTAGAAATGTATTCATCGCCTAGATAGACTCAGTGACTGTGAAAATGACAGTAACCCTGCAATACAGCCTTGGTCCCTGCCTGTCCTGGGGCGGAAGCCTCTTTGGCCGTGCCTGGGCCACACCTAACAGCTATCAGTCTAGTAACTGAGCTGGTCATTTTGACCAACCTTGACAGCTTCTGTCATTTTAAAAGAAATTAAAAAAAAAAACATCAAAAAGTGCTTGAAACTAAGATTAACATAAATTAACATATTCTGAGGCAAATTCTGTCCAGTATTGAAATGGGAAAGGGAAGTGTCCTTGGGTGTGCATAACTAAAGAGCTAGTGGTTAAGGGCCCTCATCTCACAAATTCAAAGACTGAAGGGCAAGTTTTCAAGTTTTATTCTTACAGAAAGAAGAAAGATGAAAGATTTATGGCAGAAAGCTGAGCTCTAGAGAGTTAAGCAAAGCCCTGGAGTGTACTCCAACAGAGGGGGGAAAAAACGTGTTAAGCTGGCTGTGTAGGATTTCAAACAGCATTTGAAGAGGGGACTGGACAAAGTCTGAGGCCATATCTAATGAGATGGCTAAATCTCTGAGCGCTGCATAAATTAAGCCAATGAAGGACCCACATGCTCTATGCACTGAACCAGGAAGATGATGTGTTCTGTCCATTTAATTATGGGAGTTGACCTACTTTGAAACGTAGGTGTGGAGGAAGCCCTGAGTGAGTGAAGTCCTGAGTGGACATGTATTTTGACCTGGGCACAGCCTATGCTGTGAACTGACCCATGGAACAATTTGGCAAAGCTGTTACCCATATGGACCAGGCTCAAGAGGAATGGCAAGGCTCTCCCTGGGAGTGCAAGTATTAGTGTTTATGAATGACTGATTAGGATGCACAAAGACTAGCAACTGTGCTTCCTCCTCTCAGACTGCTGTCCTAAAGAGACCTCCTTCCCAGAGGAGCCAGCCCTTCCCCCTGTGCTATACATAATAAACACGCTGAGGTTCCAAAGTTTTACAGTAGCCATAGGTGTAATGGACCCTATCCAATCCCAGTTTCACCTACTGTATCTGTGTGTCTGTCCTTTTATCATTCCCTAGCCAGGGTTCTAGGAAACACCTTCTGTTCACCTCTGACATGCCTTCCTGTCTGTTAGCCCCCCAAAACACTTCTAGTTGTGGTGACCTTGCCAGTGTCTCTGGTCCTAGCCCTTGGCAGGGTCTGCTCCCAGTTAATAGAAATACACTCTCTTTGTTCTCATGTTTGCATGACCAAATTGTAGCTTACCTCAGCAGTGAGCCAACTCTATCGAAGCTACTAAGAGGCAACTACAGACTTTCTTGGTTACCTCAGACTTGGTTCCTTATGTGTGGGATGGTCTGGGTGGTCTCCTTTCTGGAATAGGTGGCAGCTTCTGAATAAAAACCACTATTACTTACAATTCAGTCTGTTACTTTTAGCTAAGTATTTTGCATCTCATCAGATGCAAAAATGTGCTATAAGGTGACAGTGTCTTCGACAATATCTACTTAGAGCCCTGTACTTCTCACTTAGTTACTCACATGCACCTGGTTAGCTCATATCCACCCACACCTGGTTAGCTCATATCCACCCGAACCTGGTTAGCTCATATCCACCTGCACCTGGTTAGCTCATATCCACCTGCACATGGTTAGCTCATATCCACCTGCACCTGGTTAGCTCATATCCACCTGCACCTGGTTAGCTCATATCCACCTGCACCTGGTTAGCTCATATCCACCTGCACCTGGTTAGCTCATATCCACCTGCACCTGGTTAGCTCATATCCACCCGCACCTGGTTAGCTCATATCCACCCGCACCTGGTTAGCTCATATCCACCTGCACCTGGTTAGCTCATATCCACCCGCACCTGGTTAGCTCATATCCACCCACACCTGGTTAGCTCATATCCATCCCCACCTCTTTAGGTTCTCATCTCTAGTGCCCTGCCCCTAAGATGCATTCACGTTGCTTGAACCCCTGGCTGATATACCTTTTACTCTTTATCTGTCTCACTGACAACCCATATGTACACACAAACTCACACACATATGCACAAGTGTGCGTGTATACACACACACACGCACACACACACACACACACACACACACACACACACACACACGTTCCAGAGGGGTTTTTGCTCATTTATTTATCAACCACTATAATCAGCAAGTGTGAGCTCTCCGTCTTCTTTTCTGAAAATGGATGAATCTGATTTGCCCTGAAGGACACTGAGTCAACCCAAACAGTGATGTTGATGATTTTCCTAACTTTGCTCTTTATGTAAAGCAGATAGAGAGAGCCTCACTGAAGTAGCGAGGGAGTCCAGAGCAGGCCGCACTGACTGCTGAACATCACCACCACCATGGAGCCCAGCAGGACAACCTCTTTCTTTTCCAACATGCAGAGCTACAAGCGAAGTGTGAGGTTATAAAACAAAATCAGCACAACTGTACCCAACATATGGCAAAGCTCGTAACAAACCTATTTTATGACTGTCCTTAATATGGTTGGTTTTGCTGAAGAACAAGACACAATGCTGGGGCAGTCTGAATATGCACTATTTAATCAAGTAATTACAAACACTATTGCCTGGGGTCAATTACTTAACACATACCCACTGTGTGTCTAACATGGATCATAACTTCTGAATTCACGTCTCCACCTGCCATTAACAGCAAGTTTTTGAGTATATAATTGGACCCTTGAATTACATTTTGAGGGCAATACAATATTAAATGACAATAGCAAACAAATATCACTTTTACACTCTTATCCAGGCAAAACTGACAACAGAGAACCTTTTGTGGAGGCTCATGTACGAATATGTTACGGTGAATCCAAGTTAAATGCAGACACTAACTCTACCAATCACAGCGAAAAAATATGAAGATAAGCATTATAGATATAGATACAATTTTACAAAGTCAGTATGAAATCCACATTAATTCTAAAACACAGCTTCACACTGTGCTAAGAAAAGACATCAGTGATTCTCTGTGATTCAAATGATATTTTTGTATTACTAGGTGAAGTTTGTAATGAAAACACTTCACAAAGGTTTGATGAGCCATAATGGAAATGTTCTTTGCCTTGAATGTATCCACATCAATTTGTGAGGAAAAGAACACATGGCCTCTCTGTATTACGTCTCAGAAGCCCAGGTGAAACCACCATCAAATAAAAGCTTAAAAGGGAGAGCTGGAGAGTCGGCTCAGCAGTTAAGAGCACTGCCTGCTCCTCCAAAGGTCCTGGGTTCAATTCCCAGCACCACATGGTGGCTCACAACCATCTCTAGTGGGATCAGATGCCCTCTTCTGGCACAAGTCAAACATGCATTAAATAAATAAATAAATCTTAGATAAAAGTTTAAAAAGGCAAATCCAAAATTGAACCAGAAATGAAGGAACATACAGAGACAACTATTTTGGGAACCTATGAACTTAGTGCTGTGACTTCCATACTTTCTAGTGTGTGGTTTAAAGACAAACACACTCAGGCAAGTCTGAACTTCAGCACTGGATTGATGGTAGTTTTACGGACGCTAAACTAGCATGTGCACTGCTGCTCACTAAACAGGTAACATGCTGTACAGGGAGCCAGAGCACTTTCTAACAGAGGAGGAAGGTCCAAGCACACAACGAGGAAAGTGTGCAAGCGGCTTGTGTGCATGCCTGTGCGCATGCGAGCGCGTACACACCCCCACACGCCACATCAAATTAACTCAAGATGAGCATGACCAAATGTATAACTAATGATGCACCTTAACACCTTGGAAAAATGAGAACAAATGACCCCAAAAATAATAGACAGAAAGAGATACTTAGGATTAGGGTAAAATTCAAAGAAATAGAAATGAGAAATAAAAAATGAGAAGTATCAGTGACTGAAGAACTCAACCAGATCGGCAAATAAAAAACTAACATTAACAACTCTAAAATTAATCCATAAAATAAGGAAGAGAAGAACACTTCTAAGTCCTTCTACAAAGCCAGTATTACTCTCAGACCAAAACCCATAAAGACAGCCAAAAGCCCCGTACTGCAGAACATCATCCCTGATGAATATAGATGCAAAAAAACTTTCGAGCTGAATTCAAGAAGAAGAAGAAAAAAAACCAATCACTCACTATCATCAAGTAGGCTTCATTCCAGAGATACAGGGATGGCTCAACATATGTCATTCATCCCATAAACAGACTCAAAGACAGAAACAGTGTAATCATCTCAACAGACATGGGAAAAGTCATTTGACAAAATTCAACATTTCCTATGATGAAAGCCCTGGAGAAACTATGGTTGGAGAGAACATATCTCAACATATTAAAGACAACATGTGACAAACCTATAGCTAAAATTGTGCTAAATGGAAAAGAAATAAAAACTCAAAACATGTAAGAATAGGAAGAAGACAAGAGTGTTAACTTTTCCCCATTCCTGGTCAACACAGTGATGGAGTCTTAGCTAGATCAGTAAGACAGAAGCAGAAAGTACTGGAAACACAGAGGAAGTACCCTTGTTTCCTGGGATATGATTCCACTCATAAGAGACCCTGAAGATGCCACCAGAAAACTCTTCAAGCTGATAAATGCTTTCAGTAAAGAACAGAATACAGGATAGAACATTAACATACAGAAATCAGTACCCTTCCTATCTACCATGGACAAACATACTGGGAAAGAAGCCAGAAGATAATCCCATTCACAATAGTCTCAAAAAATAAATAACAGCATACCTTTGCTAAACCTAATATAAAAGTAGTGAAAACCTATACAGTTGAGGAAAGCACTAAAGATGGAAAGACTTCCCATGCTTATGAGTCAGAAGAACCAATATTGTGAAAATGACTACCTACCAAAAAACAATCTACAGATCCAATGCAATCCCGAGTTCTGGTGATGAAGACAAGGTAGGAGAAATGGATACCTCAGTCAAAGAAAATATTAAATCAAAAATACTCCAGGCAAAAAACATCCAGGAAATCTGGGGCACTATAAAAAGACCAAATCTACAAATAATGAGAATAGAGGAAAGAGAAGAAACCCAGGTCGAAAAGCACAGAAAATATTTTCAACAAAATCATAGAGGAAAATTTTCCTACCCTAAGGGAAGTGCCTATCAAGGTACAAAAAGCATGCAGAACACCAAATAGATTGGACCAGAAAATTAAGTCCCCTTGGCACATAATAATCAAGCCACTAAATATACAGAACAAAGAAGGAATATAAAGGTGTAGGGGGAAATATCTACTAAGGCAGACCTACTCGATTTACATCTGACTCCTCAAGGAAGACTCTAAAAGCTAGAAGGTGCTGGACAGATTTTCTACAAACGCTAAGAGACCACAGACGCCACCCAGACTACTATACCCAGCAAAGCTTTCAATCTCAATAGATGGAGGAAGTAAGACATCCCAAGAAAAAGCCAAGGGTTCTTTTTTTTTTTCCAAGTACACATCCATAGGAGGTCTAATATCCAAAATATATAAGAACCCAAAAATCTGGATATCAAGAAGAAAAATAATCCAATTAAATTGGGGTACAGATCTAAACAGATAATTCTCAAAAGAGGAAATTCAAATTTAAAGAAACGTTCAACATTCCTAGTCCTCAGGGAAATGCAAATCAAACTACTTTGAGATTTCATTTTACACCTGTCAAAATGGCCAAGATCAGTGACAGCTCACAGAGACAGAGGCAACACACACAGGGCCTGCACAGGTCTGCACAGATAAAGCTCTAGAGCCGAAAGGAGAAATGGACACAAGATCTGATCCCTAAACCAAAGCTGTCTCCAACAGATAGCCACTTGCAAATGTAAAATTAGTTTTCTCAACGGGAGTCTCACTGGGGAAACAAAACACCCTTAAGGGTAAGCCACATGCGTAGAAATAGACGCCAGCAGAAAACGAACCCAATGGCATCTCTGGAGGTTCACTGTCTTATAATGTCATATTAGGGCTTTTTTCTACCTTTACTCATTACTATTATTAATAATTATTATCTTACCCTATAGGTTTTGCATATATATTATGGCTACCAGTTTTGTGTTTTTATGAGTGTGAATGAGTGCATCTCTGTGTTTATATCTGTTTCTTGTGTGTTGTTCTAGGCTTGTTTCCATTTGTTTGTTTGTTTGTTGTGTCCTATTCCAACTTGTTTTTGTTTATCTCACTATATTTACTTTATTATTGTCCCTCAGTTGCTGGTTTGTTTTCTAATGAGACAGAAAAAAGGAGGGGATATAGATGGGAGGGGAGCTGGGAGGGAACCGGGAGGAATAGAGGGAGAGAATATCAGAATATATCATATGAAAAAACCTATTTTCAATAAAAGGAAAAAGTTCCAGTGATGTTACTCACAAACAGAAAAGAAATCTTAAAATTCATAAGGAGGCAACAAAAGACCCTGGGTAGCCATAGCAGTCATGAGCAAAACATACTCAATTTGAGATTCTACCACAGAGCCCTAACAATGAAAACATGGAGCTGACACAAAATAGACACAAATCAACAGAATAAATAAACTAACGACTTAGATATAAGTCTATTTTATTTTTTGGCAAAGACACCAAAAATATACATTGGAGAAGAGACACAAACTTCAATAAATGATGCTGGGGAGACTATGTATCTACATATAGAAAAATGACACTAGATCACCCACAAAAAACATAAACTTGAAACAGAGCAAAGATTTTAACATAAAGCTTGAAGTTCTGGAATGGCTGGAAGAGTTCCAGGACCCTCCTCATTCCCTTTCTATGAGGGAAGGTCAACAAGGCCAGCTGTGACGATCTTTTGCATATGGGCACAGCTGAAGTCATGAACTCTGGCTCGGAGGATAGTCCTGTGCAACAACCCTCTCTAAAGCTCGGGAAACACTGTAGGAGAGGAGGCAGAGAGACTGGGAGTCATGAGATAGGGGAAAGGGATGTTAAACGTCATCTCTAGGCACGGCACAGCCATTGCAATCACAGACTCACAGCGACTGCAGTTACCTGCATGGGGTCTGCACAAGACTGGCTCTGTCAACAATCACTTGAGCATAGGGAAATGGCTCATGAGGTCCTTCCCTCACTTCTGAACTGTTGGCTACTGATACCTCGTGCAGAGGGGAACCATTGTCTTCCGTTGCATACCCACTGTTTCAGCCCACCAGCCTCCAGTGGTGGGCTCCGAACTCACACAGATGGCCCTACCTTAAAAAGCGTGCTGTACTGTTAGCAATTAGAAAAATGGAAATTAAAGCTACTCTGAGAGCCCATCTTACCCTAGTCAGAATGGCTAAGATCAAGAAAACAACAACAAATGTTGACAGGAATGAGGGAAAGGGGGAACCCTCATTCACTATTAATGAGATTGCAAACTAGTCCAACCACTATGGACATCAATCTGCAGCTGTCAAAAAGCTCAGAGTAGATCTACATATGACCCAGTTATACCACTCCTTGGCATACACCCAAAGGCTTGACATCCTACCCCAAAGATACTTGTTATCCATGTTCACTGATGCTCTATTCACAATAGCTAGAAAATGGAAACAACTTAGATGACCACAACTGATGAGTGGCTAATAAAACTGTGATACATATATACAATGAAATTCTATTCAGCTGCAAAAATGAAACTATAAAGTTTGCAGATGGATGAATGGAAACTGAAAATATTGTACTGAGTTAACCTAGACCCGAAAAAAAAATGCCACATGATCTCTTTTATTTGTAGATCCAAGTTTTGAATCTTTAGATTTACATATAGAACATGAACTAAGTGATATGGAAGCCAGGAAAGAAGAAAGGGACTATGGGGGGGGGCTCCAGAGGGAGATAAAGGGACTTAGGTTCAATGAAGGGAGGACTCCAATTGAGGAGGATCAGAAGGGAGGGTAACTCAGAGGAAAGAGGAGGAAGGAGAGATAAATAACACTAAGGATGCTTAAAAACTCCACAAGGCAACATTATTTTATAAGCTTCAAACATCCATATATAATAAGTATGTTCACATATATAGGTACAATGCAGTTATGTCATGGGTGTGGGGTGATAATACTCCCCCCAAGAGCCATAGGCGATCTAGCAAAAATCCCAGTGTCATGCTTTATAAACCTCCCTTCGAGTTGTTGGCCAGGTGAATCCAAGAGACTCCCAAAGCAGTATAGGCTATTGCCCTTGATTGCCTCCCTGAACTTGAAAGTAAGATCCATTGCTGAAGTTATTACATAGTCTGACACAGGCTTGGTGTTATTAAGCTAGAACTGACTTGGAAGCCTCATACCTGAATACTAACTCTCTTAGTATTAGAAGGTTCCACACATGCTGCCACTGGATAATCAGTAGTCCTACCAGGCTGTAAAGCCTATGAACCACAATAACCAGTTCGGCCCAATATCCCTAATGGTGCCTGTGGAGGTTTGAGAGAAAATGACCCCCAAAGGGAGTGGTACTATTAGGAGGTGTGGCCTAGATGAAGTAGGTGTGGCCTTGTTGGAGGAAGTGTGTCACTGTAGAGGCAGGCTTTGAGGTCTCATTTATGTTCAAGCCACACCCAGTAGACAGTCTGCTTCCTGTTGTCTGCATATCAAAATATAGCCAGCATCATGTCTGCCTGCACGCTGCCATGCTCCCTGTCATGATGGTAATGAACTAAACCTCTGAAACGATAAGCTGACATTTCAGTTAACTGTTTTCCTTTATAAGAGTTTCCATGGTCATGGTGTTTCTTCACAGCAATAGAAACCCTAACTAAGACAGTGCCATAGTGGCACATCTATCTTGGAAATGACTAACAGACAACTAACTGGACTTAAGGCCTGCTCAACAGTAGGTAGTTTGTGTCTAGGACTGTAAACCTACCCAGCTAGCCACTGCTGTAGACATTATAGACCCTAGAGAAGACACCACTACTGTCATTTTCATAAACCAATATAACTAAGTACATATCCTTATACCTACAGATAACTATAGAGAGATCTCACCCCTCAACAAAGAAGCTTGTGTTTTCAGTGGACAGAGACCATGACAAAAATACACAACTGGTCAAAATGTAGAGAACAGGTAACAATGGGGTGTCCTGTGGAACATCTACAATGCAATCCCCACCCCTAGGGCTCAGGGAACATCACAGAAGAGGTGGCAGAGAGGTTATAAGAGCCAGAAGAACTGGGGTGCCTGAGGTTATGTAATATCTTGAAGATATGGCAGGCATTCTGCAACAATACAGTTCCCTAAACAAGACCTGTGCAGTAACAGAACAATCGACATGCCAATGCAGAAAAAGGGAAGTTTCTTACGGCCCCACCCCTAGAAGCAATGGCTTCCGAGAGAGGAAGAATCACTCTTCTTCAGGTACAAATCACCTAATAAATTATCCAATCCCAACTGGTCACCCCATGAGAACAGCACTAAATGGAGGCAGTAGATTTGGGTGCTATTTTGTTTGGTTGGTTTGGTTTGCTGTGTGTAATTCTAGAAGAGGTCATTAATTTGAGATGGAGCGGGGGACATGATAGGAGTTGGAGTCGGGAGAGGAAGAGATGAAGATTATGTAAATACAGTTATTCACGTAGTCTCCAAAAAATGCTTAGAATTGGGAAATGAAATGACAACAAATGCTGAAAAGGATGTGGAGAAAGGGGGATCCTTATTCACTGTTGGCAGGAATGTAAACTTGTGTAGCCACTATGGGAATCAGTGTGGAAGTTTCTCAAAAGCTAAAAATAGAACTGCCATATGACTCAGCTATGCCACTCCTGAGAATGTGCCCAAAGGGTTCCACTTCCTACTACAGAGACACTTTCACAGCCATGTTCATCGCCGCTCTGCTCACAATAGCTAGGGAATGGAATCAAACTAGATGTCACCAGCTGATGAGTGGATAATGAGCAAGTGGTACATAAAACCAAATTAGGAAATCTGCAGGGAAATGGATGGAGCTGAAAAATACTGAGTGAGGTAACCCAGCTCAGAAAGACAAACTCCGTGTTTCCACTCATAAGCAGACCCTAGCTTTAAAATTTTAGATGAGCGCCTACCTTGGAGTGACTTTAGAGGCCAGGAAGCTAGAAAGGGACAAATGTCGGGGGCTAGGGGAGCAGGCCTTAGGAGAGAGGGGACAGTAGAACACGTGTGATTTGAGGGCACAGGGGAGGAACACTGACATAGGAAATGATTAGGTGCGAATGGACTTGGGGTTAGAAAAGCAGAGAGGCTGAGAGAGTTAGCCAAACCCAAGGGTGTGTGAAAAACTCATACAGGAAGCTATTTTGTAAACTAACTTAAAAATACAATGCCAGTTGTGGTGTTTGAAGCCAACCTATTCTAAGTAGCAAGTTCCAGGACAGCCACAGCTATATAGTGAGATCCTGTCTAAAACACAAGCAAAAATTACAACTTAAAAAAAAAAGTTTGAATGGAGATATCCAGCATGGGTAGATAATGCTTCTCTCAAAAGCGATATGTTGTTACCAGTGCCAGGTGTAAGATACTTCCCCATAGTGTATTGGTCTCAGAGGCTCAGAGGCTAAGTGGTCCCCAAAGCAATACAGGTTATTGCCAATGCTCTTGGTTGCCCTTGAGAACCTGATGGTGAGACCATATTGCTGAAGGCAGCACACATCTTGGTTACAGGACATAGGAAAACCACACTGGGAATGAGATGGAAGCTTCATCCATGCTAGATAGTTCTCATAATACCCTAAGGTTCTATGTAGGCTGCTGGCAGAGAAAAGAAAAGTCATCAATGGTCTTACCAAGCTGTGAAACCTGTATTAAATACTGGCCTGCCAGGCAATACATGCCCACTTATACAATAATGGCATGACTGTTAGGGCGTAACCAACCACATTGTAACTGAATTAGAGGACCATGGGATGGAATGCATACCTGGTACTGTGTGATGGTTAATTTTCAATACAGCATCATCTGGGAGATGGACCTCTGGACATGCCCATTGGGATTATTTTAGTTACACTAACTGATGTGGGAAGACCCAGCTTACCTGTGAGTGGGGTCACTGTTAGGACAGCAGATTCCGGACTATATAAATCTGAGAAGGAGCGCTGAACACTACATGCACTCATTGCTCTTTTCTCCTTATTTTAAATGTAAAGTGAACAGCTGTTTCAACCCCTGCTCCTCTGACTTCCCTGCCATGATGGGCTACACCTTGAACTGTGAGCTAAAATAAATTCTTCCTGTCTTCAGATGCTTTTTGTGTTAGTTACTTTTCTGTTGCTGTGATAAAGCCCCATGACCAAGGCAACTTATAAAATAAAGCATTTAATTGGGCATATTTGGGGTTAAAGTGTCTGATGGTTGAGCAAAGGCATGGTGTCAGGAACAGCTCAGTGATCACATCTCAAACTACAAACAGGAAGCAGGGAGAGCTAATTCACAAAAGTGACATACGTCCTCCAGCAAAGCCACACCTCATCCTCCCCAGACAGCCACCTGCCACCAAATGGGGATAATGAAGTATTCAAATGTCTGAGATTTATAGTTGACAACTCACTCAAACCATCACATTTCTGTCAGGGTATTTTGTCACAACAATATATTATAACCCTGGTCAGAAGGTACTGAGGTCACAGGCCCTAATGAAGAACCTACTTCTGTTGTTTTCCTAAATGGACATGGTATCAAACCATCCGCTAAATATTTATGTTTACACTCCTGTTCTCAGCATTGCTCAGTTTGTGCTGTTGGCAGCAGGTGAGTTAACAATGACTCTCATACAGAAAGACTTCAGCATGTCTCAATAAGCATTCTGTTTTGTGCTGTTGGTGAGGTCAGCACATTTCTGAGCACCAGTCTGCTGTGAGGACACCTACCGGCTTTCTCCAGCTCTGACAACTCTAAATAGACTCACCCAGAACATTAGGCTACATCTCCCACTCAAGACCTGAGCTTTTTTCTTCAGTCACAAGTCAAGGTCAGGCTAACCCTTCAGTCTTATAAAGAAATAAAGAGTAGAAGCTGGCCATTCTACCTCATTACCTCATTCTCTGGCTATGTTTCACTATAACCTCCTTCAATAGCTCCTTGAATAGCTCCTAGGGTTATGGGTATGACAGAGCTATCCTTTAGAAGAAGCAACTGGGCATTGCGGCGGCGGCGGGGGGCGGGGCGGGGGGATTAGAAAGTTTGAGGTTTCCTAGAGGCAGTGACATGGATGTGGGAAAAGAGAACACCAGAATAACACAAAAACTACAATGCTAACCTACTAACAATGTACATTTGCTCTAAAGTTTTAACAGCTAAATTCTCTAATCAGCTCTTTATCTCTGTATAGGACACTGATAAATAGGGATTCAATTATATCCAAATGCTGCAGATTGCCTTGCCGAAGACCAGGCTTCCCACCCTTTACAGTCTCCCCTAAACAGCCCTGAAAATCACTTCCAGCCCTGCCCATGTCTCCATTCTCCCACCTTCGATGATGGCAGTCTGTCTTTAGATATGCTAATATCTTCTTAGGTGACATTAAGTCCCACTCTGACTGCTTTCAACCTGAAAGGGACAGACATGTTCTGAGATGCATTCTGCAGGAAATCGAGCTCATCTATTGTGTCACTATATGAAGCCAACTCTGAGTTCTGCTAGTGGCACCTCCATCATATCATGTACACCCACTCAGCCCCACCTGTCACTGTCTAATCACTTTCTCTTTCATAACCCTTCACTTGAATTTTATTCTCCAAATCTAGCAACCTCTTTGCAGCACTCATTCTTCTGGATTTCATTACTGTAAATGGCACTTGCCCATTTCTAAAACACTCTGCATCGCTGGCTCTAATGGATCTGAGCTGTTGGTTCTACTCATTAACTCTTAAGTTTCTCTGTTTTGGTTCTGGGTCAAGATTGCAGCATCAGGCCTACTTGGATCCAGATACACTTTCTAGTCCCCACTAGCTATGTGCCCTTGGGGAATCTGCTGGACTTCACTGGGTCTTCTTTATCAACTCTAACATGGACATAATGGCATCAATTGTAGAGACTGTCCTCGGCATACTCAGTTTACTCTGTCACAAAGTAATCAGTGAGCACATGTGAGCAATCACCTTGGTGTGCTAATTCTTAGCTCCTGGGACTCTGGTCTTTTTGCCTTGAAGAGTCCATCTCCAATTGCTTTGACTAGCATGTCAGTATATGCCTGAAGTGATGACTCCAGGACTAAATCTTTCATCCTCTTTTCAGAAAAAAAAAAAAAAAAAAAAGGAAAACCAGGAGTGTACTTAGCAATATCTAAGGAACAACCAGACGAGTACTGGTTACATCTGACTGTTCCTTCTTCCAGACTTCACTGCCCTTCGCCCCTTCGGCACTCTGCTTTGAAGATGTTTCTTCTCCAGTCATCTCAGATTCTCTGGCAGTTTATCCTCATGCATTGACTCTCAACACTGGTCTAAAGAGAAGGCCTAATTTTTATTTTTTGAGCTGTCTTCTTGCTCTTGGAGATACCACACTTCACCATGGCTCCAACTGCAACCTCTAAGTAAACAGAAAACTTACATACATCCTCTAACCCAAAGCTCTCCTCTGAGTTCTCGAACCCTGTATGAAACTAAGACAACATAAACTCAACAAATCCAAACCTGGTTTCATAATCACCCCCACCCCCTCCCATCTCATGTGCTCTCTTTCATCCCAGCTGGAAAGGACAGAAGCCTAGAAGTTGTTCTTAATAAACTTCGAATTCCTTCCCCCACCCCAAGCCTACTCACACCCATGAATTTCATCTCTCAAATTCGCCCACCTATATCCATCTCTACTTTCTTCTTTCTTCTCAATAAATGTCTACTCAAGATAAAAGTCTACTTTCAAATACCTTCACATGGTTTGCTCTCTTCCACCCCTCTTCTGTGGCGAAGCCAGATCTTCCTTTTTTTTCCCTTAGAAACCTTCATTCACTCCATTCATTCATTCATTCACTGAACTCAAAATCATTCTTATGTTAAGTAACATAATAAGAGTCCCAGTTTATTCCCCCCAAACTAGTCATTAACCAAACACAATAACTATGCAAGAATGCACCTACGAGTATATATTTTACATGTCTTCTGTAAACATGTACATATTTTCATCTTTTTTCTATTTTACATGGTTATGAACTTCACAGTTTTACCATCCATCATATATATATATATATATATATATATATATATATATATCATCCATCATATATACTGAACTTGCTTAATTGCTCTGATTCTTTCTCAAGTATGTTGAGATCTCTCACATCTTTGCATTCTGAGCTTCAATGAACAAACCAATGGTGTCCTCATTTAGATCATATATTACTTTAAAGGAATTACAAAAATCCATGGGAAATACCCTTAGACTCTGTTTAAAGGGTGGGATGCAGCTGAATTCATATCTGTATTTTGTTTCTATAATGTCTCATGAAGATAAAATATGTAAGATACAACAGATTATAAGAATTGTGCCAGGAAACAAGGTTCTCAAATATGTTTACTGTTTCTCTCAAGAACAATTTTATTTTGGGGAAAAAGGGTAGTAAGAACTGATACCCAACCAAGCAAGGGGACAGAAACAGAACACCTGGAAGCTTTGGGTACCACAGCTGCTCATGAATGAGACCCCTGAATCACTTCCAGTGCAGGAAGCACAGAACGGGAGTCTGGCGGAAAGAACAGATGAAGGTCTGGGGAGATGGCTCAGTGAGCCCAGTTCCTGCTGTGCAAGTGAGAAGACCCAATTCTTCTCAGTTCAAATCTGCAGAGCCCACATAAAAGCTAAACATGGAAGCCTGTGTCTGCAACCCCAGTGCTCCTACCTTGAAGCAGGAGGTAGACACAGAAGAGTCCACAGAAGCTCACGGTCCAGACAGTGTGCAGACAATAAAGAGACTCTGACTCAAAGGTGGAAGGTGGAGGACAGACCACTTCACAGACCACCCAGGGACTCACACACCCTCACTCACACACAAACACACATACATGAACAGACATAGATATTACACACATGTATGTATACATACACACATACTCTCACACACATGTGCACAGACAGACATTACACACATGTACTATATATACACTGACACCACACACACACACACACACACACACACACACACACACACACACAGAAAAAAAATCATAAAGAATTACCAACATCAGTATACCTGATGGAAATCCTTTTCTAACTTTGTATTATTTAAAATCAGTCCCTCGTCTCTTAAAAGAAAACAGGAAGCATGGTGTAATCAATCTGAGTTATCTGAGCTCAGTCTAATTTCCTTTTTAAAAGAGGATTTCTTATAGAAAGAGCACAGATTAAGAGGCAGCGGTAAAATCCCTGTGTTGGTGGGACTGCAGCAATTTAGTTGACCAAGTTCCCATTGGCCCAGATGGACATAAACAACACAAGATGATAATAGGGCATTTAGGCAACTAGGTAACCATGGAGAAGCCGCCACAAGTGCTCCTTAAGGAGCTACTATCAGCTTCAAGCACAGCTCTATCAGCAGAATTCAGGACTCTGTGGCCTTCCCTCTGAACCACTTTAAGCAGTAACTAGAGAGAGATATAGAAGTTTACTACAGGCACAATGACATGAACTCTGCAGGAATCATATGCATACATAAATATACAAAAACTATGCACACCTAATAACAGAGCCAAGACTAAAATCACAGTAACTTGGAAAAATGGTCTAATTCTCATATAATAAAATAACAAGGGAAAAAAATCTCTAAGGTATCAGCTCTTGTCTCCAAAAACATGCACACAGCTTTGAGAGGGGCAAGCTGTGGATTAATTGTCACCGGTTGTAAAGCTTCCTTAATGGCATTAGAAGACAACAAGCTTAGTTTGAGGGGGCAGCAGCAAGCTTGGTGCGATGAAGCTGAGAAGGGCTAACATGATGCAGCTAGGCAAAGCGGCATCTCAGAGATGAAAGATGGCAGACTTGGTCCATACTGGCCAGACCAGAACTCAGATACTTCTCACCTAACATCAGCACGAGTATTCAGGATGAAACCACGGATACTATGAGAGGAAGGACAGACAGGAAGGGTGGTTCAGAACCAGGACAAAACAACGGCCTCAGTGGAAAATGGTGGTGATCTCTGCTCAGGCATTCAGTGAACATGAAGTTCAAACCTGTTTTGGAAAACCTACTTCACTCAAGAATAGCCAGGGATGAAGAGAAAGAGTGGCTGTGTGTGCAAGAAATTCTTGGTATATTGAAATATGCATATCTGGAGTGGAGACCAACACGATTTGACAAGAATGAGACTGTTGTGTAAGGTTTAGTAAGAAAGGGAGCTAGCAAGATGGTCCACTGAACTGAAGTCATTTGCCTCATATACCTGGCAACCTAAGTTGGATTCCCCCAAATCCACAAAGTTATCCTCTGACCTCCACATGTGAGTCATAGTTCAAATGCAACTGTGCATGTGTGTGCACACACACACGATTTCATAAGGTACGTGTAAGAACAGAGGAAAGAATGTATAAGGAAGACTGTGGAGAATCAAGGCTCATTAATGAGGAAGAATCAGTTTGACTTGATGCACACTTCCCAGGAAGCAGAAAGGCAATGACTGGGGCCCTCTTAACTTCTTCACATCCCACAGCATGAACAGGACACACGGGAGGTGGACTCCCATTGAATCCATCCCACTGTGTACTTCAGCACCCATATGTCCTACTCTGAAGCCACACTTGTGATGAGAAGCAAAAACTTTCTGTTTGGCCCCATCAGCAGAGGGGACAACAAAATCAATGTTTGTTCTCAGTCCATGGACCTTGAATGTATAAGAAAAAAAGCAAAGATTTTCTATCCTTTAATTCATAAATTCAGCTAAGATATTCAAATATTCTCAATTAATGTAAATAAAGATTTGTTACATATCATATCTCTCCTTGTGAGCCATTTGCTTCTGAATAACGGGAAAAATAAGTTTGATTGAAGATCACTTGGAAAATGTGTCTTAAACACTCTAAAGCCCTCTAATCTAAGATTATATGGAAACAGGCTTTAGAATGTTTCTAAAAAGAAATGATTCATCAGTGAGATTAAGCTAAATGCCGGAGTAATCAAATTGTGGAATTCTGATTAAATGGATACTTAAGTTTAATCTATTTAAAACTTGCAGGATAAATAGGAAGGGCCTGGTCTAGACTAGTCTGGCTTGGCTCAAATGCTGTAACTGCATGTCTAAGGAGTTTGCTCTTCAAACTGTTCCTTTTAACTTCTTACTTCCTTCATACTTCTTTCTCAGTCTGAATAAATGAGAATCACTTGGACTTCTATGGGCTCTTTCTGTTAAATAGCAGCCAGAAAGAAAAGGCAATAAAGTGAAAGGGGCATGTCCTTACCCCCACCCCGGAAAAGGTTTCCTTGCCAGTAGCACTCGCTCTGGCAGTTTTACCACGTCTGAGCAGGCACATAAAAGAAAAAGCAAAGAAGGCCAGACCCAGGCTGCCCTGGGCCAGAGAGGTCCCCTTTTGTGACTGCAGCTAGGCTCCCCCGGGATTTCCTCCTGTCGTCCCGGCAGCGCCGCCGGGCCGCAGGCGGGCGACCGCAGGCCGACGCGGTTCCACTTACAGTGACACCATCCCAGGTGACAGCACCAGTGCAGCTTGAAGCACTTGCCGTGGCTGTGCGTGGCACAAATGGACAGCCCGTCGCACGGCTGGAAGTCGGGTCTGCGGGCGGCGCAGCTCCGAGCCAGGGCCTGCGCCTCGTCCACTTTCTCGCTCTTCCAGCCGCGCTCGGGCGCCGCGGCAGCACTCATCTCTCCCGGCGCGGAGCGGGGACCCGGAGCCCGGGAGCGGAGGTGCGGGGCGGGCAGGACGCGGGCGGGCTCCGGCTGCAGGCGCGGCGGGGATCGGCTGGCGGAGGAGCCACCCCGGGAGGGCGCAGCGACCGGGCCGGGCCTGCCACCTCCCCGCGCCCTGGTCCCTTCTCCGGCGCCCTCCTCCTTGATCCCTCCTCCCTTCTTTCTCCTCTCCACCCTCCTCGCTGCTCCCACCTCCCTTCTCTCTCTCTTTCGTCCTCCCCGCGGCTCCCTCCTCTCCGATCCCCCGCCTCGGGCCGCCACGCCTGCACGCGCACGCGCACACTTAGGCTGCCGCGCCCCTCTGCGAGCCTAACCCCCGCGAGTCGGTCCCACACGCCTCTCGAAGCGGAGGGAGGGCCGCGAGGACAGTCAGCTGGGTCCCTACACGCACACGTCCCGCACGCATCCGCCCTCTCCTTTCGAGGGCGGGGGAGGAGGGTTGCTCTGGTTACAGCTGCCTTCTCCCGCAGCCTTTAGGCACCCGGTCCAGCCTGGTCCTGGCACTCCTTCCCCGGCGTGCCACGGAGTCCTGCGGGGCTCGCACTCGTCCCCTTGGCGGTCCGGGAGTGGCCGCTGGCGGTGAACCCGGACCAGAGACCTAGAGGGTTCTTCCCAGCACCAGCAGCCCGGAACTAGTGCTGGGCGTCGGGCAGCTAGGGCGGGAGGATGTATTAGGTTTGTGTCCTGATATGTGGGGCTGGGGAGGATGGTGGTGGTGTGTGTGTGATATTCACTGAGTGGCATGTAATGCCTATGTGTTGCCTGTGTGTAGAGTCGAATAGTCGAGGGAGGGGAGGGGAGTGAAGCGCGTGGGGGATGCGGAAGCCACTGTGCGAGCATGATTAACTGTATAGGCTGAACATGGGTGTGTGTGGCGGTGTGGTGGGCTGGAATAGAGTAAAAGCTTATGCATGGAGAGTATTGTGGAGTTGACACGGATATGGGCACACAGATGGGACTGCCATGGGGTCCAGCCTGTCCAATAGGTGTGGCTGCCCAGGCTGCAGCTCCCCCTCCTACCTCCTCAAGTCCAGTCCGCTTGTTTACCTTCCCTGCTGACCACAACTAGTATCAAAAGGGTTTCCCATCCCAGGCTGAACCAGAAAAGAGAAAAGGAATCATTACTTCCCAGGGAGCATCCGTGGAAACTGGCGCTCCCTGCAAGGGAGCCAGGACCCAGCCAGAAACACGCAAAGGAGGGAACGCCCTCCTTGGGCTTCCTTGCCAACTGCTTCTCGAGGCCCAGGAAAATGCCTATAATTACCGAGGGTCGGAAACAGAACCTCTCAGCACAAATGCTGGACTGGCACGTGCTTATGCCTGGATTTCCTTTCCCCTTTCTGCCTAGCAATGAGAACCAGCCTGGCTTTAAAGGAGATTCATCCTCAAGCTCTCAAAAATCTTTGCTGCCATAAGCAACCTTTCATAATTTTCCCTTTTATTTAACCTTGGCTTAGGAAGGGAAATCTAATTTGCATATGCCCGACTCTAGTGAAGTCTTCATATGTCAGGTATTGAGGGAAATCAAGACGGCAAAGGTTGTCAGTTCTAAGTTGCAAACTCTGGCTTCCCAGTGATCTAACACTGATCAAACATAAGGTGGCATTGCTTCACCTACTTCCCAGGTGTCCACCCCCTTAAGTCCCAAAGCAGCTCACTGCTGACTCATAGATTCCATGCATCCCCGCTGTTAACATAGCCATCTCAAAATAACTTCAGCAAGTGGAGAGAGAGAGAGAGAAAAAAAAAAAAAAACCAAAGGATTCCACACCACATTATTGCTATAGTCTGAAACCAATTTTTTCTAAGTTTTATTTTATTATTTTGTGTGTATGGCCGTTTTGCCCACATGTATTGTTTGTGCACTGCCTGCACACTCAGAGGATAGAAGGGTACATCAGATTCCTTGGGACTGGAGTTACAGGAGTTTGTTAGCTGCTGCTGCTGGGGATCGAACCCAGGTCCTTGGGAAGCTCAGCCAGTGCCTTTGACCTCTGAGCCTTGCTCTAAGCCCATCAACCAATTTTTAAACAATAGGTATATTCATCTGTTTTAATTTATTTTTCTCCTCCAATGTATTAACTCCCTCTAATACCAGGCATATCATATAAGGCCAAAAAACAGGACATCTCCAGGAGGGCTTACACAGCTAATCCCACTTTGCTTTTATTACAGACTGGACCACAAGACTCCACTAATTAGGAAACACAATTTTTTAGTTCAATAAGACTATTCATAGCCAAGCTGTGCATGACCCAAAGACCTACGATGCCAGACACTCATAGTCATCAAAGATCAGTCTTGACAAGGGCTATAACTTGTCTACTTGGCTCTAACACTATAGTTAGAATCCTCAGGTTCAAATTCGAAGAGCTGGATAATTTGTTCCTGTCACAGTGTACCTCTTTGTCTATTGTTAATGTAAATTGTATTTGCACACCAACCCTTTGAACACTTACAAACTGAGTCTTAACGGAACAGGTTTTGGTTACCTAACCAAGCAACCAAGCATCGTGGTTATAAATAAGCTACCAGCAATCTGCTAGTCGTATTAAACCAATCACAGGGCTGACAGGGGCAACAGCTTCCAAATGCAGTGCAGCTAAACTGGGAGCTGCCTGTGAGGAAGGAAGAAGTCTGTTCGGCAAGGCCATTAGCACAACTTGGACTCAGCATTTGCTCCAGTATTGAGGTAAGACCAGCATTTTTAGACTCAGAAGCAGTCACGCTTTCCTGTACTACACCTTGGCCCTGTACCTGACCCACTGCAGATGCTCCATATTAGTGCCTGTATTGGTTTGTTTTCTATCTCTGTAATAAAACACTGACCAGAAGCAACTTGGGGTAGAAAGGGCGTGTTACAGACCATCATTGAAGGAAGTCGTGACAGGAACTGAAACAAAACCATGGAGGAACAAACAGTGCTTACTGGCTTGTTTCTCCATGGCTTGCCCAGCCTGCTTTCTTATACACAACCCAGAACCACCTGCCCAGAACAGAACTGGCCACATTATTCATTAATCAAAAAAAAAAAAAAATGCTTCCACAGACTTGCCTACAAACCAGTCTGATGGAGGTGTTTTCTCAGTTGAGGATCCATCTTCCTAGATGACCTGAGCTTGTGTGAAATTGACAAAACTAACCAACACAGTTCCTTCTTTTATATAGCACCTTGAACATTCACAACCAGAGACTTAATATTCTTCCCAACCCTCCCTCTAGGGTGCAGTGGAGAGACTGCCCTGTGACAACTGTCTTAATCAGGGTTTCTATTGCTGTGAAGAGACACCATGACCCAGACAACTCTTATAAAGGAAAACATTTAATTGGGGTGGCTTACAGTTCAGAGGTTCAGTCCATTATCATCCTGGTGGGACATGGCAGCGGGTAGGCAGACATGGTACTAGAGAGGTAACTGAGGAAGTGGTCTGAGACACTGGGCATGGCTTGAGCATATGAGACCTCAAAGCCCACTTCCACAGTGACACACTTCCTCCCATAAGGCCATACCTACTCCAACAAAGCCACACCTCCTAATAGTGCCACTCCCTTTGGGGGCCATTTTCTTTCAAATCACTACAACAGTTGTTCAAAATGAACCTCTTCTGTAGGCTCCAAAGCCCAACCACCTGTTTTCTTTATTGTTGTGTTTCTGGAAGTGTGCCATTTTCTTCTGCCTGAGTTCATGCCTCCCAGTTCTGTCCCTTTGCCTTGATTTCTTGACTCTGGATGTCATTTGAGCTCAGTTGCTGTTGAAGTCTTTAATTCGCTCTGGGTTGTTTCATCATCGACATCATTCATTATTAATTATTAATAATGAAGCCTGAATTTAAGGCCTCAGGTGCTCAAACATATAGTTATACCCCAAGCCCTGTTTGTACTTTGTACTTGGAGACAGGTTATCACTAAGAAGTAGAGGCAACCCTCAAGCTTACGGAACCTCCTGCTTCAACATCCTAAGTAGCTGGGAGTATAGGCCTATGCCATCATGCCCAGCTTCCTCTGCAGTCTTAAGAACTTGCTGTCCCTATATGTGCCACCTCGGTCTAGCAGGTACTGTTTATTCCCAGCGCTTGGCATTGTTTTGGATGCATCAGATGCATATGACAAATTGTGTTAAATGGACACATCAAATGTTCACAACTATGCTGGAGATGTAGCTCAGTGGTAGATTTGAAGGGATTGAATTGGATCCCCAACACCACACACACTCACACACACACACACACACACACACACACACACTCACACACACACACACACTCACTCACACACACTCACACACACACACACACACTCACACACACACTCACACACACACACACTCACACACACTCACACACACACTCACACACACACACACACTCACACACACACACTCACACACACACTCACACACACACTCACTCACACACACACACACACACACTCACACACACACTCACACACACACTCACACACACACACACTCACACACACACACTCACTCACACACATACACACACACACATACTCTCTCTCTCTCACACACACACACACACACAGAGAGAGAGAGAGACAGACAGACAGACAGACAGACAGACAGACAGACAGAAAGAAAGACGGACAGACAGAAAGACAGACAGACAGACAGACAGAAACAGAGACAGAGATGACTGAGTATTCTGAAGGGGTTAGAAAGACGAAACACCTGATTTTTAAATCCAAAACCCCCAGAATGAACAGGTTGCATTGAAGCCCGTTGAGATCAGGTGGTACCTTGTCCTAAGTGACTTCATATCATATGAAGTGGTTTTTTTCAGGTGGCCCCTTGCCCTGAGAGGCTCCATTGTACAAGCAAATCATGACTCCACTTTGAGGAAGGTGATGACTCTGCCCCTGGGTAGACAAGTGCATTTATTAATCAGGGTGAACTGGGGCTGTGAGAGCACATGGGCTGTGGTGGTTTGACTGAGAATGGCCCCTTAGACTCACATATTTGAATGTTTGTTTCCCTACTGCTGGACTATTTAGGAAGGATTAGGAGGTGTGGCCTTGTTGGAGAGGTGTTGGAGAAGCACATGCATGTACTGATTGCACAGACACAGACACATAAATAAAAATAAGATGGACATTTAAAACATAAAATTAGACAAGCCTTAGCTAACCCATTTCAGGAAGCATGGGGGGTTATAACATCAGTAAAGAACAACCTAGAATACAAGGATTGACTCCAGGTTATAGATGAGGCAACTGGTGAAGACAACAGCCTGCAGTCAGCTCTTTACCCACACCCAGTGTACCAAACACTCAGGTGCAATCCAGTGCCTACGGAGTGCCTTCTGGATGCCAATGTCTCATCTGTGTAGCATCGTCTTCTAAATCGAAACTTTCCCTCCTACATGAGAAGGGAGGCCCCAAAGTTACAAGACTCCACACAGGCTGCGAACAGGAGTAATAAGTATTTTGAATCCTCCATAGTGGGTTTCTCTGCCGATGCAATAAGCCAAATTAATAAGACCAGGTTTAATCTGAGCAAAGCACTCCCAGGTGGTTTTGGGGGAATCAGGAGAGAAATTATGCCTAGGGTCTAGGGAGAGGGTGTTAAATACGCTGTAGTCATGGTCTTGAGTTTCAGGGGCGGAGCCTCCACTTGATGGGCTTTCTGAGAATCGGGTGGGGTTTAGAATGGGGCCTAAGCAGAGCTTCCAACTGAACAAGGAGACTCTCCGATCAACTCAGCTGACTCCAGGGATACAACTTTTGTGACTTGTCACTTATTCTGGGGTGGACTTCTCAGTGGTGCAGCTGCTCACATGGGTGGAGCATGTAAGCCACTCACTCATGCTGCAATAAGTGTCCCCAGGAAACTCCTGGCTCGTTAAGCTAGCCTTCTACAGAATCCTTTCTCTAGGCAGTCCCAGGCGCCCCATCACCCTTATCCTGGAGTCGGGAGATAGTGTTCATGTCTCTCTAGGGAGATTGACAGAGCACCCTAACAGTCTGCTGGAGACAATTTGAAGGGGCTACCTAAAGCAAGCATAGGATTATAAAAGGTAATTGCTTGTAAGGGTTTAAATAAAGCACAAAGAATAGGGTAGAAATACAGGTATGCCCAGAGCCATGAAAACACATTTTCCAGCAAGTAGGCACTGGCTGTATAAAGGCCAGGGAGAGGGCAGCACACACTGGGCAGCCAGCAAGGCCTGGGCCAGCTCTGCCATCTTCTTGAAAGAAATATGGGTTGGATGGAGCAACTGCAACTTCAAAAATAGAGGTGGGAGCATTTCCAAGATGAGGTTGTAAAGAATGTGATTTGTGTTGGCCTCTTGTCAACTGCCCTCCTGGAACCAGCCTGGCGGAAACAAAATATTCTGAAGGCATCTGTGCCCTTCCTTTTGTCTGAAACAATGGTTCCCTCAAGAAATCAGATTCCCCAGGAATCTCACACTAAGAGAACGAAAATGCTGAATCCTGGGGCCAGCAGATGAGTAATTTGTCTCCAGTTTCACCCTTGGGACAACTTTGCAGGAGAGACTAGAGCTGAAGATATTGATGGGTGGATGGTGGGGTCATCAGGTGGGGCAGGGGGGGGGATAACGGACATACACTATGACTAAGACTGCTTAGTTGTACGTACCTCGAGGTGCCTGTTTAACCCTAAGCCTCATGCTAGGGCCTCGAAGGTGATTCAGAATCACTGGACCTTTTTGTCCCTTCCTCCTATGTGTTCCCAACATTGTATAAGTCTCTGCAATCCATGGTTACCTCTCAGTTTAGTTGGCTTATTTAAGATGATGGGCAAGCCTAACTTGTCAGAGCTGCCAGGCTCCAGACCCTGACCCTAACAACTCTGGGGACATTATGAGTGACCCCCATGGCAAGGACTCTCTATCCTGGCAAGAACCCAAGCCTGACAATAGCTACTGAAGCTTGGTAGCAGATTTGTCCACTTGAACCCTCAGGTCAAAACACAGTTCTGGCAGCCTTAGATTGACTGCTCACCAACTAGGCTGCACCTAGATTCCTGTCCCACAGAACATTGGGAGATAAGTTTATGTTGTATTAACCAACTAAGTTGTGAAGAAGTTTGTTACATCTCAGTAAGTGACTAACAGAGGACAGAGTATTAGGGTCAAATGTGCACTTTATACACTAATATTGGAAAGCCCCAGGACCCCTTAAATGGGGCAAGGACAGAATGAGGTGATTGCTAGTCCAGGGAGCCTGAGTGCAAGGAAAAGTAGTAATCCTGAGGAGATGAAATCAGCAATTTAGGGTGATTGGTTTGGAGGGAGCACAAGTGTTAGAAGGACAATGGCAGCCATTAGCTAGGAAACAAAGGAGCATCAGGCCTAAGCAGGACATCTGTTAGCACCCCTCTGAGGCCCAGGTAACATCATGGAGGACAGAGTACTACAAAACCCTGGCTTCTGGACAGGAAGTGACCTTTGCAAACAGGAGCCCATCACAGCTGTGGGGATCGGCACAAGACCTGCCCAAGATTGAGCTTCACCACCACCTCATCTGAATGAAAGAAAGAAATCCAAGAGCCCAGGAATATGAAAAACTGTATAGCCTATACACGTATTTAGAGAATTGGAGCTGGCAGCTATGGGGGACAAAGATTAACCTTCAACTGTTGCTTCTATGTGACCTCCTGCCCTACCTACAGTCCTTTAACCTTCCACAGTTGCCTCTAGTGTCCCTCTGTCCTGTGGGGAAAGCCACAGGCTTTCACAAATATCTGGAACTAACACCCGGCAATCAAAAGTTGTAAATCTTGGGTTAGACTCTCCCAAGGTCTAACCTCCAGATTGTAAAACCCCTTTGATTCACCACCCAGTGCTTGGTTTTTACTATAAGAAGAGGCTTGAAACCTCCTCTTGTTCTCATTGTCAAAGCATCAGAAACTGAACTCTGGGTGTGGCCCTGGCTAGCTAGAAGTTTTCTGCCTCAAGGTGTTTGGGATAAAGTTTGCTTCTGGTTAATAGACTTTGGTGGTCTGTTCCCCATTGCTTGAGCACCCCCAGGACCCCCCCCCAAAAAAAAGGGCACGACTGCTTCTAAGAGGTTGAGCAATCACAGTATGTTGCTTACATGTGTGAAATTGTCAATGAATACATTAAGTTCTTAATTGTCAAAAATCGAATTAGCTGGTTAAGACATCTTAAATTTGAAGTGTGATTGAGTCTGAGCTCTCAGATAAAGCTGGTGATGGATAGAGGTGAGGTGGACATCAAGACAATGATAAGTAAACAAAGGAGCAACTCCTGGGGCTGATACCACAAGTGTGGTGGGGACTGGTTTGGATTCTCACTGGCACCCAAGCCAAGTGTGTGAAATGCCCTGCTGTCTGCGAGATTAACTCCTGCGTCAGAGGAAGCCAAGGCACTCCTAACCCAATTGCCCCACAAGACTAAAAAGGCAGAAGCTTGGAAGTCAGTCAACACTGAGTTCAAATCTTGTGTCTATCGATTGCCAAAATGCTGTTCCTGGCCAAGTTCATTATTCCCTCTCAAGCAGCGTTTCCTTAGCTATAAGGTGTTGAAAGTATCAGTTTTGTGGAATTGCTGTAATAGAATGCAGGAATTACTGCTAAATGCCAAGTGTTCCTGGCACAAGACAGCCATTAGGAAGTGGCAGCCAATATTACAGCAGTGAAATGGTGGTGATGATCACCCATGGAAGGACACTTCAGCACAGAGAATGTCCCAGCCTGTCCGTCCAGAGAGCAGAGCAGCCACCTCCGCCTCCCCGATGGCTGAAGCAGCCTCATGACCCTGCTTCTAGGCCTTTCCTACTATGATACTGGGGCCCCCACCCCCTGAAAATGTAGGCCAAAATAAAATATAATTTTTCCTTGAAGAGGAGTAGTTACCTTGGAGCATTCCTGCTAGGACTCTCAGTACTCGGCGTTAGGTCCAAAAGGAAATTCCAATTTCCCAAACTCCAACAAGCTGTCCAAATATTGAGCTCAGCCTGGGATACAGAGGATTCCCGATGCTTAGATAAAAGCTAGCGTTCCTCAGGACCTTGTCAAACGGGTTCCCTAATGACTACCAAAAGGATTATTTCCCTTACCTCTGGCAGAAGGGACCTTTGGGGCCTATTAGCATATCAAAGCTCATGTGGGCTTCCTGAGTATCTCCAGTAGCTGTTACACACTTCAAAGTCCATCCAGCTCATGGCTCCCCACCCATCATTCTCCTTATAACTCTGCTGTTCTTGTTATGTTCACTCTATGCTCCACTCCTGCCTCTCTCATTATGTTTTCTCTATCCTCTATCCCTGATAGTCTCTCCTCTCTCACAGATAGCCCCAGCCATGTCCAGTCTGCTGGCCATATTCATTTCTCTCTCTGCACTGGATTCTTCCAGATGTCTCTAGCTTTCTCTTATATCCACGATAAAAACCTTCCCCTTACCATACCACAGAGTGGCCGTGTCCTCAGTTTATACCCTTGGTGTCAGGAGGGCTGTGTGCATATCTGCCTTTCAGTTATGAATACTTCGAGTGCTGAGAATGTCAAGAGGCAATATAAGAGGCTCAGAGAAGAGAAGTCCTGGAGCACCCAGGGATGATAGCAGGTCCCTGGTAGATGGCAAGGGTGTCCTGGGAGTGACAGCAGCAGGAGTTAGTAGAGCTTTACTAATGTGTAGACATGTGATGTCACCCTGGCCCCGGCCTCACACGCTGATGCACTTATGCTTTCTGTCATGTCGTCTCTTTGTCATTGCACTTTCTTCCCTCTACTTTGACTCATAAAATCTTAACTCTGTTTTCTAATTCAGCTTGCAATAGGACCAACCATTTCCTCTGCCCTCAAAGTTTAAATGCTTAGCAGCAAGAGTTTATTTTATATATCACACCAGCCATGGCTTGCAGGGAAGTTACGCTATGTTAAAGCCATTACGCTAAAACATTAAAACCGAGAACACTGGCTCCTGCTTGTAATCCCAGCACTTGGGAAGCTGAGGCAAGAGAATTACCATAAATTCAAGGCCAGCCTGGGCTGCATAGTGAGTTTGAGGTCAATCTGGACTACCAAGTAAGACTCTGCCTCAAAAACAAAGCAACAACAACAAAAATATATGAAAATAATCTAAATGAAATTGCTAAATAACAGGAGAGACAGAATCCCAACCAGACATTTCTTATAAAACCAAGTGAAGTTTCCAGTACCAGAAATGGGTTACATCCAATTGAGTTATTGGCCAATGTGGTCCCATGGCCAACAATTCCCAAACAACACAGGTTGTTGCCAAGACCATAGGTTCTCTCCATAAGCTGACAGTAAGGGCCCGTTGCTGAAGACAACACCTAACATGGAGAAGCTGAGCTGGTGCCTGCCCAGAGCCTTCACCCCCTACTGTCTAATGTTCTTGGTACCAGAAGGTATTCTGAACACTATTGATGCTCTTAACCTCTGAGCCACCTCTCCAGTCAATCTGAACACTACCAAAGCAAAAACACCAGCACAGCTACAGACCCTTCAGTCTACAGTAGCGCCCTGCTTGCAGGGCACGCTAGTGCAATGGTGGCAGAAAGCTTGAGAAGATAACTAACCAATACCTGATCTGACTTAAGGCCCATTCCATGAGCTAGAACCCATACTCAATGCTGCTGCTGTGAGTATGTGGGGATCAAGAACCTGAGACCAGAGAGCCCAGAGACCCAGGGGAAAGCCAAACACTACTGTTCTACTAAAGGAATTCAGCAATAAAATGACTCCTAATGACATTCTGCTATACTCATAGATCAGTGCCTTGAGTGTTTATTGAAGCAACAGAAAAAAAAATTAGAGCAGCCTCCTGTTCACACGCACATACATTAACTAAATTAATATTTCTTTTTTGTTTTTTGTTTTTTTTTTTTGAGGTAGGGTTTCTCTGTAGCTTTGGAGCCTGTCCTGGAACTATCTTTTTTTTTTTAAAGCAAAATTTTATTTACAATATAAAGGTTACAAAGGCATATATACTTTATATATATATATATATATATATATATACCTTTAAGTTACAAGTTTTTTGTAATATACAATGCTCTATGTTGGTGTGAAAACCAAGGGAAGTGTTGTCTAAACATCTATATTAATAGAGTATACATAAAGCTTCTTTCAGAAGACCACATACTGCTGTTTTATGTCATGGGTCTTTGATTTGGTAGCCAGAAAACTTGAGACATTGTAAGTAAGACTTGAACAGAGGTCTTACTTGAAGGATTCTAAAAAGAAAACAAAGCCCACAACAACCAACTGATAGAAATTTATTCTTTTTTGAGACAGTTTCACACACTCGAGCTGGCTTGATATTCACTACATTCACTGAGGATAGCTTCTTCCTGCCTCCTGCCTTCCAAATGAGTGCTGGGTTCACAGATGCGGCCACCACACCTGGTTTTATATGGTATTAGGGACTTCCTGTATGTGAGGCAAGCCTTCTTCCAACTGAGTTACATTACCAGCCATACTTAAGCTAGCTTCTAAGTCTTTACACTTAGCAAAAAAGAGCAGTGTGGGAAATCATACATACAAGTCGGTGATATCAGTGTGCATAGAAGAAAAATGTACTCTGAAAAACTTCAGATCTGGCAGAGAGAGAGAGAGAGAGAGAGAGAGAGAGAGAGAGAGAGAGAGAGAGAGAGAGATTGGTTGGGCACTGAGAGCACCATACTGAACTCACCCAACAGACTGTAACCATAACAGTGCATCCTGTACTGAGGAGATTGAACCCAGTGCCTAGGATATAACATAAGTGAGGATCGCAGAGACTGTGCAAACCTGAACTTTTTTCCCTCCCCAATCCTATTAATTCAGAACAACAGCAAGATGCAACAAATACCCACTGATAACAGGACTCAACAGAAGGAAAAGCACTTCTGTCCTGAAGGACTGGACCAGCAGCAATACCATGTGCTGGTTTTGATAAAATACAATAATTAGCACCTGATTGTCAAAGGACAGTTTAAAGAGCAAGACACTGAAGGTATGACCTCATTTTCACACATGACTCCAGTACAATTGAAAACAAGGAGAAGAAGCCCACGTATCCACATCCTTCTGCCACCCCACCACAGAGAGCTCAGGTGCTGTTTGGGAATGACTAAACATGTCTGTCTTTCCTCAAGCAGTGCAGCCCAGATTGGCTAAGTGTCTGTAACTTAGGGATCCAATTTTACTCTCTCGGGCATTAAAAACAAACAAACAAAAAAACAAACAAACAAAAAACTACACTTATGGTTGTCAAGTGCTTGAGCAGTAATGTTGGCTTTTAAGTACAGGAGTTTGATGTGGTGTGAAAAGTCTTAGGTAGTTATAAGATTTAGCTTTTCAGTAGAGTATGTTTTGATATTTGATATTCTAAGGACACCTGTCATTACAAAACTTTTTACTTTTTCTCCCTTTTGTAGGCTGTCATTATTTGTATCAAAAACGAAGAATTTGAAAAGTGGAACTATCTTTTGTAGACCAGGCTAGCCTCGAGCTCACAAAGATCCACCTGCCTCTGCCTCCTGAGTGCTGGGATCAAAGGGGTGTACCACCACCGCCCGGCCTAACATAAATATTTCTTAAAAGATAGGATATTGCCATTTCAAACAGAGCAAGAGGTAAGCTACAGCTGTGCCAAGCCAGAGCTTCTCCAGGGCCCTCTCTTTTCCCCTTCCCCAGGTATCAGGTATGAGGGATGGATTGAGGTTAGCTCCAGACGTCTGTGATGCAGCACTCGGCTCTTTATATGACTTTCTGGAAAACAAACCCTGGTCCAGCCCAGCAGCAAAGAGACAAGAATAACAGTGGATGTCTTGCTTTGCTTCCTCACCACCCTGTGTGTGGTCTGTAGCATGCTTGTCACTTCTGTCCATGCTTGTCACTGCTTCACCTGGGTGAAATCAGAGCTGAGTCAAGACCCATTTTCCCTCACTGCTTCTCCCTTGGCACTTTCAGCGATCGCCATCCCCACTTCCTGGTGGGAGCACAGGCTCAGGACTCGCTGTTGCAATATTCAGGACGGACAAGCTGCTGCTCCCTGCCCTCACCCACCTCCCATGGGCATCAAAATGTGTATGCTCCCATCTAGAAGCTCTAAGTATGAAGAGCTTAGAGCAAGGAGTGCTGTGTGGGTAGAGAGCACTGGCTAAGTGATAGCCTTCTTAACCCTGAGGAAAGTGGAGAAGCAGAAAGGTGATGAGGTTGCTTTTCTGAAGTCACAGAAGCTCATTCCGTGACCTACAGGTGGAGAAGGAAGCAGAATCTATTTTTAGATTCTAAGGCCACTGTTCTAGCCTAGACATGTAAACAGGGCCCAACTTATGCTCGTCCATATTTCACATCCTTGTTATCCTTCTCGCCCTCTACTCACGGTTGCTTATTAGGGCATATTCTCTTTTTTTATTTCTTTTTTTAGTGTTTGTTTTGATAAAGTTTTACTATGAAGCCCAGGATGGCCACTTGCCTCAACCTCAGGAGTGCTGGGATTACAGGTATGTGTCACCATGTCCATGTGTCCAGGTGTTACAGAAAAGGACCCAGCCATGCCCTACCTCACCGTGCCTCCGATCCCTGCCCACAAGGCAGTAACAAGGCAAACACAATAAATAACCTAGGGTTATGGAGCACCTTAGCATTCTATGATGACGCTCCAGGCTCCCTGCCCCAAAGTAGAGCCCATTGGTGGAAAAGCAAATGAAAATTCTGGGACCTCCCCACTCTCTGGTCTAGTGTCAAGACCAGGGAGTCTAGGAATTAGAGACGAGCTCTGTCAGAATGGCAGTGGCCTTGACTTGTCTGCCACCTCAACACATGCTATGGGGGAAACTGGATGTGATAAAACACTAGGACCAAAAGCAACTTGGAGAGAAAAGGGCTCCCTCCAGCTTGCAGCTTATAGTCACATCACAGGCAGGAACCCAGAGACCCAAACTGAAGCAGTAGCCATGGAGGATTGTTTCTTACATGATTGCCCCCCGCCCCATGGCTTTCTCAGCCTGCTTTCTTATACAACCCAGAACCACCTGGCCAGGGTGGCAGCATAGTGCTGAGCCCTTTTATGGTCATCATTAATCAAGAAATTAACCCTACAAAAGTGTCTTCCAAGTAGAACAGAACTGATGCACATATGAACCTGGTAGCACAGGTTCAAGTCAGACAGGGTCCCAGCACTGAGGAAGTAATGGACACAAGAAGCTGTCTGCAATTGGCATCCACATGCAAAGGGAAAAAATAGTTTTCTTGAATGGCATTTCACTGGGTATACTAACCGCACACTTGGGGTAGTCTCTGTGCCCAGAGTAGATGACCAACACAAAACCAACTCTACATTGCTTTTTTGTAGACTTTTGTCTCATAGTATTGTGTCTGGGCAGTTTTGTCTTACTGGTCATTTGCTTGTATATCACGGTTTTCAATTTTGTGTTTTTATAGGTTTCGTTTGTATGCGTATGTTCCTTTTTTATTATTCTAGTTTATTTGTTTTGTTTATTTTTTTAAAGAGAGAGAGGGGGTGTGGGCTTGGATAGGTGGGGAGGTGGGAAGGAGGGAAGGAGGAAAGGATATGGGAGGAGTTGGGGGAGTGAAAACCACCAACAAAATATATTGCATGAAAAATGCTTTTCTCAATAGAAAATAAAAGTAGCAAGAACACACACACACACACACACACACACACACACACACACACACACACACACACACATACACACACACACACACACAAAATGCTCCCACAGACTTGCCAATGGTCCAATCTGATGGATATATTTTCTCAGTTGAGGTTCCCTTTTCCATGATGACCCTAGATTGTGAACTAAGTTGTCAAACACCAACCAGCACACTGGAAAAGAGAAGAGATGGGCTGGGCCTGATATACTGAGAACAGCAGAGGGATCAAAAGGAAGGGGCACAGGGTCACAGCCCTAGGAAATGCAGTCCGTGCTACACACATACTGCTAACAAATCATTCCCAAGCTTGATGGCCGACACCAAGAACCAGCTGTTATACTCTGCCTTAGGAATCCAGGCAGGCTGTACATAGACAAGCATTGTCTCCAGTTTTAGTAGGAAGACTGGCCCAGCTCTGTGTGAAAGAGCAAACGCCCAGGCACCACTGCTGACCTCTTCACATGGTCCACATGCAGCAAATGAGAAAGACAAGTAGAAGTCACATTAACATTGATGACTGGTCCCGAAGGTCATGCAGCATGACCTGTACATTCCATGAGTAGGTAGGTGTATCTTTTCTTAAAATTATGTCACATGTTCAGCTCAAATAAAATCTAAGTCGGTTTTTTTTTTTTGGTTTTTTTTTTTTGTTGTTATAGCTTAATGGAAATCTGCTCAGGATCAAACAGGGATTGGGCATGAGAGGTAGGATAGAAAGGCTGGTGAGAATAAGGTGGCAAAGACAGGAAAGGCAGACGGAAGCTGTAATTTCCCGGAACTTCACTTGTGTCATGGCTGACTAGCAAAGGTCACTCGTAGAAGCAGAGTCTGTGGTTTTCCAGCTGTAAAACTAGAAGGCAATAACTTAGGAGTCAGAGAGAGCCTTCCTACCCTCCACTCCGAGACCACCCTCTCTTTGCCAAAGTTTCTTTCCATGCCTCTCACCCGAAATGCCTCCTTCTGAGTGTTCCTTGGAAGGGGCTGGGAGTGCAAACACATAGCATGTGTTCTATCATCTGCTAGCAGCTCACTCTGTGCCAAGCACGATGTTAAATGTTCACACTGCCTCACAGTTGTGACAAAAGCCATCTATGGCAATCACCCTACTTCACACGTGAAGACGCTGCAGCATGGAAATAGAGGAACTTGTCCATACAGCGCAACTGAACTGGCCTGAAGCTCAAACCTGAACCCAAGCAGCCTGTGGGGCATTTTTCTGACCCTGTGCCCTGAAGGAGGATATGTTTGTTTATTTAGCTCATGGTTTCAGTTCAGTCACTTGGTGCTGTTGCTTTGGGCCATGACGGCACAGAACAGCATGATGGGAACTATGACCCAGAAGGCCTGCTTACTTTTATAATAGCCAGAAAACAAAAGACATAAGAAAAGTCCAGGTTTCCAATATGCCTTCAAGGCCACACCCATAATGGCCTTCCATCAGACTCACCTCTTAAATGTCCCATCACTTCCCGGTAGTAACTCAGGCTGAGGACCAAGCCTTTAACACATGGACCTTCGAGGGTCACTCTATACCACAGGCTCATGTGGGACCCATGCTTTCAAGCCCAGATCCTTAGATGGGGACAACAGTTACAATCCAGAGAAAACGAAGATCATTCAGAATGCCTTTATTAACTACAAATAATAGATAATCACCAGGAACTAAACTCAGCCAAAATGTACGGGGGTTAGTCAGTGAAGAAAATTAAAACAAAAACGAAGTCAGGGTGCACACAAATGAAGTTCAAATCTAGGTTAGAGCATTGAAAAAGAAACAAGTTAATTTTTCAAAATAAGACTACTGCTGTAATCAAAGCAAGAAGAAGACACACATTGATAAGGCTGTGTATAAAAACAGGACACAAGTCAGATTTGCATTTGATAGACTGCAATTTTGCTGTAGTAAATAAATGCTGATGGCCAAATGGGTGCTTGCTTATAAAACAAGAACCACCAGGACATGAACTCGAATGAACACAAGAAGCCCCTCACAGTCCCTCCCCCCAAAAAAACTCTGCTTTTCTATGGGTTTGCATCTTTTTTCAAGCATTAAAGAAACAAATTTCTGTTAGGTGAGCCTGGTACATTCTATGAAGGCAAAATGTTCAAACTTTGTCAAGTTACATGGGTTTCCTAAGTCTTCCATTTGATTTAGCCCACCTTCAAGCCACTTCAGTGTCACAGAGGGGAACTAAGGCTCAGCATCACAGAGTACGCCTTGAAAGCAGTCTATTAATGGAAGACACATTCATCTTCTCAAGTTAGTACCTATTGTTTCTTACACTTATGGTAGCTATTTAAATTTTTTTAAAAAATTAAACTTAAGTATTAGAAGTAAAGAAATCAAAGTATTTCTTTTGCATAGGGCTTGATTACAGACCTGAATATCCAGGGGATAAGCTAAAAATCTCGAGTAGTAATGAGTTTAAATGCAGACTTTGGGCTGGGGTGTAGTTCAGATAGAACACCACATAGCATGTACAAGTCTGAATCTGATCACCTAATACTGGAAAAAGAGAAGAAAGCAGGCTTTTTCAACCTTCCAGAAACTGTGTGTACTATAATCATGATTGTATTAACTGTATATGCATATATCACTTTGTGCAGCTATAAATCATGTCATATGTCATAAAAATGGATTTTATTGTTGATGTTCCAACAAAACAGATTAAGCAGAGAGGGAATGAGTTAATGTCTGATAAACACCATCCTGAGAAGTTACAGGGCTCGTGGTTGAGTGCTGTATCCAATCAGAAAAATAAATATCATCAAACTGCAGGTTAAATTGACAAAGTAAATTTCAAATTATTAGTAAGTTAATTTCTTATTTGTATTTTTTACAGCTACAGCTCATCTGATATAATTAGAAAGAGATTGTTCACTTTAAAATACACAATAATGACTGGCTGTGTGTAAGCTGCTCCTAGGGAGACAGAACACAAGTCCATTCGCCCTAGAAAGCACCCAACAACAGACACACCAACAATGGACACAAGTAAATCCCACAAGTTCCAACTTGGAAAACCAGTTTATTGGACTTATTTACAGAGCATGAGTGTGTAGGAGTGGAGCATAGGTGTTCGAGTTTGCTTTCCATTGCTGTGATAAATACCATGACCAAAAGCAACTTGCAGAGGAAGGGGCTTCTCTGGCTTACGTCCTACTCACAGTGGATCACTGGGAGACAACAGGGCAGGAACTCCAGCAGGAGCAGAGGCAGGAACTATAGATGATACTTATTTTGACTTAAGTGTCCTGATCATGATAGATCACTGGGAGAAGTGAGCCCAGGAACAGAGGCAGGAACCAGGGATAACAGCTGCTTCCTGGCTTGCTTCTCCCAAGAGATGAATCTGGAATGTCAGTCTCTTTAAGTTCTTTAAATACAGCCAGGTGGGTGGTGGTACACACTTTTAATCCCAGCACACAGGAGGCAGAGGCAGATGGGACTCTGTGAGTTCAAGGCCAGCCTGGTCTACAGAGTGAGTCCAGGACAGCCAGGGACTACACAGAAACGCTATCTCAAAAAACAAACAAACAAAAAAGCTCTTTAAATACTATGCACCATGGACTTTGAGTGCACTACCTGCTACCGGAATCATCTTTAATAAATATAGGTTTAATGGAATTGGAAAGCTGGCTCCAGATACTACCAACCTCACTATGATGGGTGATTCCCGCATAACTGCATCATGACAAAATCTCACCCCAACATGGATGACTTCATGGAAGTTGCACCATGGAGTCCTCCTCTCATTTACTTCCCCCCACAACTCATTATGGTTCTGGGAATTGAACCCTGGGCATCACACATGCTAAGCTCTTCCCTGCCTCTCTTTATCGTACTGGGGATTGAACTCTAGGCCTCACACATGCTAAGGTACAATTCCAGAGCTTAGCCCTCCACTTTCTATAGGCTCCAGCATTTCCCAAGATTTCGAGTGGCTGGGGAGGGCAGGAAGGGGTGAAGGCCTGGCTACCAGCTGAGGATTCTGATGCTTCTTCTTCTATTAGAGACTGCCAATTGTTCCGTTATCATCACCACAGATCTGGCTAGCACTGTAACTGGTTGCCAGTTAATGTGCTGAGGTAGTCTCAGTCCCAGATGGCCTCAGGGTGAACGTGCTATGCCTCGAGGGTAAAAGGCCAGAGTACAAGACTGGCTGGAATTTTTGAATGCTTTTCACTACTGCATTTTGAAATATATTAATTTTGGGGCTGGAGAGATGGCTCAGAGGCTAAGAGCACTGACTGCTCTTCCAGAGGTCCTGAGTTCAATTCCCAGCAACCACATGGTGGCTCACAACTGTCTGTTACGAGATCTGGTGCCCTCTTCTGGTGTGCAGATATACATGGAAGCAGAATGTTATATACATAATAAATAAATAAAATCTTTTTTAAAAAAAGAAATATATTAATTTCAACATGTTAACTATGAGTCAGTGGAATGTTGCTATAAACAGAACAAAGTTGCTGAGTCAGCACCAAGTAGAAATTGAACAGATAACTTATAGTATAAGAGGTCATAAGTAGCAGGAATGAGAACATGAGTCCATACAAACATTTTTAAGACAATTAGATGTTGACATTAAGAGATAGACACATCTATGATAACTATACACACTACATTAGATCAGACTGTCCTTGGCATGCCTCTTAAGAGCCTTAAGTCTACCCAGTAAGAGGGACTCAAAATGCCTGTCTTGAACATAGTTTGAGGAAACACATACACAATGTATGTACAGCATGTAGCATAACATCAGAAACATAGAAAACAGTTACTGTTATGAGTCAGTGTGTTAAATATAAACTAGAAAAAACAAACTGGCTAAATGATCTAGAAATACAGACAGGAAAACATTTCTGTACAAGGGGGAGAGAGCAAACAAGTTTCTAAGCATAGAAGCTTAAAGACATTGTCCCAGATGCTGCAAATATGTTGCGTCCTGCTCTAAGACACTCTGTAAAACCGTGGTGATGGTCTTCACCAAACTGTCATCAGACTTCAAGTGTGCCTGCCAGGAACTGTCAGGCAAAGAACTTCCTACTATGTCTGAGGCTTCAGATTTGTTTGGTCTCCACTGTTAATGCAGTCCATGTAGTTGGAGGCTTCTTATCTCACCACTGACCCCCGAAGAAGCTTATGAAATAAGCCAGAAAGTTCACACCCGTAGGCTGGAGGTTACTACTGCTCAGGGATTGGCTGGTTTTGTGTCAGGGGCAGAGATGGCACCAGTTTCAGGGCCAAAATGTATTTTTTTCTATGGTTCTTTTTAGTTTATAGGCTCCAATTTTAGGGTCTGGGTGAATTTCTTTTACAGGTTCTGATTCTAGGGGCCAAGTGTGTTCTTTTGGCTTTAGTTTCAGAGTTGGGGTGTTTTCCCCTGACTCTAGGCTTAGGGATAAAGTGTCTCTTTCACTGGCTCGGGTCCCAAATCCAGGGTGTGCTTCTTTCACTGGGTTGGGACTTGGAGCCAAGCTGTTCAGGGTCTGTGATAGGGATCACAGATTTTCTGGGGCCTGGGTCTCTCATTCACAGAATACAGAAGGGCATCCCGCATCATCTCCCCTTTTCTGCCTAATTTAAAAGGAAGGTTTTAACATAGTAGAATTACATATAACAAAACAGGTATCAAGTAAGAATTACAGTTATATTTAGTCCATTTGCATTTGGCAAAATTAAAGAAAATACTCTATCACCTATCTATCTTTTTGAGTCTAAAGTTTTATATCTAATTTATCTTTTTTTTAAAGATTTTATTTATTATGTATACAATGTTCTGACTGCATGTATGCCTGCAGGCTGGAAGAAGGCACCAAATCTCATTCTAGATGGTTGTGAGCCACCATGTAGTTGGTGGGAATTGAACTCAGGATCTCTGGAAGAGCAGTCAGTGCTTTTAACCTCTGAGCCATCTCTCCAGCCCCCCTAATTTATCTTTTATCATAACTAAGGAAAACTATAATTGTAACTATCTGTCTTCAATTCCATCAAAGACCCCAGAAGGATATAATATTACCTAAGCAAAATGGAAGTGCATTGTAAGCAATTTCTAAAACTCTAGAAATGATAGAGATATCTGGCTACCTGGACAGTCACCCAAAGTTCTTCTGTAACATTGTGGTATCCATCTTCATCTTAAAGGCACATATTATCTGGCAGACTTTTCAATGAAGCAGGAAATTTAAGATCTGTTCTCCTTGTACTGGCAAAGTTCATTGGTTGCTTTCTTCGGTGTCCTGCAGAATGTCTGGCAGTTTCTTCTCTGAAGCAGGAACCCTGAAGGACCATCCCATCTTGTTTCTGCAAGTTCAGCAGTCACTTTCCTGTGGGTCCTGCATGTCTATTCTATACAACATACAGTCAAAACAGTCCAGACAAGAGCAGATTTTAGCCCAAATGGCTAGTCTTGCCACATTGAAGGTAAACTCCATAAAGAGATTCTTCAATACCCATTAGTTTCTTCAATGCCCATCATCCTCTCTGAAGTAATTGGTGCTGCCAGAAGCAGACATGTCTCACTGTTGAGAAAGATTTAAGTTCTTAAAACATTTTAATACCATATTCTGTACATCTTTGAAATATTTGAAGATTACCTATCTGAAATATATCTCTGCATATCTGGAAAACCTGTCCATAAGTTTGACTTATGTTATAAATGTTAAGTTATAAATGACTATCTATTAATCTGTATTTCTTAATTATACATTGCATTTTAAATGAGCTGCATAAACATAATACCTTAAACAAGAGTAGAAACATATACATTATATATATATATGTATATATACATATATTAAGAAAATTGACCTTAAATTTTTATCAATAAACCAAAATCCATACCAATGTATTCACTTCTACATCATATCCCCTTTTTTTCTTTAGGAAGAGATTGACTGTGACCATTAACCATTTATAACTAACACCCTTTAAATGAAAACAAACATTTATAAACAACATTTGGGAATTTTGGCAAAGTTTTCTAGACTACTTCCTCTTGATTGTTGGGTGCAGTGATCTATGCGAACCCTGAGAAAATTTAGAATTATGGTCAAGTCCTAATTGGGTTATCCTATGAGGCTGGCCCATCTCAGCCAGCTGTTCTGAAGCTCTCATGGATGCTGAATCACCTGAGCCATCATTTCCAATAGTCTTGTTTGATCAAACCATATTAGCTTGGAAGGAATCCACAGCTTCTCATCTCTGTGGAAACAAAAGCAGAACATCTTTAGACCCAAGTTTTGAAGTCAAGATACCTTTGAAATATGTGTGTTGTGCCGGGCGGTGGTGGTGCACGCCTTTAATCCCAGTACTCAGGAGGCAGAGGCAGGCAGATCTCTGTGAGTTCGAGACCAGCCTGGTCTACAAGAGCTTCCAGAACAGCCTCCAAAGCCACAGAGAAACCCTGTCTTGGAAAAAGAAAGAACGAAAGAAAGAAAGAAAGAAAGAAAGAAAGAAAGAAAGAAAGGAAGGAAGGAAGGAAGAAATATATATGTTGTTTAGCTTAGCAGCCCCCTAATCAAATATCTTTCTGCAGTTAGCTCATTAACAGTAAAAATGTTAAAGAAAACACAATAGTATACATAATCCAGACTCTGTGTATTTTTTATCTTTACATAGCCCATTACAATTTTTTTACTCTATTTTGTCCTTTAAGGACCCCAGCTTATTATCCTTAAATTAATTTTTATCTGTGACTTTATCTTTTATCCTTGCTCTCTCAAGCCCATGCACACTTATCAAACACACTGTGACCCATTTAGAGGCCTTTTTGCTACATCTATCCTTATTGTGTATCTGTAATCCTTTTTTGACCAGGAGCATTTTTAAAATGTTAAGTAGGCTTGGGTAGGACCAAAGTGGCTGGCTTCACCCTATTCCTTGGCTTCCTGAGAATCTAGCTTTATGGTGAAGGTACTGGCAGGAGCCACATGTATCACCCCAACTCTGGGGAGGTTTAGGACCATGCTGCTGGCTGAACATAAACTCCATATAAGTGTTTGGTAGTAGGGCCTCTTAAAAGAGTCAAATGGATTTTGCTGCTAATGTTGAGTCAGTAAGTGGTCTCCTAGAGGAGCCAAGTCTCTGCTTGTCTCCAGCAAATAGAGCACACCGAGAAAATGCTTCTATCAAGAAGCCATGCTTGACTCTGTTCTTTTGAGTTTAGAATCCCTTTTTAAGCTTTTGTCAGGTTTTGTGTGGAAATTTTTGCCAAATGTTTGGGCACCACATGTAGTTGGATGTTTTCTGTCCTACACGTCAGTTCCTGCAACTGCTTATAAAACAACACTCTGAGGCTTAATATTAATTATAATTGTTTGGCCAATGGCTCAGGCATATTACTGACTAGCTCCTATAATTAAATTAACCCATTTTTACTAATCTGTGTATCATCACTTGGCTGTGGCTTACCAGTAATGTCCCTGACTCTGCCTTCTTTCTCTCCCCATCTTTGTTTGGATTTCCTGCCTGGCTCTATTCTGCCAACCCATTGGTCAAAACAGCTTTATTTATCAACCAACAAAAGCAAAACACACACACACACACACACACACACACACACACACACACACACACACACACATATATATATATATATATATATATATATGCAGTATGCAGAAGAATATCCCATATCAAGTCCACTCTTTTTCATCCATCACCCATCCTTTCTCCTGGACTGGGTCCTGCCATTTCATCTCTTTGTTTGGGTTCTACCTACAGCTTCACCTGCAAACCTGTGACCCAAAGTGGCCTGACCCACAACAACAACCTCTCCTCTGAAGCTCACAGTAAAAGAAAGATAGCAGCTATGGACAGGATGGGGGTGCAGACATGTGAGGATTGGGGGGGCAGGGCTGGGAGGCCCAAAGAACAGCCTTCAGATAATTTCCCCAAAACAAAGGAAAATGTCTGACTTTTGTATCCTTTTAGGGGTTTGTGGGAAGTTCCATAGCAGGGATTTAGTCTAGGATAGTTACATGGTGAGCCAGGCAGAATTAGGGGTTAGGAAACTACAGCACCTCATGGCTTCTTAGCCTTATCAGGGGGATGGGGGCACTGTGGGAGAGCATGGCCTGACTTCAGGCTGTGAGATCTGGTCAGCTTGGAGTGACCAGATCTTAAGGCGACAGGTTCACGATCTAAAGGAAAAGACCAAAAACTTTAAAAACAGAGGAAAAACGATTTTAAAGCAAAATGTCATTTGGAGGGAAATGTTCAGCTCCTAAAATGGATAGTTTTGGAAAGACCTGGGCTAAGCCAGAGAGGTGATGTGGGGAATTTCAGGATGGCTTGGATGGCTCTCCATTGCCAAAAAACCTTTCAGGGTATTCTGGGGGAAAGTAAGATTGTGGGCCTTCCATATAGTCCAAAGTGCAGTGAAATGGAACAAAGGTGTCCCTGTATTCACTGGCTAGATTTGTCAGAGCCCTGTGGTCTCTTCCCTCAGTCTGGGCTCCAAGGAAGCTTCCTGCAGGCCTGATGGATGTGTGCCTCTCCCTGGTTACTCAACTGCTGAGCCACCTGCCTCTACTCACAGAGGCATGCAGCCCGCTAAGTCCCAAGCCATAGGTCAGCTGCCTTCAGCGGCCCAGAGCCCTCTTGTTCTCTCTGCCTCTGATTCATCTAGATGACTGTCACTTCCGTCATTTTCTCTTCTCCTTTTCTTTACTCCCTCCCCACTCCAGCAGCTTGTTTTGTTCCTCTCTCTCATTCTTCATGCACTGCCATTTGTGTATCCAAAGTCAAACATATCTTGAAAGCTCTAGAGGTCAGCACAAATAGCAATATTTTTCAAAACTCCCCAGGTTGGTTTTCCTGTGTAGCCAGAGTTTACAGCCACCTCTTAGACTAGGGCTCGGAGCCTAGCTAAGAGCCTCTTTCTTTCTTTCTTTTTCTTTCTTTCTTTCTTTCTTTCTTTCTTTCTTTCTTCCTTTCTTTCCTTCTTTCTTTCTTTTATCATTTTTTATTTGAATTACAAACAAGATTGATTTACATGACAATCCCAGTTCTCTTCTCCCTCCCTTCCTCCTCTACCAACCCCCCCAACTAAAACCCTACCTATCACATTTCCTTTCTTCTATTCTTCACCTGACTCAACCTTTCTGCTCCCTCATGACCTCTGCATCCTTCCTCTTCTTCCCTTCTCATTCTCATAGCTCCCTCCCTGCCCCTCTTCCCATGCTCTCAATTTGCTCAAGGGATCATGACCCTTTCCCCTTCTCCAGGGGACAAAGTTTGTCACTAAGAGCCTCTTTCAACTCTAAGTTGTAGGGCAAATGAGGAAGCTGTTGATATGACCTGGCCTCTCTCAGAACTTCAGAGAGAGTTCCAAGTACCACGGCTTCAACTCTTCACAGCTACCACAGCCTAGGAACCCAACAAGCAGTGTTCTCATGTGACCTTTGCTGGGGAGCACAGCTCTTAGAACTTGCCCTCCCCCCCAAAAGCTGTCTCAGCAGGCACGAAGACACCAGACTTGTATTTACCCTTCCATTCTACTTCAACTGTCATTGAACATCCCTCCCCTCTGTTCAGTCCTCACCTTAAAACCAAAAGGGAAAACAAGAGTCACTTAAAAGCTACATTGAATAAAAAAGAAAGTCAAAAGGAAAGAAAACATTGATCCCTCCCTTGGCCCATAAGATGACTAAGATTGAGATAAGAGCCTGGCATCTCCTCTGCCTTCATTTTGTATCACTCTCTATTACTCTGGGCCAGATTCCTGCTTGGCTCTTCAAGCAAGTCAATCAAGCATTCCAGGAAGGTCTGTATAAAAGCCGGTGGTGGGGGGGAGGTGATGGTGCACACCTTTAATCCCAGCACTATGGAGGTTGTGAGTTTGAGGCCAACCTAGTCTACAAATCGAGTTCCTGGACAGCTAGAGCTTTTACACAAAGAAACCCTGTCTCAAGAAAAAAGAAAAAAAGACAAACATCTCCTTCAAGGCTGAAGACGTAAAGATGGTTCACTGTTCTAAACATGCTGTCATCTTGAAAACCAGATGTAGAATAGACTTGCAGGACAGACCATTCTCTGAAATGGTGGTGAGGAGCCATCAACTTCTGGACCTCAGACTGCTCCTGTCAATCAACAAGGATTTCATAGAACCACGTCAAAGAACCAGAATTGAGACATTGGTCAATAAGACCAAACTTTGACCGGAAACTTCATAAATTATGCACAATTCTTGCTCCTCCCACAACCTTTTCCTCTACTTAAAACCAAAACTCAGTTTCTGAGGCAAGAGGCTGGGAACTAGCCAACTCTGGCCCTCCACCTCCCACCACATCAAATTGTGTGGAGAGCCTGTTTGCTTCTGAGGTGAGGAGCTGGCACACTAGCTGACTCCAGCACCCCACCTCTCTCTCCATGGAAGAACAACATATACATGCTTGTGTTTGGAGGAGGCAGAGCTACAGACCCTGGTGCCACCCCCAAAACCTATGAAGAACACCTCACCATGAGGTCAGAAGCTATATGCCCCCTAAATGAAATGGGGTTACTTCAGCTACCCTACCATAAATCAGACACCTTCCCAAACCCCCAGATATCACCTGTTCAATTCAAAACCAGCTAAGACAGGTTACAAGCAAGTACACATCCAAACACCCATGGAAAACAAATGGGACAGAAACTTATACCAAAAGACTCAGCCAGTAAAGTAGCTCCAGATAGGTAAGTCCTGCTCCAAAAACAAAGCCATGTATCTTCTCTAAAAATTACCAGTCCTGGGTATTAGGAGATTTCTCAATGGCTAGAGTACTTGCTGCTCTCCCAGAGGACCTGGTACCCACAGAGCAGCTCACAAACACCTCTAACTCCAGTTCCAGAGGATCTGATGCTCTCTGCTCCCTCCACAGCTACCATATATGTATACTGTAAATGTGCATGCATTCAAGCACTCACACATAACATAAATAAATCTTTAAGAAAAATTATCAGTCTCATAATGGTAGTAACAGCTATGTACTATTAATTGAGGTTCTCTAGAGGAACAGAACTGATAGAGTTCAATTCCAAGCTGTAACTAGCACCAGAGGGATCCAGCATCCTTTTCTGGCCTACATGGGCACCTGCATTTATGTGCACATAACCACCACACATATATACACAATTAAAATTAAAATAAATAAACAAATAAATAGCAATAGACTATCAGATTGGTTTAGAAAACATGGTCTTTGTTTTTTGCTATCTCCAAGAAGTATATTCCACCCAAAAGCAAAAGTAAAAGGATGGAAACAGGCCCAAGCAAGTGGATCCAATGATGCTGTGATATCTGACAAGGTAGATTCCAATCCAAGCTAGTCAGAAGAGGTAAAGAAGGTTACTTCATACTGATTATAGGAACAGTCCACTAAGAGGACACTGAGATTCTAAACATATATACCCCAAACATGGGTGCATTCTGTTTCATGAGACAACTACTACAAGATAAAAGTCACATATTAACTCCAATACAATGATACTTGTGAGCCCAGGTCCAGATGGAATCACTGCATAATCTCACCAGCTCTTAAAAGAGGGGCTAAAACCACTGCTTCTCAAGTTTTCTGTAAAACAGAAAAGGAAGGATGCTCCAAGTTCTTTGTATGGAGCCAGTATTATACTGATCACAAATACAGATGTACAAGTGTCTTAGTTAGAGTTTTTATTGCTATGAAGAGACACCATGCTCACAACTCTTACAAAGAAAGCATTTAATTGGGGTAGCTCACCTACAGCTTCAGTCCATTATCATTATGGTAGGGAGCATGGCAGCATGCAGGCAGACATGATGGGGGAGCTGAGAGTACTACATCCTACAGGAAACAGGAAGTTGACTGTTACCCTGAGGGAAGCTTGAGCAAAAAAGACCTCAAAGCCCACCCCCACAGAGACACACTTCTTCCAACAAGGCCATACCCACTCCAACAAAGCCACACCTCCTAATAGTGCCACACCTTATGAGCTTATGGGAGACAATTACATTCAAACTACCATAAGAAAAAATAATTACAAACCAAGCTCCCTAATAAACGTAGATGCAAACTGAATTCAAGAACACACGAAAAAGATCATCCACCATGATCAAGTTAGCTTCATTCAGAGATTCATAATTGATTCAACATATGTAAGTCAATAAAGGCAATGCATGACATAAATGGTCTGAAGGACAGAATTCACGTGATCACCTGAATAGATGCAAAAAAGTCCTCTGACAAAAATCCAACATTCTTTCATGACAAAACCCCTGAATAGATCAGGGGTGAAGGGAACATAATAAAGCATTTATATGACAAATGTATAGCCAAAGTTACGCTAAGTGATGGGAAAACACAGCAATTCCCACTACAATCAGGGGCAAGACAGGGGTGCCCTATTCCTCCACTCCTATTCAATGCAGTGTTTGAAGTGTTAGCTAGAGCAATAAGACAAGAATAGGAATTGAAAGGTTATGAATAGGAAACGAAAAAGAAAAAAATACCATTATTTGCACATGAGAAACTGTAACGACTCCACCATGACAGTTGGAAATAAAAACATTTTTCAGCAAAGTGACAGGATATAAAATTAGCATGCCCATGAAAAACATACTTACTGAGAAAAAAAAATCAGGCAAATAATCCCATTGAAAATGACAGACCTTGGGAAAAATCTAGCCAAGTATGGGTCTAAGGTGAGTGTAAGATTCATAGACTTTCAGGGTCTCTGCTCAATAAGAAGAGCAGAAGAGAGCAGGCCATAAAACTTCTGCACTTTCCCAGGGCTTTGCTTATTTGTGTTTTGAGATAGGCTTTTTTGTCTGGAGCACTCAGATTAGTCTTGAATATTTTATCTTCTTGTCCTGTATCACAGTGCTGAGATTATAGGCAAATGCCACCACACTCAGTCTTCCCAAGATTTCAGAAATGGCCTGGTTAGTGCCATGCCCTAAATTTTAGGATTTGCTAGTTTCATAGAAACACTTCAGAAAGTAGCCATCCTTTATTACTGAGTTAGGATGCACCAGAGACATTTTAACATGTGGTTTACCTGCAAATGAGCCGGAATGTTGTCCTCTTTTCACAAACCCTCTGGCACCAAGTGTCCATTACTGGGCTTATATCACATATGCAGAATGAGGATTCAAACTCATTTCTGGCTCGTTCCCGAACCAAGCCTTTTGACCAACCAGCAAAACTACTGCAAACCTAGGGGTAGGCCACTATAACAAGTAGAATAATCTTGTGGGTACTAAGTATTTATCCAGTCCCCCAAATTAATAGGACTTGCATATTGCTTCTTATTACATAGTATCACTGCTACGGGATAAATAGTTATTGAATACTTAATAGCTTTAACCACTGTGTGCTTTTTCAATCAGCAGATACTAAAGGTATGACCCCCTGAAGATCTGTTCTATGTTTAAAACAACACATAGCAACACAAAGTGTTGGATGCTACCTATATTAATAGTGACCTGGGACAGCTCCCATGGTGGCCTGTCCTGGTTGGCCTCTTTTCCTTGGACTCCAAATTTTCCAACAGTGGTCTTTAAGATGGGAAAATATAGGATAATCCACTGGAGATTAAAAAAAATACCTGGAACTCTATTATATTCTTTTTATATTTACCTTTGTAACAATCAAGAATGTAAACAAGCCGGGTGTTGGTGGTACACACCTTTGATCCCAGCACTCGGGAGGCAGAGGCAGGTGGATCTCTGTGAGTTCGAGACCAGCCTGGTCTACAAGAGCTAGTTCCAGGACAGCCTCCAAAGCCACAGAGAAACCCTGTCTTGACAAACAAAACAAAACAAAACAAAACAAAACAAAAGAATGTGAACAAATACCTATCAACCCAGATAGAGCAGCAAAGACAGATCAAAGAAATGATTCTAGGAGCTGGAGAGATATCTTGGTGGTAAAGAGCACTTGTTTCTTTTGCAGAAGACCTGGGTTCAATTCCTAGCACCCACCTAGAAGCTCACAACTGTCTGTAACTCTAGTTTCAGGAGAACTGAGGCTTCTTTCTGACCTCCATGGACACCAAGCAAGGACATATGGAGCATATATGCAGACAAAATATTCATACACATAAAAAGAAAAGAATTGATTCCACCAAAGCCCAACTTGGAGATCCAACGAACGTATTGGAATTACATACAGGAGTATGAGTGAGGGTTTACTTACAGAAACATGGATGACTCAAAGGCAACTGAATCTCTAAAAATCCTCCCCCCAGCCTGAGTGATAACAAATGAAAACTGCATCCCTGAAGATCTCAGAGAACCTCCTATGACTTTCAGGAAGTTCCACAGATCAGAGTCTCCTCTTCAGCAAGTGTTTCTGCTTCCAACACCTTGAGGGTTGAAACTTTGTGACTCTTGTAAGTTTAGGGAACTTCATGAGACTTGTGAGTTGTTTATTTCCCTTGTCTTGCCACTTTTGTTTACTTAATGAGTCTTGATAAGCTAGGATGGAATGTTTCAATGATTCTTTGGATGGGGGTTGTTTGTTTTTTAGTTGGGGCTTGCTATGTTGTCTAAGCTAGCCTGGAATTCACAGAGATCCACCTGCCTCTGCTTTGGGTTTAAAGGACTATGCCACCATGTTGGGCTCTGAAACTTCCTGATTTTTAATGAGCTTTCCTCTATGACATAATGTTTTAATTTGTTGGAATGGCTACCACAGCACACATACATGATTTACAAATAAGTACATATCCATGTCATGGTAGTTAAGAGTACTTCTCTGTTTCAGATCACTTGGGTGAGAGTCTTGGGTTTGTCTGTGGAAAAGAGTCACCCCTGTGCTTCTGTTTCAAGATCAAAACAGAGACAATAGCACTTGGGCACAGGGTTATTGTGAGCATCGAGTGAGTTAGTTCACACAGATTATTTAGAATAGTGTAATAGTAATTGTAGTGTGGACTTGTACTATGACAAAATCAATAATTACAGATGTGTTGAATTATGTCAAGACGCTCTTCTCTCTCCCCATTTCTCCTACTCATGTCTATCTACAAACGTGTGTGTATGTGTGTGTGTTTCGTTTTGTTTTGAGATACGGTTTCTCTGTGTAGCTTTGGCTGTCCTGGAACTCACTCTGTAGATCCTCCTGCCTCTGCCTCCCAGTGCGGGGATTAAAGATACATGCTGCCACTACCCAGCCAAAAGTGTGCAATTTTTAAAGCTTGGCAGTTACTTTTGTAACTATCCCACTAATTCACCGATACTGTTACTCCAAGACCCGTCCCCAGTCTCCTTCTTGCCCAAGCCAGTGCTAGTCTTGGAACTGAGTGGTCATAGCCAGCTGGTGATGTGAAAGCCACATTAGCATTTGAAGTTATTGTTCTTTGTGCAGCCCTCTGTTCTCCCTGGTGTGCTGCACAGAGGTTCCACATAACTGGGCTATGACGGGCCAAAACAAGGCTCCACTCATAGCAACTGCCTGCACCCTCCATGAATAAAGAAAGAGCACTCTGAGTCACGGCAACCTTATCCATCAGCTGCTGGACAAACAGCTGTTGATGTCCTGCTCAGAGCTCTGGCCACCCCATGGCACCAAGTAGTGGGAACATTAGCTGTAGACGAAGGAAGAAAGGGGTGGGTTGGCCTTCACACGCTGTCCACTTCCTTCCTTCTGATGCCATTAGTCTCACAGTCTCCCTTCCAGTGGCCCCACTGCCGCCAAGCTCAGAAGTCGGCTCTTCTACTTCTGCATCGTTTACCATCCTTCTTCTTCATGGACCTTTGGGAAGTCCATCCTGACCATCATCCGCGTGCTGCTCTCTCGTCTCTTTGGGATGTCTCCTCATTCTCTCAGATGCCTTCTAACACAGGAAATAGATGTAGGTAGCGAGGGGAATGATTATATAAATGATGCCTCCCCTATTTTCTCATCCCAACTCTGGGAGAAAATAGCTATGATTAAAAGGTGGAATGAAAAATTCAGCATGCAAAGAGATTTCAGGACATCAAGGAGAAAGGAAACTATGAAGAGAAAAGCTGGATGTGATTTCCAAAGAGTACAAGGTGCTAGGAGATTCAACACAACATTTATTTCAGCCTGGGACAGGTGAAGTCTGAAATCACAACAGCAGTCCCACATCTACACAGTCAATATGTGGGAGCCGTACCTTATACTTTAAGACTGATGCAAATCCTCAGAGATGCATCCAATCACATGTGAGCTGAATCATTTAAAATAGCACCTAATTTCCATATAGTAAACTCAGTGAAAAAAATGACAAAAAGAAAAAGAAAAGAAAAATCAGCATGCAGAAGGGAAGGAAACTAGAGCTTAACCTAGGAAATAGAATACAATGGTCATTTCTCAGCAGATCTCACTAGTACCTCAATACGGCAGGAGCTCACTGAACCCTCAAATTTCAGTGAAAGCCTCAACTGTGTAGCAAGCTGCAAAATCTAATCACCTATATGGACCATATTTTCCTTTGAAATGTATGGCTCTTAAGAAAAGATCAAGTAAACTAATTGCTGTATTTCATCAAAGCTGAAATTGTTACATTGCTCTAATGTGGGCATTGTACACTGCAAACAATCCTGAGTTGATTGCTAATGGAAAAATCATCCCCGTAGAAAGAACCAAAAATCCCACTGTTGTTTGTAAATTGTTGACCAGATTTTAAAACCATTTTTTCATGTCTCATATAAGAATAATTAATGGAGTTTTACAAATCTAAATGCTATTAGCCCCCGCCCCTCTCTGGTACTGTGTGTGCAGATGTATGTGCACACGTGTGTGTGTGTGTGTGTGTGTGTGTGTGTGTGTGTGTGTGTGTGTGTGTTTTGCTGGAATCAAATCAAGGGCCTGGCAGATGCTAAGCACATGTCTGGGCTATAATCCTAGCCCTGCAATGCTCACTCTTATAGTCGAACAAAAGCCCCAGGAAAATTACAGAGATTTCATACATTTCCCCTGTGTTTAAATGTTCTTTTGTTGTTTTTCATGTTTCTTTTATTGGTTTTGTTGAGAATTTCATGCATAATTACTTTATTTACATAGTGTCTACCCTACCCTTGTGTTGAATATTCCTTGTAAGTTTTATGTTAGACTCTTAACACTTTACAGTATAATTGCTTCATCCTCCCATATCCTCTCTCCAACCCTCTATCCCCTCCTCTCCCTTTCAAATTCATGGCCTCTATGATGGTGCACATATGTTTAGAGGATACATTTACTGTGCTATGCTTGTAAAAACAAAATTTTTCTTAGCTTGTATAAGTCATGGTGAAATTGTCCCTTCCTTTACTATACCCTGTCAGCTGACCCAAGCAGGCTCCTCTTCTTCTTCTTCTTCTTCTTCTTCTTCTTCTTCTTCTTCTTCTTCTTCTTCTTCTCTTTTTTTTTCAGAGACAGAGTTTCTTTGTAGCTTTGGAGGCTATCCTGGAACTCACTCAGTAGACCAGCCTGGCCTTGAACTCACAGAGATCCATCTGTCTATGCTTCCCAAGTTGTGGGATTAAAGGCATGCACACCACCACCTAGTTGTAGGTAGGCTGTTCTTAAAAAGAAAATTGCTGGTTGTTACTAAATATTTCACTGCCTCAGCTATCCCTACAAGGCAATGGGTTGCAAGATTAAACAGACTGACTGGTAAGTCCGACTTTTGTATTAACTGCTTTCTTGCTTGGGTAGCTGAGGCACCTGCTAGAAGTCTGTTACAAAGTCAAGACTTGCTGGAACCTAGACAGGACGTGAGCTAATTTGGCTCCCCAAAATTATTACTTTATGGGTTTTTCCTTTATAATCATTTACTTAACAATAGCTGGGACCTTACCTAGAGAACTCTCCTGGTTTGGTCATGGACAGTCTCTTTTTAATAACAAGCCTCTAATTTACTAAAACTAAAACAGAGGAATCTCTGAATGACAACTCCCTTGTATTCTTATATTATTATTATTATTATTATTATTATTATTATTACTATTACTATTATTATATTGTGAATAAGCATATAGATCAAACCTTCTGAGTCCATTTAGTGTTACTTGTATGTTGTGGGATATTTGTGCACTGTGTGAAGATATATTGCTATGATTGGTTTAATGAAGAGCTGGATGGCCAATAGCTAGGCAGGAGGGATTTCCAAGGAGAGGAAGGAAGAGGAGGAGGAATCAAGGAGCAGCAGAAGCCAGGAAACACAGAGAGGAAACAGGAGGTGCAAGATGGAAGAGAAGTAATGCCAATGTAGATTAATACAAATGGGTTAATTTAAGTTGTAAGAGCTAGTTAGGAACATGCCTATGCTATAGGTTGAGTTTTCATAACTAATAAGTCTCCGTGTCATTATTTGGGAGCTGGCAGGTGGGACAGAGAAAAACTTGCTACACTTGAATGTCTATATATTTTTAGGGCTGACCACTTGGGATTGGATAACAACTTTGGGTACTCATGCCTGGGTAAGTCTAATTCCACCTTTCTTGGCAGTCTTTAACTTCCTGTAGCTCTTCACTGAGGGGTGGAGTCCCATGGTAGGGTCCCATCCAACCTGGCATGTCAGTTGGTCTTGTTATTGTTCAGGTCTTGTTTAAGTAACCATATTGTTTAGATTTCATGGGTATAGATTCCCTGATATAGTTAGAAGACTCAGTCTGGCAGCAGACCTCTCCCACCACACTCCCCAAGTCTTAGGTGTAAAGGTTGAAATATGTGAGAGTGCACCACTGCTGTGACAGAGCACCTCAGCCGTGACAATGCACCTCAGCCGTGACAATGCACCTCAGCCGTGACAATGCACCTCAGCTGTGGCAATGCACCTCAGCTGTGGCAATGCACCTCAGCTGTGACAGAGCACCTCAGCCGTGACAATGCACCTCGGCTGTGGCAATGCACCTCAGCTGTGGCAATGCAGTGCCCTGAGTTGTGGCAATGCACCTCAGCTGTGGCAATGCACCTCAGCTGTGGCAATGCACCTCAGCTGTGGCAATGTACCTCAGCTGTGACAATGCACCTCAGCTGTGGCAATGCACCTCAGCTGTGGCAATGCACCTCAGCTGTGGCAATGCACCTCAGCTGTGGCAATGCACCTCAGCTGTGGCAATGCACCTCAGCTGTGGCAATGCACCTCAGCTGTGGCAATGCACCTCAGCTGTGGCAATGCCAATGCACCTCACGGTCAGTTGATCTCTGCATTTTGACTAGCTGGGGTATTCTCTAGGGCAATGGTTCTCAACCTTCCTAACGTGTGACCCTTTAATACAGTTCCTCATGCTATGGTGACCCTAACCATAAAATCATTTTAGTTACTACTTCATAACTGCAACTTTGGTACTGTTATGAATCATAATGTAAATATCTGTGTTTTCTGATGGTCTTAGATGACCCCTGTGAAAAAGTCATTTGACCCCAAAGGGGTCGTGACCCACAGGTTGGGAACCATTTCTTCAGTGTTTTCCAGCTGCTACAAAAAGAGGTTTCTTCGATGAAGGATGACGTCTACACTTACTGCCACACAGATCATTTTTCAGTCTCAGAAAGGATATCAGAAGCCAGCTGGGTACATCCCTGAAATCTCAGCTGAGACAGGGGGATCATAAATTTGAGTCTAGTCAAACCCTTACAGGGAACAAAGGACTGGGAGGTGGCTCAGTCAGTAAAATAGCTGCCCTGGAAGCATGAGGACTCGAGTTTGATCCCCAGTACCCACTTAATGCTGGGCATTGTGGTGCATACCTGTATAGCTGGGAGGCAGAGGTCAGGGTTCCCGGGACTCACTGGGCAGTTAGCCTTGTTGAATTGCTGAGATCCAGTTTCAGTGAGAAACACTGTCTCAAAAATAAATAAATAAATAAATAAATAAATAAATAAATAAGATGTTGAGTGGTAAAGGCAGATGTCTGACGTTAACCTTCGGCCTGTGTGTACACACCCACAAACACCGACACACATGCACACCAACACACTTTGTGGGGCGTTGGATACATGATGATTGTTGAAATCCTATTACAAACATCCACCTATCCACTCTGCCTTTTACCTAAGAAAGTAACCCAAGTTTTGCCCACCCACAAGTCTCAAGAGCCCCATAAAAGCCTGTTTAAATTGATAAAACTTGTTAGTTTAGAAAAACACTACTGCATATGTGAATTATACTCTATTGATTAAAAGGGAAACCTCTTTAGCAAAAGGTAAAAGATATATATATATATATGTAATTTGAATTTTTGGAAACTTTAGCTGTGCTGTCAACTTTGGAAAAAAGTATCCCAGTTTACCGTGTTGAGTTGTACAGAAATTAATAGCCATATTGGTCTAGAAATGTTGAACTTAATTTTCTTCCAATTGTACAGGGATAGCGCACTGTATTAAATATGTAAGGTCTTATCTTCGTGGATTGGATTACAAAAACTAATAAAGTATTCTCAAAAATAAAATAAAAGGGAAACCTCAACTTGCAATGTTTTTGGAAACTGCTCAACAGCACCATCTAGTGGAGAGCACAAAACCTCCCTCTCTCTTAGGAAACGGTTTCTATCACACTAATTAACTTTCATTTTCCAGCTATTCTTCATGAGATGCTGCAGATGCCCTGTCAGCCATGTGAACAAAGAAATCCTGAAAGAAAGCTTGTCTTGCTGTGAACAAAAACTTCTGAGAGGAGTTCCTGTGTCTGCAGAGACTGATGGACAAATTAGAATCTCAGTACTGGAATTTTGTAGGTTCAGAGGCTAATTGCTTTATCTTGGGCTGGGTTTAGCTTCTGGAACAGCCATGCCTTGCCCCACTCTATCTGAACTAACACTTCATGATAGTAAGTAAAAAGCTCATCAAAGTTATTAACTGAGCAGAACACCAGTTTCTTCCAATCCAACAGCTAAGAATGTTGTCAGATAGCATCTTGGGCCTATAGAATAGCTCCCCCATCTCGCTGTGCCTGTCTCTTGTGTACCCACCAATGTATTTTAAAATTGCCTTTGTGTATGACATTCTTTGTTCTATAAAACTATATATAAAAAAAAACAGTGAAACTTCTCCCACGTTGGAACATGGAATTTGGGTAACTTAAATCTGTGTTTCTGGGCCATGGTCACTCATAACAGTTCCAAAATAAACAATCTCTTATTCCCTTTAAAATGAGAGCTGTGGTTTTTTATGTAGACATATATAGTTGGTTTTTTTTTTTTACTCTTTGAGGAGCCCACCTGCAAAATAAACCCACAGAGATTTACCATTACTTATGAGCACCCAACCTTAGCTTGGTTTATTCCTTGCCAGTTTTTCTTAACTTAAATTATCCCATCCACCTTTGCCTTTGGACTTTTACCTTTTTCTATTCCTTATTCCTTTCTTTACTTCTTACTCCATGGTTGGCTGTGGAGCTGGGTGGCTGGCCCCTGGTGTCCTGTCTCCTCTTTTTCTTTTCTTTCTTTTTTTTTTTTTTTTTTTTTTTTTTTTTTTTTTTTGATTTTTGAGGCAGGGGTTCTCTGTGGCTTTTTTGGAGGCTGTCCTGGAACTAGCTCTTGTAGACCAGTCTGGTCTCGAGCTCACAGACATCCACCTGCCTCTGCCTCCCAAGTGCTGGGATTAAAGGCGTGCACCACCAACGCCCGGCTCTCCTCTTTTTCTTGCTCCTCGATCTATTCCAAGATTTCTCCTCCTATTTATTCTCTCTGCCTGACAGCCCCACCTATCATTTCTCCTGCATAGCTATTGACCGTTCAGCTCTTTAATAGACCAGTCAAGTATTTCAGGCTGGCAAAGTAATTCAGCGTCACAGAGTTAAGCAAATGCAACATAAAAGAATGCTACACATCTTTGCATCATTAAACAAATGTTCCACATCATAAACAAATGTAACACAACTTCTACTAACATTCCACAACGCTAGAAATTTAGTAAAGGCCTGGACTAGTTTCCAGTATGACAAACATGAGGTGTTTTGGAATAGTGAGCCTAAAATGAGACATTGAACTAGAATTCTCACTTCCTCACAATATACTGAACCAAGTGCCTACTTTCAAAAACCTTGGGGCTGGAGAGATGGCACTGGCTGCTCTTCCAGAGTACCAGGGTTCGATTCCCACCACTCAAAAGGTGGCTCACAACTCTCTACAAGTCCTGTTCCAGGAGATCCCACACCCTTTTCTGGCCTCCGGAAGTTTCTACAGCTGTTCATTACAGGCAAAACATCCATATACATTCATAAATTAAAGTAAAGGATAAAATCTTAATTTATATTCTGAGAGAAAATACAGAGGATAAGCAAATAACAAATGTGTACATAGTCAGACAGCAACTGTGCTGTGAAAAATGCAGTGGCAGGGGTGGGGGTGGGGGTGGGGGTGGGGGACTAGGGGTTGGTGTAGGGAAGGCAATCACCAACGTTATGTGCGGTCGAGTTAGAGAAGGCTTTTCCAGCAGGGAGAGATTGAAGGAGACAGAACAAGAGGCCGGGAGGAATTTGTGCAGTGGCTGAGGGAAATGAGCACACAGAATAAGACATGTAAAGGTTCTGAGGTGAAAGCTTCTTTGCCATGAACAGAGAGGGTCAAGAAAGTTAATTTTCTGTGGCAGAATAAGCCAGGTAGAGAAACTGGAGATGAGGTCAGAGGAGCCATGGGACTGAGTGGAGCCTCTCCGGATGGTACAAACACTGTTGCATTGCTGTTGTTTGTTTTGATCTTATTTTCTTCGGAGTGAAATGGGGACCTGGGTTTTGAATAGGAGCCCTCTGTTCTCTGTGCCCCACAGCTATTGTGTTGAGCTGCGGCAGCTCCCAGACTTATTCTTCTGATGTTTCATGTCTCTGGGAAGGGTGTTAAGGACACCAGTTGAGAAGGAGGAGATGAGGTGAGAAGCTTTGGGAGGACATCAGGAGTAAGACAGTCATCCAAAAGAATAGGAAAACGTAAAGGGTGGCCTCCAGGACGCGGGCGGGCAGTCCATCCTCCTTAGAGGCCATCTCCCTCTGAGTTCCAGGACAAACCCTGCTCATTTGCACACGGCACACGCTGCATTCTCTGCCTCCTTGTCTGTTTTTGAGTGGCTCAACACCTGATTTCCCCTTTCTAAGAATACAGATAGGTCCAAAGACTACTTCATGCAATGAAGAATTACTTCTTTAGTCAGCTTTCTGTTGCTATAGCAAGGGCCTGAGATAACCAGCTGAGTGAGAGAAAAGGTTCACTTTGTCTCATCTTGGGAGGATGTAAGTCTATAACCAAGCAGCCCCAGCACTTTTGGGTCCTCGGGAAGACAGCACACCGTGATGTCTGATGAAGCAAAACTGTTCAACTCACGGCAGATTGGAGGGGATGGAGGGAGGGCAGTGGATTGAGAGCTGCCCCAACATTCCTTTTCATGGGCACATGACTCATTAAGCCTCAATGACTTAAGATATCCTGGCACGTCTTACCTTTTAGGCTCCAAAGGGCCACAGCAGGTACCAAGCTTTTAGCACATGGATCTTTAGGGGACATTCCAGATCTAAACTATAGGAAACATGACATTGTAAATGTGGTCCAGTGCCACTGTGACCATGTGGGGAGGCCAGATTATCCAGTGCAACAGTCCCGGATTGACAGGGTTCCTACATCTAAAACCCCTGGTGGTGTTTCAGCTTCCATGGTTGACTTGTATACTTCCCAGTTTTCCAGAAGCTGGAAGACGAGCTATTCTTTGGAGCCCTGATCGGATTCTCTAAGGATTTTTGACAAGGTGAATGAACAACAATACGAGGAACAGTTTGAGACTCCAGGTGGTATGACTATAAATTATGAATTCTAGAAGGCCAACAAGAAGGTTTGGAAAGTTGAGAGACAATGGATGCCATACATGGATGAGAGCCCAGAGTTTCTCATGAATAGAAAAACTGAAAATAAAATCTGATTAAAGCAACACTGGTCTCCGAGGCAGAACTACCTGGACTCTGTCTTCAATAGTCCCAATGCTGAGCATACTTGGAAGGAGGTAAGAATCTGAGTTCCTTTAGGGATATTACCTCGGCAGAAGGCCTATCAAGTGCCGCCTTCCTTTCCGAGGGACAACATATATACGCAAAAGCCCAAAGCGGGGTAAACATTCATCTCCCTTGACTCAATTCAGGACACCTCTGAGGGGCATCCTGGGCCTCAGAGGTCCCCAGGGGACCACTGCAGCTTCTCAACATTTGCATCACGTCTTCTTTTTGTCCACTCCACTGTCTTCACTCCCTCACAAATGTAGTTCTAGGAGCATTCACCAGTAAGCATTTACCTGTGAATGGAATAGTCTTTTTGTACACCGTGAAGATGTGTCTTTGCCAAGGCACCTTCTGATTGGATTAATAAAGAACTAATGGCCAATAGCTAGACAGGAAGAGGTTTTGGCACGACTTGTGGACAGGTAAAAAGAGAGCAGAGGTGGGGGTGGCAGAGACTCGAGTCAGACACAGAGGAAGCAAGAGATGAGCATGCCATGTTGAAGAAAGGTACTGCCACGTGGTAGAGCATAGATAAGAAATGTGGGTTAATTTAAGTTGTAAGAGCTAGTTAGTAACAAGCCTAAGCTATTGGCCAGGCATTTATAATTAATATTAAGTCTCTGTGTGGTTATTTGGGAAGCTGGCTGGTGAGACAGAGCTGACTTGCAGTAACAACAAAAAACTCTGCCTACATTCACCAGCAGATCGTGAGTGGGCATCCAGACCTCAGAGGCTTTGCTGAAGGATCCTGGTCCAAGAGAGTGGCTAACAAGTGATACGAGGGAACACACTTTAAGATGGCCTTTAAAAAGTTATTTGAATTTTTTTCTTTGTTTTTTTCTTTTTTTTTTTAGAAAGAAAATTACTTTACATGCCAATCCCAGGTCCCTCTCCCTCTTCTCCCCCCCCCCCCCAACTAATACCCTACCTGTCCCATACCCTTTCTGATCCCCAGGGAGGGTGAGGCCTTCCATAGGGGTCTGTCATATCCTTTGGGATAGGGCCTAGGCCAACCCCCTTGTGTCTAGGCTCAGGGAGTATCCCTCCATGTGGGATGGGCTCCCAAAGTCCATTCCTATGCTAGGGATAAGTACTGATCCACCACAAGAGGCTCCACAGATTTCCAAGGTCTCCTCACTGACACCCACATTCAGTGGGTCTGGATCAGTCCTGTGCTGGTTTCCCAGCTATCAGTCTGGGGACCAAGAGCTCCCCGTTGTTCAGGTCAGCTGTTTCTGTGGGTTTCACCAGCCTGGTCTGGACCCCTTTGCTCATCAGTCCTCCTCCTCTGCAACTGGATTTCAGTTCAGTTCAAGGTTTAGCTGTGGGTGTCTGCTTCTACTTCCACCAGCTGCTGGATGAAGGTTATACTATGGCATATGAAATAGTCATCAACCTCATTATCAGGAGAGGGCATTTAAGGTAGCCTCTCCTCTGTTGCTTAGATTGTTAGTTGGTGTCATCTTTGTAACTCTCCAGATGTTTCCCTAGTGCCTGATTTCTCTTTAAACCTATAATGTCTCCCTCTATTATATTATCTCTTATCTTTCTCTCTTCTGTTCTTCCCCCAACTCAACCTCCCTGCCCCATCATGTCTTCCTCACCCCTCCTCTTCTCCCCTTCTCATTCTCCTTGTTCCCCCTCCCCTCCCCCCACGCTCCCAATTTGCTCAGGAGATCTTGTCCCTTTCCCCTTCTCCAGAAGAACATGTATGTCTCTCTTAGGGTTCTCCTTGTTTACTAGCCTCTCTGGCAGCTTGGACTGCAGGCTGGTAATCCTTTACTCTCTGTCTAACATCCACATATGAGTGAGTACATACCATACCTGTCTTTTTGTGATTGGGTTACCTCGCTCAAAATGGTTTCTTCTAGTTCCTTCCATTTGCCTGCAAATTTCAAGATTCCATTGCTTTTTTCTCCTGCTGAGTAGTACTCCATTGTGTAAATGTACCACATTTTCTCTACCCATTCTTCAGTTGAGGAGCATCTAGGTTGTTTCTAGGTTCTGGCTATTACAAATAATTTACTTGAATTTTTTGAGATTACAGTACATTTGCGTCATTTCTTCCTTTCCTTTCCTCCTTCCAGACCCTCACATATAACCCCCTCCTTGCTCTCTTTCAAATTCATGGCCTCTTTTTTTCATTTATTGTTAATATATATATATATACATATATATTCTTATATACATATGTATATACATATGTATACATATACATATGTATGTATATGTATGTACATATGTATATATATATGTACATATACATAATATATATTATTATGTATACAACATTCAGCTTCCATGTATATCTGCACACCAGAAGAGGGTACCAGATCTCAATACAGATGGTTGTGAGCTACCTTGTGGTTGCTGTGAATTGAACTCAGGACCTCTAGAAGAGCAGCCAGTGCTCTTAACTTCTGAGCCATCTCTCCAGCCCATATATACACATAAATACATCATGCTCATATAAATTTTATGATATTTATTCTATTTATATGAAGAACAAGATGGGAATTTTGATTAGGTTTACATTGAATTCACAAATGGCTTTTGAAAAAATGGTCATTTTTTATAATATTAATTCTACTATTACTTGAGCATAGGATGTTTCTTCATATTTTAGTATCTTTCCCCATCTCTTTCTTCAGAGGTTCAGTTTTTATTGTAGAGGTCCTTCACCTGCCTGGTTAGGTTTATTCCTGGATATCTTGTTTTCTTTGAGACTATTGTGAGCCATCTTGTGTGTCCTGGGAATTGAACCTGGGTCCTCCAGAAGAGCAGCCTGTACTCTCAAGCCTCCCTCTTTGAGGCTATTGTGAATGGGAGTTATACCCATGGTCTCCTTCTCTGTATGTTTGTTGTGGGTATAAGAAACGCTATTGGGGGGAGGGGGCTGGAGAGATGGCTCAGAGGTTAAGAGCACTGACCGTTCTTCCAGAGGTCCTGAGTTCAATTCCCAGCAACCACATGGTGGCTCACAACAATCCATTATGAGATCTGGTGCCCTCTTCTGATGTACAGATATACATGGAAGCAAAATGTTGTATACATAATAAATAAATAAAATCTTTTAAAAAAAAGAAATGCTATTGGTTCTTGCAAACTGATTATGAATCTTGCCACATTACTGAATTTATTTTCATTTCTAGAAATTTCTGTTAGAATTTTGGGATCTCTAATGTATGATGTCATTTGCAAATAGTGACGGTTTAATATCCCTATATTAATATATATATATATATATATATATACATATATATATATGTATGTATTTCTCCCTTTAATTTTCTTCTCTTGACTTATTGTTCCAGCTAGTGCCTTTAGCACATTATTGGAAAGGAGTGGGATAGGAGACATCCCTGTTTCATTCCTGCCTTCAGTGGGATTGTTCAAGTTTTTCTGTACTTAGGTTGATGTTGGCTGTGGGCTACTCATGTATAGCTTTTTGCTATGCGGAGGCATGTTCTCTCTAGCCCTACATTCTCTGAGCTTTTATCATGAAGGCCTGTTGATTTTATCAAAGGCTTTCTTTTGCATCTATTGAGATGACCATGTGATTTTTGTCTTTAAAACCATTTGAGTGGTTTATTACTTTCTTGACTTGTGTATGTTGAACCATCCTTGCATTTCAGGGACAAAGACAACTTAGTCACTGTGGATAATTTTTTATTATGCATGCCCATATTTGCAAATATTTTATTGAGCACCTTTGAATCCATGTTCATCAGGAAGATTTGCTGTAATTTTCTTTTCTTTTGTGTCCTTACTGAGTTTGGGTATTGGAGTGAAGGAAGAAATTCTGAGAGTTCTCTTTCTGTCATCTCCTCCTCCTATAGTTTAAGAAGCCCTGACTGTAGATCTTTGAAAGTCTGGTAGAATTCTGCTGTGAATCCATCTGGCCCTGGACATTTTTTGAGTTAAAAGGTTTTTTATTACTTTTTCAAGTTCCTCATTTGTTAAGGGTCTGTTTAGGCTTTTGACTTCTGGGTTTAATTTTGGTGGTTTGGCTGACTCTATAAATTCATCCGTTTCTTTTAGGTTTTCCAATTTAATAGGCTATAAATTTCTAAATTTCTTTGTTCTGTTATAACGTTTCCCTGTTCATTTCTGATTCTGTTAATTTGGGTTCTCTCTTTATTTCTGTCGGGTAGTTGGTCCAACACTCTGTCAATCTTTTTTATCTTGTCAAAGAACCAGCTCTTAGATTCCTTGATTGTTTGGTTTTCTGATTGATTGTTTTGTTTCCATTTCATTTGTTTTGATTCTTATTATTTATTGGCATCAACTTGTTGTCTATACAAGTTTTTGAGTTGCATCATCAAGCCATTTATATGTTTTCTTTCTGATTTTTTTTTAATGTGGGCACGTAAAGCTATAAATTTCCTCATGGGACTGCTTCAGTGAGTCTCGGAGGTTTTGTTGTATTTACCTTTTCACTTAGTTCCAGGAAATTTTTTATTTCATTCTTGATGACTTCTTTGAACCATTCATCACTGAGTAATGAGTTATTTAATCTCCATGTGTTTGGGTATCTACTAAAGATTTGTTTGCTGCCAGTGCTAAGTTTTGTTGCATTGTGGCCAGCGAGAGTACATGGAGTTATTTCAATCTTTTTGAAATTTTAGATTTGTTTTGTGTCCCAGGATGTGGTCTGTTTTAGCTTCCTTGTGCTGATGAGCAGAACGTGTCTCCTTCACTGTTTGATGGAATCTTCTGTAGACATCTGTTAAGTTCCTTTAATGTATGTTATTATTTAATCCTGATGTTTTTCCATTTATTTTTTGTCCTGATGATCCATCTGTTGGATAAATGGAGTATTGAAATCATCTACTACTAATGGATTGATATTAATCTGTGTCATTAAACCCAGCAGTATGTGTTTAATGAAATTGGGTGCCTCAGAGTTTGGGGAGTATGATTAGTGTAGCAATGCCTTCCTGGTTAATTGTCCCCTTGATGAACATGAAGTGTTTTTTATCTCTTTTGATGAGCTTTAGTTTGAAGTCTATTTTGTCAGATGTTAGGACTGTGGTGCTTTCTTGATTCCCGGTGCCACTTGATTGGAGCACCTTTGTTCATCCTTTTCCTCTAAGATGGTGCCTATTTTTAAGACTGAGATGTGGTTCTTGTAGACAACGGATAGGTGGATTTTATTTCTTCATCCACTCAGTCAGTCTGTGTCTTTTTCCTGGAGAACTGAGGCCATGAAAATTATTATTAAAATATGTGTGTAAATTGTGGTCACTGTGTTGTTCATCTTTGATACTGGTGTTTGTGTTCTCAGTGGTACTTTGTGTTTTAGTAAGTAAGTCTTTGTATTTCTCTCCACAGTCAAATAGCTATGCTCATTCTGAAATATTGCTTGCTGTATTTGCTTTAGGCTTGGTTTGTTAGATATAAAAATTTAAAGGCTATTAAAGGCTATTTCTATTATGGAAAACTCCTCTTTCTATTTCAACTGTGGTAGATAGTTTTACAGGGGATATTAGCCTAGGTTGGTCTTCATGGTCTTTTAGGACTGGGAATGCATTGCTCCAGGCTCCTCTGGCTTTCAAAGTTCCCATTGAGAAATCAGCTGCTATTCTGATGGGGTTTCCTTTACATGTCACTTGTGATTTTCTTTTGCAGCTTTCTTCTCTCTGTATACCTAATGTCTTAGTTGTGATATGCCATGGTGATTTTTGTTTCTTGTCTTGTCTATTTGGTTGTGTGTGCTTCTTCTGTAGCTGTATGGGTGTGTCTTTCCTTAGTTTGGGGATGTTTTCTTCTACGATCTTGTTAAAGATCTGTTCTATGCCATTGACTTGAGATCCTTCTCCCTCATCTATGTGTATAATTCAAAGGTTTAGCTTTTTCCCGGTGTCCCACATTTCCTGTGTGTTGTTAAACTTCTCGTGTTTCTTGCTTTTTTGGTCTAGATTCTCTATTTTTGAGTCCTGATACCCTGTCTTCTGCTTGACTCATTCTATTTTTAAGACTTTCCTTCACGTTTTTTAGTTGGGCTGTTGGGTTTTTCAATTACATCTCCACTTCAGGTCCAGTCCTATTTGATGTTTCTGTCTCCTTGCTGAACTGTGTTTCCAGTCCCAGCTTGTCTTTGTCATTTCCATCAGCTTTACGTTGTGTGTTCTTGGGCACCACTCAGGCATTTGCTCTCTTTGTATTCTTTTTAAGCACATTAATAAGTTTCATTGTGTTGTCTTTAAACTCCTTTAGTTCTTTGATGAACTTTATGATTGTTCTTTTAAGTTCTGTGTCCCAAGATTCAGCTAGGTAATCCCCCCTGGCAACCATTTCTATAGGACTGGGGTGTTGACTGTCATGATCTTTCATAATGTTTGTATTTTTTTATAAGTTCTGGACTTGTGAACTTCTTTTGTTAGCCTGATATGGACAGAACAGGTTGGGACAGAAGAGATGATGTACAGGCAGGTTGGGTCTAGAGGTTGGAAATGGCTTAGGCAGAATGAAGTCAGAGGGGACTATAGTAGTGTGTAAGATGTGAATCCTAGCCCAGGCCTGGAGTGTGGGGTGGGGTAGATCTGGATGGATGGAAACATTGGATCTGATATGGGAGGAGCCTGTGTGTCAGGGGCAGGCAGACTAGAGGTTGTTTGCATTTTGAAGGCAGAGGTGTAGAGTAGGCTTGGGCACTTTATGTGAGACCTGGGCCGGATCTGGGGGTTTCAGAGGTAGGTAGAGGAGGCTCAGGCAGACTAACTAGGCTTGACCCTAGAGAACAATGTGTGGGATCTAGCTGAGTAGATAGGTGCTAAGAAACCAGATCGCCAACTGCAGAAGTACTCTTAGTCCCTGGAGTGCTGAAGCTACAAGCATTGAAACTTTTGCCTGTGGAGAAGTTAGGATAAGAAGATACAGTTAGAAAATAATGAGGCACTGGAGGTCAGAGGAAGTTGTAGTTAAATGGAGATGGCTGGCTATTGCTGGGGGCAACTACTGTACTATAAAAGGTGTATAGGTAATTAATTACTAAGGTAAGACATGCTATAAATACCAGAGGACTTACCTAGCATTATGTAAGAAACCCTTATAGTCACAGGGCAAAAACAGCAGAGGAATCAAATCTAGGTTTTAATTGTAAGATTTGCGGAGTTCTGTAAAATATGACTTCTCATAACAAGTTCATTATATTAAGGGTAGGGTCTTGACTGGGAAGATTTAGAATGGGGAAGTTCAATGCTTGTCAACTTGACTGCATCTGGAATAAACTAAAACCCAAGCATCAGGGCATACCTATGAGGGATTTTCTTGATTAGATTATTTGACATGGGAAAACCCCCAATAAGTGTGGGTCATACCTTCTTAGCCATGTAAAAGGACATGGAAGAAGGAAGATTTTGCCTGCTTGCTCTTACTCCTGATGGCAAGTTCATCAGGATGCTGCTTCTGGGGCATCTCTTCACTGATATTAGAACACACTTCTTCAGGATTCCAACATAGACTGAAGACAAGCAGTTCTCTAGGGCTTCCCTGGGACCACAGCACCAGATTGGGACGGCTAAGACATTCAGTCTCGTGGATGGTTGGCCTTGCCATCAGGAGAGAGCATTGTTGGACAGTCACAGAACACAACCACTAACCCACTCTGATAAAGCCTCATATACATATACACAGATATATGTGTATAAGTATGTACATATGTGTGTACATACATGACAGAATAAATACATACTCATTCTATTTGCTATGTTCTTAATATGTATTCATTCTCTCTGTTCTGTTCCTCTAGGATAGTAGTTCTCAACCTTCCTAATGCTTTGACTCTTTAATACAGTTCCTCAGCTTGTGGTGACCCCAAACCATAAAATCATTTCATTGCTACTTCATAACTGTAACTTTGCTACTGCTATGAATGTAATCTATATATTATAAATATTTGATATGTGATTCCACAAAGGGGTCATGACCCACAGGTTAAAAACCACTGTTCTAAAGGCTTCTGACTAATACTGAAGGTTTAAGTCACTGCATTTCTGAAGTCAGATAATTGGGCGAAGAGGTTCCTGAGCCCAGTGTGCAGCCCCCCTGATCTACAGGTTTCTGAGACGCACCAGCTGAGGCTAACTGTGTCTACTGGCTCACAGAATGTTAAGCAGGGTTATCTCTTTAGCTTGAGATGAAAACAAGAGGCAACAGTGTTGTGGAATGTTTATTTGACCAGACAAAGATGTGTTACATTTGTTTATGTTTCATTTGTTTAATATGTAAAGAGGTGTTGCTTTACCTGCCTCAGGCACCTGATTGGCCTAATAAAAAGATGAACGGCCAATAGCTAGGCAGGAGAGGGATAGACAGGGCTGGCAGGCAGAGAATCTGGACTCAAGAAGAGAGAGAATGAGAAGAAGAGAAAGAAGGACAAAGAGAGGGTGACACCTGGGGCCAGCCAGGCAGGCAGCTGCCAGACAGACACAGAGTAGGATATACAGAATGAAAGAAAGGTAAAAATCCCTGAGGCAAAATGTAGATCAAGAGAAACAGGTTAATTTAAGTTATAAGAGCTTGTGGGACAAGTTATAAACTAAGGCCGAGCATACATAACTAATAATAAGTCTCCATGCCATGATTTGGGAGCTGGTTGGTGGCCCAAAAGAAAGCCTGCTACACAACAGTCGTTCTAATATATACTGCCTGAACTGCTGTGGGTCATTAACCAGATTCCTCTACCTGGGCACCCCATTTTACAGATCTCTGGTCTAGCAAGAAGGTTTGTGAACCCCATGTTTGGCACTTACCCTTTGGTGCTTCATGAGAGATGCTGATTTTCAAATTATTCCTCTCCCTCATGACACTGCTGACCACCTCCTTGGTGGCATGCATTTCCTTGTGTTTCTATCTTTAATTGCAGAGTGAGAAATCTGCAGGTCAAGTCTGCCTTTGAGACTACATCTTGCTCCGTACTGACATCAAGGTGTGCTCTGGTGTTCACAATGGGCCCTCTGTAAACTTCCCACAGCAGTTATATGTGTGGTGTGGCATAAAGATTTCTGAGCAATTCATCATCAAGTTGAAAACCACACTAGATCAGTCAAAGGAAAATTTTTAAGTAAGGAAATATATATATATATATATATATATATATATATATATTATATATATATGACTAGATTCTTGAAGCTTCCTGTGCACCAAGAATAGAACAGATGACCCTCCCCCAGTTCCTGGAGCCTACATGTATTTGTCCAGATTTAGGTCAGCTGTGACTAAAGACCTGCAGTAACACTAGCTTGCCCACGACAGCTCACACATGAATGACTTTAGGAGGGTCATTTGAAGTGACAACTATGTTCTCTGAGGTCCCCAGGGACCCAGTGGAAAGGACCCTATCTTCACGATTCAGTGGGTAGAACTCTAGTCACTACATCTGTGTCTCCTGAAGCAAGATGAAGGAAGTAGAAAAAGAAACAGCCCACAGTTTGCTACATTACAAACTAACCAAGATTCTTATACTATGGCAACTATGTGCACAACTGAAAACAAAGCCAGCTACTGTCAGAGAATCACCAGGTACCAGCTATCCATCTCTTCCAAATTCTAAAAACAACCCCCAAGACCTCTGCATGCTCTGAAATTCAAGTGTGATTGCAATTTGGAGGCAGTTTTGCCCTAACCTCACCCTTAGGACATCACATTCTGCCTAGAAATAGCAACTGTTTCTGTGTCCTCTGGGAGAGGGTGGAATAGCCCTAGGTACAAGGAAAATGTGCACATGACACAGCTCATTAGCTCTGCTCAGGTCCTCCCAGAAGGGGCTGAATACAGAGCTCTGTTCATCCCTCTCCCCTATTTTCTCTCTTAGTCTCCATAGACAAATACTAAAGAGAACAAACAAAATATGATCCCTTCCTAAATATCTGAGACCAATCAAGGGGGACGCCTTCCCCCACTACTGTCCACCAACTGTTCCGTAGAAAACTTTGGAAAACAACAGACAAAGGAATTTAGGGCATGAAACTGCCAGAGAGCCCGGTGGGAAACACAACTCTGCATCATTGCTTCTTCTATCTGGCTGACAGCCTCTTGGTGTACTTCGTGACATCACCAGGAGGGATACAAAGCTCTTGTTCTGCCTGGAAGTGACATAATGTGGCTGTTAAACTCAAATATACAAAGGCTTCAAGAGAAGGAGGTGAGGACCAAGGGTAATTGGGAACCGTTCTGGTTTTACAGAGAAGTGTTTCTAACCATAGTCTAGAATGCTTGTCTTAGATTAAACTGCACCAATGGCACCAAAGGCTCAGGTCATCTAGAGCACACACAGCATTCTGGTAGGTTTTTAAATAGGGTCTGGTTTTTTTTGTTTGTTTAATTTCTTGGGGTGTTTTGTTTTGTTTTGTTTTGTTTGAGACAGGGTTTATCTGTGTAGCCCTGGCTGTCCAGGAACTGGCTCTGTAGACCAGGCTGGCCTCAAACTCGAGATCGGAGATCCGCCTGCCTCTGTCTCCCAAGTATTGGGATTAAAGGCATGCACCACCACTGCCTGGCTTAAAGTTGGGTCTGTTTTAAAGACAATTATAAGATCCTAGAATCTTTAGTGATTACTAGAAATTGCAGATAACAGGCGCTCCCCCACCCACACAATATGACTGGACGGGAAGTATGAGAGCACAGATCCACTGTGACTTTGCTCATTGGGCAGTTTCATCAGTCTCATCTTTAAAATTGTAGTCGCAGGCTAGGCTTCAAGTGTGTTTCCAATATATAGTTCTTGTCAGTGTGGATTACCAATTTTCAAATTGTCATTCAATGCTTTTTCTCTTTATAGACTAACAGTTTTTAAATTAGCAATGAAATCCACCCTTTAAGTATGTGATTTTTGCCAGGCGGTGGTGGCTCATGCCTTTAGTCCGAACACTTAGGAGGCAGAGACAGATGGATCTCCATGAATTGGAAGCCAACCTGGTTTACAGAGAGAGTTTTAGAACAGCCAGGGTTATTACACAGAGAAACCCCAGAAAAAAAAGTGATTTTTAAGGACAGGATAGGCTAGCCTAAAGAATTTTATATTGTGCTCAGTCATCAGCAGGCCACAGAAATGACGATCTCTTCCATTTTCCTTGATGAAAATCAAGAATATAAAAGCTCCTGTATCTATTTTATACACTTCTAAGACATGGTATCAAATATGACACCTCTTCTAAGAACTACACCCAAATGCTCATGTATAAATTCTTATTTCCCCACTCCTATTCTCCCAATATCCCCCAACACAGGCCTCCCTAATTCTGTGTGATTCTCTCTCTCTCTCTCTCTCTCTCTCTCTCTCTCTCTCTCTCTCTCTCTCTCTCTGTGTGTGTGTGTGTGTCTGTCTGTCTGTCTGTCTGTCTGTCTCTGTCTCTCTCTTCTCTCTCTGTCTCTGTCTCTCTATGTCTCTGTCTGTCTGTGTGTGTGTGTTGTCTGTCTCTCTGTCTCTGTCTCTCTCTCTGTCTCTCTGTCTCTGTGTATGTGTGTGTTTTCTGTCTCTCTGTCTCTGTCTCTCTGTCTGTCTCTGCTCTCTGTGTGTGTCTGTTTCTCTCTCTCCCTCTCTCTCTGTCTCTCTCTGTGTGTCTCTGTGTCACTGTCTCTCTCTGTCTCTCTCTGTCTCTCTCTCTCTCTGTCTCTCTCTCTCTCTCTCTCTCTCTCTCTCTCTCTCTCTGATGACCCACTAAGTCCAGACTCCAAGGAAAACTGACCACACTTCAAAGAGCAATAATCCCCCCTCTCCAACAACCACGCACTGCCCAAGACTCCTCAATAATGGGTAAGGCCTGGAGATCATCTACACTGAGATTTTTGCCACAGCTTCTGTGAGTCCATGGTTGCAACAGCCAAGTCATGACCAGAACACAGCACCCTATGGAACATCTCCCCATTCTCCAGCTCTTACATCCTTTCTGCCCTCTCTTGGGCTGTGCTTCCTGAGCCTTGGTGGTAGTGAGGTTAATCTAGATGTCTTATTAAGGGCAGAGCTGTTATGGGATTTCCCGCCCAGTTCCAAAGCCTCCTTGCCCCAAATGAACACTCAGACACTATGTTAATTATAAAACTGTTGGCCGGTGGCTTGAGCTTCTTATTGGCTAGTTCTGTCATAATTATTTACCCATATCTGTTAATCTATGTATTGCCATGAGCCTGTGACTTACCCATAATCCGGCATGTTACTCCTTCAGCAGCATGGCAACTCTGGTCGGCTCCTGCCTACTTTCCCAGAATTCTCCTCATCTCCTAGTCCTGTCTATCTTCCTGCCTCATTGACTGAACAGTGTTTTATTCATCAACCAATAGGAGAAACATATACAGAAGGACATCCCCATCATGGAGCTGACTCAGTCTCTTATTCTCCACACTTGGACCAGTTACGCATTTCTGCATTGGCTGCTGCCCACTCTAAAAGAAAAGTCTCTCTGCCCAAAGCTAAGAGGAGCCAAGTCTATGGTTATCAGCATTTATATTTAGAATGTAGTTTGATAGCAAGACTGCTTAGCAAAACAACAAAAGTAGATTCTAGGGCCTATGACATCCTCCACCCCCTTTTGACCAGGATTACAGTACCAGGAATGAAATTCGTCTCTGTGAAAAAGGTCTCAAATCCAATTAGAAATGTTTCCCCCGTAACAGTCATGCCACAATTGCAGCAGTTGGTACAGCTGGCCTGGCAGGTTGTATTTCAGCGTGTAGGGTCCAGTACTGGGTAAGACCACTGGTGTCTTTTCTCCCCTAGCAGCCTGGAGAGCACCTTCCAGAATTATGAATGCTGACCAGTCAGGAGGAAGTCTTCTAGTTAATTTGTGTGTAAAGGATAATGTTTTTTCTGCTGCCCAAAAGCAATTGCCCTAAAGGAAACACAACCTAAAGCCAATGCTAAATTCAATGCTAAATAAGAAAGAACCAATGTTCTAGCATCCAGGTGTGGTGATGCTTGTGTATTTTCAGAAAATGAACGATGTCCCAGATGGCTCCTGATCTGATGAATCCACCCAGGACATCCAGAGACCACCAGATGAATGAGACATCTGAAGGCAGACCAAAGACCAACCTATCAAGAGGAGCTATCCCAGGAGGAAGAGGAAGCTGGTAACTTGGAGAGATATCAGGACTTTAACTCATCAATCTGTGACTTTGAGGAAACAAAGACATTATATGACTGACTCCCAAAATGATGCTGTTTAATGACTACATTATATGTTAATTATCAACTTGTCTATGCAGAATCCAATTTTTTGATGGGGGGATAAAAGACACACCTGTGATAGGAGACAGTATGATATTGTTTTTGCCATGCTACTGATTGTTTATAAAGGTTTATGTGGAATAGGCTGCGTTACACCCATTTTGCTCAGTAAAGTTTTGCAACCAATCAATAGAATTAAGAAAGCTCTCCCCAAAACTTGCAATGATTAGTAAAACTATGAACATTACAGTAAAAATATTAGCAGAAATTAATCTAGAGATAGGTGAATTGAGGACCACAATTTTAGACTATCCATGGAGGCAATGCATTTTGCCATAGCCTCTATTACGGCCACAGTTTTTTCTTTTAAAAATTAGTAGGAAGGAGGAGATGTTGGGAGAACAAGTTTTTTGTTCAAAGATCCCTAGGGAATTGTTAAACATGCAGGATCCTCTCCTCAATAGGGGAGATAAAATACTTGTTTTCATGCTCAGAAATCTGCGAGTGGACTTTGTTAATGACCTGGAAACCCTTTGCTATCTGTGGAGACAGACCTCACCCACCATGTGTTATAGAGGCAGACTTCATCTTAGATGTTTATCCCAGACTTTTCCCTCCCTAGACCTTTATCTTTAGCTACCCAAACTATTTTAAAATATGGTGATATGAATAAGAATGGCCTCATGTATTTGAATGCTTGGCCTATAAGGAGTGGCACTATTAGGCCTATAGTGTATGGCCTTGGAGTGGGTGTGGCCTTGTTAGAGTAGGTTTGACCATATTGGAGGAAGTGTGTCACTGTGGGGGTGGGCACTGAGGTCTCATATGCTCAAACTACACTCAGTATAGTTCACAAATCCTTCTACTGCTTGCAGATCAAGATGTTGAACTCTCTGTTCCTTCTCCAGAACCATTTCTGACTGCATACCACCATGATAATAATGGACTATACCTCTGAACTGTAGCCCAGCCCCAATTAAATGTTTTCCTTTATAGGAGTTGCTGTGGTCATGGTGTCGCTTCACAAAAATAAAACCGTAACTAAAACACCATCCATTGGGGGGGGGATGTCACATATATTTTATAGTCTGTTGACCTCTATGTTATATTGGTTAGAAACCACACTGGATTCTGGGTCTTACAGATACTGTCTTCATGGTCACATGTTTTTTGCAAAAGATTTCTACGTAGTCACACCCTAAGCTTTATTGTGCATCTGGACTTGGAATGACTGTTGCCTGGAAACCTTTCATGTGCTGGCAATGAACTGAAGGGACCAGCCCCCATTTTGGCAGCCGTAACAGCCTAACACGTGCTTATCTGACCTTGCCTTAGTCACTAGGAGGTCAGATGCCTGCCTCGTGGCAATGAACCAATCAGAAGTCAGCTGGTGGTGCTATGCTTTATGTCTCTGGGTGTGCTTTACGGGCAAGTGCACAGCAATGATTCGCAGAGCATAGCAATTGCCCCGGGAGGGCCTATGGGCCATAACAACCAGTTGACCAATCAACACAGGGCAAGCCTGGAGGCACACCAATCCTGAGCCTGTGCGTACCCCTAGACACTCCCCTTACGCTGCCCTATAAGATCTCTATGCTGTGGCTTCGCTGCGTCTTTCCTAGCCATCCGCCATGGTGGATGGATGAAAGGCCAGAGCTAACATGGGATTAGCTCATTAAACAGCTACAATAAAGCCTTGTGCTGTTTGCATCAAGCTTTCGACTCTGCCTGGTGATTGGGGTGGCCGTGGTCCTGGGACGAGATCCTGGGGGCCTGAGCCTCCAGGGGTCTTTCAGAACCACTTGGCATCAGACTCTCTGAGGTTTGATCCAGGTTTACAAGTCAATCTGAATGGAGTTTTCATTCTCACCTCTTTATGGCCCATTTTCCTGCCTGACACCTGCAGGGTCCCCCTCAAGTCAGTATTCCTTTTCCTTCTTCCATGTCACCTGTGTTCTACCATCCCTCTGTATATTGATGGACTGAGATGAGGTCTCTCTATGTAGACCGTGCTGACCTTGAATTCACAGAGTGCTGGGATTAAAGGTGCTCACTACTGTACCTGGCCCTTATTATTTTTTAAGTTGGGTCATGAGATAGTAGGTTTCCACATAGCTTTTCATACCCTTTTCCTTGAAATTAGTCCTCCTCTTCACCACCTAGTTTCCTATATTCCCATGCTCTTCCCTGCTTAAGCCTTTCTGTCCCCAGCTTTCCACATCGAGTCTTTCTTTTTACGTACAATCACCTATCATCCTCCTTTTTTGTGTCCCAAGGCTCCTTTTGAGTTGCCCGGCTTACGCTTATGCTCCAAGTTAAAAACACAAAACAAAAGATTTAAAGCTGGGGACTGCATATGAGAGAAGCATGCTGTTTATATTTTAGTGAGGGATTTCACTCAGTATAAATTTTTCTCATTACATCCATTTATCTGAAAATTTCATTTTCTACAGCTAAGTAATATTCCATTGTCTATATGAACCGTATTTTTCTTATACAGTCTCCTATTGATGGACATCTAGGTGGCTTCCAGTTCACAGGGATGAACAAAGCAGCAATGTGTGTGGATGTTCAAGTGTCTCTGTAGTGGGATTTAAGTCTGTGCATGTGTACTATGGCTCTATAGTATAATTTGAAGTCCAGTATGGTAATTCTGCCCCTTGCATCCTGTTTGTTCAAAGTGTTTTGGCTAGCCATGCGTTTTGTGCTGCTATATAAATTGTGACATTTTCCCCCTATGTCTATGAAGAATGGCTAGCGTAGGATGAAAATAAGGTTTAATTTTTTTTATTATCATGAGGGGCATATGCACAGAGTTGCACGTGTGTAAAGGTCAGGGAACAACTTTGTGGAGTTGGTGCTCTCCTTTCACCTATATGTGGGTTTCAGAAATTGCTTCTGAGCCACCCTCTGAACCAACTCACAGTTCCCTTTGGTGTTATTTTAATTTGAAAATGTTTTAAGAAGTCAACAACAACAAAAAAATTCACCCATGGCTTTAAGGAAAGTTGATGTGATCCTCTTTAAAAGTTACTTTGGAGTTGTTCAGAGTTACAACTCCAAGAAATCATCTAGAATGCCATGAATTCAAATAAGATTACCCAAAGGCAGCGGAGGGAGGCAGAAGCAGGCGGATCTCTGTGAGTTCGAGACCAGCCTGGTCTACAGAGTGAGTTCCAGGAAAACCTCCAAAGCTACACAGAGAAACCCTGTCTCAAAATGCCACCCCCCCCAAAAAAAAAGATTACCCAAAGGTTAATAATCCATACTTCAAAATTTCAAACTGAATTATGATGGCAAGGGACACTCTTTGTTTCTTGCTTGTGTGAGGTTTTGGGGTTTTGTTTTGTTTTGTTTTTTGGGTTTTTTTGTTTGTTTGTTCGTTTTTTGTTTTTTTTGAAGTGTTGCTCCATGTTACCCATTCCATCCCTTGAACTTCTGATCTTCCTACACTGGCATCACCACACCTCACCATGCTGTTTTACAATGGAAAATTTATACTCCATTCACTTGAGATTTCCCCATCAGAAATTCCAATGACTTTGCTTACATTAAAAGATGAAAATATTGTGAAAACATTTTACATAGTTAAAAGCATTATTTCCATTAACTTTATTGAGATATATACTATATACACAACATAGACCATTTGAACCATTTGGCTCGTTGTGTTTTGGTGTAGTTGTAGTACCACTAGAGTAATTTTAGAAAAATTTATGAACCCCCAAAGATACTGTGCATCCATCAGCAGTAATTTTAACTTCTAACAGTTACGGTCTTGGACCACTTATCTACCATCTGTCCACAAATTTATATATTCTATAATTTCATATCCATATCCAAATGACATGTGGCCTTTTCTGTCTGCCTCCTCTCACTCAGAACAGTGTCCTAACTCAGCATCATGTCACAACATGTGTCAATTATCTCACGTGGCTGAAAATTGTCAACTTCGAGTATATATGCCACTTTTTGTTGATCTGCCAAGGCAATCTGGGTTGTCAATTTGGGTTTATTATGAATAATTCTACTATCAACATTTTGTACAAATTTTTGTTATACAAGGCAAAAAGTCAAACAAGAACTCTTTTAGTAGTAAGTACATATTCACTGAACTTTTCTCATAGAAGTACATCCAGAGGTATAGAAAACACATTCCTAAAATCTCACCAATAGAAGCATGAGGTAGAAAGATATAGAGAAGAGATTTTGTAGACCGTTATCATCATCATTTGTATCTCAGAACAATCTCTTTGGATTTTAGGAGTGAATTATACTGAAATTAGATGCTAATATGCGTGGCAAAATGCAGAAGGCTAAATCACAGTTTACTGATGTGGGGTCCTGCCAAGCTTTGCCATTCTTTCAGAGGAGGGTTTCCCTGGGCAACCAGCTTTCGCAGGTAGTCACTGGGCTCCAGTTGGGGAATATCAGGGTTTTGTTTGTAATATTTCTGCAATTTCTCTAGAATTGTGGGCAAGCCAACTGAGGCAGCATAGTACATGGGCCCTCCCAAGTGCCTTGGCCACCCATACCCATTCAAGTAGATGACGTCAATGTGCTCTGGGCTAGCAGCCATCCCCTCCCCTAAGATACGGAATGCTTCGTTGATAAGGGCATACATGCAACGCTCCAGGATCTCCTCCTTGCTGATGAAGTGCTGCTCAATGTGATGGGTTGCTCTATACTGTGACAGGAATGTGGAAAGCCAGGGATCAGGTTTATGAATCCGACCCAATGGTTTGTCATATTGGTACCAACCCTTACCTGTTTTCTGACCAAATCGCCCATATTCACAGAGCAGATCAGGGAGTGGGGAGTATCTGCTATTGCCTCGCTTACGGGCAGGAGTTCCTGGTGGCAATGAAGGTCCAGTAAGGCCTTGCCCTTTGCGAATTTTCCAACCCACATCTAGCCCTGCCAGGTCAGACACTCTAAAGGGTCCCATTCTAAAACCAAACTCTTCGATGGCCCCATCTATATCCTCTGGCTTACTGCCTTCCTCTAACAGGAAGTACGTCTGGCTGTAATAGGGACTCAGCATTCGATTCCCAACAAATCCATGGCAGTTACCTACAACGACCCCGATCTTTCCAATCTTTTTTGATAAGTTCATAACAGTGGCAATGGTAGCAGGGGAAGAGTATCGGCTTGGAATAACCTCTAGCAACTTCATGATGTGAGCTGGTGAGAAGAAGTGAGTGCCAATCACCAGGTGAGGGCAGTCCGTGGCAGAGGCAATCTCATCCACATTCAGGGCTGAAGTATTGGTACACAGAAAGGCTCCTGGCTTGCACAGGGCTGACAGTTCAGCAAAGACCTGTTTCTTCAGGTTCATATCTTCAAACACGGCTTCAACCACTAGATCCACACTTGACAGCTCCTTCGTGGATGAGGAGAACCTAAGTTTAGGTCTTGCTGAAGCTTGGCCACTCTGCTGCATTTTGGATGCTTCCTTTTCCAAGGTGGCAGTTATCATCTTCCTTGCACTATCTAGCTGTTTCAGGTCCGACTCTACAGCAACCACGGGGAACCCAGCCCTTACAAAAGAAATGGCAATGCCCCGGCCCATTGTTCCCAAGCCTATGGATAAGAACAAAGGAAAGAAAACATGATTTGTTGAACAGGTGGACACTGGTACAAGGCATCTGTGGAAAGTGGCCCTTTAAAAGATTGACCATGGGGCTGGAGAGATGACTCAGATGGCTCTTCCAGAGGTCCCGAGTTCAATTCCCAGCACCCACATGGTGGCTCACAACCATCTATAATGAGATCTCGTGTCCTCTTCTGGCATTCAGGCATACATGCAGACAGAACACTATAATAAATAAATCTTAAAAAAAAAACATAAATAAAAGATTGACCCAAGCTGGGCGTTGGTGGCGCACACCTTTAATCCCAGCACTCGGGAGGCAGAGGCAGGTGGATCTCTGTGAGTTCGAGACCAGCCTGGTCTACAAGAGCTAGTTCCAGGACAGCCTCCAAAGCCACAGAGAAACCCTGTCTTGAAAAACCAAAAAAAAAAAAAAAGATTGACCTAAGTATAGTGCTGCTATTGTCACAGTGTGCGCTGATCGTGCATGAGGCCCTGTTGCTGTCACAGTGTGTGCTGATCAAGCATGAAGCCCTGGCTTCTGATCCCAGTACCAAAGATGAGTAAGAACACTGGGGTTGGGCAGTGAACATAAATGTTCTGAAGTGCTCCAGTGAAAATAAAAATCAGTAGGATTCATATTCATATATACACGCAAGATATTAAAACTAGTGAACAAGCCCAGGAAGGCTTCAGGATATAAAATCTGTATATAAAAGCCACTGGCTTCTCTTTAATATTTATTTTTCTGTGTGTATACGTCACAGATGTCAGAAGAAGGAAACGGGTATCCTCTTCTGTCACTGTCTGCCTCTTCCTTTTGAAACAGGGTCCTCTTTCTTAAGAGGGTGGGTACTTGTGTATTTTAACCTAGTCTGGAAGCCAGCAAGCCCCAGTGACCCTCCTGCCTTTGTCCCCCTTGGAGCTGGGGTTACATGGGTGCTGGGGTCTAAATCCTGATGTTTCAAACAGGTATCTTAACTGATGAGCTATTTCTCCAGCCCCAAATACATCCCCGCAGATTAGCAATGAACAATCTGTATGAAAATAAGAAAATAATTCTACCTACAATAACACCAAAAAGAATAATACACTGAAAGGGATACACTTAACAAAGAGGACTTCTGGACTAGAACTAATGAAACACTATTGAAAAAAATTAAAGAATGGCCAGGGTATTTAGTTCTCGGTGTTAAAGTGCTTGCCTAGCATGCACAAGGCCCTGAGTTTGACACCTAACATTGATAACAAGAAAAAAATAAAGAAAGAAGGAAGGAAGGAAAGGGGGAGAGGGAGGGAAAGAAAGAAAAGGAATCAAAGAAGACCTAAGTAAGTCAAAAGACATCCACTGTTCACAAACAAGGAAAAATTTAATATTGGTAAGATGAAATATCAAACTGATCTGTAAAACCAATGCAAACTCTGTGCCATCATGTTTTTTTGCATAAATTAACAGTGGATTCTACAATTCATACAGAAATGCAAGAAGCCTAGGAGAGTCAAAACACTGTTTTAAAAAATGATTTCAATGGTTCTGACAGAACTGAAGTATTCAAGGCAGATGGAGTCGACTGAGAGTCTAAAATTAACTCTGGGCTTACGGCCCATGTGGGCACAGGACTGCTACTGTTGAAAGATCCCTAGGGCTGACCCTCAGGATGGAGAGAGTTCATGTATTCTGGCAAGTACATGAATTAACAAGAGCTAACATGAGCACTAAGTTCAACAAAGAACTTAATAGCCCCAAGCGAGTGACATTTGAAGTGTGCTGTGGTTTTTGTACACAACAGTGCAGTTGTGCATATGAACTGACAACCTGTCTGACAGTGCACACAAGTCCTGCACAAGATCAAGCAGACAAAAATCCCAACATAAAGGGGGAGGGGCAGGAAGTGCGACCCCCAGATGAGGGGCTATTGGCCATTGATGGCTGTTGGCAGAGGGAGAGTCGGCTTTCTTTAAGGATGAGCCCACCCTCCCAAGAGGCTACCCGTGTCACAGTACATGGCCTCACACCCATGCACATACTAGCAGCACTAAGAAACCTCTGTGATTTAAAAAAAGAGTGAGAACACATGGAATTGGGGAAAACAGTGGTGGGAGGAGGCTATGGGGGAAATTGAAGGAAAAGGAACAAGGGAGGGGACTTGATCCAAATTTCACATGTATGAAATTCTCAATTGATGAAAAGAAATACACAGGTGTGAAGAATGTACTTACCAAGAACTCCAACTGAGGAGACTGGCTGAGCAGACGCTGTTTTCCAAGATGCTCCAGAGGGAGTGGACCACTTATTTGCAGACTTTTCAGCAAAAAAGGCATACTGCAGGGCTCTAGCCTGTCCCGATGCCCGAAGGTACATAAACAGCTTTTCTTCTTCCTTAATGCCCACTTCATAGGGGTGCTTCACAGAGGCCTGGACTGAACGGACACAAGTCTCTGGAGCCAACCGGCCAGGGAACTGCTTTCGTACTTTGGTGATGGCTTCTGCGAAAATTCTGTCCATGTTGGGCAAGCTTGGAACTGGCTTATTTAAGATTCTGCGGGGTTCTATGGGTTTATCTAAAAGGAATTGCAAAAGATCAGAGCACTGCAAGTATAATACAAAGGCAACAGGACCCCACCACAGCTGAACAATAGTGCATGGTTCCAATGACCCAACTAGACACTCTGTGTTATTATTTAAGGAAACACTAATTCCCATATCTGCTATCTTAGTAATTTCAGACCATAAGTAAAATTTAGAAGATCTAAAGTATTAAGCTACTAATCCAGGCATGAAATGTACATTCTCTTTTTATTCTGCGGTCAAGACAACTTTATAGTAGATTAAATATTAATCTGTTGGTCCAAATATGCCAGTTCTTAGTTAATATCATATATTCAAAAATATTCACTTTCTTTTCTTAACAATGACAAAACCATTTTTGAGGGGGGGATTCCAGACAGGATTTCTCTGTGTAACCGTCCTGACTAGGCTGATCTCAAACTCATTGAGATCTGTCTGCCTCTGCCTCCCAAGTGCTGGGATGAAAGGTGTGTGTCACCACCACGGGGCTACAAAATCTTTAAAATACATAGCAGGTGGGAAGCAATATGATGCAATGATTGGTGACAGAAGATAATTGAAAGTTCATTGGTAAATTCTTTCAATAGAGTGAACTGATTTTCAGGACAGGAGGGAAGACAGTCAACCGGGGGAGGTGGGGGGGAGGAAGTCTTTTTCCCCAAAAGGACATGGAATAACTGTATACACAGGTACTAAGTAAATGAACTGTCCCTTGTGAAGCACGCACCTCCAAATGAATCATCATTCTACTGAACTCCTAACATATAAAATTTTCTAGGAAAATAAAACAAAACAAAGGAACAATCTCTGTGACCTTGAGTTAGTTACTAGAACCTTATGGTTCTGTAATTTTATCAAATGATCCAATAAAATGGTTTAAAAAATCAGGCAAAAATACAACAAATTAGTTACCAAAACTCACTACCACAAAATGTGGTCTAAAAAGGGTTGCCATCTCAAGAATGAACCGTTATGGCAAAAATGTACACCTAAGAGAGTTAGATGGAGAACCTGCCGGAGCTTATAACATATGACCATTACAGAAGAACACAGAGCATGACAGTCGTGTGCTGAGCATCCTCCAAGGCAGCCAGTGAACGGCCTGGGTAGCACCATGGGCTTCTGCAGGCTCATCCCGTTTTTCTCAGCCAAATGCCAAGACCATGACTCGAATACACAAATATTAAGTACTTGTAGCTGTGAGAAGGGCTTTAAGAGAACACCATCTTGTAGGACGTAAAGAGCACTTTCCAGCACAGCATGCAGACAGGGGTTAGCAGTGTGTGGCTCCTCCTCACCCTGCTCCTTTGGAGAACCAGGAGCTACAGCCATCACTTAGTTATTCAATACATTAGCCCAGTCCTCAGGGCAGGGGAGGCCGAGGAAGATGAGGAGACCTGTGCAGTCTACAGTTGGTGTTATTCATGGATGACGAAAGAAGACAGTGTGGATAGAAGAGAGGACAGGAAGAGAACATGTTGGGGGGAGGGGGGCAAGTGGAAGAGAAAGGAGGATGGATGTCAGGGCTGTGGCCTCACCCATGCAGGACACTGCAGCCCGGGAGTGCTATCCTTGAAGCTGCTATTGCCCCCCCCTCCAAGACTAGAACTGCCTCCTAAAGCCACTGCACACTTGATTTCTTTCAAAAGTTTAAGGTCAGATGGCTATTTCCCCATCACAGATGCAGTTTAACTGTTTTAAGGACATAGACAGGATGTGACAATCTGAAAGACGTTAGCATTTGACTTTGATGCACACAGTCTTATGGAGGTCCAGGAGTGGATCTCAGCCCTGGGAGTTACTTCTGGAGGACAGCTGCGGTTTCTGGCTAGTCCATCCAGACACCGAGGTGAAAAACCTCGCCCACAGAGTGCGCAGGCAGTGATGGGCAGTGGGCAACACTGGCCAGCTCAGCATCGGCTGCTGGGGAAAATAGGAAGGCTGGGATGAAACAGCGACTCCAACAGGCTTGCAATCACTTCTACCCTAGGGTCTACTCACAAGTTTTGACAAAACAGTGGGTGGTACTTCAGAAGGGGCACAAATGTGGTACTCTCACCTACGCCCTTCGGCCAATCTGTCAGTCTGGCTAACGAGGCCCAATGCTCACATAAATTGCTTCCTCAGACACGAAAGACTACTTTCTTCTTACCCTGAGCCAGTGTGCTGCACCCACAACCGCCCATCATCAGTTTCAGGAAGGCCACTCATGGGTGGGTGGCACACCAAGAGGAAGCCTCCTATATGGGACAGGGTCACTCAAAGTAAAAATAAATTACAAAGGGAAAATGTTAAAATAAGAGCAAGACCAAGGAAAATGCTAAGAATTCTTAAGAGCCACAATAAATAACAGAAACAAAAGTCTTTGAACAGAAACAGAATTGTTAAAAGTGGACCAAACATCCAGGGCGAAGGACCCAAGCTTGTCACACAGACAAGAACAGAGCGTCAGAGGGAAGCATGCTGGTGTACGCCTATTACCCCAGAACTTGAGACAGTGAGACAGGAGGATTGAGTATTTGGCCATCCTGGTCTAAAGACTCTGCCTCCAGAACAAAAACCAGGGGCTGCAGAAATGGCTCAGTGGTTAAACGGCTCAGCGGTTAAGAGTGCTTGCTGCTCTTCCAGAGGACCAGAGTTTTGCTCCCAGCACCTGTGTAGAGTGGTTCACAACCACCTGTAACTCCAGTTCCAGGGAATCCGATGCCTTCTTTGGCCTCTAAAGGCACTGCTCTCATTTACACAAACCCATACAGATATACACATAATACAAAATGTAAAATAAAAACCTTTAAACCCCAAACCCACAAATGAGCCAGCCCCCCAGAGAATCCACTCCTGAGCTGAGACTCGTAGATGGACACTCTGTGTGCCCAGCACTCATGTTTAGGGTTTAAGGTTTTGTTTGTTAGGAAGATGAAAATGCTAATGAGCTTCCATAGTCAACTCTCCAGGATGCAGTGTTAGGTTTGTAGAGAAAACGCACACCATGGGCGCAAGAGTGCCTCAACTCCTTCTGATCACCACTTGCTCTAAAATAATGCTACAGTGGGAACAACTCTCCTCACTCTCCCGAGGGGAAAAAGATGAAACCTTTACATCTTTTCTTTTTGGCTTTTCAATTCAACATTTGAGTAGTGGATGTAGCAATAGGCTGCAGGCTATGTGATAGAAAACCCCAACATAGTCAAGCTGGAGAACTGTTGCTGTGCATCAAAACTAGCTTCAAAAATAGTAAATTCCCACCCGTGTATAAACACACATTTAACATCGTGTTAGTTGTTTATGAACCTGACCATCAAGGCAATCCACCAATTTTGTTTTGTCAAATGGTTATATACTAATATCTACATTCAAGAGCAAACGAGAGAGGAAGCAGGGAAGCATAAAAAGAAGTATAAGACCTCAAATAAAATGGAGAGTAGGCATCACTAACTGGTGTGCTTTGTGAGATAGTAAGTCACAAATAGAAAGATGCTCTGAGTCAGGCCTTTATTGCTGCCCAGCTTTTCTACTGTTCCCCTATTACATCTACCTTTAACAAGGAGGAAACTGGATCTCACATAGCCAAGAACAGTGTTCTATCCTCCTGGCTCCACCCCAGAGAGCTGGGATTACAGGAGTGTGCTAACACCCACAGTTTTATGACTGCTGGGATTGAACCCAGGGGACCCCTACATGTGAGGTAAGCACACTATCACCCCTAACCTGAAATAGTGAGATTCAAATGGTTGTGCTCAGGGAAAACAAACAAAAAAATAACAGCAATTTAAAAGTTCTAGTATTTTCTGTGGGATTCTATTCACTGAAGCCCAAAATAGACATGGTGGATGTGTTTGGTTGTAGCAAGGACTAAAACACTGAGATCCCAACCAGCATGGCCTTTGCTTTCTCAGAATGTGCCCAAAAGTCAACTAATTTTGTGGAGCTCTTCCTTTTTAGAGGCAAGAAAATCCATAGAAGAGTTATTGTGGTTCAAGTGGCTAAATGGAGAATAAAACCCATGCCCCTGATGTCCAGCCAGAGGCCATTTCTGTATCAGACTAAACCCACCAACACACTGGGTAGGCCTCTCTTTTTCCTCTGGGTAAATTCAGTAGTTTGGATGGTGGAAAAGAGCAATATTTTCAATTGTTTTATTTTAGTATTATTGTGTGTATACAGATGGACACATGTGTCCTGGTATGTGTGTGAGGAAAATGTATGTCTTCAAAGATTGGTGAAGATCCAGGGTGGTAACAACCTAACTGTCCACCAGATGCTGAAGAAATTATGGCTCAGTCATATGGAACAGATTTCAGTAACGGAAAGTAGTCAATTATTACTACATCAGACAACAGATGATTCTCAAAAAACACACTAAGTGAAAGAAGCCATGCAGAGGCCACACTACAGCTATATGAAATTCTCCAAACAGAAAACCACATTATCTTTAAGTTGGCAAATGTCTACTGAATGGCCAAACAAAATGGAGAGCATCTACCAGAAGGAGCCAATACTTTTTGAGATGAAAAGTGTATTGCCTACACTGTAGGAGAAATCACACAACTATTACCAACACTCACCAAACTCTATACTTAAATGGGTGAATTTCGCTGTGCATAAAGGAACATTGGGGAAGCTCAGGGAACATTCTAACTGTTCTTCATCTGGATTGCTACTTAAATGGAGAATTGCAAATAAAGTCAATATGATCTATACAATGAGGAAATACATAAAACAAAAATGCAAACATATCCAAAAATTAGAAATATCTGGGCAAACTAGTGTAGCCTAAGCTAAGAAAAAAATAATAAGTAAAACAAGGGCTGGTAACATATCTCTGTCACACATGTGCCAAGCCCAGAGTTCAATTCCAAATGGTCCTCTCCACAAAACAACACACAAACAAACAAGCAGACAAACAGAAAACCATACCACAATAAAAACAAAACCTGGGTAGTAACCTGGTTTGTGAAAAGCTCTTTTTCATTTGTCATTATCTCCTTACAATTTTTGTATCTACTCATATGAATTCTAACTAGCCGTAAGTAAATTTTTACTGTTTTTTTTTTTTTCTCTCTCTCTCTTGGAATTGGAATCAAACCCACAGTTTCACTAAGCTAGTTCCTATCCCCCAAGCAGATCCTCACGGCTGAAACATTTGTACATCACAGGCATGTTTTCTCATCTCCATCCTCTCTTCAGGACCAAAATGTAAAACAGTCACGTTTAACTGTCTGAAGCCAGACCCATAGGCTACTTAAGTTTTAAGGCAGACGATGCCTTGACGTTGGGGTGCCACCTAGTGGACAAACTCCATAATGTTGCTGAGACTGGCCATCATCTTGTTTTATTAACTTTCAAATTTAATGTTTAGAATTAACTTTAAAAGCTGAAGGGAGTAAACACCTCCAGACCATACGTAATAGACCTTGGTCCTTATCCTCTGCTGGAAGTAACTCAGCTCTCAGAACAGAATCCTCACCTTTGTAGTGTGAGTGCTACATCCACACTGAAACCCCAACTAGCTGGGGCATAGAAAAGATTCTGGGGAAAAAAAAAAAGTCGCTGTCAGAGGTGGCTAACGGTTTTTCACAGGCATGTCTTGGAATGACCTGGAACTTTCTCTGTCACCAAGCAGAGACTAGCACACACTCCATTCTGCCTGGAGCCCAGCAATCCTCCTAAGTGTTTTCTTAGGCAAGTTTTAGCTTGTCCCTGCTCAGTTAGAGTATGCAGCCTCCCTTAACTTTCCCCCAGAGGTTACTTGAATGGTTTTTGCTTCTACCGTGATTTCTTGCAGGAAGGCTTTTGGGAACTGACTCTGCACTCGTCTCCCGGAGTTTATGCCACCAGTCCCACTTTTCTTTTTTTTTTCCAGCATAAAGGCAACAGTTTTTAAGTAACCCCTCCCCCAAAGCAAAACAAACGAAAAAATATAACAATTCTGTAGGCGAGTGCTAAAGGGACACTTGAAGGAACACCACTGGTCTGCATGCCCAGCAGGGACAGAACTCACTTGTCCAAGACAGAAACTCCAGAGGTCATGGCCTCTGGAAACACCTTGCAGGTCCCATCCTCTAGTGCATAAGCTACATGATTGTCCCCGTGTTTCAACTTAATTCTATGTTTCAACCAGAAAAAACACTCATGGGGCATGACACCCCCCAAAGTACAGCAGAACAAATTCTAAATAGTTTCCTTAAAACTTTAGCAAACATCAGTTCCACTCCCAGAAGCAATCACTTCGTTTCCTTTTTGGCTTTCGGAAGACCTCAGGTATAGACTCTTGGCATGCATACCTTTTCTCCATTTTTTGGAGAACGCCTTCCTTTTTGTTACACCGTTAACAAAACACCACCTAAAATGATGTTCTCTTCATTGCCTAATACAACATTACAACATACCATGGAGTTTAAGCCAGATCAATACAGCATTTAAAGCTTGGCTACATTGTACTACATGGATGCCCCATTAGCTTTTTAAGGAGTTCCCTCCTTAGAAAGCACATTTAGCTTATTCCCAATCTTGTGCTATTGTTTTAAATTATTGTTTACCCATAATCTTCTGGGCAAATCTGACAGCTTCTTCTACTGGGTCTGATGTCACAACTTCATCCAGAATGCCCAATTTGAGGGCTTCACCTGCTAAAATATGTCTTCCTGAAACAAAAGAAAAGAAAAGAAACCAGTGAACAATGTGGGGATGAACCAGGGCTTGCTCTCTCTGGAGGGGAAGGGGGCCGTTCCTGGATATACCCATTAGTAAGTAAAATGCATGAGATCAGCCTGACTACTGTAGTTGATGTTTTGTGTTTTGAGACAGGGTCTCACTGTAAGGATTCAGGCTTTATGCTGGCCTGCCCCTATCACCCTACAGAATGCACTCAGGCAGTATTTTGGTCAGCCCAGCATTCCATGACTACTTGCCTGCGTGCAGATGCAAAGGACCCCTTTAAAAGACAGACCCCGCCCACTTATGAGCTCTTTCCCTCTCTCTTCCCCACTCTCCCACTCTCTTCCCCGCTATTTCCCTGGCCAGACAGTACTTTTCCTGTCTCCCTCTTCTCTTCTGTCTTCTCTGTGCTCTTTACCTCTTTTCTCTTTTCTTCTCCCTCCCTCCCCTTTCTAATAAAACTTCTCACTTAAGCACTGTCTGCCTGGTGTGTCTGTCCCTCCGCCCCGGTCACGTTCGCCTGCCATGGAATCGGACAAGGTACCCACACGCCGTATCCTAACACTCACTATGTAGCTCAGGCTGGCCATGAACTCAATACACAGACCAGGCTGGTCTCAAACTCAGAGATCCACCTCCCTCTGTCTCCTGAGTACTGGGATTAAAGGTGTGTTCCACCCTGCTAGGACTGGGCTATAGTGGTTGAACATCAATACAAATGTAGCCAGGACACTTAAATTCAAGCTGTAGCTCTAATTCTTATTATTAGAGAAACCATAGGGAACTGTACGAGAAATCAAATTCCATGCCTGATAAATGGAAGTAATTATGTTTACTATAGTAATTCTGAGTATTAGATAAAAGAAAAGTGGTCTTTTTAGATACTTAGAGAAATATAGAACCCTGCAAGTCTCTGCAGATGTGTATGAACTGGTTGAGATTTGGACTGTGATAGAAGTGGTAGCCACAGATAGACAGGGCTATCTACCGTATGCCTACCACATACCAGGAACTGTATTGATCCAGAGACAGTCCCCAAATACAGAACTAGTTGGCTGAACAGAGAAACCTTAATAAAGGCCCAGTTCTGCTCCAAACGACTATGGAGCAAACACAGCCCTGCATGCTGAACCCAAAGCCTGCCCCCTGGCTTTGTTTTTTCCTGGATCACGAACAGTGTAGGCTGGACCTCAGTCTAGCAGGCTGTAACCCCAAAGCGCTGGAAGATGAGACCCCAAAGTGACTGGAGCAGAGCCGGCCTCTCACATGTTCAATTACGGCATGTGTCTTTCCAGATTTCTCCAAGAATTTTTCTCAAACTTAACATTTCGATGTCTTCATGGAACCTTTCTGAGATGTCATTTTAAAGCCAACCCGGGCCACCAAATCACACTGTCCACTGAAAAAGACAGGTGTGTGATTCCTGCGCCAGTTTACTTGCTGATTCACAGGGGCCTTTGCCATGCAAATCAAAACTTGTCAATCTCAGAGATTATGCTTCTTTCTCGTGATGCTACAATAACAGCATCTTATGAATCAGCGCTGTGGGCAAAGACCTTCACTTCTCTTTGTTACAGAAGTCGTTTTATTTTTTTCTTCCTGATTTATCTCAAGGTACTCTTGCCTTCCTGACGAATTTCTTCAATTTCCTCATAAGCTTAATTCTGCAGACTTTAGGGCTTGTAAATTCAGTTCTCGACACTGTTACTCTCTCATATATTTTGTGCTTCTGCTTCCATTTTGTCTTTTGCTTTGCGCTTCTGTAGGATGCTGAATTACAAGCATTCTCTGAAGAAATCGAAATGACCTCAAATACCTCACAGGCTTTTGAAATATACTTGTCATTAAACAACGTGTAACTCGATTATTTGAGTGAATTTCAATTCAATACATCTAGTTCTTCTAATTTTCCTTTCACACACCTCATTTAAAAGAGCGAAGCTACTTTTAATTCATACACACTATTGGTTTCTATGTTTTCGTGTCGGGTTTTTATCAGAGCATATAAATCTCTATTATTGATTCTAAAAAAAATTCATCTTTTCACATTCTTAGAAGTTATGAAAGACTCCAAAGAGCTACTAGTTATGTAGGTGGTATCTGTCAATATTTCCATAGCAGAAATTAAAACTGGGAACCTTAGAAAGATTTCTGAATGAAATAATTTTCAGACGATGACCAATTCATGACATGTTAACACAACTTTTCGTTACAATAACTGAATTTTAAACCTTTGCTTGTTTACCGCTCATTCATCAAAACATCATCTGCAAGTAGGAGCCTCATCTTAGTTTTACTTACAAAAAGACAGCAATATCAGGCTAGAGCTAACGGATAGGGAGTTCGTACCATGTGTAAGGTCATTGTGGTACCTACACAATCTTCCCATCTCCGTCTCATGTGTGCTACTGGAAAGACCACCCACAGGCTCACGATGAACCACACTTGTTTGGAGTAAATACTTGTACATGACCCGTCTCTCAACCTCACCTCAATGGAAAGTCAAGTTCAGGTTGGTTCATAGTCCCCATGCAAAAAGAAAAACTTTCATTTGAACTATTACCACAATACCTTGAAAATGAATAATTCAATCATTGGTACCGAAACTTGAAAACTGAAAATTCTAGTTTTAATTCTTTTGGGTATTATGCCCCTCCCACCCTCCATCCCTCCGTCCCTCTGTCCCTCTGTCTCTCCCTTCCATGTAGCTAAGGCTGGCCCTGAACACACACACTATATAGCTGAAGATGAGCCTGAACTCCACATCTTCCTCCTCCTTTCCTGAGTGTTAGATTTTATAGTTGCCAGTTGTCACATCTGGTTTTATGCATTGCCAAGGAACCAACTGTGGTGGACAAAGCACGCTATCAACTGAGCTACACCCACAGCCCCAGACATTCAACTTTCTTTCTTTCTTTCTTTCTTTCTTTCTTTCTTTCTTTCTTTCTTTCTTTTTTTTTTTAAAGATTTTATTGTTTATTATGGATACAACATTCTGCTTCCATGTATATCTGCACACCAGTAGAGGGCACCAGATCTCATAGCGGATGGTTGTGAGCTGGGAATTGAACTCAGGACCTCTGGAAGAGCAGTCAGTGCTCTTAACCTCTGAGCCATCTCTCCAGCCCCAACATTCAACTTTCTAAACCACGTCTGATTAGTATGGTTCCTATATGAATATGTAGTCTATGAATAACATCGAATAACATAAACTGCAGTATGACCCCCAGAGGGGCCCTTTGCATGCACTTTTCCTTTAGAAGGCTCTCACAAGGGCTCTTCATGGAAACATTTGGAATGTGCTGAGGCAAACTCCTGTATCTGTTTTACAAATGACAAATCTGGTAGTCAGAGAAATTAAAATAGGCTCCTTAGAACCTGTGTGGGTAGTAAGTGGAAAAGACCAGACTATCAAGACACTGGCCTTGTTCTCCACATTGATCCAAGTCACAGCCAAGTTTTCTACTGACCTGAGGTAATTAAGTCGAGGGCAATGGGAACTCCAATAAGTCTGGGGAGAAGCTGGGTTCCTCTGGCACCAGGAAGAATTCCCAGTGTGACCTCTGGAAAGCCAATACGAGCCTACAAGACATTAAAGGCAGAAAGGTCCAGGACTTCCCACATCATAAGAAACAGCTTAATTGAAATCAGCAACAGTCTCTAGAGGGCACACCATGTCTGCTGTCTCCCACAATAACATTACCAGCAGAGCTGTGCCATTTGCATACATCCTTGCTTGGGCACACTTCTTTCTTTGACTCTATAAGTACCCCTCTCAGATAACAAAGTAGTCTTTGCATTTTCAGGGTCCCTGCAAGCATCAGAATGTGAAGACAAAACCCCGAGGCTGGGAGAGAACGATACAGAACTTCCCGTATCTCCACTCTACAAAGAATGTACACAACTTAACAATAAATGGACAACCAACTAATAATGGGCTGATTATCTGAATAAACAACACCCCAAAGAAAGGATACAAGTGGCAAATGACGCTCAGTATCATTAGCCATTGGAAATGTAAAACTAAGCTACAATGAAACACATGTGATGCCTGCCAGAGTGAACATAACAAAAACGGCAGGTGCTCATTTTGGCAGCACATGCACCCAAACTGGAACAATACAGGGCTGATTAGCATGAGAGCTGCCAAGGGTGACACACACGTTTGTAAAGCATTCCATATTTTTCAATAGGGGAACATTGGGGTTCAAATGTTTTGAAGGGGGAAATAGGAAAAATGGGGAGTTTTAATTAGGAATGGGTAAGGAGATTTAAAAAAAAAAACAGAATAAAGAGGGAGAAGGATAAACTAACAGCAAAGATGGCTGCAAAAGAGGCTCAGCAGTTAAGAGTGCTGGCTGTTCTTCCAAAGAACCCAGGTTCAATTCCCAGCATCCATATGGTAGCTCATAACTGTCTGTACCACCAGTTCCTGTGGATCTGACTCCTTCATAGAGACACACATGCAGGCCAAATGCCAACACACACACACACACACACACACACACACACACACAATGTATGAACAAGTCATAACGCATCATACTATTATCTCTCTACCAAAAATTACACATAACACATATGAATCTGTGTCTACGTGTACATATATAGTTTAAACGGTATTTTCCCATCTGGGCTGACAACGCTGCCCACAATAGTAACAGACAATTTTACAGAATCCCAACACCAAACACGAGAAGTCCCTGCTTGAGTTGCTCAGGATTGTTGAGAGACTCCCAAAACACTACAAAACATTGTGGTTACCTTTGGTTGCCTCCCAGAGGTGGAAGGAACGTCCATATTGCTGAAGACATCATGTACTTCAGACACAGGGCCCAGAGGCTGTGGAGCTGGAATTGACCTGAAAGCCTCCTCCCTGAGGACTTCCTTTCATGGTACCGCAAGCTTGCAAGGGAGGGAAGCAACTGACAATCCAGCTATGATACCCATGAACCATAACAAATATCATGGGTGCAGTAGTGGCACCCACACCTCCATGGTAACCAACAGCTCTCTAATTGAACTTAAAACCTGCTCAACAAAAGGGAGAACAAAAGGGTAGCCTACTACCAGGGCCAGTGACGTCATAGGGCAACCTACGACCATCACTTTAACAAAACAGCATAGTCCCTAACTACATCGTACATATTTGTCCTTCTACCCACATAAGTGTAGTCCTCACTACTCATCACAGAAACGTCTCTTTGTGCAGATGGAGACCAATGCAGGAAATCACAACCAATCAAAATGCAGAGTTGGGAAGCCCAGTCCCAATGGACACATCTACAAAAGAACGCTGGAATGTAGGGCTCAGGGAACACCGCGGAAGAGGCAGGCAGGAACCCAACAACCGAGCCCCAGCGCCCGAGATGCAAGAACCATCACCCATAAGTCAGCTGTTCAAAGTCATCAGCCTCAGGCCTGGCCCACCTTACAGTTTGCTCTGAGGACAAGCCCTGCCTTAACCCCACCCCTGGGAGCCTCTTACCTGTGCATTGGCAATCCGATAGTGACAGCCCAAGGCCAGCTCTAGGCCCCCTCCAAGAGCCACGCTTTGGATAGCAGCCACCAAGGGCTTCTTGCATCTCTGCATTTCGTCTACCACATCTCCCAGTCTGAGGCCAGGGGAGGGAGAACTGAAACTGTGAATATCGGCACCTAAAGACACAGAGAAGAGGAACTGGTTCAGAATGACAGGGCCTTTGTCACTAACACCAGGGTACGCAGCCAGTCTTAGAAGGCTAGGATGCCCTGGGGCTGAGAGGTGCTGTATCCTCAGACTGTATCCTCAGATAGAAGGAAAGGAGAGGAAAATCAAACCTTTACTGGAAACCATATAATCTTCCAAATTCTATGTTCCCATTTGGTAGTGAAGAGATATTTTTATTTTATTTTATTTTATTTAGAAACAGGGTTTCCCTATGTAGCTTTGGAGCCTATCCTGGAACTAGCTCTTGTAGACCAGGCTGGCCTCAAACTCACAGAGATCTGCCTGCCTCTGCCTCCCGAGTGCTGGGATTAAAGGTGTGTGACACCACTCCACTGCCCGGCTAACTTTGAGAAAATTTAAGAGCTCAGTAAAGGAACTAGATTCCTTACTCAGCCTGTCATTCTGAGAGTTAGTGCCTCTTGCTGTTCACCAGCCTAGTTTTTAAGAATGTCACCCTTTCCTCATGGAGAGCAAAAGTCAGTACAGTGTAAAAGCCACAGTTAAATGTAAACTTCTTATGAGTTATATCAGTAACCAACTTAGTATGTACACATTCCTGGAAAGCATTTTATTTACTTACTTACTTACTTACTTACTTTATTTATTTATTTATGGGTTTTTGAGACAGGGTTTCTCTGTATTGCTTTGGAGGCTGTCCTGGTACTCACCTGTAGACCAGGCTGGCCTCGAATTCACAGAGATCCACCTGCCTCTGCCTCCTGAGTGCTGAGATTAACGGAGTGCTAACACCTGGCTCTGAAAGCATTTTTAAATGACTTATTTATTTTTATTTTATAGGTTTGGAAATTTTGCCTTTGTGTTGTCTGTGTGCCTCATGCCTGCACTGCTTGTGGAAGCCAGAAGAGGGCAATGGATCCCCAGGAACTGGCGTTACAGAGGGCTGTGAATGGCCATCCCATCCCGATGTGAGTAGGAATCGAACCCAGGGCCTCCGTAAGAGCAGCCAGTGCTCTTAACCACTGAGCCATCTCCCTACCCCTGATGGATTTCTTAGGAGTCATAAAATTAACATAGCTTGTCTTTCTGGATTATAAAAATGATACAGGAAAAATGAAAATGGAAAACGTATACAAAAACAACAACAAAAATGAAGGACTGCCTAATTACACAGATATGAGGCTGCTGAATTCTAACTCCTCCCATAAATATGTAAATGGATTTGTGGCCTGACTGTGATAGTTACCCTTTCCGTCTCAATGGCTATCTGAGGTGACTTGAATGTCTTTAGAAACTTCAGTATGTCTTTCTAATGTGGAGAACACTGGGCAAAACCTTATTTTTTTGTCTTCACATGACAGTGTCGGTAATTCCTAGTGTTTCTACAGGGCATCATTTGTTCTTTGACATCAGTAAGTTTGGTGTAAACTTAAAAATGAATCTTTTGGGGGCTGAGAGTACAGCTCGATTGCAGAGTGCTGGTATAGCATGCAAAAGCCCTGTGTTCAGTCCACAGGACTGCAAAGGAATTTAAATTGAAAAGAATAATTTTGTGTTCAGAGTATTATCTACCTCCTTTCCCTCTTTTCTATCTGCTCCTCAGGGCATGGTGTGAATTCACCAGGCCGGCACGCATGGTCCCACATGCTGTCTCCTTTAAGTTTCCTGCCAATTCAATTACGTAGTATAATCCTCTGCATCACCAGTAAAAATTTAAAGTTTTGAGGTATTAAACTGATTGACCAAGACAGCAATTAAACTAAATTACAATTACTCGGTGGAATAGAGATCCCAACCCAGGTAGCCAGGCTACAAAGCCCACATCTCACTGTAGTCTTTTAATCACACAGTTGATAGTGTGGTCACAGAACTTCACAGAAACCAAAGGTCAGGGTGTAGCGATTTCAGTTTTTAGAGAAAGAAGTTAAATTTTGAATACTGGTTTAATGTCTAGAAGTTTTATTAGATTCCCTTCTGAATTACAATGAATTTCTGATGAATGATTATGCTAGTCCTGCAAACATTGCCGTATCTTTGGATAGTGAATTGTTTTTTTAATCTTCCTTCACAAGCCTTACACCACTGATTTATTTTTTCTTGTTCAGTAGCCTGGCAAAGGGTCTAAGTCCAAATGGGTGGAGCTCAGCCTTCTTTTCCTCTCGGGAGGAAAGCTTCCTACTCAGCATTTACTTGCTAGCTGTGGGTCTTGTAAACACCTTCAAATCTAGCTCAGTAAGGATTCTTATCTCCATGCTAACCGCTGTTGAATATAATTTCCCCTGCGTCTCTTGAAATACTCATATACTCTATCAATAACACTGATAGAGTGTCCTGGCATTCATATGTCTAAGTCAAGAATGGTTGCTACACCTTTTATATAACAGGAATTCCTGTTAGAAAACAGCAAGATTAGGGTTGGTCTATCCTTTTGACTGCTCACACTGACCTGGTCGGGTATCTGCTCACACTGCCCTGGTAGGGTACTGGTTTAAAGCTCAGATTAGTGTCAGCACAATCTGAGCCCGGTACTGTTGCTGCAACATCCACGGAGTATCTGTGAATATCATCTGACTTGGAAGCAGAGCCTTTGCAGATCTGTTCAAGTTCAGAAAAGGTGATACAGGGGCTGGAGAGATGGCTCAGCAGTTAAGAGCACTGGCTACTCTTCAGTTCCCAGAACCCACATGGCGGGCAGTTCATCACCATCTCTTAACTCCAGTTCTAGGTGATCTGATGCCCTCCTCTGGCCTCTGCTGGCAATTGCATGCGCATGGTACAGACATACATGCTGGCAAAACACTCACATACATAAAATGAAAATAATGATTTTTTTTTAAAGGAAAATATGTAGTACTTGGCAATGAGGAGCTATCTAAGATCAGGAAACTTCGATGTGGACCTGCTGGGAAGAACTCATGTGAGGACGGAAAGAGAGTGGGGAGTAATCCTCGAAAGGCAATGATTGACAGCACCAGCCACAGGAAGCCAGAAGGGACAGGCAAAGCTTCTCCCTAGACCCCGAAGGAAGAGGGGCTTCTGGTGTTACATCAGAAGGTTCCAGCCTCCAGAACAGAGGAACAGGAAACCTCTAGTATTTTAAAATAGACCAAGGACACTCAAGAGGCAGAGATGGGCAGATCTCTGTGAGTTTGAGGCCAGCCTGATCTATATAGCGAGCTCCAGAATAGCAGGAGATACATGGGGAAACCCTATCTCAAAATAAATAAATAAATAAATAAATAAATGAAAAAACAAAAACAGTTAATAGAAAGTTGTTACAGCAGCCTCAGGAGACTTATCCAAAGAAGGTTCCAGGTCCCTTCTCTCTCCTTCCTAAAATGTTTTCGCAAACTTGAAGTAGCATTAACTTTACATTTTTAGGACAGTTTGCCACCAGGGCTTAGAATTTACTTTGTGAGTTTTCTGATTGTAATTGAATTTATTTATTTTTTTCCTTTTTGAGTCATGGTGTTGTTAATGTAGCTCAGGCTATGGGAAACTCACTGTATAGTTTGGGGGGTCCTCCACCTTCTGAGTTGAGATTACAGACCTATAACACCACACCAGCTCTGGTCCTTCTGCTGTAGTGGTTACACAACTGTTTGGGCCTTGCTTCTCCTTGAGTCAGTTTTAGTAGGTATGTATTTTTTTAAATTCATATTTCAAGTATATTCAATGTTACCCATTTTAGTTTTCAGCTGTTTTAAAAAATTAATTAAATGTGCAAAATGCATTGTGATTACTCCTATCCTCACCCTGTCTTATGTCCCTGTCCCTGCAACATCCATTCTCTACAGTGTGGGAAGTCCCTTTCCCACAGTCACGTCTTTGTGTTTTGCTTTATGGCCCCTGAGTTTAGCCGGATCCATCTATATACCATTATCAATTCGAGGCTGGCGGCTAACAGTGAGTAGACAATTGAAGACACTGACTCCCCCTCTCCCAGCATCTACCAGGGGTCAACAGTTCAGTGGGAGTGGTAGGGACCCAAGTGCCCCTCCCCAGCCATAACTGTCTAAGGATAGGGCCCGTCATGTGCAGGTCCAGTATAAGTGGCTGTAGCCGCTGAGATTTGGTGACGGCAGTGACTGTGGCATGCCAGATAGTATTTTGTGGCCCTTCTCCTCACCTTCCAGCTCTTTTCTTTTGAAGCTGTCTCTCTGTATAACCTGAGCTGGCCTGGAGCACATTATATAGCCCAGGCTGGCCTTAAGTGCTGAGACTGTAAGAGTGTATCACCGACTTCCACAGTTCTCAAATTCACTGGCTTTGCTTTCTCTCTCTCTTCTTTAATTTTAATTTTATCTTATGTCTATGAGCGTCTTGCCTACATGCATGTCTGTGTGAGGGTATCGGACCCCTGGAACTGAAGTTACAGACAGTTGTGAGACAACACGCGGGTGCTGGGAATTGAACCCAGGTCCTATGGGAGAACAGCCAGTGCTCTGAACTGTTGAGTTTTCTCCAGCCCCTCTCTCTTTTTTATTTTTATTTTTTTGACTAATTTCTTCACAGGTTTCTCAAGTTTTCATTATTTTTACCAAAACAAACAAACAAAAAAAAAAAAACTCACCAACATCACATTATTGTTCCTTTTTAGCTGTCTGGGTTTTTTTTTTTTTTTTTTTTTTTTTTTTGGTTTTTCGAGACAGGGTTTCTCTGTGGCTTTGGAGGCTGTCCTGGAACTAGCTCTTGTAGACCAGGCTGGTCTCGAACTCACTGAGAACCACCTACCTCTGCCTCCCAAGTGCTGGGATCAAAGGCAGTGAGCTGTCTGTTTTCTATTTCACTAATTTTTCATCTTCATCATCTCCTTCTTCATTTGGTCACGAGTTACTGCTCGGTTTGTCAGTTGCAGTGTTCAGTGCTTAGCTTATTGTGATTTAGGCTTTTTCTTCCTCAGACCAACCCTTCAAAGCTATAAACTGCCTGCTAACTTTTATTTGAGCGGCACTCCACGCCCAGGTCAGATGTCTTTATTGTTGTTTAGGTCACTGCATTCTCTAAACTTCTTGATATTTTATAATTTATGTCTGACTCAAGGATTAAAAAGGAATTCAGTTTTCAGACAAAGGATAGGCTCTGCTTGTGTTTTTGCTATTGATTTGCAGTCTGGCTGGAAGAATTCTAAAAGAAGTTTACAGAGACAATCTCTGTGTACACTGGGAAGGTACCCAGGGCCTTGAAACCATGAAGCACTCCCCCACTGAACTATACCCCCCAATAGTTTTTTTTGAGATAGAGTTTCTCTGTGTAACAGCTCTGTCCTGGAACTCACAAAGATCCATCCACCTGCCTCTGCCTCCCGAGTGCTGGGATTGGAGGGATACACAACCATTTTCCAGCTATAGCCCAAGATTTTATGCTACAGTTCCCAACCTATTTTTTTTTTAAATACTGCCGATGTGTTTAAGAGGGTCCCTATTTAGAGATGTACCATCCTGCACAGGTCTGCTAATCAAACTAGGTCATTTCTGATACTTTGCTAAAAGCAAAAATTTCGGCTCAGGAACTTGCATCACATTCCAATTTTCACCTTAGCATCACACAGGAAATCAAGTTCTTGATGATCCTGAGGCCCCTTCGGGCCTCAGGATCATCACCTTGAGTGTTCAAGGTTCGAATTCTAATGAGAAAGCTGTTTCACAGCTGGTTTAAAATTGATGCATTATTTTAATCTTCCTCGGCCTTCTTCATCTGGATTTGCTAAACGTTACAATTTGTATGAGATCATTACCACTTTTTAAATCGGTAAACAATCTCTCTAGTGATGATCAGGCAAGGCAAGCTGTGATTATCGTGGCGGTAAACTTTTATATTGTTTCTTATCCTGGCTCTAGCGCCCGAGTATTTTCAGGTTTCCATTTACAAACACCGAATACCTGTGGTCTGGAGAATTCCCACGGCCCCTCATTTCCATGTGACTTCCGTCAAAGTGTTCAATATATTCATTTTCAGGGTGGGGAGAGAAAGAGGTACCATAAACTACACCGAATGATTCAACACCAGATACTTTGGCTAAGCTGTGCGTTGTCGTGTAGTGACCCAGCAGAGCGGTGCTGTGGTCCCTGTGGGGAAGGGCCGCCGGAAGGAACATGAACTTCGCTTCATGATTCCGTGAATAAAATGGCAAAATGTTTCCTAAACTTGTTCTGGGTACAGACACTGACAAGACTGCTCAGCCAGGGCATCTCATTTAATCCCATACAATGTCATTCAGCTACAAATTATGGCCCCTGATCTATAGGCAGAGAAAATAAGGTAAGGCTATCAAAGAGACTGGCCCAAGCTCACGCAGGGAGAAGGGACATGCGCAGAGCAGACACACAGCAAGTTTCCGGCAGTGGCCATCGGCCCTCAAGGCTGGAACGAAATGTTCTTCAGAGTCCAGTCCACACAAAAGAGACAAGGCCACAGTCCTGTCTGAGTCTCTCTTGGGAGAGGTGTCCCTTCACCCGTGATGTTTCTCACTCCTACTCTAGTGTCCCGGTCCATTACCCTCACCGGCTTCTGACCCGCAGGGACAGCAGATTCACTGTTGCCTGTGGTCTGGGCATATTTCTAGAGGTAATGGGAAAGATGTAGACAGCAATTACCTGCAGAGAAGATGCCATTTGACCCACAGATCACAACGGCTTTAATCGTATAGTCTGATCCAGCTTTCTGAAGGCCCTCTCTTATTCCGCTGATGACAGCTGGGCTAAAAGAAAAAAAGTCCATGAAGCAGATTAGTCACAATTATTTAATTTAATTCTATGATCTTACAGATTTTCTTTTACTAGTGATGGATAAAACAGTACAGGTTCTCACCACAGAACTTTCACTATTTGTTCAACAGATGAAATGTCTACTGTCACTTAAGTGCTGAGCTGATAAAATAAATCCACTTGAGCAGTTGTCACTTTCCTCCACTGCACTCTAACTTCAATCACGAAAAACATTAATAACCAGTTTCAAAAACATTGCACATGCTATCACAAGCACAGTGTTACCTGGTAAGTGTCCGCCACTCCCATGTAGAGTGTGCAGGATGAGTGCTGTAATAAAGCTGCAAAGAAGGCCGTGTAGAAGTTTGGAAGGGACACAATTTCCTTCAATTTACTTGCAAAACAGAAAAAGATAAAGGAAAGGCTGCCTAGGAAACAAGGTAGGGCTACTAGTCATTTCAAACATCCATTCCCCCTCACCTTCTTCAAAGTATTTACAACACCTGCTTCTTAGATGGCGTCATGGTGACTCAGAATAAGACTACATTTCCCAGAATGCTTTGCAGTACACTCCGCCCCATGAGCTAAGTTCTGTATCTTTAGAGAAAGATTTCTGGAAAAGAATGGACATTTTCCCCCTATATTTCTTTCCTTCCTACTCCTGGCAAGAATGCAGATGAGATGGATAGACGGAGCTACTCTCCTTGTACCAATAGGTAGAAGATATGTAGAAAGCTGGCAGGCAAGCACTGACGATTAGCAAGCAGCTGTATCCTGGACACTGCTGTGAGAGAAGTTAGTGGTCCTGGTTTAATTCACTGTCAGTGAGACTTTTCCATCTGTGACAACCAAGTTCAACCCTAATAAATGTAGGAGGAAAAGACAAGGGCGAAGAAACATCGGGCAAATACAACTAAACCCATGGGAGGGTAACTATCCCAGAGAAATAGGAATGTGAGGCAAGGGTACATCCTTCGGATCTGTCTCCATTCGAGAAGTAGGGAAGGCTCAGTGGTCCCACTCGAGGGAACTCTCTAGTCATGATGAAGGAAAGAATTTGCTAAGGGGATTAGGGTGGTGAAGCTGGCAAACTTAGGAAAACTCATGGGGAGACAGATGCCAGGAGACTCTAACCAGTTTGGCTTGGAATTCTATGCATTGGGGGTAGATTCTTATTACACAACGTGAAAATTTCAAACCAAATGGAAAAACCAAACTGTTACTCAAAAGATGTACTGAGACCAACAAAGACAAAAATTCATGGAACCAGTAGATACCTGCCCTAATGCTTGAGTGGTAATTACCTTTCACCCAGTTACTTTTTACCTAGACACAATTAAACAAAACCCCCTGCTCCTGATTTATTAATAGGAAATCAAATAAACAGAATCTGAGCCATTACATAATACCGAGAAGTCCAAAAGGAGAGAGCAGTTATCCTTCAGTGTCTGGGCAGAATTGCCTCTGGATGCACCCCCCCCCCAGCACAACAAAACCCTCACACTCTGGATGTACAACAAAACCCTCTCAGGTTCAAGTCTGGCAGATAAAACACTGCAGGAGTCTCACATACTCCACACAAGCCATCATCTCTAAACGACTAACAACAAACCATAAAAGATACACGGTGCATAGCTCACAGCACACCATTTATGGAACAATGACAAGATTAAAAGAAGTCCTCCCTGGGGACTTTTACATTTTCTGTCAATGGGTAAATGGTGGGTATGGAACCTACAGCCAAACTGTTTCCCTCTGGACTTCCCTGTCCTGGGAGTCAGTGAGGAGAGGGCTGGGTTTCACATTACAATCATAACGTCATATTCATATTCCTGTTCATTTTCAAAACTCATGAACAAAAGAAAAAAAAAGAAAAGAAAAGTGGCTACAAACAGAGCTTGACCAGGGCCAGCTGAGGGGGTATCATGGTCAGTCTCCCAGCTGGGACAATGGGTCCTGAGAAAACCTGTGAGCCATGGTCTGCCTTCCCTCCTATGGAACTATTAAAACAATAGCAGCAACAAAAACCCAAATAGAAAAGATCTAAAGCCTAGTAAAACAAATGTGCTCAAGTTTCAAAAAGAGAGGAAAGAAAGACATGCCAAACATATGAGGTTAGGTTTTGATTTTAAAAAACATGATTTTCGGCTATGAGTTTGTATATATGTGTTCATAGTTGCTAGGTAACATACAGGGTCTCCTCTTATGAGGGTGGAAGTTTTAAAGATATTAAAGACATTCTTCCGGGGAAAGATGTAGAAATACCCTATTTCTCCAGAGACCCTATACTTCGATTGGGATAGAAAGAAATTTGGCCAGCAATTAAGGATTTATAATACTTTGTGGGGGAGATGAGAGAAAAAGAATTATTTAAATAATAGCTCAGTAGGCAATCGTGGTAACTCTCACCTTTAATCTCAGCACTTGAGATCTTGCCTTAAAAACTGGGGAGGGACTCAATAAGCTAGAAAGATAGTTCCCCCAAAAAATCAAAAACAAGAAAGAGCAAAAGTACAAAACAAAGAAAAACTGGGAATGCATTTCACGTGGTGAACAAGCTGGAAATGTGCTAAATCATGGTACTCAATATAAATTATAAGAAAATGTCTTACAACAGAATAACAAAGTCCGTAGGGAGGAAAGGCAGGGCTTTTCCTTTTACAGGGTCATTATCTCATTACAGGTCTTTTATCTCATTTCTATCTTTTTTTTTTAATTAGAAATGGAATCCTATCCTGAAAACAGATTCTGAGCCGTTAGGTCACAGGCACGTGCAGTTGATGTGGGTGTCCCTCCAGACACCACTGTGGATTATGAAAATCTCCACAAGTGGAGGTCTATTATAGGGAAAGAGCAGATTGGCTGAATAAAACCTATGGCCACTGCCATCTCTAGACTACTCAGAACTGGAAACATCCTGGGAAAGGTGGTTATGCATAAATGGAGGGAAAGCCTCCCTGTTTATCAGGCCTGGGTGTAGTTACTTTTGTTGTTGTTGTTGTTTGTTTGTTTTTATCTGTACTGGCTGAATGGCAGATGAGACACCCAGGGATACAGAAGGCCACAGTATTTTCCTTCCGGGTAAAGAATAGCAGCCAGTGGAGGCTCACATTTGTAATCTCAGCATTTCGACACTTGAGGCAGGAGGACTGTTACAAGTTCAAGGCCAAGCTACATTATAGAGTGAGATCTTGTTTCAAAAATCCAAAACATACAACACCAACAACTCCTCATACAACAATGAAATATCAGCTTCCACCAAATCACGTCAGTTGGTACCTCCAGAAGAGGTACCAACCACACCTCTCTTTTCATGTATGTTCTAGGTAACACTGAAGCACTCAAAAAAAAAAAAAAAAAACCAGAAATGGAGAGAGAGGATGAACTGATATAGGGAAAACATTGCTTCTAGATATAGGAGCTGGGAATGGCCATGGAGTAGGGATGAGGGGTAGGGGGGAGACAAAGGAGGCTTCAGGAAGGACAGCTTTTCCTGAGTGCAAAGCAAATGCTTCATCTTTGGCCATACCATGTGTTTCCCTGTGAACAGTTTTTAAAAATTAAAATCAAAGTTCATCAAGTTTGAGGCTTATAAACCAATATCTGCCCCCCAAAATAAAAGAAAATCAGACAGTCCAAACTAACCTTTAAATATGGCTTTGTTTCCCCAAACTGCAGTTTCTGTAATGCATTAGTGTGTGTGTCTTCAGTTCCAAAGTAAAACACTGTGTTTTTACCTATGTGGATTGCAGGGGGCAGGGTGGGCAGGAGTTGGGTGGGGGAATGAAAGCCACTGTGTTCCCAGGGCCAGGCCTGGTAAGCAACCAGGTGCTAAATCCACACAATGCCAACACCCACCTGAACTCAAGCAAATGAGTCTGGCTAGACTCAATGAAAGATTTAAACTATTTCTCTGGGCAAACACCAAAATTAGTCCAGTAAGCACGTTTATGAGTTACCTTTCCCCCAGTTACTGTTTACCCTTGAACCTGGAGGAAATAAAATAACCCCCCTGGCTTTTGACTGGTTAATTAGCAGTCAGATCATGACACAGATTGAGAACTGTTACATAATATCCAGAAGTCCACAAAGCATACACATTCCCTCTGCATCTGCCAGAAATCGGTTCGGTGACCTTCTCCCCCATGGGACCTAAATCCTCTCATGGTGAAGTTCCCCCAAAGAAAATGAGATAGCATTCATATTTCCACCCATCATCTCTAGACTACTTACACTAGCCCATAACCTGGAAATGCTATGTAAATATTTGTTAAACTACATTACTCAAAAATAAAGGCAAGGGGAAAATAATCTATGTGTTCATTCGGGAAACTTTCATGGTGGATGTGACTATGCTTCCCACCCTGAGTGGCTGAATGGCAGATGTGGAACCCAGAGGGCTGGGGTTTTTTCTTCTGTGAAAAGTGTGACCCCCCAATTGAGCCAAACCAACCTCAGTGGGTACCACTCTAGGGTGAGGCACTGGTTCTTCCCACTTTACCTAGCCTCCCCACTTTTATTTATGTTCTTGGTAATTTGGGGGGAAATTCATAAATAGGAAAAACTGGAAAAGGAAAGTGGTTTTGTCTGGTTTTCTCTAGGTTAAGAAGAGAATAGTGACTAGGGAAAAGGTAATTAGTAGACATGGGGTCAAGCCTCTCTGGTGTTCCCTCCAGCTTCAAAGACACAGGTGGCTCAGGTGGGACCACATCTGCGGCACTGGGAAGATCCCAGCAGCTAGGAAGAGTGACCTCCCTCTACACTGCCAGAGGAGAGGACAGAGGGAGGAGATGAGTGTTCACCGAGTGGGGATAGAGGGAGGGGAGATTTCCTGAGTGCCCACTGTGTGCTTCAAGTTCTTTGACTACAGCTAGCTTTTCATTTTCAACAGTTAAAAAAATAATACAGTCAGGCAGTGGGGGAGCTCCCCTTTAAGCCCAGCACTTGGAAGGCAGAGGCAGGCAGATCTCTGCGAGTTTGAGGCCAGCCTGGTCTACAAAGCAAGTTCCAGGGCAGCCAGGGCTATTACACAGAGAAACCCTATCTCTTAAAAACCAACAAATTAGATTAAAAAATACTGTAGCTTATCAAGTTATGCCTCATCTGAACACTATCAGTATTTTTTCCAAAAACAGAAACACAATAAACATGCCCAAGTAACCTCTAGGGGTAAGTTTGGTTTCAAAAAACTAAGTTTCCAGTTATGAATCTGTGTCTTCAGTTCCAACATAAGACATAAAGCTTCTAGTATTTACTATGGGAATTACAGAAGAAGCCAAAGTCATTGTTTTAGAGGCAGGGCTAGAATCTTCGATACTGTGCACTTAGAATCAGGGCTGACACTGGTAAATAGAAACAAATGTAGCTAGCTAATCTAGCAATGAAGGCGTTAAACTACTTCTTTTGAAAAATCAAAGTTATTCCAATCAGCATATCTCACTTAGCTAGGAAGAAGTAACTTCATACACACACACACACACACACACACACACACACACACACACACACACACACACACGAAATAGAAAAGGGAAGAGAAAAGGGTTAAGGAGGGAGGAAGGAAGGAAAGATAAGAAGAAAAGCAGTTGTCTTATTTTAAGTGGGTTATCTGCACACTTAGTGAATGCTATCAAGGGGAAGGTCCTTGTAGAACCAACTTCTAGAAAGGACATTTGACCTCAGGGAACACAGGGGATACTTGTCCTTGTACAATAGTTACCTTTCCCCTAGTTACTCTTCACCCTTTAGCCTGGAAGAAATCAAACAGAACTTCTAGCCTTCCACTGACTAATTGGAACCGCTCCTTGGTATATGTGGGAAATTGGTTCTAAGACTTTCCATCTCTCCCAGAATTCCAAATCCCTCATACGTTTAAGTGCCTAATGCAAAAGTCTTGTTCTACATATAAATTATAATTCTAGACCATAACATGTGAATGCTTGTTAATAGTTTTCATACAAGAAGAAAAAAAGGTGTGTGTGTGTGTGTGTGTGTGTGTGTGTGTGAGAGAGAGAGAGAGAGAGAGAGAGAGAGAGAGCGCTAAGCATCCTGGATAAAAGGATATTTCTAGCTTTCTAGCCATGGTTGGTTGATGTGAACTCAAGGATACAGAGGGCCGGTTGTTTTTGAGAGTCTCAAATTGAGTCAAAATCACCTCAGTCATGGCTGGGAGAAGATGGGGACTTCTTCCATTCCAACCAAACCTTCCTCTTTTATCTATGTTCTTGGGGACTCTAAAAAACTCAAAAACAGGAAAAGGAGAATGACTGTAACAGATACAGTTTATTAAATTCAGCCGACTGAGAGGTTCCAGCAAGCTAAGAAAGCACTTCCCCTGCTTACAATGCCAGACGTGTAAGTGGAGTTCAGATGATGATAACATTCATTGGCTGAGAAAATAGCTCAGTATTTAAAGTACTTGCCACAGAGCAGCAAGTATGATGACTGGAGACCAGAACCTATGGAAATGCTGGGTGGGTGTGGTGGCCAGGAGATAGGATCCTTAGAACAAGGTGGCAAACTAGACTAGCCCTGTTGGTGAGCTCTGAGTTCAATAGAGAGACTCTGCCTTGATGAATGAGGTGGGGGACCATCAAGGAAGACTTGATGTCAACCACTGGCTTCCATATTCACACATGGGCACACAGGTGTGAATATACCCTCACATACACATGTTCATGTGAACATGCATGCCTGGACACCACACACACACACACACACACACACACACACACACACACACACACACACACGGAAAATAAAACCCCCAAGATAACATTTTTTCCCAAGATAACATTTTGTGAGTGCTGTCTTAACCCTTCAGCTTCCTTGACCATAACATGATTTTCCTACTGGATTTTTTTTTTTTTGCTGTTGTTACTTAAACCAAAGTTTATCAAATCAAATTTGTGATCTGCAACCAGCTCTTTTTTTTTTTCCAAAGAAAGAAACAGAAGTAAAACTATAATATTCCAAAGTCTATAACATGTGAGGATAGGCTAGATTTCAGAAAATTCTTTCAGTTCAACATTGAGCATGCATGATGCATCTTCAAATTTTATATACTTAATTCAAATTTAAGGGTTTTTTTTCACTAGGTAGCTTATAGTAGTAAAAAATCTTGAAAACCATCACTCTGTGAGACAAGCTCAATAATCAGCCATGCTCTGTGGTTAGGAAGAAACTTTAGTTTCCCAGAATGGAGGGATACATGGCTGCCTACTCCAGCAACAAGGGATTTTAATTAATTGTCAAAAAAGAGAATTAGACAAGTTACCATACCTCATTCATGTAGAAAGAGATAACTTCTTATGTAAAATTAGAAAGAAAGAAGGAAAGGAGGGAGGACAAAAAAATTAAGGTCCAAAAAAAAAAAAAAAAAAGGAAGCTGTTAAGTTGGTAAACAATTTACGTGCCGTTAAATTTCAAAGTAAAACAGATGGGAATGTGCAGGGTCCAAGATGAAAAATCTCCACGAGGCTGAAGCAGATGTTGAGAAAGGGGGCCACGATAGGAGACTGATCACAGGCTGCTCAGAGATACCAGGAGAACCACAAGTGTAAAAGTCATTTACAATCTCCATTTCATTTAACCCATGGGACTTTTTATGTTAGGTACTTACATTTCTCCAGATTGGGGAGGGAATGAGCAGGTTAAACACTAGAAACGTATCTGACTGTGGACCTGAGATTGGGACATTCCCTCTCACCTCTTGATGGACATAGACATCCCTGCAGAATCTTCTATCTAGTAACCATATCAGTATGCAAACACCCCATGTGGATAAGGAATCATATTGCTTATGCTTTCTTCGTGAAAACACACGCGGCACCTACTTCCTGGTCTCTGGGCTGAGATCAACTGTGAAATGGACATAATCAGTATTTTACTTCCACCCCCCCCCCAAATGGCCAGCAAGTGGATACATATGTGTGTGGTTTTATTCCTGCATACTATTACTCTATCAATACATACTGCATTTGTATTAGTGAATGCAATCCTTCACATTAAAATAAGGATAGTATCAAACCAGGTTAGTAGCACACATCTTTAATCACAATACTTGGTAGGCAGAGGCAGGTGGATCTCTGTGAGTTCGAGGCCCACCTAGTTCACTGATCAGACAGGTCTACACAGTAAGATCCTGTCTCAAAAGAAATTACATTAATAATAAGGATAAAAATTTGACCTCCGTGGGCACTAGGCACGCATGCAGTTCACAGACATATGTGCAGGTAAAACACCCATACACATAAAATAAAATAAATTTTAAAAAAATTTAATATAAAACCTAATGGCAGTGTGGTTTAAAATGAACATGTCTCCTCCTTTCTGTTTTTTGTTTGTTTGTTTTGTTTTTGAGACCAATGTTTCCTCCTGCCTCAGGCTCCTGAATGCTGCGATTACAGGTGTGTGCCAACCCAGCATCTGTTTGTTTTGCTCCAGCAGCTTGTGATGGGAATTTTCACCAAATGACCTATTTTCACTTTATTTATTCTGCTTTTACACAGCTATTTTTCTGGGATTGAAGCATTCCTTCCTGAAGGAGGAGAAAGGCTAAGGTTCAGGAAACTGAAGAAACTGACAAGATTCTGGAAGCTAAATAAATTTACCGATGTTTAAGATGCCCAGGAAGCTCAGAGAGTTGCAAGATTCACACACACCCCACACCGCCCCAACCCCTCACTTCCGAAGTTACAGGAGCAGAAGCAACTGTGGGGGGGAGAGAGGGGGGGGGGGGCGGGAGGGCGTCTGTGCAGTGGAGCTCCCCTCCAGGTCTCTGGGAAGGGCTACAGGTAGGAAGGATTAGGGGAGGAGACTCCAGCACAGTCAAACGGAACTCGTCGTCTTTGCCAGGGAGGATTGCTTTCTAGTGTGGCTGCCCTAAGGCCACCCATGCTTCTGCTCCTAGCTCCCCCCTCACTGTTCTGAAAGTTGGCCGAATAAACCCATTGGTTCCCCCCAGAGTGAACTTGTCTGGAATTGCTTCTAGGGTTGTCCTTTGGGCTGTAGGAGGTCTCCCCCAGGAAAGGGATTTTAGCAACATCTCAGGTAAATGTTGCACACTATCGGTCATGATCCCGTCCACCACTTCGGCAGTCTGCGTACGGGTAATTCCTCCTGAGGCTAATAGAGAATTATACTCTGTTCGCCAGTGATATGGAATGAACAAGATAAGTCAACTTGTTCATTTTCCAAAAAGACAACAGATCTCACTTTTAAAAGCAATGTGCTAAGGGCATTGCACCCAGGGCATGGCCAATGAAGTAAACAAAACTTCAGCTTTTCAGAAAATGCTATGCAGCAGCCTCCTCTGACAGGGAGCTTGGAGCTTGGAGACCCACTCTCTGAGTCGGGTAACTATAGCTTTGGGCTTCACACAGAGAAGCTAGGGTTGCTAGCCCGAAGTAGGGTTGCAGAAAGCCACGCCTCTGTAGGTTCCTGAACCACTAGAACCAAGCAGACTTGAGCGAGCTGTGAGGTTGACAGCGGACATAAGGAAGGCCGGAGCCAGCTGCTCATTGGCAGGTCCTTCTAGGGAGGAGAGCCCCGACCCAGACCCGCCACACCCCCTGACCCGGTGCTGTTACCTGATGGCGTTAACCGGAGGGTTGCAGAGGCGGATCATCGCCAGGGAGTGAGGCAGCCTGAGATACTCAGCCATTTTCTCAAGGTATCCTGCACCTCTGATGTCTGGGACAGCCGGGAGTTCTTTTCTGGGCCGCTCCGAGAGGAGGGGCACGCGCTGGACCAATGGGAGTCGCCGCCACCGCCTCCTGCCCCTTGCACCACATGCTCCCCAATGCTGGCTGCGCTCCAGGGAAGGGTAGTCCTCCTAGGCTAGCAGACAGAATGTCGAAAGGCATGCTGAGCTGCTGGGTCTCACAACTGGAGTCAAACACGTGTTCCGAAACCAATCATCTGCCCCGGCACGAAGCCCCGAGTGCCCGGTCTGCCTGTTCCTCTCTGGTTCTGTCCCCGTCTAAGGGCTGGGATTTCTCATACTTCATCCATGAACTGCACACCTATTATGAGCTGGACGTAGGCTGGATACTGACAATAAGCCATGCCTTGTTTCTTCCCTCTCAAAGCTCAGCCTGGACAGGGTCCTTCCGATGTGCATGTTTTTCATGGTTGCCAAAGCCCACCAAGTAGCCAGAAGACAGTGTACAGGTGGACAAGAAACACACACACACACACACACACACACACACACACACACGCACGCACGCACGCACGCACGCACACACACACACACACATACACACACACACACACGTAAATCTTCACTGATGTTTCCCAAGTTTTAACAAGGTCGAAAGATTATTTCCAGACATGTTCTTTACTTCTTGAAATTAAGAAAGGGTTTAGTTAGTAGAAAAATCCTGAGTGCCCTGGAAGCCCTGGTAACAAGTTGCGTTCAGAGGCATGGGAGCCCCCACATGTCAAGGACAGCCCATCACCCAAAGCACTCCTTCAGGTGTCAGCGATGACAACAGCCTCATGGGAGCAAGCGGCTTCAGACAAACGTCGGGAATCTCTATCTACTACCTCTCAAACCATGCCTAATCTGTAGACTAACTAGTCCCCAAACTCTCCTAGTGTGTTCTGTTGGAGAGAGTCTGCATGGCCAGCCCAGTTCTCCCCGCCTACAGGAGCAGTAGCTTCAGCTTTGTCCCCCTTCAGATGCTGGTAACTAGGAGAACACACTCGGCCACAGTATCCTAGGAACTTGAACAGGTAGAGTTCAAGGTTTAATAGCACTGACTGGCCTTATTGCACCCCTCCGCCTTGGAGCAGGGGAAGATAAGCATATTTGGAGCCAGCTTGTGACACTTTGTCCTCTTCATCTTGTAGGAATCAGTCACTGGCCATCGTGTCTCTACATTTTTTATTTTAGTTGAGCCCAGAGCTTTCTGCTGTGGCTCCCACAGTGGGATCTGGGTGTAAGCTTCTATGTAAATCTAATATACTGCTTGGGTGTTTAGAGTTGGCGACTCAACAGGGACAGGACCTATGTGAGGCAAGTGAGACCTTCAAGGGACAAAGTTCAAAGGGCAGTTACTATCAGGTTCACCCAGTGCTATGCCTCAACAACAGGATCACCCACAGTCCTATCAATTAGTCCCTTTGTAAATGTAGCACATTGAGAGACCATCGGATACAGCTGGGTGGTAGCATGTTGATTTTTCTTTTCCTGCTAGTACAAAACTGTATGCATGGGTTCCATATTTGCTGAGTCCATGGATGTGTAATTTGCTAGTCCATGGATGAGTAACTGTGTTGCTGTTTGAAGACTGCTTGACTATTTGATAGTCTTTTGATTATTGGTTTGATCTGCCATATCCTATTATTTTACTTGTCTTATGAAGTGCTTGGCTACTTCACAGGATCTCATTCCTCTTGGGTAAGCACTGCACACTATCTGCATGTCGCCCTCTGCTTAAGTACATTGCTTTCACTGTAGCAACTACATTATCTTGAGTCCCCAGTTCCCGAACTCATCTCAGGTTCATTACTGCTTCAAAGAAATCATTCTAAGCACTGGAACTGCTACAGTGCCCAGAGGGTAAATGGTGAGCCCTATAGAAAATCCTGGACTTTTACCTGCTGGCCCATGCAGGTCTCTATCCATGGGAAAAACACAGGTGGCTTCTTCTCCCCATCTCAATCTGTCAGGCAAAGAATCCAATTAAGTCTCATTGAGAAGAAGGAAAAGGCTCATGGGTCACGAATGATCCTTCTCATTTTAACTCTGCAGTATGTAATTTTTCAAATGTGCACCAAAAACAAGAACATAGTAAAACAACAATATCCGTATGTGGCCATTGATCATTGTTGCTCTCCTGTGTTTTATAGTAATTCCACTCACAAACTACGGTGTTTTGGCATTGGCTCTGCTGACCGAAGTATAACAGTGTTTAGCATGGTGGTTAAGCCTGTAGTCCTAGTCAGTACTCAGTAGGCTGAGGCAGGAGAATCACGAGTTTGAGGCCACCCTGGGCTATATAAAGGAGGTCTTAAAACAAGTAATGAAAGTGTTGTAATGACCTTTTTTCAATTCTCCTCCCAACTCCTCTCTATTGGGTCATCTTTCCATTCTATACCCACCATCATACTTTTTTTTTTTTAAAGAGGTATTTTAATAGGTAAAAGGGCAAGGGCACTAGAGGTGGATAGAACAGCTCAGATCTATTCCAGAAATTTATTTACTTTTTTACTCACTCAGCAAACGTTTAAGACCTATTAGCTCCCAAAGTCTCAGACATCCAAATGCCATCATTGTAGGTAATAGTTCAGTAGGCCAAAGGAGAGATGGGAGTGGAGGAGGGGCCAGAGAGAAACAAAGACAGACTGACTTTACCTCCTGTCATCTAGTGGTCACAGTGGTAAATTTTACTTATTTTCCTAGGACATAGAGTATCAAAGTGTTTGTTCAGGAAAGAGTTTTAAAAAGAACTCAGGGCCTAGAGAGTTGAAGTGATATATTTAAGGTCATATGGCTGTTAGCATGGATTCATTCTGAGGAACTGGATCATAACACTTGTGTGGCCTAGCAACCCTGAGATCTCCAGGGTAGACCAGCAGCTTGGAGTCCCATGAGAGCTGGTCCTATAGCTCAAGTTCAAAGGTGGATAGTTATCTGGAGGCAGAATTCCCATTTCCTTAGTACACCTATGTAGCCAGTAAGAGGCTGGCTACAGGTGTGCCTGACCCAAGGCGTGGTCAAGGTGAGGTCAGGATGATGCCGCATGTGCTCTTAAGGGACCACAGAGCGCATGGAAGCCCCTTCTCTTTTCCTGGCTATGCTGCTCAGCTGCCCCTGGCACACTCTGGCTTGCATTTGGCTGGTATTTATCTGAATCTTTAAAGGTATCTTGAACCTACAAACTTTCCCTTCACACCTACCTCAACCTTTTCCCAAAAGGAAAGGAACTGTCTTTTGACACAAAGGCCAAAAGGAGGGCTTGTTGAATGATGGAACTGAACTACCTTTCCATTAAAAGGGCTGCATCCCTTACCAGATAGGGAATGTGCCTAAGGCAAGTGTTCATTGTCTTCATCTTTGTATCTCTAACATTGCTGTGCCTCCTATGTGAATAAATGAAAAGTAAATGAAATTAAAGAGGCTAAAATTCTAGAACTATCAGGGGCTAACTTTATGCCTTGTGGCAAATTACAGAATCCCTATAGTAAAAAAATGCATTACAAATATCATTTGGTCTAAACCAGGCATGGTTGCACATGCCTGTAAGGCTAATGCTAGGGAGGGTTCAGGTAGGAGGCCAGTCTGGGCCACATAGGGAGACCTTTGTCTCAGAAAACAAAAGTCGCTGTTCTAATAAAATAGAACACTTCATCTATATTATTCTACAGGTCTGTCAGGGGTTTCTTGGTTATCTGGAACACTGACCCATCACCCACATTTCAACACTACTAGTAGTGTTGTGAAAGATGATTAGCTTTGCTATCTTTCTAAAGTACAAATTGAGGTGTTTCTTTGAAATACAAGACTAAATAAACCACAGAGTCTGGTTGCCTTCTAGAAGTGTGTCGGTCAGTAATTTGTTCCTAGTCAGTCAGTTAAAAAAACGAAGACAAGAGCTCCCCTCATTTCTGGGTCAATATGAGGTTTGCCTACACACACACACACACATACACACATACACACATACACACACACACACACACACACACACACACACACACACACACTGATGAGTATGTACACACACTGGAAGCATTTTGATGAGTATGTACACACACTGGAAGCATTTTGATGGCTTGGATGGGATGGCACTTGGGAGCCAAAGAATACTGAGTGTTACAGCTCGGATGGAAAGGTATTCTGGCACTCGGGAGCCAAGGAATACCACAGGTCACAGTAAGCTTGGCACCTTACAGCTCTGCTTCCGGGAAAGGCTTCCCAGTGTTATCAGCTCTGCTCCAGCAGGAGAGGGTTTCCCAGCGATGGGAGAGTGGAGTGTAACAACTTTGCTTCACCAGGGGAAGGCTTCCCCAGTGGTGAAAAATTGTTACAGCCCTGCTCCACTCTGCTCCACCCAGGGTTGTCTCTGCTCCAGCAAAAGAAGGTCTCACCCAAACCTCATTCAAGAGATTTATTGGGAGGGAAGAATCCAGGAGAGTGGCTGCCCTCTGTCAGGGTGGCAGAGAACAGCTGGGCAGCCCTAACAGTCACAAGCTGAATAGACACAGGGTTTATAAAGGGATTCTTAGGGGGTGGGGTTTTTCCAGGGAGATTTCCAGGGTGGGGATTGGTCAGATTTCAATCCCTGAGCTGAGCTGAGACTGGCTTGATCTGCTCAGGGATTGGTTGGTTTTCTGCACAGGTTTAGGGTCAGATTTGGCTCTGGTTTCAGGGCCAAAGTGTGTTTCTTTCACTGATCCTTTTTAGCCTTTTGGCTCTAATTTTAGGGCCAGGGTGTATTTCTTTCACTGGCTCTGATTCCAGGGACAAAGTGTGTTTCTTTGGCACTGGTTTCAGCCTCAGGGTGCATTTCTTTGATTCTTGTTGCAAGGCCAAAGTGTGTTTCTTTGGCTCTGCTTAGGGTGTGCTTCTTTAACTGGCCCCTTTTCCTTACATTCCCTTTTTGGTTTATTAACAAAACAACTTGGGGTTGGAAAGGGGACGGCGTTATCATTTAGACTACTTCCTGCTGGATTGGGGTGGCGAGGTTCATGGGACAATCTTCATTTTCTTCTCCCAGATGTGTCCGGGTGTTGCAGCTCTCTGGCTCCGTAGCTAGGGACTGGTAATCCTGAAACAGCAACTGGTTGAAAGTCTGGTTAGAAATCCTTTGAACTTGTTGTTGAAGGAATCTAGACAATAAGCTTATAAGGCAGGGTGCCACTAGTAGGATTAAGGAAAGAGAGAGAAGAGGGGTTCAGAAAGGTAGCATCCAGTTCTGAGTTGGATTATCAGTGATCCACTGGCCAGAGGCATCAAGCTGTCCCTTATGTTTTTGAAGGTCTCCCTGAGGTTGATGAATCTTATTTTTTACTGTGCCTGATTGGTCAACATAGAAGCAACATTCTAGATAGACTGAAGGGTGAAGATAGTCTGAGCTATCTGTTGGAAATCCTGGATGAATTTATAGGAAAGCCTATAGTGCATATTCAAGGAAGCAGTCAGTCCTGCTGCTCCAGTGGCTATACCTGCAGTTATACCCAGGGCTGCCAGAAGGGAATGACCTGGATTACTTGTTTGTCATGCTGTGCTGCTATAAATTTAGTGATGGGTATTGGCGAGGGATCTTCACCAGGTACCACCCCTAATTTAGAGAAAAGGAACACCAGGGCATTAAGTCCCTGACCACCTAGCAGGTAGGCAGTGGTATTCTTGTGTGCCACAGAGAATTGAAAAGCACTGTGAATGTTTGGACATATGGTCTGTGTGGCAGTACTAAGTGCTGTGGTATTATTGCAAGCTGCAGAATCCAGAGTGCCCATAAGGTGTGTTCCAGAGGAGTTAGAGCAGTTTGCAATACCGAAGAGAGAGATATGGGAGAGATAGGGGGTAGTAGTGATGCTTGACTCAGAGCAGTTTACTAGTTGCAAGGTAGGAGAGTCTAATAAGACAGTGGGTGAGGCCATAAATGGTGGTTGTGAGTTTGACTCAGGAGGGATGCACAACCAGCATTTTTTAAAGCAGTTAGGCAAGGCATTATTCGATAGCTGATATGCAGAGATTAAGGTTTGCATCAAGAGATGGTATGACAGGGAAGTGGAATCAATATCATCAAAAAGGGGTGATATTAGGGAAGTAAGAACCTCTGAGGAGCTTTGGATCACTTCTGCCATGTCTATACATAGGGTTTGAGAGAATGAGATGTGTATGCTCTGTATTTTGAGCATGCCTGATGGGCAGCTATAATAATTGCTATAGTAAAGTTTACCAATGACTCGTTTCCCATCTGGGGTGCCATGGATCTTTAATCAGAGTACAAAAATTCCCCATTCTGCACAAAAGGTAGAGTGCATTCCTGAATATTCGTTGTGTCTCTTACAGGACTAATAAGGGCAACCTCAATAAGTTTCTGGCCAGCGTCGACAGTAATCTCTAGTCTGATCATAGAGAAAACAAGCATGGGGGCAGGTGTTTCAGAAGTAGATTCAGGTGTTATAGGAAGAAGTTTCTCCTTTTTGCAGTCTCTAGACACCACCATGTGAGTGGTCTGGTTGGACTGCTGGGTATAGGTTTTCTGAACATCAAATCTCCATATATAGAGTTCACTACTGATGGGGGTGAGCAAAGGGAGTAGAGGAAAAGGCATGACCGAATAGAGTTGGCCTTGGGTCTTGGAAGATGTGTAAGGCCTCATTCTTCTGAGGCTGGTGGCAGGCAGGGCGACCTTGGTTATATATTTGGTGAGGTTTGTAGTCAAATGATATGGTAGGTATGATATTTGGTGAGAGGGGCTTTGGGTGTCCCATAGCTGAGGATCTACCTGAGAGGATGGTAAGGGAAGAAGTGTGTCAGATTGTGTGGTTTGGAGGAGAAGGGGAATGACTGGCATTGATGACTGATATTTCAAAAAGGACACATTCTCTAGAAGATGAATCAAAGATTGTCAAGTCACAAATAGCTGAAGCCAAACTCAGAATATTTGAAATAAATGAAGAACGACTTAAGGGAGTAATAAAAGATAACTTGAATAAAAACTCTCAACTTCAGGAAAGCCAGAAATAGCTTTCACAGGAAGCTGAAGTAATGAAAGAACAAGTGGATCAACTCAATAAACAGAAAGTAACATTTGAAGAATAAAAAGTACAGGCAGAGTGAGTCCTAAATGATAAAGAAAATCAGATCAAGTATCTGATCTGATCAGAGCCTGCTAAAGATAAAAGATTGGACTTCAGTGTTTGGAGAAGATGTAACAAATGATGGTAATCTGGATTTAGAAGTCAAGAGTGACTTAGAAAATGATATGCACTTAGGTAACCAGCTGAAGGGAGCTTTGAAGAGGCTAATATTTGCTATTAAGTTAAGTGCTTCTTTAAAAGTCTTAGAAGGAGAAAGAAACCAAATTTACACTCAGTTATCTGAAGTAGATAAACCAAACGATCTTACAGATCGTATCAGAAGTCTGGAGGCTGAGCAAGCATCTCTGCAGTCAGCTAACACACAACTTGAAAATGAGAAACAGAAGCTTCAGCAGAAACTCACAGTGATAATGGAGCTGTACCAAGACAACGAAATGAAGCTTCACAGGAAATTAACAGTAGAGGAAAATTGTCAATTGGAGTAAGAGGAAAAACTTTCCAAAGTGGATGAGAGGATCAGTCATTTGACCAAGTTGCTGGAGACCTACAGATGGTGTGCCAAGGATGTCAAAGAAGAGCTGGAGAGCACAATTCGCTCTTATCAAGGGCAGGTTACTGTTCATGAAAACAGGCACATGATAATTGGCTGGCAGCTCGAACTTTTGAAAGAAAGCTCACTGATTTAAGGAAAGAAAATGCTCACAATAGACAAAATTAACTGAAGCAGAATTTAAATTTGAACTTTTAGAAAAGGATCCTTATGCACCTGATGTTCCAAATACTGCATTTGGCAGAGAGCACTCCCCATATGGTCCCTTCCCACTGGGCCGACCTTCATCTGCAATGAGAGCTTTTCTCTCTCCTCCAACTTTGTTGGAGGGTCCACTCAGACTCTCACCTTGGCTTCCAGGGGGAGGAGGAAGAGGCTCACGAGGCCCTGAGAATCCTCTGGACCGTCAGATGAACACTGAAGGAGTTCTCAAGCTCCCAGAGCAACTTCTGACAGGTCCCTGCCACTTCCATGGGAACAAGACGGGAGGACGATGGCCCCTCCACCCAATGAGCCAGTATCCTCAAAACATGGAATCGACTAAGAATGATACCAAAAGTGACCCTTGTAACTCAACTGTGCTCAACTCTCTTCCTGCTGAATGCGAGGCAGCTGGCCATGGCTTCATACCTCCACCGGTTCCCCCGTTTAGAGGCACCAGAGACCCTGTGTTTTCAGGTGATCCAAGAAGCCAAGTGATGAGAAGGGATCCCCTATTCCCACCACCTCCTCCAGCAAACATCTGTGAAGGTTCTCCAGATTATTTTCCACCAAGGGACTTCGACAGCCCACCATTTGCGCCATTTCCAGAGAGAAATGTCTACGTGCAGAGGGGCTTTCCACCTTACACACGCATAAGGTTATTGTTGGGTATGCCCACTCTTTCAGGGCACAGTCTGAGTTTCCCCCTGCCACTTGACACGGCAATTCAGCAGATATTTTCAATTAGGCTCCACGTTGGTTCCTATATTTGCGTTATATCCAGTTTCAAAGGGGAAGGTAGCCAGTATCATTAGGTAAACACTGAACAAAAAGTAGTTCTCCAGGCTTTCATTCACACGTGTTCCAGTGCGGAAACAAGAGAGTCTATCAGGAGGAAGAGTAACAGTTAATGTTCATTGCAGTATGCTGGAACTTTCTATGCGTTATCTCAAGTAACAACAGCCCCAGGTTGTGGGTACTAGTGTTTTTCACAGTTCGGTCGGGCTCACAGAGGTAAAGTAACTTGCCCAAGTAACACCAGCACCCTCAGAAGTGAACCCGGCAGCATCGCAGGCAGCGAACGCAGACTCAGAGGCCGACTCCCCAGCAGGGACATCCGAAAGTCTTGTGACTTCGTCCAGACGCCCCACTAAATGTGGACTGGAGCGGTGAGCTTCAGCATGGAAGAGCGTCTACAGAAAAGAGGGCCTGTGTCACGCAGCCCAGGATCCGCAAGTTAACAACGAACGTCGGGAGCGGGAGACCAGCGGCGGAGCAGACGGGGTCGGAAGTGACGTCACACGCGGAAGTGGTGGAGCGGAGGCGGCGCCTGCGCGCGGCGGCGGGTGTCCGGCGCTGTCGGAGGACGGCTGTGAGAGGAAGGCTGGCGGGCGTGCACATTTGGCTTCGGGCCGGGAACCTTGTAGAAGTAAGTCTTCTAGGAACCTGGCGGCGCCGGCGGGTGCTGGCGACGTGGCGTCTGGGACAGCCGAGGTGAGCTTGCTGCCCACTACTCAGCCCGTGATGGAACGGGGGACAACGACCCGGTCTTGTGTAGGTCGCTGCCTGGCGGGCGGTAGACGCCGGCCGGTAGGGAAGGGACTGGCGCGGCCGCCAGTGCATCCCGGGCGTCAGCATCCAGCCTCTGAATGCACGCGACTCCAGTTTCCTCGCTTGCCCCCTCCCTGCCCTATGATGCGGATGCAGAAGAAAATCAGGACGCATTTGTTTGTTTGATTTTTAAAGTTAGTGCAATTTACAAAAGGGTCCTATAATTTCCTGGTGGAGAGGGTAAGGCGCTGTCCTGTGGTTAACTTTACTTTCCTGGGAAGAGTAACCAGGGAGGTTATCGAATAATAAATAAGTGCTGGAAGTTGATGTTATAAATGCTTCCTTTTCAGCGGCGTAAGCTTTCTCTTCCTTAAAGACGTCTTAGGTTAGTAACAGACACTTGAAAGACAAATGAGAATTACAACGAATATAAAGCCAGTAATTTATAAATATCTATCCTCACCTGCTGTGTGTAGACACAAGGAGCGATCGTAGGAGCTGCTCCCGCTTTCCCCCCCAAAAAACAACTTTTGAAGGTTAATGTTGTTGTTAAAAGCACCATTAATGTAATGAAGAGTGAACATGCACCCTACAAAAGCAAGAACTGTAACCACCTTTGTTTGGACTGTCAAATGGAAAACAGTGCAGATGACACACAGTGCTGTGTAATCAGATCTCTCAAGAGCCATCACCTTCGTGCAGTCCCAGTGAGGTGGCTATGCATGGCTATCCAGTGAAAGGCAGATCTTGAGAGGGCCCAGAAATGTGCCATTAGATTGTGTAGAATCGGGTAGAAGACCAGGAATTTATGTTGAATCCTGTGGTTTTTTTTTTTTTTTTATAAGAATTCGTTTATGTTTGTCCACGTTTAGGTCTTATTTTCCCAATTCCTAGACAGTAACGGTACCCCATTCACCCCACTTTATATGCACCAGGATAGAATACACATGATAGAATACTATGACAAAAAGACATTTACATTTTGAGATCTTCTTGGTCTATATTATTGCTTTCTTACAGTCTTGGGCACTTCAGCCATGTTCAGAGTCATGTCCACTAAACTTCGTATCTAAGTGTTCATATGGCATCGCTACTATCCATAATGAATTGGATCCAAGTGGTAACCTAGGTCTGTGCATTGACATTTTTGAGGTTTTCAGTTTTGCAGAACCCTGCTACCTATGGACTCTGAAATGGACTTCATTTAAAGAAACCCCTGACTCATTAACGGACAAAACATGAGTCAATTTGTGTTGTGGCATTCAAATCCTAACACTTCAAGAGAGGTGAGTTGTTGCCTGTGTTTTATATTAGATGCTGAATTAGAATAGCCCTGATTGAGGCAAAGAAATTTTAAGAAGGCAGGAAAACTTAGGCCTAAGTCTCAGTTTTTAAAATCAGGATCTTTCAAGGAGAGGCATGCTTTGTTTGTATGATGCCGTGTGACTGTTTCCCTGTCGAGGAGGTTAGGAATGAAAGAGAAGAGAACCAGGTCTACTATGGAATCTTCCTCTTGCTTCATAGCCTGGTAGAATTAGCCTGCTGTTACTATGTTAAAATAAGGGCACAAATACTGATCTAAATCATGTGGCATCCAAGCTTGTCTATGAAATAGTGCAGGTCTCAAATCTGTTGAGTAACTATTTTGTGCCTTAGGTTTACAAGAGAAACCATGTCTTTTTTCTCTCATCCTGCCCCCTTTTAGCCTTATTTGTGTGATTTCTTTTCCTTCTTCTCCCTTTTCCAGTTTTTTTTAAATTCTCTTAATCTTTTTTCTTTCTGTCCCACAAGAGATAAGTAAAGTTTCCTTTTCTTCTCTCCTCTCTCTTCTTTTCTCCCTCATCCTTTCCTTCCTTTATTCCTAGCTCCATTTTCTTAATTCGTTACTCTGCTGCTAACTCTGTGATAATGTTTGACATCTTCTAATCACTAAGCATTTAATTTGTAGGTATTTTCTTGTCTCCTTTGTAGATGTGCTGGCTTCTTGCTTGCATTTGCTTAATTCTGTTAACAGGCGGTACTTGTAATAATTCATCTTGCACATAGAATTGTGTTTGCACACAAATATCTGCATATAATGATATATCATAATATTGTTTGAAATAGAAAATAATGACAACTAAAAATAAGCAATGCTACAACACAAGTTTGGTTAAATAAGTACCTCCACACAGGTCACACACGTACACAGAACTAAACAAAGAACCTGGACTAGATGTGTAAAGTAGGAAGAAGGGTTAGGTTTCCTTTGTACTTTTTTATACTTGGATTTTTTTGCTGTGTGCATGTATTTTTAGAGCACTATGAAACAAACAAAGCTGTGGTCAGTTTACTAAACACAAGAGCCTATCATTACCCCTTGAGACTGTCTTTATCCCAGCACTGTTAGGACCGGGCCTATAGAGTGCTGCCCTTATTTTTCAGAGCTGCAGGGAGGGTTTGGTGACATTGTGTATGTTTTAAACTTTCACATCAGATTGTTGCTTGTAGGAATAAATGCTGCTGAATTCAGTACTCGTGAGCATGACGTGTCTCTGACCTCACCAAGAGAAGTGGCTGCTCTTACCTTTGCTTGAGGGTAGGTTTCTGTTCTTTTGCCAGGGTTCCTTGAGTAGCTCAGTGTCACTGAATGGGACAGGGTTTGTTTCGTTTGGGTGCTCTGCGCCCTTGTGGTACTAAGGATCAAACCCATGACCCTGCACTGTTCTGGGCTTGTACTCTGCCCTGCCTTGGGACTCTGTACTCTTTAAGCAAATCTTACAGTTACTATCTCACTTTGCTTTTTCTTACATTTTAAAAATTTATTTTATGTATATAGGTGTTTTATCTGTAACTGTATCTGTGTACCATGTGTGTGCCTGGTGCCTGTAGAGGCCAGGAGTGTTGGATTCCCTGGGACTAGTGTTACAGACATTTCAAGCCACATGTGTGTGCTGGGAATTGAACCTGGGGTCCTGTAGAAGAGCAGACAGTGCTCCTAACCGCTGAGCCACTTCCCCAGCTGCTCCACTTTCTTCATGGTGTTTAGAACTGTTTTAAGACATTTCAGAGAATGATTCCTTCTCACTCAGTAAAACCAGTAATCCAGAAAGAAAATTCAGAGAACCGTGTATGGGTGGTCTTACCCTGTATACTTTGAATTGGCTAATTACCTTGCATTCAACAAATATGTCTGGTGACTTTTATTCCTCCAGATTCTTTGCTTTTCAGGCTTTTATTGTGGGACATTTAGAATATTAGCATGAGCTGCATTACAATAGGACTGGGGAATTTTCCAAGAATGTAGAATATAGACTTTATTTATTTTATTAATGAAACTTAATTTGAGAGTAGGTTATACAAGCTACGTAACTATGTGATACCACTGGTTGTGTTTCTTGTTAAAAAATCCAGTGAAAGTCAATGAATCTAGGGTCTAGGCCATGATGAATGGAATAGAAACAGGTTTTAATGTGTTAGGTATTTAAGGTGTTTTGTTTGTTTGTTGTGGCTCCGGGAATCAAACTTGGGGATTGTAGGTGCTGAGCATGTGCTTGTATTATTGAGACATATACTCATCGATGGCTGGGATTTTATTTATCTAAAATACAGTCAGGTTGTCCTCTGTTCTCAGCCTCCAGAATAGCTGGGGCTATAGGCCTATTTGTTTGTTTTGGCTTAGTATTAAAATTTATTAACTTTTATTTTATATGTATGAGTGGTTTTTTTTTCCCCCTGCATATATGTCTGTGTACCATGTTCATGAACTGCCTGCTGAGGCCCGAAGAGGGTGACAGATCTATTGAGACTGTAGTTACAGATGGTTGTGAGCCACCATGTGAGTGCTAGGAATCAAACCCAGGTCTTATGGAAGAGCAGCCTATGCTCCTAAGGCCTGAGCCATCTGTCCAGCCTCAGAGCTGTGTTTTATACTGTTAGTAGCATAATCTTTTGTATTTTGCATGCAATTGTCTCTGTTAAATGATACTTTTTCCCCTTAAGGGATTAATCCCCTTTGGGATTAATCACTATTGTCTTCATCTTACTTTCTTTTCTTGTTGGTGATAAATAACACAAGTAACTTAAAGGAGAAAGGGTTTGGCTGACAGATCCTGGTTGTGGTCTGTTACGGTGGAGAGGAAGAAGAGAGCAATGAATCTGTGCATCCAAGTGCTCAGCTTGCTCTCTCTACTTTCTACATCCCCTGCTTAGGGGGATGCATAGCTCCTCCTGCAGTTGGTGGGTCTTCCTATCTCAGTTAAATACACTCTAGGTAATCCCTCACCCACATGCCAAGAGGCCCATCCATCACCTACATGACTTTAACTGTGTCAGCTGACAACACTAGCCCTCTCAGTCAAGGGACAACACAGCCAGAATATCTAGAGTAGGAGTGTAGTTTTGCTGAAGGGGAAAAAATAAAAAAAGAGTACTACTGAATTAAATCCAATGGTAGATTGCTTCCCTGCTAAATGCTGCAGATTCCATGTAGAATAAAGGAGATGGACATGAACATAAATATTTCCTGGGGAGAACATAGAATTGACAGAGATACATTAGTTTATGTATTTAGTGCCCCTCCCCACATTCTCCCACTTCTGCCTCCCCTTTCTGGAAAGCCAGAATTCCAAATAGGAAGCTATTAAAAAACCAGCCATTTTAAGGGCTCAGACTGGGGCTTGTGCTGGCTTAATTCATGATTTTAAGAGTAGCTTAAAGAATTTTAGAAGTTTTAGGATTATTCCAAAAGGTCAAGTGACAGGGAGGAAGGCAAATCCTGAACTAGAAGCTTTAAGCCAGTGGTTCTCAAGCTGTGGGTCTTGAGCGTTTGTCAAACCCTATCTCCAAAAATATTTACATTAGGATTCATAACAGTAGCAAAATTATAGCTATGAAGTAGCAACCAAAATAACGTTAGGATTGGGGGATCACCATGTGAGGAACTGTATTAAAGGGTCTTAGCATTGGGAAAGTTGCGAACCACTGCATCAAGCTTTAGCAAACTATTGGACTAAGTTGAGGGTGGCTCAGTGAGTAAACAGAGTTGAGGGTTTCTTAAGAGTCTGTTTCGTGGTATTGGAAAAGGGAAAGGAAAAAAGCTCAATTTACTGCTTTTCTGTATCAATTAAAGCAGCCCGTCTTCTTACTGTTTCAGTTATGTATGAACACGGTTAATTAGACCTTGTTAGCCTATAAAGCACAAATAGACAAACTGATTTAATTAGTAGACACACTTTAAAGCTTGAGAGAACTTTTTAATTTGAGTGTTTTGCTCATAGAAAGGAATGCCCTGGTGTGGTAGCATAGGGGGGACCAGGACTGTTTTTTTGTTGTTTTGTCTTTGGTTTTTTGCTGTTGTTTGTTTGTTTGTTTTTCCATAAAATCAAAGATCTTGGAAGAGCTGAGGGAACTTAGGAAGTCCATTTGTCTACTTTGAATCCAGAATTAATTCTGGATGGAAGAAGACATAGGCCCAATGGGATGGAGTTTGCTTGAGAAGCAGTGAACTCTGGATGCTTAGGGTAGCCGAAGTGAATCTGAACTTCAGTAATGTGGTGGTGGTGGGGGCTGCATTGTAAGGGAGAGGATGCACTAGATTATTGATGGCCCTTTTCAACTCTTAAAATTTTTACTATGGCACAGTAAACTGTACCGTGTGTGTGTGTGTGTGTGTGTGTGTGTGTGTGTGTGTGTGTGTGTGTGTGGTTTATGTCACAGTGTGTTCCTCAATCACTTCTCACTTTATTTTTATTTTTCAGACAGGATTTCTCACTGAATCTGGAGCTCACAGTTTGACTAGGCTGGCTGGCCAGTAAGCCCCCAGTATCTTCCTGTTTCCACTCTTGGGACCACCTAGGGTTACAGATTTGATGTCACATGGGGCTTCTACATGAGCTTAGGGTCCTTCATGTTTCTTATATTACTATAGACAAGAACCAAAAGAGTGACACTTTCCAGAAAGCATTATGTTCTGTGGCCACAGTCTTTATTAGCAAGGAAGCAGGAACTTGGTGTGGACGTTTTGACTTTGTGTGTGGTATATGTGTGCTGGTGCACTGGACTCGCTCTGTATATGTGTGTGTGTGTATATATGAGTGTGTGCGCGTGTGTGTGTGTGTGTGTGTGTGTGTGTGTGTGTGTGTGTGTCTGTGCGTGTGCACGCGTGTTTATATGTGTGTTCGCCACCAGCTTTTACGTGAGTGTTGGGTATCTGAACTCAGGTCCTCATGCTTACGTACCAAGCTTTGTGCCTACAGAACCATCTCTGCACCTGTCTCTTTCTTTAGTGTACTGAAATACTTTACTTAATGTCTTGGAATTGCTTGTTTAAATTTAACTGAAGACTGTTCAAAATACTGATTTTTCTCCTATAAAAAATACTAAATCCTAGTGATATAAATATTTGTCAAGAAATGTGAAATGTGGACACTGGCTACTTGTTTCCTGGTCATGACCAAGCTTCTTGAACTGGTGGGGACAGACCAGACTGATAGACTCTGAGAACCAGGCCTGTGAGGTGTATGACAGTTGGCAGCTGTGACAGAAAGGCTTGTGACTGTGTTGATTTTCTGTTGTTCCTTGGACTCCTCCCCTAAACCAGAAACTCACATTGATCTTTACAACCTTGAATGCAGAAAATATGAGCTACCTGTGAAGAAGGCCACAAAACATGAATTGGATGTCTTGGCAAGCAATGTACAAATCTAATCTGTGGTTAGTCTTTAGTCTTTTCTGTTTTCCAAATATCTTTAAAGTACCTAACCCTGTATTCTTACTCTGTTGTCATGTTTGCCTGCACTTCTGTGAAATCTCTTGGTTGGTTTTCTATATTTATTCTTCCTTCCTCTAATCTTACTACATTTAGAGTAATCTTTAAAAAATGTAGTTGTAATGTTTTAGGTCCCCTGATTGAAATTGTTGTTGTTTTATTGACTTTACAATTTAGCCCCAAACGTTTAGTCCATTAAGCAGTGATCTTCCAGTTCCCCTGTACCATTTTTTTTTTCCCTCCATGTCTCTGGTGGTTTGGATGAGAACTGTCCCTCGTAGCTTTAGTCATTTGAACACTTGGTAACCAATTGGTCGCACTGTTTAGGAGGTGCAGCTTAGCTGGAGGAAGTATGTCACTGGGGGAAGCATTTGGAAGCCTAAGCCCATCCTATTTCCAACTTTCTCTCTGCTTTGTACCAGCAGTTGAGAAGAGAGCTTTTATTCCCCTGCCCCTGGTGCCGTGCCTGCTGCTTGCTGCCACGCCCTCCACCATGATGGACTCCTTACCCCTTTGGAAACGTAAGCCCAGATAAACTCTCTTTTATAGGTGGCTTCTAGTCATGCTGTTTTGTCACAGCAACAGGGAAGTAACCAAGACAGCATCCTAACCCTGTTTATTGAACTCACACTGCCAATCTCTCTCTCCAAATATTATTTCTCACCTTCTCTCCCGTTATCATTGTTTACCCAGTTTTTCTCACAGGCTTCAAACTGATGTGTTTGGGTGTCAAGTTCACAAAGGATGGAGTTGTGGCTAGTGTTGATAGTCAACTTGATAGGATCTAGACTTTCCTAGGACGAAAGCCTCTGGGCACACTTGTCAGGGATTATCTTGTTTAGATTAATGGAGGTAGGAGGACCCACCCTAAAAGTGGCCATCATCATCATGGGCTTGCATCGTGGACTTATGAAAAGAGGAAAGCAGGCAGAGTGCCAGCTTTCATCACCCTGCCCTTCCTTACTGTGGACGAAGTGTGATGAGTTGCTTCAAGCTCCTGAAGCTTTGATTACCTTAGCACTCTGGAACTGTGAGCTAAAATAAATTCCTCGTACCTTAGGTGGCTTTTATGGGGGCATTCATCACAGCAACAAGACAAGTAACCAGGATACTGGCCTAGGCAATTCCCCTAGAAATGCCAGAGCTCTCTGAAGTGTTAGGGCCTCTGTGTTTGAGATTCCTTAGATGTGAGGGTGCTCTTATTTTAGATGCCTTCTTCATGTCTTCCGGGTCTTTCAGTGGAGCTTTGTCTAACTACCTTATTTTAATAGCTTAGCATTTCTATTCCCTTTCTCTGCTCTGTTATCTATGTCCGAGAAGACGATGGGCATGGAAGAAACTCCACATGGAATTTCCTTTCTTTGTGGCAAAGGTAAGCCACTGGGCAAGAAAGTGCCCTTGCCTCAGCTACTGACAATATGCTGTCCAATTTGGACAAGCAGGTTACAAAGAAAAGTGACTGCTGAACTTGCCAAGGGACAGGATGGTCCTTCAAGGTTTCTCTGCAATGCTGTTTCCACCCAGCCATCTCACTTCCTTCCTGTCTGTCTGTACAGACCTCCAGGCCTCTATGGTTAGCTAGTGGCAAGCTCCATTCTCTGATCTTCAGACAGGCTTTATTTGTACAAGCAAGATATCACCACAGTTATCCATGTATTCATCTCGGATTGGCATCCTCTTCGCTAATATTTGCCCAGAACTGTGAACGGTGACACAAGAGAGACACTCAGAACATGTTTATTAAATGAATGAACTTAATCTGTACTAACAGGTATGTATGTAAGACAATGATGTCTGTGACCCATACTGAGGTTCTTGTATTTAAAAATTACTTTGTATTTAAAAAGTAGCTTTAGTACAATGTTGAGAAGACATATGCAGAGAACAAAACATAGAATGTAATAGAATTTTGAACTGGCTAATGTTCATATGAAGAAGGTCCTACACAGTGGCAAAAAGCAGGTTGTACATTTGAGTCATTGGAAGTTATTTTGTTCAGATATAGCTGTGCTGGAATCATGAACCTTGTTCTGTGGGACAGGTCACAGATATTTGAGTCTAGAACCCTGAAAACCTGTTTACCTAGGAGGAAGCTTGAAATTTCTCTTCTAGAAATAGCTTCCTGTGTTAAATTCCTAGAGGTCTGTTCATTGTCACAGCTTGCTGCACCCAAGAGCCGGCAGTCACCGGAACCAGCGGCTTCTAATGTCATGCATAAACATTTGTGGAGTTGACACAAACTTGGTGATTGGATAATTTTGAAAGTTATTTTGTCAGTGACTTTAACCAGCACTTGAATCTCTAGCTCCTCTCACTCCAGCCATGAGGAAGGTGGGAGTCCAGGAGTTTTGCCTGCCAGCCTTTTGAGGAGGATAATTGATACTTTGTGTGTAGGTTCTCACTCATTAGTAATCACACTGGGGAGGAGGGCGAGAGTAAGGAGGTAAGTTAGGTTTTCAGAACTCTTTCACTAATGCAGTAATCAAATTCCTAGCTATTTTGTGTGTGAGTGTAGAGTTCCATGAGACATTACACTTACAACACACATCTTTCTGTTCATGGTAAGTACACTTGGTCCTTTTTGCCATTTTAAAGTGAGTGTGAAAATGGTGGGAGCCACAGGCCAGAGATAGTAAGGGACAAAGAAATGGACTGCAGACCATATTTCCTAAACAAAGTGATGTTTTGAGGGAAAAGACAATACTATTTAGCTGTGTAGTAATTATTAGTACAATGTATTGTGATGTTTTCTTTTTCACCTTGCACTTTCCTTCTTTGACATGGAGATAAACAGTACCTTTTTGAAACCAAGTTGTCTATACTGTATCATTTTTCAGAATTGAAAAGAGGAGAACTCTGGTGGTTTGAAAGAAAATGGCCCCCAGAGGGAGTGGCACTATTAGGAAGTGTGGCTTTGTTGGAGTGAGTATGTCCTTGTTGGAGGAAGTGAGTCACTATGGGGGTGGACTTTGAGATTTCATATATGCTCAAGCCATACCCAGTGAGACAGACTACTTCCTGTTGCCTGTGTGCAAGATGTGGAACTCTCAGCTACCTCTCCAGCACCACGTCTGCCTACACGCCATCATATTCCACTATGATGATAATGGACTGAACTGCTGCACTGTACGCCGCCCCAATTAAATGTTTCCTTTATAAGAATTGTCTGGGTCATGGTGTCTCTTCACAGTAGTAGGAACCCTCACTAAGACAAGAACTAAGAACAGGGGACTTTAGAGTAATGAGAAAAGAAGTATGAGAATGTCCATAATACAAGGTTATGATCCACATTTCAAGGAACAGATCTAAGAGATAAATATGAACATCATAAAATTGTTAAATCATTAAAATGAACAGCACATATAGGGAAACTTGGCCAAAAGCATTAACAACATGATATGTTGCCAATGGTCTGTAAGAACTCCTTTAAAAAGTGTTAGTTGAGACTACCCTACTATTTGACAACTTTATATTCAGTTTTTCATGAGATGAAGCATTTTCACTTTGACATTAGATGACTACTAAGAAAACCGGTACATCATCAGTATAAAAATAACATCAGGAATATCATATTGTTCTAGCATAAGTAATGCAGATCTTATTTCCAATAAAAGTGTTGAAGTAGCAGAAAGAAAATACCTCACAACGGGTTTGCTGACATAAGTTTTGACATATAGTACGGACAGAAGTATGCCAAGGCTTTTAACTCCGTATTTTCCAATTGGTGTTAACTCAGAGTATCCAGGGAGGACTCTGTAATGATGTAACTTTGCAAAACATTGCAGTTGTTTTTATTTTTGGAAAAGTATGATAAATATCAACTTTCCCCAAAAGAGTGTAGCTAAAACCTTTTTTTGTTTGTTCACACAGTCTATTAATACCCTTTAAAATAATCTTTTAAGAAGTTTCTGGTTTAAGTGCTATAGAAGAATCAAAATTAATTTTACTTAATTTAAATTTCATTCATTACATAACCTAGTGGCTAAAATACTGGTCATTGCACTCTTAAAACATTAACTGATATTACCAGAGAAATTGCACTGTAACTATTAGAATAATAATCTATTATTCTCTCATGATAGTAACAAAGATCAAATGTTTACTGAGACATTTTGAGGTTATTTTTCTTGTGAATTTATCATGTCAGAGAAATATATATTTCTTATTGAAAAGAAAGATTAGCAAAAATGGTAGTATTTATTCAGTCATAAGTATTATTGTTTTGGTTTTTCAACTTCTCTTCAAAATATAACCTAATAAAATAATCTAATTTTCACATTAAAAAAAGTTTCTAGTTTAAGTGCCTTTGAAATGGGTCAGCAGGTAAAGACCCTTAACTGTAAGTCTGCCCTGAGTGATCCCTGGGACCACACAGGGAAAGCAACAACCCTTACAAATTGTTCTCTGAAATATGGGGATCCTGTGGCATCTTCACACATACAAAATAAATACATGTTAAAAATGTCCTAGGGGCCAGGCGTTGGTGGCGCACGCCTTTAATCCCAGCACTCGGGAGCCAGGGGCAGGTGGTTCTCTGTGAGTTCGAGGCCAGCCTGGTATCCAGAGCGAGTGCCAGGATAGGCTCCAAAGCTACACAGAGAAACACTGTCTCAAAAAAACAAAAAACAAAAACAAAAACAAAAAGGCCTAGGTAAGAGATAAATATGTATGTATCTTTTTATGACAGCTAACAGAAGTATTTGATATAATCTAAAACCAGATAAAGCATTTTTTGCCCAATATCTATTAATGTGTATAGGTCCTAAAATAAACTTCCAGTATTGATAAATTTGTATTAAATTGTTGTGTGATCATTAAGTCATGTGTACAGAACTGACCTAGTCAGACATTACCCTTCCCTGGAAACATCCTTTATTTGGCCTTCAGGCTGTCTCACCTTTGGGTTCTCCTCTGACTATTCATTCTAGTGTTGGTTGCTCCCACCTTAATTCCTGGACATCCACATGTTGGTGCCTTAGAACTCAGTCCTTGTGTGTTCTTGTTCTCTGTCTCTCTTTGTCTTACTCTCTCTCCATCTCTTTCATTCTCTCCCCCCCCACCCCCCAGGGTTTCTCTGTGTAACAGCTCTGGCTGTCCTGGAACTCCATCTGTAGACCAGGCTGGCCTCTAACTCACAGAGATCCACCTGCCTCTGCCTCCCAAGTGAATTAAAGGTGTGTACCATCACCGCCTGGCTCTGTCTCCATCTCTTAAAAATCTGTAATCTGAGCTGGAGAGTTGATTCAGAGGTTAAGAGTACTGGCTGCTCTTCCAGAGGACCTGGGTGCAATTCCTAACACCTACATGGCAGCTCACAACTGTCTGTAACTTCAATTCCAGAAGACCTGACACCCTTACGCAGACAAACATACAGGCAAAGCACTAATGCACATAAAAATAAAAGACCTGGAGTTCTTCTTCTTAATCATCTCATCTACTTTCATGGCTCTATAGTATGGCTTTCACAGTTTGTCTCCAGCCCGCACCTCTCCTGTGTACCCTAGACTTGTGCATACAACTGCACAACAAACTAGAATGAACAGTGAGAGGGAAACCCAGAGGTAAGAAGACATCCTGAAGACCAGTTAAAGGGTATTTCTAGGAAAGAACACCGACAAGGTCAGTTCTGTACACTGTATATCTAATATGCATCACAAACTTTTCATATATTCAAATTTGAACTAATAATCTTTGCTCCTATCAAAATTCTCTTCAGTTTCCCCAAGTTACTAACAGATAATTCCATACTTCCCAGTCCTCAAGCTTTGAGTTACCGTTACAATCTAATGGTTTAGAAAGTTCCACTGCCCACAGCTGGTTGTAGTGGCACACACCTTCATTTATTTATTTTATATCCTGACCTCAGTTTCCCCACTCCCTTCTCTCATTCCCTCTCCATAACTCCCCTGTGGCCTCCACCCCCAACCCACACCTCCTGTTTCCGTTCAGAAAGGTGCAGGCTTCCCATGGGTATCAAAAAGCATGCCATATCAAGTTGTGATAAGACTAAGCACCTTCCCATGTATTAAGGCCGGGCAAGGCATTCCAGCAATACAGTATGAGGAATAAGTTCCCAAGAGCCAGCCATAGCATTAGGGACAGCCCCTGCTTCCAATTAGGGGGTCTGCAAATAGACCAAGCTATATAACTGTCACATGTGTGTAGAGGGCTTAGGTTAGTCCTATGCAGACTCCTTTGGTTGTTGGTTCAGGCTCTGAGCTCCTATGAGTCCAGTTAGTTGATTCATTGGGTTTTCTTGTGATATCTTTGACCCCTCTGGCTCTTACAATTAAGTTATTTCTCACTTCAGCAGGATTCCCCAAGCTCAGCCTAATGTTTGGCTATGGGTTTCCATCAGCTACTGGATGAAGGCTTTCTGGTGACAATTGGGGTAGTCACCAATCTGATGGCAGGAGATGGCAAGTTCATGCTATGTATCCACTATTGCTAGGAGTCTTGGCTGAGGGCATCCTTGTAGGTTCATGGGGATTTCCCTTGCACCACATTTCTACCTGCTGCCCAGCACTTGGGAGGCAGAGGGACAGATCTCTGTGAGTTCAGGGCCAGTCTGGCCTACAAAATGAGTTCCAGGACCATTATGGCTGTTACCCAGAGAAACCCTGTCTCAAAAAAAGAAAAAAAAAAAAAAAAAGAAAAGAAAAAGAAAGTAAGGTCCATTGAGTCAACTCTGCATTCATCAGACTCAACCCTTCATTTCCCTAGCAGTTGCCTATTAATGCTTCTTCCTTTGTCATTTCAACCTAGCAAGGCAACCCAGGTGTCCTAGTGAAAGGAGGCCATGTTGTCACTTTGTGGAATTCTAGAGGGTTCCCTTTACCTCTCTAGCATGATGTCTTCTCTCCCCTGGTTCACTTGCCTCAGCTACTGTACTCTGCTTCTGCCTGGAGACTTTTCTGGTGCTGTTCCCTCACTCCGTATGCTGTATTCCTTCACTCTTTCAGCTCATGACTCAAGTCACTCCTTAGTGATGTCTAGGCTAGCCTGCTTCCCTTAGCCTCCCTTCCCACTTGTGCACAGGGTCTATCTAGGAAGGCTCTTTCCTCTCATTTCTGGAGGAAGGTTCTGCTCTAGATAGTGCTCTGGGTGGTCTCTCTTGTAGAACTTTGAATTCATCTTTCCAGCACCTCTTGATAATGCTTCTGTAGACAAAGACGTTTAGGACCTCTTGTGCATGTGACAGAATGACTTTTCTCTTGACACAGATTTTTGTCTTTGACTTTTGGCAGTTTAGTTCTGTTATTTCTTTATGTGGATTTCTTTGGATTCTTTAGTTGGAACACTTTAACCTCACTGAATTTAGATATGTAGAGCCAGTAGGATGGCTCAGTGGGTAAAAACACCTGCTGCAAAGCCTGGTGACCCAGGTTCAATCCCCAGGACTTACATGGTAGGAGAGCTGTATTCTGATATTTTCATATGTGCACCGTGGTACATGTACCACCCCTTCACACACAAGAAATAAGGGTTATGAAGGTGGGGTTTAAATGAGTTCACCAGACCCAAGATAAATGATAAATAGGTATTTATTAGGGAAGGACTTACACAGATAAGATTTAATAACTGCTGTGGTCTTCCTGCTCCAGGGGATGCAGTCTCTGCTCTTCCAATGCTCTCTAAAACCCAAGAGAATGTGAGCCAGCCCCTCCTCTACCTTATAATGGGTCACATCTGCACCTAAAACCACGCCCAAAGGGTGTGGCCACCACTACAAGTCCACTGACAAGGCAAGATGCCACTGCCTTGTGTAATAAAAATGCAGAGGCCCATTTCCTTTCACTCATTTAGTAAAATTTGAATTATGATTTTTTATGCTATCTCTCTTACCACACTAGATCTCTCAGGTGTGTGTGTGTGTGTGTGTGTGTGACAGACCCTCAAGTGTCACTTTTCTTAAGTGCTTTTTCTTTGTGTTCCTTCTACTCCATTGTCTTAAAGGGTCCTTCAAGTTTACTGAGTTCTTTGATCAAATCTAAAGTTGAAAAACTGTTGAATATTTTAACTCAGTTTCTGTGTTCTCCATTTCTGTAATTTTTGTTTGGTTCTTCTAGATAATTTCTGTCACTTTTGGGGTATTTTCATCTTGTTCTTGCATCACTTCTATGGTTTCATTCAGCTATTTATGTTGTTTCTTGTAATGTCTTGACTTTCTTTAATACAATTTCTTCCCGTTTTTTCTCGGAATTCTACTACTTATATGTGTCATTGGGTTGTTTGTTTTATTGTTAGTTTTGTTTTGCACAAGATCTTATTCTGTAGCACTGGCTAGATTCATACTCATGGCAGCCCTTCATCTCAGCCTGTCTACATGTTGAGTTTATAAAAGGGAGGTGCCATGCCTGGCTCAGTTTGATTTCTTTGGTTCCTATGACATTTCCCCCAGTATTTGTTTCCCATCAGATATACCAAGAGGATGAAGTAACAGCCGCCTTTCCCAGTCATTTATGGACTAGTTTCGTGCAGAGAGGACCTTCACCCACCAGCCTAGAAAGTTTTTGAACCTCTCAAATCCTTTATGACTGTGTGTTGTCTGGACTGTGCATGTGTGTAATTTCCCAATGGAGAACTTTCTTTTCAGGAATTTGTTGGGTTTTCTTGCTCCCTCTGGTGTCTGCCTTTGGTACTGCAGGTTTTCTGGTGCTCTAGTACTCAGCACGCCCCTGGCTTCCAAAACTTAACTCTGTCAGCCCTTCAAGTCAGGCTTGCCAGTCTCTCAAGACCCCTGAAAAGATGGGAAGTTAGATGCACCTTCTTCTTTTCCCTTACCCTCTCAAGGAAGAAGCTGTATGGTTCACACTGCTAGCCACGCTGGCCCGGCCTATGTCTGTGCGGTCAGGTGCGTGTCGGGTTCTTGGCTGGCCGTGGAGGTCCAAATTGGCAGTTCCACCAGCAGGTGACTCATTAGATGTGTTACACTCTGACCCGAGTGACAGTGGCAGCGTTTAGCTTTGGGCTTGTGGCTGAGATTTCACCTCAAAGAGACTAACCTTATAAACTTCAGATGAACTGCGGGTTCCAAATCGATCAACTGAGCAGCTGCAAGTTGCGGTGGCCGCAAACCCCTCTGCCGACTCAGTCGGTTTGCCAGAGTTCCCACAGAACCAGGGGCACACCTGTGGATGACTATAAAGGATACTAGCGAGTAAGACGGAAACACCAGCCGGCACATGGGTCGGGAGAAGCCAGTGCGCTCTAGGAACTTCCACAGCTGAGCTGTCGGAGCATTCCTTTGGGTTTTACCAAAGCTTCAGTACCCAGCTGGAAGGAATTGCCCGGTTGGTTTATTTAGCTGCAAGCCCCTGTGTCCTCCTGCATCATCTAATCTTGACTCTCAGTCTTGTAAGTGGCAGGTTCCCATTAAGTTTCCTAGGATTACGGGCCAGTGGCCAGTTCATTAATATACAAAATACAGGCTCACTTGAAGATCTCAAGGATTTTAGGAAAAATTCCAAACTTTCTATTTCAGAGTTTTTGTTTGTTTTGTTTTGCTAAGTAGCCTAGTATGGGAAAGTAGAAGTAGAGGTGAGAAATCTTTGAGACAAAAGATTTGATTACCTATTTTTCCTTTCCCAATTATTAAATTTTTTTTATCTTGCCTTCATTTGAAAGATCAGAGCTGCATGTGCTTGTGAATATAGTATCCTAGTCATTGTTAAACTGGAGGCAGTGTTAGGAGGAGACACCAAGGGTCTAGGCAAAAAAGACAGCTGGTCTTCAAGTCAGCCCTGAAATTAGTATGATGTTGTGCTTCATAAAGTGCAGAGTGACAACAATTTAAAGATACTTATTTTCTATTCTAGAGTCTGGACATTTCATTCAATACAATAGAATACATGTTCTGGGGATCTGGGCACAAGTGTTAGAGACAGAAGAGGGCTTGAGGAAAGTAGTGGCAGGGTAGCTGGACAGTGGTGGCATATGCCTTCAATCCCAGCACTGGGGAGGCAGAAGCAGGTGGATCTCTGTGAGTTCTAGGAGAGCCTGGTCTACAGAGTGAGTTCCAGGGCAGCTAAGGCTACACACAGGGTCCCTGTCTCAAAAAAAACCATCACCAACAATAAGAAAGCAGTGACAAAATTGGTCATTTCCTTGAAAGATGGGACAGGAGACAGAAGGGCAGAAAAATCACTGGTTATTATCAGGATTGCTCTTTTCCTGGAGCTGTGGGGGTTGGAGCAGACGAAACTAAATCCCTCCAATTGTAACTGACCTCTTTGGGAAGTCTGACTCTTTTTTCGAAAATCCTGTTCTTCAGATGGTCAGAGAAATGGCCCAGTTTCAACTTCACTGGGTTGAACTTTAGCTTTAGTGATTCCATTTTGATTTTTAGCCTTGTGTATTGGGTCCTGGTACAGGAGCTTAGCCCTGAAACTGTAGCCTTCAACAATTTCTATTTAATGTGCCAATGCCTCAAAAACTTCTCTAAGAACCTATAATAGGACTGGGGATGTGGCTCAGTTGGTAGCATACTTGCCTAGCAGGGGTGAGGGCCTGGAACCTATCTCTGACTTGGCATACATTTAGAGTGGTGAAGTCCACTTGTCACCCCAGCTCTCAGGAGACAGAGGCAAGAGGATCAGTAGTTGAAGGACAATACCAGCTTCAAGGTCAGACTAGACTGTGTGAGATCCTGCCTCAAAAACAATTATAAGGGGCTGGAGAGATGGCTAAGTGGTTAAGAGTACTTACTGCTCTTACAGACATCCTAGGTATTGGTTCCCAGGATCCACACGGGACTCACAACCACACATAACTCCAGTTCCTAGGGATCTGGGACCTGTTTTTTTTTTTTTTTTTTTTTTTTTTTCCTGCATAGGTACCATGTCTTAGGGTTTCTATTGCTGTGAAGAGACACCATGATCACGGCAACTCTTAAAAAGAAATTTAATTGGGGTGGGGGTGCCGGCTTCTATTATCATGATAGGAAGCAAGGTAGCATGCAGACAGCCATGGTTCTGGAGAAGGAGCTGAGAGTTCTACATTTGGGTTGGCAGGCAGCAGGAAGGGAGAGACACCTACTGGGCCTGGTGTGAACATTAGAAACCTCAAAACCCACCCCCAGTGACACACTTCCTGCAATAAGGCCGCACCTGCTTCAACAAGGCCACACCTCCTAATCATGCTATTCCCAGAGCCTATTGGGGCCATTTTTAACCAAACCACCACAATATTTTTGTTTGTTTGTTTTTGTTTTTCGAGACAGGGTTTTTCTGTGTAGCTTTGGAGCCTATCCTGGCCCTCGCTCTGGAGACCCACAGAGATCTGCCTGCCTCTGCCTCCCGAGTGCTGGGATTAAAGGTGTGTGCCACCAATGCCCGGCTCCAAACCACCAATATTGCTGGCAAAAATACTCATACACATAAAAATAATTTTTAAAATAAACATTTAAATTAAAAAAATTGTTCTTAACAGTTAAGCCACCTCTCCACCCCCTTTAAAAATTTTACAAAATTAAACTATTATAAAACTTATGACCCGTGTAATAGAAGATGTCAACCACTATTCTAGTATAATACATTGAGATATTCCAGTACAAGTTATCTCTAAGCTCCTGGTCCTCTCTGCCGAATTTCCCAACTCCTGTGTGCTTTTGTCTCAACTTATGAAACACCAACAAATTCTTTAGAAACTCAGACTATGAAATGTTACTTTTTCCCTTAACCCTGAACAGTGTTTGAAAGAAAAGTAGATTTCCGAGCTACAATTCCAGGGCAGTGCTTACTGCATTTTTGACTTGTGAAAATGAGAGGAGCAATGCCAAGGACAGAGCTAGAGCTAGAGGTGTGGCTGGATGGTGTGTGGGGGCTTGCTGTCCTCTCTGCCTTCTGTGTGGATTTTCAGGGGTGCGCAGGTCGCCTCAGAATTGGCTCACACAGCCAAGAACAGGTTCTGTGACCACCTCACAGCAGTTCCCAGAGGCCTTTTCTACGAAGATGGCTGTTTAGAAGTTCTCAAATAAGAACAATAGAGGCTTCATGTCATCCAGGTTTTTAGGTAGTTACACTAAAGTAGCAGGATCCACATGGATTCAGATTCCCACTTCAGCGTTGTGTATTCTGTATTTGAAAAGAGGCCTGTCAGGATAGGGTGAAGCTATTCTGGTGAGTGTATTGGCCCTGCAAATATGTAATGTGAAATACGATGAAGTTTGGTCCTTCTTTCAGTGGCCTAAAGGACAAAGGCGTTTCACTTTGGATAAGCTTATTGATTCATCTGTAGTCTGAACTGGCAGGCTCGAGGTGCGGGGACAGATGCTGATTGGCATGCCATTCTCATGTGTCATGTGAAAGCAGTTTCTGTCTGGAAGTTCAGTAGATACCCCAGCTGACGGGGAATTCCAGCAAGGCCATTCAACCATTCAGAGTTTAAAGGGAAAGCTGCCTCTGTGTAAACATTAACCCATCCGGTTAAGTGGCTCCTTTTATCTTGTTTGTTTTAATATAAAAGGGAGACCTGGTACTCGATTTCTTTTATGCCTTGATTAAAAATAAGTTTAAGGAACTTGGAAACTTATTTCTTCATGATTTATTATGTCTTGTGGTGCTTAAATTCAGGAGACAAAGAGGGACAGGAGTTTCTCTCTCTCTCTCTCTCTCTCTCTCTCTCTCTCTCTCTCTCTCTCTGTGTGTGTGTGTGTGTGTGTGTGTGTGTGTGTGTGTGTGTGTGTGTGAGCGCGCGCGCGTGTGCGCACCCACGCACATGTGTTCCTCCCTTGCCTTGACTTACTTGTGATGAGGACAGCTTGCTGCAGTCACCCACCACGTGGGGCCTGGAGCTGGAATTCAGGCTGCAGACTTTTGCACCTTTACCCTCTCTAGCTCTTACAAGCAGAGAATCTTAAAATATTTTCAGTATGTTTTTCCCTCAGGAGTTTTGTCAGTCGACACATAACCCATTGTTCTCGAAGCTTTATAAACCTGCCCTTAAATGACATTAGTAAACAGGCTTTTTGACTAAGGAAACGTTGCTGAGTGCATATAATGGATTGCAGCAGTTCTCAGCCTATGGGTCACAATGCCCACTGTGGCGGGGGGGTCACATATCAGATATCCTGAGTACCAGATGTTTACATTATGATTCATAACAGTAACAACATTACAGTTATGAAGTAGCAAAATGAAATATGTTATGGTTGGGGGGATCACCATAACATGAAGTAATAAGTATTAACGGGTCACAGTGTTAGGAAGGTTGTCGGCTATTAGAAAATAGCAGGGCAGGTGTTCATGCTCTGGCTGGCAGTTTTTCAGCCCTAAATCTTTAAATCTGTAGTTAAGGCTTAAACACGTGGTGCCTCATTAGATCGTAGGATCCAGAGTATACCTTTAATTTCCAGGGTTTGAGAACCTCCAGACCTCCAAGTTGTGTGTGGCTTTATGAAGGCTCTGGGTATTTGGAGCTTTTCTGCCGGGTTCCCCTGCCCACCCTGCCCCATTCTCAGACTCCTGCTGCTGCAGGGGCAGGTTCACTTGCTAGCTACCTTTGGACCCAAAAGAGCTTTAAAGAGGTGCTTATTAACTATGAAGTAGGTAGTAAATGTATTTCTGGAGTAACTGCAGTGAGAGTGTGTGTATCTCTGTGCTGAGTTCTATGAGGGTCACATTACAGATGTGAATAATAATACTTGCTTCTCTCAGGAACCAAGCCAGATACTTTTTAGAGAAATTACCCCTGTGGCATAGTTTCTGATGATATTTTCTAGGAACTCTATATGCTGTTTCTGTTTTTACTACTCTAATGACTTCTCACACAAAGGTTTAAACCTAGTCTTTGCTAGGTGAGAATCTCACCTTGCAGCCAGTAGCAGGATTTTTGCAATGATGTGGAAACTATTGGAGCAAAGGTATCAAGCCAATAATTATTTTTACTTATGAGGATTTAATACTAAGATAGTATTTCATTTTAGTTGGTAGAAAATTCGGGGTGAAAACTGCTTTTCCATTCTGTTTGTGTCCTGTTTATCATAATAAGACATAGTTGTAGTTGTATTTGAGATAATTTAGAATTTGAAGCATTGTCACCACCTCTTCTGGTGACAGAAATATCCATAGTGTACCCCTGGCCCACAGGCACACACAGGTATGTACATATCACATACTCTTATGTATGTACGTGAGTTAGAAGTCTTATTTGCCATCATCAGATACTATTGACTAAACACTAACTTCACACTAAGTGTGTGACTAAACCTCACCATGGGTTCATAGGACAAACAGTGAATGATCATATAAACAGAGAAATGTCAAGACTTCATTTTTTTTCCTTCCTTGAAAATGAAATATATTTTGTAATTTACCATGTGAAGCCACAATTCATACTTTAAAATTCTAGGTATCCCAAATTTTAAAAGCAGGCACATATTCCAACATGGCTGCTCTGATGTATGTGTCTCAGATTGTGTCTCAGATTGTGCCCAAGTGTCCCCTGATGAAAATAAAAGGGAGTACTCTCCTGGGAATAGCATCAAGAAGCACGCATACATCATAAGCATCATAAGTGCTATGCATTCCCAAGGCCCTTGAGCCCGGTGCCTCTCAGCTCCCAGCTCTGCTTTACAGGAAGTAGAGGTGGTCTTGGGGTGTCCTTCACAGTAGCGCCCTTGCCCTGTCTCTTACACCACTGTCCGGTGGTCTTTTCAGTGTCTTGTTTGGACAGTGCACTCACTGGTCCTTGGCTTGTGTTTTCATACTATCCAGATGCTTCCCCAAGCCCATTACCATCTTCCCCTGCCTTCATTGCCACCTTTCTTGTCCCTGAACTGTTGGTGTCCCTTGACTCAGTGTCTGCTTCTCCATCCTGTTTCTCACCTGCCTTGGTCTGCACCCTGATCTTACAATAAGTCAATAGATGCCCTTTGGATATCCTAGCCAGAACATTTTGGGGTTACTGTACACTCTGGGTTGACAAACTCATGCCTCTAGTGCCATACATAGTACCTGGTATAGTAAATACCAAGTTCTTGCTGAATTAATGAATTTAGTGGGGTTTTACATGTGGTGATTTATTTGTGTGGGGGGATGGGATGCACATGTGCCACAGTGTTTGCATGGAGTTTGGCTGGCTCTCTCTTTCATATGGGCTTGGGTGTCAAACTTAGATTGTCGGGCTGGTCTACAGCAAGCGCCTTTACTTGCTGAGCCATCTCAGCAATCTAATCAGTCCCGCCTCTCTCCTCTGATTTTCATATCTTGTCACTAGTATGTTTGGTTTTTCTCTGATTGTCTTCTTTTGAAATGTCTTGCCCTGAGCAGACACTGTCATGACCGTTGTCTTAACATAAACCATCATCTCCTTGTGGCAAGATTGCTCCCATGGCTTTTCCTGTTGCTTCTTCCTGTCTCTTCTCTCCTTTCTCCAACCTGCCCTGATAATGTTTAAAATGTCTGTTTAAAGGTGGTGAAATGGCTCAAGCTTGTAATCCCAGCTCTCAGGATGCTGAGGCACGGTGACCCTGTCTCAAACCAGAGCAAACAAAGTCAAACAAGGCTTTTGTATTGCTTGAATAAAGCTTATTTTTGGATTAATTTCTTAGATTTACAGAAAAGTTGCAAAGACAGTACAAAAAGTTCCTATATACCTTTCACCTAACTTCTCGTATAAACATCTCCCGTGGTAATGACTTAATTACCAAAATTAAGAAATTAATATGATTATTATCTGAAATCTTGATTTTGTTTTTACACAGTTTTTCAAATACTGGATTCTGTTTCAGCATATAATCTAGGGTGTCATATTGCATTTAGCATATCTTCAAATTGGTAATACCAGCTTTGGTCAAAAGTTTCAAAGCACAAGAGGATGATGTGTGTATCCACCTGTGGAGTCGTAGGTCCTCTAGAGTTTGCCTGCTGTTTCTGTTTTTGTAAGTATCCTTCCTGAGAGGTGCACACGGGCATACACACCCTGCTTCAGCCATGCCCATATGCATGCACATTCGTACACATAATTGCATTGAAATATATTTCTCTACATTTATATTTTAAATTATTATAGTTTGCTTATTCTTCACGTGTAACCTAAAATTACCGTACTTTTCACTCTATATCCATTAGATATCTGCACAATAACTGCATTACCAGTTCCCTTAGGATTTGTGTTTTTTACTTTTGCAAATAATGCTACTGTGGGCGTCTGTGTACACATGGAAAGATGTGGTTTTAGTTTTTGTATTATATTATACTATATTATAGACACTTGATAAAAGGGTCTGTATGTTCGTTACTTGTCCACTTGTTTTTCAGTCTATCAGTTTCATTTCCATTATTTCCCCATAACTTCACCAGCATTATGCCTTATATACATTTTGAATTTTGCTTTTTTAATAAATATAGATTTAATAAATATAGATTAAGGTGATATTGGTCTCTTTTTTCATTTCTCCTGTGCTGAGTGAAGTTGAGTGTCTGCTTACTGCAGGCAGGCAGGCACAGTGGTGGAGAATTAGCTACTTCCAGATGGGCAGGCAGCAGGAGGAGAGTGACACTGGACCTGGCTTGAGCATTAGAAAACTCAAAGCCCGCCCCCGATGATACACTTCCTGTAACAAAGCCGTCCCTCCTAATCCTTTCAAATAGTGCCATTCCCTGGGGACCAAGCATTTAAATCTATGAGCCTGTGGACACCGTTTTCATTCAGACTACTACAGTGTCTTCATATATTTTAAAACAATCCCTATTTCTTCTCTCACTTGTAGCTAGACCGGGGTTCACACAGAGCCATTTGTATGTTTGGCAGCAGCACAGGAAAGGAAAAAATTAAAAGGAGAGTAAAGCTGGGTGCCTGATGCTTTACAGTTTATGTGGCAAAAACATGGGGGTCTACTGAGTTGAGTCTAATTCATTAAAAATCAAAACACCAAGCAATTTGATATCTTTTTCTTTATCAGACCTCTTAGAATATTCTATTCAGCCTTGAGGATCATACTTCAAGAGAACATGTTGAAATGAAAGTACCTTTGTTATTGCCACCCTACAAAAATGACCACAAACTTACGGTTTAAATGACTACCAGTTAGGGAGCTGGAGAGCTGACTCAGTGGTTAAGAACACCTGCTGCTCTTGCAGAGGACACAGGTTTGTTTCCTGTGTCAGCTGGTTCACAGCCACATGTTAGGCCAGTACCAGGGCATCTCATGCCTCTTCCTTCCATGGCACCTACATTCACAAGCACGTGTCCGCATAGACACACATGTATACACATAATTTTAGAAATACATCAAGATTACAAATTACGGTGCAACCTGGGTCTCACTGGGCTTAAAACCATGTCTTTTCAGAGCTTTGATCCTTCCTGGAGGCTCTGGAGGAAATCCTGGTTCTTGCCTCTTCTGTTTGCAAAGCCCATCCACATACCTTAGATTGTGGCTCTTTCTACCTTCAAGCCAGCAGGAATTAGTGGAGTCCTCATAGTGGCTTTCTCTGACCACAGCTGGGAAGGGTTTGCCACGTGTGACGGAGTCTTGTGATTAGATTGGCCCTATCTGAATAATGTCATCATTTCAAGATTCTTAACCTCAATCACATGTACAAAGTCCCTTGTGTAAAGTAACTTTCACAGGTTCTGATGATGGGGACACACCATTCTGCTCATTGCAGAGGGTCACCAGGACGTGAGGAAGTCAAGTTATACACAGAGAATCAGGACTAAGAAAAGTTGAAGACGATCTCCAAATGTATTTCCTGGAAGATAATAATATAATGTTGCCAGAGTAGGTAGTGCATTTAGCCTATAGCTGCCACTGCAGAGGCTCCTGGTAAGAACTGGACATACACTTGCTCAGGAGCGAAAGCCTACAGCCAAAGAAGCAGCATCAAATTGTGTGGAAGCAGATGGTTTGAGAGTCACAAGAGCACTATTCAGTATACAAAGACTCCTGAATTACTTCACTGGTAAAAGAGGTGGCAGAGTAAGATGATGGGTACAAGCAGAGAAGCAAGCTTCAGGCCTCTTTCTGCTGTGGTTGTACAGTGTGTAGATTCCAAGGAGGAGGAGAAACTTTGAAATAAGAATCAAGATACCTGAAGCTCGGAGGACTGGACTCCTCCCACCCTGAAACACAGGGAAAAGAAATCCCCTTGAGAGAGTTTTCAGGCTTTCCCTCGTCTTCAGTACATTTGTCTCCTTAAACACATTGAACTTGACATTTGGGGTGTTGCTGACAGTCAGGAGTTAAAGGAACAAGCTCTCCTACCTGCTTGTAGGGCGGTAGCTTCCAAGGCCACTGCAAACGTGTATCTGTGTGAACTTGATCCAGAAACAGCCAGGCAGGGGACAAAGTTTAATCAGAGGGAGTAGTTGGCTGCCAGTAGTTTCAGGCTGTCTGGACTTCAGCTTGCCGTAAGTAGTTTTTTGTTTTGTTTTTTTTTAACTTTAATGGCATTTTAACATAGAAGATTTGCAAGAATAATTTACATAAGATTAATCAAGTTCTGCTTATGTCTTCTATACTAGCCCTGCTTAGAACGACTCAGCATTTCACAAATAGTTTTGTCCTTTAAAATGAAGAGAAGCCATAAAAATCTGAAATAAGTGTTCCACTCTGATAGTTCCTGATCCTAGAAAATGGTCCTTAGTGTCTTGTGTTGGGTGGAAGTGTCTGCAGCAAGAAACAAATGGGGATGGAGGTGGCGTCTTTGCAGCTTGTGCCCCTTTCACCCCGTTTTCCTTACAGCTGCTTTAAGGCTGTCAGCAGATACCACTCTGGGGTGACCTAGGTAGAGCTTTGTATATTCAAAGAAATGAAATGGACGAGAAAGTAGTGCTTAAGCTATAACAAAATGTTGGAGCCGCAGAATGAAATGGGCGCAAGTGTCCCAAGAAACAATGTGACTTGAGAGAATTATTTTAAGATTTTGACATGTGTACTGATTTGTCAGGTGGAAATTCCGGGTATATAGTATATAAAATAAAACTCGTATATTAAATTGTGGTGCTCTTAGTATCCTCATTTGGAGATTAGGATTCCTAGAACTGCACATCATTACATAAGCGTGCTGACCTCTCAGATGTTGCTCAAGGATGTTAAGGCTGTATTTGGCGTTTCAAGGATTGATATTTTCTATTTCCCTTTTACTACAATGGATTTAAAAACCTGACGTGTGGCAATTGTGTGATTTTGAATATCGACATAACATTTGACATAGTTAATAGCTCTTGGCCAGTAGCGCTGCCAGCTACTGATGGATGTTGAGATTGTTTATGTAAAGTTCACTGTGTTTCCCTCTTTATTTCCAAGCCGGCTCTTACTGCTGTGTGGCCCTGGTGGGAAAAGTGCTCAGCCCATTGTTCTAAGCAGGCTCCAGAACTGTGGTGAAGTGAGAACTCTGTTCTCCTTTCAGATTGCTGAACCACAGCAATTCCAGGCTCCTGAGCAGTTAATGTCCTTAAGGCAATAAACCTTCTTGGCAGAAGTTATTTGGTTCATGAAGCAAGACAAGGGAGGGAGTAGAAATCTTTGGAAAGAAGCCAGAGGGATACGTGACTGGGTCACCAGGGAAGCAGCTGTCTTCTGACTTGATTTGAAATAGTTCGGTCTTTTAGTCACCTGGAAGGCCAGACAGGCATCGACTTCTGAGTCTTAACCAAAATCCCTTGGTAATTTTTAAAGCCTTGTTCCTTTGGAAATTTTCAGACACCTCTGTGGGCCTCCTATACATTTCTACAAGTCACCTAACATCCATACCATTGCTGTACCCTATGAGGTGTCTGGCTCCCGAGAGTGTTTGTACCAACCCCACCACTCTTCTCCTCAGTTCACTCCAGGTACAGGCATGTTTTTGTTGATTCTTGGATTCATCAAGCTTGTTCTGCCTTGGGGCCTTCACTGCCTGGGGAGCTCTTTTCCCAGGTTGTCTCTACCTCTAGTCATCAACACTTTCTCCTAACAGGACTTCCCAGACTAACCTGCAGGTGCCACCCCCCTTACTACTCCACACTGCTCCTTTTCCCTTTGCATTGATTTGCTGTTTGTTTGTTTTTAATGTTCAGTAGGATATTATTTTATAAATATAAAAAGCGTACATATTGGTATATGTGTACATATTTATGTGGTCTGTCTCTGTTAGGATGTGTTAAGAGGCAAGAACTTTTATCTTGTTCAGTGCTCCATCACCAGGCCAGAGTAGTGCCTGCTTGTCAGACAATAGATGCCTGTGAAATAGTTTTATGAGTAGATTAATGTCACATGGCATCATTGAAATGTATTCTAAAGAAAGGGATTCTTTTTTTAATAAGTGACAGAGTCACATGATTCTAAGACTAGCACATAAAGAGCTACATCTCGAAAAGTCTCACTTTGGCTGGCCCCTCTTCCGGGTGCTTCGGTTCCCGTTAGAGTCCCAGCCACTGCTGTTGTTTCTCCATATATCCTTCTCCATCCTCCCTTCCTTCCTCCCTGCCTCCCTCCCTCCCTTCCTTCTGTCCTCTCTCTCTTTCTTCTTCCTTCCTTCCTCCCCCTCTCTCTTTCTTTCTCTTTTTTGTTTTATTTTTGTTATTTTGAGACAGGGTTTTTCTGTGTAATAGCCCAGGCTGTTCTGGAACCCACTTTATACACCAGGTTGTCCTTGAACTCACAGAGATCTACCTGCCTCTGCCTCCTGAGTGCTTCAGGGAATGAGATCTTAGAAATTAAAACAGTAAGTCAGTCAGAAGGAACGAAAGAAGGGAATAAGGTTTAAGGGCATGGCGTAATAGCTCCAGGCAGATTCGTTGTCATTTGTTTTTTCTGTCTTATATTAATTAAGTCTGGCATTTTCATACATGCATATATTGCATTCTGATTACTCTCATCCTCTCTTTTCCCCGCCCCCAACAACTCTTCCCCCTGTAAGTTCCTTTCCCACCTTCACATTTTGTGACCCATTGAGTTGAACCAGGAGTGTGGAAGTATCCATTGTCGCCTGCTAGGGTCACAGGTGAGTACAACTGCAGACAATGACTCCCTTTTCCCAGCACCCATCACTTATCAATAGTTTCCAGGGATGGGGTAGGGACGTGTGAGACCCTCCCTAACCCATCACTGACTACTGACAGACCCAGTCTCCCATACTCCCTGCAGGCACCACAGCTGTGTGAGTTCATGATCACAGTGGTCATGTGATGCCCAGATTCAGTCCTTCACAGCCCTCCTCCCTGTCATTTAGCTGTTCTGTTCTTTCTTCCTCTCCTGTGATGTTCCCAGGTCAGCCTGGGACTGCCTGTGTGGCTCAGGCTGCCCTTGTATCAGTCTGTGTACCTCATCTTCCCCAGTGCTGGCCTTACAGTGAGGAGCCACCATGCCTAGAGAGCTGGGTTATAGTTTTGAAATTGTATTTTGAAATTTTTGTGCTTTCAAGTAACTTGGAATTGCCAGGCTAGAATTACAGCACATGTTTGTAATCCTAGCACTCAGGAGTATGAGGCTAGCCTGGACTATATAACAAGACCCTGTTTCAAAAACAAATAAAACTGAACCACTATCATAGAGAACCACTTTTCCTGAATATGGAAAACTAGGCACCAAATATGGGAATGTCACCTGACTAAAGCTTTCTAGGTAGTATACATGCCTCCCATGCTACAAGAATGTATGTGTGTATGCATGGGGGGGGGGCGTGTTTGAATTGTTTATGTGTGTGTGCATGAAAACACTCATACATCGAATTCTGTCCGAGGCACTTTCTCGTGTGCTGTTCATTTAACCATCTGTCTGTTTCCTGGCTTCTTTGTTCTGGAAAATGGAATAATAATATCTCACTCTGCCTTCCTCATAAAGCAATCAATGTGACTGGAATCAGGTAATATACTACTTCAGCCATATGTTTAAATAGTACATTTTGAGTGTTGTGTTTTGAGAGTGGTTTCCATAGCAAAGTGGTGTGATCAGTCTTGTAAAATTAATTTCAAGACATACTGGCAACACAAACTTAGCAGAAGCAGTTTACACAAGATATTCTACAGACATCAAAGACAATTATGGGTCACCTGGGAAGCATAGGCCAACCCTTTCCCTACGTCTCAATGCATACAATACAGAGTAAACACACCATTTGCAGCGGGCCAGAAAAACACTTGGACAAATAGGCAGAGGCAGGATAGCCACATAGATGACACTTTAGAACTTGAAAACCAGTTTGGGGCTGGCATTAATAGCAGATTCCAGGTAGAAGGGTACACAGCACAGGGAGTGGGGGCTGCTGGACATATCACAAAAGGCTTCTCACAGCCCAGCACTTAGTGACTTCTCTCCCAAGCAGCCCTAGCCTTTTTTATTTTGTTTTGTTTTCTTTTGTTTTGCTTTTCGAGACAGGGTTTTTCTGTGAATAGTCCTGATTGTCCTAGAACTTACTCTATAGACCAGGCTAGCCTTGAGTACACAGAGATCCAACTGCCTCTGCCTCCTGAGTGTTGGAATTAAAGGCATACACCACCACCACCCAGCCTAGCCTTATAATCACATAAAAGATGTAGGAACAATTGAATCCCACTCCAGGCTGTCCGCCTTTTGTCCTTCCAGCTTTTGGAATTTAATGATATGGTGGCAGTAGTGAGAGCCCAGAGGATGACAAACTCACCAAGGGAAGAACACAACAATCACCTGACCTGAGGGTGTGTGACTCAATGGTGATATGTCTGATAGTATGTGCAAGGTCCCTAGGCTTTGGTCCTTAGGCCTTTGGTCCCTAGGACCTGAGGGTGTGTGACTCAGTGGTGATGTGTCTGCTTAGCATGTACAAAGTCCCTAGGCTTAGTCCCCACGACCAAGACCAAACCCATCCAAACAAACAAAGTACTAAGTGAGGCTAGAAGAGGAGCTCAGTGCCTGGACCAGGCATTTAGCTCCCAGCACCCACCATCGAATCCCTGCAGCGCCTGTAAACCCAACTCCAAGGACAGGGAATCACTGGAGCTTGCTGGCTACTAGCCTCCCCCAGGGTGAACTCCGGATTTGGAAGAGGGCCTGCTTCAAAGGAATAGGTGATAGAAGAAGACAGCCTATACCCTTTACTGGCTTCTAGGCATGTGCAATACAACCCCCCCACACACATACACACAGAGAAAGGCTACCCACACAATCTGTTCTGTGCAAAGTGCTTAGCTAATAAAATCTGTAGTTGTGGAAAGCAAGAGGCTTACATGACTGCTTCAAGAATTTGACAGAATGTTTTCTTCTGAGAAAGGCTTAAGAACCAAGATTTCAAACAACATACTTAAGAAACATAGAAATGGGTGGGGGCTCCAGGGAGACAGTTTAGCAGATAAGAGCACTTACCTTATCTGCTAAAGATAAATATGACAGACACATTAGAAGTAGTAGCAACTGGGGAATTGTTGGCACATAGGTGAGTATTAATAGGGCTGATTTTCTGAATAAAGAAAACTGATTAGAAAATGTTATAAAAGTTACAACACAGTGCAGAAGTTGCTTTTGTTCTGTAGTATGAATTCTTCAGCTTGATAATTAATCTTTGAATTCTAGTATTTCTTAGTTTTCCTTATACTTTGCTTTGTTCTAAAAGTCCTCATTTGTCCATTCTTCCCTTTCCTACTGGCCCCTTTAACAGAGGACATTATTATGATGGAAATTTCAAAAGTTGGTATATAAGCTAAAAGTCTTAACTCTGGGATAGGTGTCCTGGTGGCTCAGTCAACACAGTGCTTGCCTTTCAAATATGAGGACCTGGGTTTCAGTTCCAGAACCCATATAAAAGTGTTGGGGGTATGGTGGCACACAGTTGCAATCACAGGATTAGAGAGAGAGGCCATAAAGACAGGAGGATCCCTGGGGCTCATTGGCCATCCAGTCTAGCCTAATTGATTTAGCTGTGGTCCAATGAGAGACCCACAGGAAGCAGATGACACCTTGTTGTCCTTACAGGTGCAGTTGCACCAGCACACACCTGTGCACCCATATAAACATACACCCACACATGTAGAACTGTTCACCAGAAAGTTTTACTGAGTACTAATTTCTAAAAAAGAAAAATTCTAACCTGTTTAATTTAAAACAACTTAACAGGGCTAGAAGCATATTAAAAATCAAATATATGCGTCAAAAGGCACAAAGAATGCAGAAATGAAATGGTGCATGAGATAAATGGTAATAAATTAAAAACTGGGGCTGGAGAGATGGCTCAGTGGTTAAGAGCACTGACTGTTCTTCCAGAGGTCCTGAGTTCAATTCCCGGCAACCACATGGTGACTCAAAATCACCTTGAATGAGATCTGGTGCCCTCTGCTGGCCTGCAGGCAAAAGACTTTATACATAATAAATAAATAAAAATCTTTAAAAATAAAAAAAAGTAGACGTTTTATGTTCACCTATTCCCACGTTGATGGGTAGAAAGTTCTGTGAAAACTGAGGAGGTGTTTACAGGTCTACTTTGTAGATTTGAACACTGAGAATCAGGTGAGGACAAAGGATGGGGCAATGAGAACAGTGCTGATGAGAGCTCAGGGTACTGTCCCTAAGACTATATAAAAAAAAAAAAAAAAAATTGAAAACTGATTCTCAAGGTGTGCTCTGCCAACCACCAGCAGTGGCGTTAACTGAGATCTTGTTCAAGATGAGGTTCTCAGGCTCTTCCACATAAACCCGAACTGAATCAGAATATTTAGGGGTAGGCACAATACTCATGAACTGCCCCTTTAGAGCAGAGACTTGGGAGCTTGCTCGTCGGAGGACAAATAAACAATACTGTGGGCTCTGCAGCAGCTACTTAGCTGCCAGTATAGAACAAGAGCAGTGACAGGCCACACGTGACTGTGCAGAAAGAGGGAGGGAGAACAGTGACACTGAAATGAAAAATGAAATAGTAAAAACATCCATTGGGGCTGGAGAGATGCTCTGTGGTTAGAGCACTGGCTGCTCTTGCAGAGGACCCAGATTCTGTTCCCAGCACCTACATGGCAGCTCACAACTGTCTGTAACTCCATGTCCAAGGGATATGATGCACTCTTCTGAACTCCTTGGGGCCCTGCACATAGGTAGTGTATGGACATACATGCAAGACACTCATACACATAAAATTTTAAAATGAAATACTAGAAAATATAAATATACATTGTATGCACATATGAAGATACCACAATTAAATGCATTATTTTATATATTAAGATATTCGACTGGAAAACAAAAATACAGATTGTTCTTGCTTTGTGGAGTACTTTAGAACCATAAAAACCATCAGGTAGGCTGAACCCATGCAGGGCACTGTTAAGAATCAGTGATGGTATAGGTATGATGGTACGTACCCGTAATCCCACCATTTAGGAGATGGAGACAAGGCAACCATGAGTTTGGTTCAAGGCTAGCCTGGGCTATGTTGTGAGCCCTTGTCTCAAAAGAAAAGGTCATATGGTGAAAATTATTATCTTGGTGAGGGCTGGGGGAAGACAAGTTATTGTATTGGAAAGCTGCACCAGGGAATTTTAGAGATGACAGAAATGTAGAAATGCCTTTTGGTGGTAGTTAGGTGAGGCAACTCCCGTTTTACTGAAGGTGGGAAAGCAGGCATTTTGGTATGTACATTACATGTTTATCAGAGTTTTTTTATGTACAAAGTAGAAATCTGAAATAAAATCTGCAGTTTACATTCATCGATAGCTTATTATATCTAACAGATTATGGGACAACTCTTCAAATTCAGGAAGAGGGTGCCCTAGGGAGAAGCAACAGCAGGGTCACATAGGGCGGTAGGCTGGAAGAAGGTATAGGCCCAGAGTGACTAAGGGGAGTGACAGGGTAATGATGATGGCTTGACATGTATGCCCTGAGCACTGTGAGGAACGTTTTTCTACGTGTGTCAGGTTTAAGTGCATGCTCTCTCCTCATGAGGACATGAAACATTGGGTTTAGGACCCAGTTATCCAATATGATGTTCTGTTTGCCGAACTAATGCTCTCTTCAAAGGCTGTTTCCAAATAAGGTTGCCCTGTTAGTGAACTCTCTTTCACTGCAGCAGAGAGAATCAGTTTAACAGGGAAGGTCTGCTCTGGGCCCTGGTTTCAGAGGCTGTAACCCAGGTTCACTGCAGTGGCCCAGCAGTGGCCCAGCAAGAGCCTGTAGTGGAGGAGCCTGTTCATCGCAGTGCCAGGAAGCTGAAGTGAGCAAGAGACGATGGCCATGAACTTTCAGTATTGCCTTTGATGGCATCTCAATTGCGATGCCTGGTGCATTGCTCCTTTTATAGACACAATAGAAACTCATAACAAGTATCCTGCCTGATGACTCAGGTCCACCTGGGCTAGAAACCTCAAACCACTACTAACAGAGTACAGGACAAAGCATATTGAGCTAGAGGCTGTGTCTCTGACATTTTCTCCAGTGTTGTTCTTCGGTGCAGTGCTGGGAGTGACGGTTACCTCTGATTTCAGGTTTTAGCCCAGGTGGCATGTTATGCATTTCTGTTATTTGTATTAATGGGAGCAATGAACTATGCTGTTATATCTTTAGCTATACCTCAAGGGATTTAGATGCTTTTTCTACAGGTGTGAGCCAAGTTATCTGTAGTTGGGATGCTATGAGATTCTGTGGATACACCAGCTTTTCTCTTACTGTATAATGATATCATCACAAAATTACTGCCTTAAAAATATTCACTCACTCATTATGGGGCATGGCCAACCTATGCCCTCTCCTGAGGTTTTCCGATAGCCTCAGTGAAGACTATTGGCGGGACTGAGTTCCTTCTCCCCTGCAGGTCTAACTAGGGGACTTGTGGTGGGTGATACATTCCATTCCTGTGATTATGGATCATGGTTATCAAACTGAGAATGTCTGTCCCCCGCACCTCCTTTTCCTGCCAGTGAGGAAGTCTACCCTCAGCTCATAGAAGTCACCCACAGTTACCTGCCTTGTGGAATTCCCCAACATGGTTACATGCTTCCTGGTAGCTACTATGAGAGAGAGGGAGGTGGCAGACAGGTGCCGTGGCTTTATGACAGTGACATAATTATGTGCACATGGTCATGTTCATCCCAGCACCTTTACTTGCCCTGTTGAGAGGATCAAATGCTGCTTATACTCAAGGACAGAGGACCACAGAGTCCTGGGGAGCATGGAAATCTACCATGGGTGACATTGGTGCCTTATCCAAGGTGGCTTCTTTACCTAAAACACCATTGCAGTGTCCTTTCATTTTTCCCTCCACTGTACTGTAAATGGATGATTGCCAGTAAGTGTTTTAGTGAATAGAAGCGGGGCTAGCCAAAGCCAGAAGGGTAAAAGATAGCCATTCACTGTCAATACTGAGATGCACTATGACTAGAAATGGCTAGATGTGCATGCAGCTAGGCCGACCTCTGCAAAAGCTTCCTGTGTATGAGGAACCCAAGGCACTGTTGTTAACAGTCTGAAGAGCCCATATCTACAAGGTCAAAGATACGGGGAGGGAGGCTCTGTTCTTTGTCTTAGTAGATATGCTAGACTCCAAGTTCACCCCATACAGGTATTTACCCCCCTACTTAGTAAATCACTGTTAAGTACTTCCCACAGGCTTCCTGTTGCCAGATTCTGCTCAATATAGTGTTTAGCACGTGCAAGAGAGCTTCCATGACTTCTGTCCCTGCTGCAGGTGTTGATGGCAGATGCTATGCCTTTGTCAGCTGGTGCATAAGTGGAAAGGACTAGAGAGTGGGGAGAGCAGAGCTGCTCTTGTGTCACATACAGCAGCAGGTACTTACTATCAGATAGGCCCATGGCCCCACCCACTTTGTGTCGCACCATCTGGGCACTTGGTCAGCCAGGATTCAGTCATCACTGCTTCCAGTCTCTTCATTCAGGAATTCAGGGCATCTTGGGCCACACAGCTATCTGAGGCCAGCCTGGGAAACATGAGGTGCGATCTCAAGACAGTAACTAATCCTTTAAGTCCCTTAACAGATATTTTCACTTTGGCCTACTGCTCTTGGCACTGTGTAAATGCCTGTTTACTTAGACTTCCAAAGGTAGGATATCACCATACGATAAAGCAGAATGATATCAGCCACTTTGCAAGCAGAAAGTGGTATCTCAGTGTTTCCATTTCTTTAGTTACTGCCTAAATTGGACATTTGTCTTATAAGCTTTGTGTCTTTTAATGTTTGACTTAACTGGTAGGTGAGTCCTTTTCTCTTCCATCTCATTCCTACATTTACCCACTTGAAGAGCTCCTTTTTATTTTTTTTTTTAGTTAACAGTTTTTTCATACAATATGTTTTAATCATGTTTTCCCATTCGCCAACTCCTCTCAGATCCTTCCACCTCCCCATTCTCTCGTTTATCCCTTTATCTTAATGATTCTTGAACTCACAATTGTACAGATTTTTGTTGCTGTTGTTTTTACATTTTGTGAATTTTGTAAATTCTTCCAAATAAGCTTTTCTTCTTAGTTCCCACGGCCCATTTTAAAATACCCACACTCTCTTCAACTCATGCAGGAGTTTAATTTCCTTAGCTTCTCTAAAATATTCCCATGTGTTTTCATGCAAATTATCCCTGGACTCTATGGTAGGTCACTTCAGGACTGGTGCTGATTCTGAGATGCAGCACTGGCAGGAGATGGAAGCCCGTGTTTCTTCTTTCCTCCAGTTTCAGGCCTACTGTGGTGGAAAGCCACAGCAGCAGGAGCTCCTGACAGGTGTCCAGTCAGGACCCAGGGAGGGCCGGCCAGGTGCATGCTCTGCAGTTGTATGACTTTGTTTTCCTGATAGCTTCAAACTGAGTTTTCCTCTGTACAAAAGAGCAGGTTCATATTTCTGCATGGATGGTAGACCACAGATTGTGCACGTGTGTAACTTAGCAAAGCCATTTAAGGCTGTTTGTTCTGTGTAGCTTACTTTAGTTTTTGCATATTGTCTTATTGACCATCATTCAGGATTCTGGGATAATTTAGCTAGAGGTTAGCTCACTTTACTTCTTTGACAATGATTCCCAAGTAATATTAACACATTGAACTTTCCCTTTCAAATTCAGAAGTATTTCAGGATTATCTTCCAGATTTGCTGTAGATAGCAGCGATGGATTTTCTCCCTGGGTTTGGAATGCAATGAGGCATGTGCAGGGGGTATATAAAGGTGCTTGCCTTACATGTAGTGGGGCTGTTCCAGAAATGATAATTTGGCATGATCTGTGACTGTTTCATAGCCCAGCTAAGCAGTGAGCACCAACAAATATTCCCATGGGAAAATATACTCAAACTTTTCATAAGTCACATGTGGTGTGTGACTGTGTGTCTATGTGAGTGTACATGTGAGTATGTGGATGGATGGGTTTGTGTGCATAACTGTGTGTATACATGCGGGGTACACATACTAGTGCACTCGTGTGGGGGTCAGAGGACGGCTTTGGGTGACCTCCTTACTCCTTTGACACAGAGCCTCTCACCAAGCCTGAATTAAGCTCTGACCAGCCTGCCCACCACAGTGCTAAGGTTAAAAGCATCCATACACCCATACCTGGCTCTATGTTGGTCCTGGCGTCTGAGCAGAAGGGCTCTGTACTTACGAGCCATCTCTCCAACCCCCTCATAACATTTGATAGAGTCTGTTTTACCTGTTTTGTGTTTACTTATAGTGAGAGCCACCTTAAGACACCAGTCTGTTTCCTAGAGGACACACATGTCAAAGATACACCAGTACAGAGCCCCAGGTAATGGACAGACTAAAGCTATGCCACAGGTGTGGAGTCTTTGTCAGGTCAGTGCTTCCAGCATGAGGGGTTTTCAGTGCTTCTCTGATTTTAATTTCAGGTCTGATATTATCTCAGTTTTTATCATACTTGTTTCTAGATTGGAGCATTCCCCATGAAGTTAGGTAGGCTTTAGCTGAAGTCCATTCAGGACAGAAGCAAGCCAAACCAGCACTACAGTGGTCCTGGGACACACTGCATTGCCAAGGGAGGTGCTGTTAGATGGGCCTGAATGGCTGTGGGTCCACTTGAAGGCTAATGTTCATATTGCTGTCATAGAGACCAGGAACAAACAGAGATCATAACAACACTTTCACTTCTGACTTTTAGGATTGCCTCAGAATGGGAAAAATGAACACACTGATATTTAACAAAGCAAAGGTGGTTTGTGGTGGCTGTTCCTATACCCAAATTCAGTATTTGAGGGTAAAATGTTCTTTAGCCTTTAAATTCCATCCTCCCGAAATTCTGTATGTAAGACATATTAAGAAAACCTACTGGTACCCATCCTCATTCTTTTCATCACATCTCCCTAAAATGGCTCCTTTCTTCATGTGCTCTGCGGTGGGCTATGCTGCACAGAGAAGCGCAGGTTGACACTTCCTCTCCAGCAAGGGCATGGCCAGGCAGAGACAGTGATGGCCAGGCGTGGCTCTCCTGTGCTGGAGAGCTGGGATGGAGGCTTCAGAAGTAATTTTTAAAAGAGTAAAGCACCACAAATTTTCAGATCAAGGTAGATGAATGCATTCTTATGAAAACTGAAAATGAAGCTCTCAGCTCTGGCATGTCTCCCCAGGGCCAGCATCACTTACATCACAGTAGTTCCTGTATCTCTGAAGCACCCAAGCTCCCAGGAGACAGCTCTATGAGCTCCCATCTCCCCAGGCCTGTTGGAACTCTGCCCGTCAGTGCATGGTGTGATCCTTTGTTTTATTGTTGTTTGCACACCTTTGTTTCAGTAGCATTATAACATTATATTAATATTCTCTCTTTTGTTAGTTTGTAGATTTTAAGACAAAATATAATTCAAAAGAAAATTCTCAAGCCTCAGTTTTAGGGTTCCTTCCAGATCCTTGATTCCCTGAGATATTAATTCTCAAAAGTGTCTAAAATAATCATTGTTCATTTACATATTCTAGAAAATAATCACACAGTGCCTCATAGCAGTATACACCTTTGGGACACAAATTAAGCTGCAGTAACAGAGTCTCAAAGAATTTGGTGGCTCAAAGTAGGAAGGAAGGCAGTCACATGACTCTTAGGTGCTCTGGGCAGACAGCTTTGCTTGATTGTTTCAAGTGCTTGAGAGCCCAGGGTCAGTGCTGCTGTCTTGCTCTCTGTTGTCTAGGGTATCATGAACATCTACATGTCAGGAGCTGGGTCAGTGTGGAGGAGGGAGGCTCCAGGAGATGTGTCAGGCTCCACTCTTCCGTGCATCTCACTGCTAGATCTTACCCTTGTGGTCACATCTACAGTGTGTAAAAAAGCTTATAGAACGGTAGCCATGTACCACATAAAGCTTCAGATGTGGTAATGGGGGTGCCAGAGAGTCTCTAATGAAGAAAGAAGACAGGGTACTGGGGGACAATAGCAGCCACTGTGTTTCCATTATGATTGTCAACTAGTAGAATTTCCTTTTCAAGATGTTCACACCAGTGACAGTCTGAAACCAGGAGCTATAACTCATCCCTACAGATACCTAGCAACACACATTAAGATATCTTGGACACAGATGTGATGTCATAGAAACCTGCTTGTATGGTTTCCAGGGCGTCGATACACAGTGTTGAGTCCCCTTCCCGAGCACTTGCTCTGTCTCTCCTCTTACTTAGGTTACCTGCATCACCTTAACCCCCAGCCTGTGGAGACTAGACTGGAACCTATGAAGTTGTTTGGGCAGAAGTAGTTTTTAACCACCAGCAGTTTCTGTCTGTTATTAGTAAAGACAGGACTACCCTATTTTGGCAGGGTGACTGTATGTAACAGAAAGCCAAGAGCTTTTCTGTATGGCTTTGTTACTTGGTTGTAAGTGTATTGTCTGAACATAGCATGCAGTTATATTAAGGAGTGAATATTAAAATTAATTTTGAGATTTTTGCATCCTGTCTTCATTGCTCCCTATTGTCAGCAATAAGGAGAGGACAATGGTACTAATTGTGACCCTACACAGTTACAGCCTGTTTGTGGGGAGTTGTATAAAGCTCATTTTAAAAACAGTCCATACTTCCCGATTCAGTATTTGTATCTTATAATATTTGAGATTTCTAATTCTTTTTATGGAGTATTTGTTCATCATGATCTCACCTGAAGGATGTTTTTTACTTTTTGAGCCAGAGTCTCATGGAGATTGAGCTGAGCCTCCTGTCTCTGCCTCCAGGGTTACCAGTGTGCAGCACCATGCCTTGTGCATTGTGGTCTTACATTGAAATGGAAAGTGCTAAAATGTGCCTTACCAATGTCACAGCTGGCATGGGCTACCTTGGCAGAATTGTCCCCGCTGTCTCCTGTCTGTTTTCTCCAAGTCCCTCCTCTGTACAGACCAGTTCCACTCTACCCTCTTGTTGTAACTGGCTGTAACCACCCAGCTCAGAACGATCATTCTATTAGAAAGAAAAGGAAGACTTAATCCAGGCCCTTGCTAAGAGGATGGCAGTGCAAACTGGGAGTGGTAGAGCAAACTGCAGCATAAGGATAGGGTGTGTTTGTGTAAGGACAAGCCTTTATTCCCTTTATAAACATGCACCATGCCAGAGACAAGTGAATCACAAGTGTAGACTGAGGCCTTGACGAGGAGGAGCAGATTCCTGCCTTCCTTCAGCCTCTCCTCCCATTCTCACAGCTCTCTGCTGAGACTCAGTGTGAGCACCTTTGTCTTTCACATGACTTCCTCCACGGACTGATGATGTTTTTCTAAGGCACGTGGGCATTTGTCTAAGGACCTGCTCTAACCCCCCTGTGTCAACAGAGGACAGCAGAGAGCAGCACTCTAGGCTAACCTAGCCTCAAACTGGTACTTCTCAGTCCCCCGGTGACTGGGGAGACAAAGGTGTGGGGGACCTTCTCAGCTGTAAGAGGAGCTGTTGCCGGGATAGTGGGTGTGCTGAAAACCAGTGTGTTTTGTTCTGTCTAGTGTAATCTCACACAGAAAGACTTTTTTTGTCTTTGTCAATTTTCAGTTAATTTCTTTCTAGTATGTTCCAATGTCAGGTAAAATATTTCTGGCCCCACTATCTTATCATTTATACCACTTGTGAAATTACTCATTACTCTTGATGCCAGAAGCTGGCCCTTCGCTGTTGGAGTTCCATTTTGTAAAACTCATCTTTAATAAGGACTGGCGTGTAGCTAGTGCAGTGGTACAGGGCTTACCTAGCATGGACAAGGCACAGGGTAGGGACAGGGCTTGGATCCCAGCATCACAGAATAAAGAAGTTCATCTTTAATTGTTACTCCCCAGATGGCAGAGTACAGGCCTCTGTGGGGAGAGAGGAAAGGGCAATAAACAGGATTTTAAAAGTCTAACTTTCACTATACTACAGGATGTAGACACAGCTGCAGTAGGCAAACCGATCTCCCCAGTGCCTTACTTTTCTTATGTACGTAATGGAGCTAGCTAGTATCAACCTATTGATGTTCTCTGTGAACGTAAAGAACATTATAATATTTTTGCAAAGAATGTCTAGGACCATATTTGTTCCCAGTTATTTTTCTAGAATTTAGAAACCCGAAAATCTAAAAGATCCCAATGTAGTAAATATTCTTTGACACAAAAGTTATGGCTTGCAAAATGGACACAAAGAATAGCAAGAGGCTTGGGAATGCGGCTTTTGAGTGCTTGCCTAGAATGTTCCATCCCCGAACCTCAGAATGAATGAGTGAATGAATGAATAAATAAATAAATAAATAAATAAATAAATAAATAAATGGCACGTGTTTAATGTATATATGATGGAGTGGTGATTTGTAAGACTTTTTATGCCATGACCCAGAGTAAGAAACATAGCTTCTATAGCACCCTCATGCACACACAGGACATATGAGTTTCTTCAGATAGTACACCCAGATAGAGCACCCTGTGAGATGCTCTGGTTTCTGTACTTCTAACTCATCTATTTTAATGGTGAGCCTTTACCCACTGAGATAACCTCAGTCTCTACTGCATTATAATTGCAGTTTTTGAAAATATTTTTGAAACAATCTCATATAGCCTTGGCTGGTCAACTCTGAAGCCAGGAATGACCATGAACTTCTGATCCTCTTGCCAACCCTCTCCCAAAAGGTGAGTGTCTACCCCATGCTGAGGCTTGAACTCAAGGCATGCACTTGCCAACTGAAGTACAGCCTCAGCCTGAAAACTTTTCAAAACGCCCTTTATAGATCACATAATTCAAGACGTATTTTCTGTCATTGTTTTTAACCTATCAAATATTTCCTTTCCCTAAAATGGGAAAAATGTATTAAACATAAATTCAAACATTTGAGGCTGTAATATAACACATTTGTTTTAGTTATTTGCATTGAGCACTGTTGTTTTTTGTGTTTCCTTTAAAAATGTGTAAACATGGCAGCTGGAGAGATGGCTCAGAGGTTAATAGTCTAAGCTTGTAAAGGACCTGAATTCAGTTCGTAGCATCAACATCAAGAGCTCACAACTAGCTTCATATAATTCTAGTCCAGGGGATCCCATGTCTCTGACCTCCTCAGTCACTGGCACTCACATGTTCATACCAACACACAGACACGTACATAGGATTAAAAATAAAATATTAATTAAAATATTTATGAGTATTATACTGTAATTTTGGAATCAATAACATCTTTGTTGGCTATGTATGTAAATTTTAAACCATTTTCTCACTGGCCTTATTAAGGTAAGCCTGACACACAAGAAATTGCACGTATTTCAAGTGTACAATTAGAGTGTTTTAACATCCATCCATGAAATCCTCACATAGTCGGGCGATGAGCATAAACATTACCCCGGAGTTTCCTCAGAATACTAGAATCCCTTTCTTCCATGCTTCTCCCTAGCTGACAACCACTGGATACTTTGTCACATTAGTCCCTTCTTCCTAGAACTTTCAAATGAATCGTAAAGGAAGCTAGGCATGCTGGTGCATGCCTACAGTTGGGAAGTAGAGGCAGGTAGGCCAGTCAGCCTCAACTGCAGGGTAACCTTGAGGACAGCTTGGACTGTGAGACCCTGTCTTGAAACAGTAACAACAGAATAATCATAAAGAATACACTGTTTTATATGGCTTCTTTTACTTCTCTTAGGTACATTGTAAACATCTAAATTGCAGCATATATGAATAGAACATTCCTCATGGTTGCTGAACACACCACAGTTACTTGTTCACTTATTAGGCAATTCCATTTGTTTTGAAGTCTTATGTTGTGTTTTCTAAATTTCTGTTTTATTTTTTTACTGTTTTCATAGAATACTGAAAACAAAGCATGTCACATTCACATTTCCCCAAAGACTGTAAAGGTGATCTCTACAGGGGTAACACTGGAAAGTCTGAAACTGAATCTGCTGATGCTAAAAACTCCAGTCCAAGTAGATGCTTGACCTGAATGGTCTGCAGTGTGCTTTGATGACTTAAAAGAACTTCCCAGTCCATGCAAAGAGTACACTCTAAGAATAAATCAGATTTCTCAATAGTTATTATGTGTTCAAGTATTTATGTGTAAATAACGAGGAGTAGAATAGTCCCATCACACAGCAGGTGAGTATTTAACACTAGATGACACTAGATGACTGAGTCAATGAAGTACTTGCCATTCAAGCATGAGGACTTACACGTTGGATCCTCAGTACTCTGATGTGTGTGTGTCCGTGTGTATCTCCAGGCATGGTGACATGTTTCTGTAACCCTAGCACTGCTTGTGTGTGTGTGTGTGTGTGTGTGTGTGTGTGTGTGTGTGTGTTCTCCAGGCCTGGTGGCATGTCTCTGTAACCCTAGCAGTGTGTGTGTGGAATTGGCTAGAGCACATTGTCTGACTGAGTAATCCTGAGTAGATTGCCTCATGAAATAAATTCTGACACATGAACTTTTCATTTGCTTTATATCCTTTGCTTCTCTCACCTTAAACAAGACTCAAATCATTGTAGGAACTGAATGGGATTTTCAATGGGGCTTTTCTGGTTTCCTTTCTGTTGCTGAGACAATGCTCACTTACCAAAAGCAACTTGGGAGGAAAGGGTTTGTTTCAGCCAATGTTTCAGATCACAGTCCATCATTGAGGGAATTCAGGGCAAGAGCTCCTGAGGGAAGTCGGGGCTGGAACCCAAGGCAAGATTGATGGAGGAATGGTGTTTACTGGCTCATTCTGTGCCTTTCTCTCAGCCTCATGCTCAGCTAACTTTCTTATACAGCCCAGGCCTACCTGCTTAGAGATGGTACCACCTACAGTGGGCTGTGCCCTCCTGTGTCAATAATCTGTCAAGACAGTCTTTTACAGACATGGTCACAGGCCAGTCTGATTTGGAGGGACCCTCAGTTGAGCTCCCCATAGTTGACTAGGATGTGACAAGTTGACAGCTGAAGCTAACTAGGAGCAAAGGCTTTTAGGACAATGCTTGAAATGTAAGTGAAACTCGATCATTTATAGTTTTATTATCATTGTGCTCCATAATAATCCTTGCCACCAAAGGAAGAGCTAATGACATATTTAATATATTGGTAAGGATTAAAAACATCTTTTACTCATGACACAAAATTATTTGGTAGAGTCTCTACTCTCTAATATTTTTCTATAGTAATTCTAATATTTTTCTTTCAGTATATGTAGACTAGTCATAGAAGAAAGAATCCATTAAAATGGATATTCAGCTTTAAAATCAATGTCAGGAAAAGGATCATAGGAAAAATAGGATTTTATAATTTATTTATTGGTCTTATAAGAACAGCAAACAATGAGAAATGCATGCAGTATAGAGTTATAGAGATGAATTATAGCTGTGTGTGTACATGTGTGATGAGGATAGAGGCTGATGTCACAATATCCAGGGGAATACTCTGGTGGCACTTGTAGCCATAGCTAGGTGGGAGGCTGAGGTACCTGGCCCACAGAGTTTGAGGTCAGTCTGGGCAGCATAGAAAGATTGTGTTTGAAAGAAAGAAAAAAAAAGAATGAAAGAAAGAAAAAGAAAATTAACCACGAATAGAGCTCCCTCTTGACTGGAGAATACTAAAGATGTCAAAGACAAAAACAAAGTATAAAAAATAAAAATAAAAAATGTCAAATTTAGAAAGCAGATCTTGAGTGTTAATCTATACATGTATAGAGGTTTCTGGTATTAAATAGACTGGCACAGGGATCTGATTGTAATTGGCCTTGTTGAGTGTGGGGAATGAGTACAATGTCAGTGACTTTATGCTGAGGTCTCTTTTGGTTGCAGGTGGCAGAAAACCATATCTAATTGCTTTAAGCTCTTAAAGAAATGAAGTGGGGAGGCTGGTTGGCTTGTGGAGTGAGGAGGTACGGCAAAGAAACACTTAAAACGTGTCTGTTAGATGCTTGGTCTGTGTCGCTGGGAATCTGCCTTTGGTGTCATCATCTCTGCCCTTTGTATGGATAAAGACTACAGTTCTCTGCTTACGCTGTCCTTATAGCTAGTATCCTAATTTTAAAAAATGTTGGTTTACTTCCCAATAGTTTCAGTGAACATCCTGGGGCTGGGTCTTGGTCATTTTTATTGGCTGGCTTATGCCACTTGTCTGTCCTTTTTCACTAACCATGAGTGCCATGGCTCACTCTTCAAACCCTAAGTGGGGTTCATCTGAATCACATAGGTTGAAAGTGGGAGGAGAGACAGTTCCCTCAAAATGAGGGTGGTGAAGGGGCAAACATAAATGGAAAAGGCAGATGACCGCTACCTCCTGTTTTCATCTTTCATCTTGTCTCTACTTTGAAGAGTAGAGTGAGAAGGATACCTCGTACCTAGGTTTCCCTCATCTTGGATTTATTACTGCCCTGCTTCTACCTCTCCAAGGCTGAGGTTAGAGGTGTGCACCAACACACCCAGTTCTGCACCAGTTTTCAGGAATTATCTTCTAGCTCTCTCTGTTGCTAACTTCATGTTCATGCTGTGCCACCACCCTAGAAAATGGCCTGAGCTGGATGGTGTGATGTACACAGTGACAGTTTCATTTTGTTCTCTTAGTGCATAAAATGTTTCCATAAATTCCAGACAGTATATTTAGATCTCTGAAAGCTTGGCTGTGGGCACTTCGCCATAATTTGTATTGTGGATGTTACGTTTTGAGATTGCTAAATATTTGATCATTTGAGAAACCGTTTGCTCCAGTGCGTTTGCACTGCCAGCCAGGAGAATTCTTACGTCTTTCACTAATAAGCATCCCTTTGGCAGAAAGGATACATTAAAACTTCATTATGCTGGTACAATTTGTCTAGATAGCATAGAGCATTACAAAAAATTGCTCTTCTATAGCTGATTTGATGTTTTATTATCCTTTGAAAAAATATTGAAGCATTCAGATCCAGTTAACTAATGATACTCTTTTGAGTTTTCCATAACTATGCATGCATTTAAGGGGTTCCTTTTATCTTAAAGATGATTTGGAATTTACCTACATGAGATTTTTGTCTTTTTAATATTCATACATATGTGTTTAATTCTAAAATTTTATTCATAGTGATTCATAGTGCTTATCATGACATATATACATATTGAGGTTAGGAGGGAAGTCAAACTCAAAACAAGGGTGAACAAGCAAAGTGTTAATTACAAAAGCATGTATGTTAGAAATAAGCAGCTCTGACTGCAGCAGCGGAGACAGAGGTGGTAACTCATTGGATTATACTGCAGTCACCTGCAATGTGGGTGTCTAATCCTCTAAGAATAGAGAACTTCTCCCTGGTACAGAGCTGTCGTACAAATCCCTTGCCTGAGCTCTTTTTCTGGAAGACACCATTCAAGATGATAGACAATGCAGAAGCAATTTTGTCTTCCTTATAATAATTTTTTTTAATAAAAATGAGACCATAGGACCGAGTGGCAGTGATCTTGCCAAGCTGGTCCAGGCTGGTGACCACTGGAGCTTTGGGGAACTCTCCCTTAACATAAGGATAGTGTAGTGAGTCTCAGAAGAGTATTTTTCCTTAGTTAGTTTTTAAAATCACTTTCTCCATTTAGTGGGAAGTAAGCAAACATAACTGAATAGGTCGCCCAGGTCTTTGAATACTAAATTCCCGTGTTAATCACGGTGCATGTGCTCTGGAAAGGGGGCAGGTAGGTCAGGGCTAATACTCTGACATGAGAGTGGAGAGTTCAGAACTGTGTTCTCAGCTGGTAGAGTCATTTCCATACTAGCTAGTATCATTTTGTGCACACTACCTCTTAATGTGCAATTTTAGCTGCCTTGAAATAGAGTTCTTTGTCAGCCAGCCTGACATCCTGACACACCGTCGCCACTGGTTCAGAGCCTCGGATGATGTATACCAGCCTCCTTAAGAAAGACTACTTGGTTGGCCTTTTCTTCGAGGGGAAAAAATGTTACTGATCAATTGCGTGTGTGTGTGTGTGTGTGTGTGTGTGTGTGTGTGTGTGTGTGTGTGTGTGAACATAACTGAATAAGTCGCCCAGGTCTTTGAATACTAAATTCCCGTGTTAATCACAGTGCATGTGCTCTGGGTTAATACACACACACACACACACATACACACACACATATATAATTTCCTGAATGTGTCTGTTTTATTATGATAAAAATGGAGATAGTGTATTATTTCCATAATTTGGTTCTTGTATCTGAGTAGCTGTTGGAATTTCTCTTCTAAAGGGGTGAGGGAGTCCAGGGTGTTTGAATAACAACAACCCAACTACTGATACAGCTTCCTGCCTTCCATATGCTGGTGACTGTGCTAACTCCTGTGTGTGCTACTTATCTAACTTTCTTAGAGTACAGAGTGTAGCCTCTTCTAGACCTATTAATGAAGGTCTAGAAGCTGAAGCAGAAAACTGAAGCTCCGGCAGCCTAGGCTCCCATGAGCGACTGGTAGCACAGAAAGGGGGGTCACCAGATCTTTGCCGGTTTTGGCCACTGCACACTGGCACCTGGGGGCCAGAAAACCAAGTCTGTATGCATCAGTACTTGCACTAACTGTATCCTTCCTTTTAAAACTATGTTTGATCAAAAGTAGTCACTGAATCTTGGTCCTTAAGACATTCCTTAGTTTCTTGCTTTATAACAAGCCATTTTCCTTTTTTACAAAACACATTTTTCACAAAGAACAAAAACTAAAACAGCTCGCCAGGCGTTGGTGGCACACGCCTTTAATCCCAGCATTCGGGAGGCAGAGGCAGGTGGATCTCTGTGAGTTCAAGGCCAGCCTGATCTCCATAGCAAGTGCCAGGATAGGTTCCAAAGCTACACAGAGAAACCCTGTCTCAAAAAAAAAAAAAAAAAAAAAAAACACAACTAAAACAGCTCATAATTTTGTAGCAAGAAAAAAGTGTACCTTGATTCCTATACATACATACATACATACATACATACATACATACATTAGTCTGCTAATGAATTTTGAAAATGTTCTTAGGTAAGAAGACAAGAATCATCTTCTAATCATTACTGAAACCTGAAGGGGTTAATTTGGTTGTTGTAAGAGCCTGCTTATCTTTTAATAGCTGTATAGCTCCCCACACTTGTCCATATTAAAGACTACACATGATGATGGAATTCAATTCAGTGTTTATAGAGGTGACTATACTGGGTTTTAGCCATTAGCCACATGTAACTGTTTTTAAAATTTAACTAAAATGTGAGAATTTGGCTCCTCAAGCACACCAGGCATGTCTCACATGATTGGCACTTGTGGTGACCACGTCCACGCATTCATGTCATTGCAGCAGGTTCTCTTGGGTGGTGGCCCTTAGTATGTACACCTTTATGCTTGTCTTCCTCTCTCATTTCCTCACATGCAATGATCTCTTGTGAGAATGATGTCTGCATCTTCTACAACTTGCATAGGCACCTTCCCAATGACTTCCCATGATGTTTGGCCTGGAGGGCCCTGTTGGCTCAGTTGATTTGGTGGTACAGGGAAGCATGCTAACCCAGGCAGGGTTCACCAGGCTAAAGTGATGAGTCCATGCAGCCATCTACTTTTAATTCAGCAGATGATTATTAAGCCAGCAGTCCTGGGTGGCTGTTCTTGGATGCATGAATAGGCTCTGTATTGAACTGTTGCAATGATTATCCCTACCACTGGTGGACTTGTTAGAAATGCTGCTGCTGATTGACTCTGGCTATAATTGTGGCAGCTTCTATAGCAGAGTCAACTGGCTTTTAAAATGGTTTTATTCAGATATGATTTACATGCAAACCCCTGTACACTTTTGATACATAGAGCTGGATATGCTAGTTGCTGATTGACACCATCCACAGTAAGCCCATCTGGACTGTTGATTACCTCTTGATGGGGGATGTCCTTCTGTATGCTGTGAATATATGTTTCTCTTATTGGTTGATGAATAAAGCTGTTTGAGCCAGTGGACAAACAGAATTTAGCCATGCAGTGGGATCTAGAAGGGTAGTAGGTGGAGTCCAGGAGATGCCATGTAGTTACCAGGAAGGTAGGATACCCAGGAATTCTCTGGTAAGCCAAGATCATGTGGAGATATACAGACTAATAGAAATGGGTTAATAATTAAGAGAGAGTTAGCCCAATAAGAGCCACTGGCCAAACAGTTTATAATTAATATAAGCCTCTGTGTGTTTATTTGGGACTAACCAGCTGCAGGACTGGACAGTATAGAAACTTTCATCTACAACCTCTATTAGTTAGCCTGTATGATTTTAAGAGAAAAATGGTTAGTTTGTTTCTATTAGTCTGGGAGTTTAATTGTATTCTTGTTGGTTTTGATTGCTATTAAAAGAATTAAGTATGCATATTCTTCTTGTTCCTATTTAATGATTTCCAAAAAGCTTTGTATGTGGATATTTGACATATTTGTGGTACCCTCAGGGCCTGTTAGCAACATTTCTGTACGATTTTAGTTGTGAACACCCCTAACCTACACAGATAAGCTTCATTGGTTAATCATTTCCACAGTGATATTCTACAAACTTTTTTTGGAGACCTGTTGACCCTCTTTGTCACTGATATTCTATTCCTTGTGTAAAGCAATAGTGGAAAGTCTCCTTGTGACAAACACTTTCCTTCTCTCTGTTGTACATGGCATCTTATTGAGTACTAGAATGAGTTTCTGTTGCTAAGGCTCCTAGCCACTAGATGTCTCACAACTGAGACCACACAGCAAGCACTTCTTTTCTGGGTTCAAGGATTGGGGACCATTTTCCAAATACAAAATGTGAAGATCAGTATTTGGAAAGTATTGGTAATTGTAAAGCAAAGAGTTAGGGAGAAGGGATAGTCCATTACATTAGTCTCCACCTTGGTATAATGTTTAAAATTTTAAAGAATAAAGAAATGTCATGAGCCCATTTGGTGAGCAAACACGGCTGTTTTTGCTGCTAAAATTCCACACTGAAGTCAAACTTTGCTCCAAGATTCATTACAAACCTTTTAGAGCCTTGTCTTCAGATAAAATTAACGAGGGAATGCTGTACTTTATTTAAATTTATTTAACAGTAAATTGCCCTTCTCCTCCCCCTTTTGATATGTCACAAAGGTCAGGAACACATTGTTATTAAAAAGCAATTCAGTTTATGTAATGCCATCTTAGATAATTGCATGCACCCTTGCCCTATTATTTTGTTGTCCCAAATTGTGTTGTGGAGTATATGCATGGTGACCTGTCGCCAATCTTAGGAACTAACTCTCTGATTTTGATTTCTTTTTGTTACATTAGGCATGTTATTAAGGGGCTTAAGGAAAATAGCTCTAATAACCCTAAGGAGTAAAAGGTCTAGTGATTTAACTTTGGGGCATTGATCCTTCCAAATTTCCATTTTGATTCCTTTATTCCATAGCAAGAACAATGTTTTTATGATAACCACAGTCTCTTTCTCTCTCTCCCCTCCCTCCCTCCTCCCATATTCTCCCCGCCTCCTCTTCTCTCTCTCTCTCTCTCTCTCTCTCTCTCTCTCTCTCTCTCTCTCTCTCTCTCTCTCTCTCTCTCTCTCTCTCTCCCTCCCTCCCTCCCTTCCCCCTCTCCCTCTCTGTCTCCTGCTGCTGCTGCTGTTGCTGCTGCAGCTCTGTTGGTTTGGTTTAAGGCTGTGACAGATGTCTGATTGGCGGGCTCTGTTTATTCGGTGACCAGATTCTTTCTAAAAAGAGGGCTGACCATACCTGCCTGAAGCCTATTGGCTGGTTATACTCTGGGCCCTCCCTCTTCCTCCCCCCACCTTTTCCTTCACAGCACACACCACCACTAAGTCTGTGCGGAATCCTAAACCAGCCCAATTTACATCCATTCATGAATGTGTGACGTCAGCAAGCTTTGAGCTCCTTTGCGGTGGGCCGGAGGATTGTGTGGGTAGAATCTCCCTCCCCCTTATTTTTCCAATTCTGCAAGGCTCTTTAGATTAACCTTCCATCTTTTTAAAGCAAGAAAATGGAACAGCATGTGTAGGAATTCTTCATTGTTGTGAGTATTACACTCTTTTCCTGTTTCGTCAGCATGTATCTCACAAGGACAGATGGAGAATTTATTTGTGCTTTAAGCTTATTAGAAAACTGATAGTATTGAGGGAGACACAAGGTGAGAGAGACAGAAAAAGGCCGAAGGAAACCTGAGCGGCCCCCCACCCCACCCCCCAACCCCGGCACGGCTCAGGGACTGACAGCTGGTTTTTTTTCTTTGCTTGCTTGTCTGCCGGCTGGACGTGGACATTTTTTGATTACGGTTCTGCACGTTACCTTCGGATGCTTGCTTGGTTTGTCTTTGAGAGGATGTGGATGTGTTGGGGGGAGGGGGCGCTGGGGAGCACCAGGAAGGAGCTGCAGAAAGTGGGGCCAGCAAGCCCAAGCAGGCTCCTGCTTGCCCAGCACTTGTCTCCTGTGCTGTCCTTCCTACCACGGCTCACCCTTCAACCTTGCCTTTGTTTCCTAATTGTGTGACAGTCAGTATCTGGTGTTTGCAATATGGGAAGATAAATACTTCTTCAACCATTTTCAAAAGCTTTTATGATGAGAGCGGTTGGGGTATATATATTTGTATATATTTGTTGCTCTTTTTATATCATTTTATACCTAAAAATCTATACTGAAGGCTGAACCAGAATTATCCTTAAATTGTAAGGATAATTATTTTTTAAAGATTTCTAGTGAAGTTATTTCTTCCTATGTTCCAAAATTGTATTGTATAGAAATGCAACTGAGTAAAGTTTACTCTGCTAGGTTTTGGAAATTGGAGAAAGTTCTGATGTCTTCCATGTATAAAGTTGGTTTGATAATTTGCTTATAGTTTTAACAAGAAATATCTGTGGTTGTTTTCCAGTGCTCAGATTTATTTTGAGGAGAGGTGTGATACTGTGTCATATTCTGCCCAAGGCAGTTCCTGAGCCCATATAATCTAGTCACATTTCCCAACTTTGAACAACTGAGGTACTACTCTGAAACATGTCTTTGGTTTTTCTTTCTGGAGAGAGAGAGAGAGAGAGAGAGAGAGAGAGAGAGAGAGAGAGAGAGAGAGAGAGGCCCTTTATTTCTTGTCACTCAACCATGTCTGTCTCACTTTTCGTAATCAATGCTTAATTTTAATTTTTCTTGTAGAGCAGAGGTTCTAAATTGTAGCACTCATGTTAGCATTCAGATCATTCTTTCTTTTTCGGGAATGGTTATTCTTAATCTTCCAAGTGAACCTGCATTTCATTTTAAAATTACCATACCCGAAGCTGAAACACTTTATTTTCTTTCTCAGATTAACATCGAATATCCTCATTTTGTTTTCACTGTGTATTTTAATGTCCTAGAGTTTACAGGAGGAAACCCTCTGCCTATTGCCCACACAATTGTAGTTTTATGTTTTGCTGTTTTTATTTGCTGAGTTGAACACATTGATACTATTTTAGATAAAATTCCCTATATTTTATGATATCTCGATATATTGCAGCATTTTTCTTTTTTGTATCCTCTCAAGACTCTGTTGAGAGCATTTCCAAAGATATATTAAATTGTTGAAGTCTACTAGAAGTCCAAATCCGTAACCTTTAAAAAATTATGTTCATGTATTCAAAGCCCTTTTGAGAAATGTTTATTAGATTCTGCCTTTATGTATATTTTTATCACATCAGAGCTTTATTTTTACAAGTGAAATTTAGCCTGCACATGGATTTATTGAAGTAAAATTGTCCCTCTAAGGCACAGAAACCCCACCGTCCCCACTCCTACTGGCTGTATTCTAGATTATGTTTATTTTCTTGTATAGCGTACTTGTGGGATAAAACAATAACTCTTAATTGTTTAATATCAAACAATAAAATACTGTGTATCAGTGATTATCAATAGATGCCTTTCTGTCTAAAAGTTGAAACTACTCCAGGAGTAGGAATTAATTTATTTAGTAAACAGAGTCAGTCAAAGCAGAGCTGTGTCCTGGGGAACTGGCATCAGAATGGTTCCTAAGGGCAAGGGGCCACATGCACAGACATATAACACAGCAACTGTACTTGGGTGGCAGAACCTGAGAGCTTGGTTCGCACTGTCTACTTCCTTCCTCTGTGTGCTACAGCTGACTGGTCACATGAGGAACTCACCTGAGCCAAGATAGTCGAGGTGCTCAAACCTGCCAGGTGGTGTAGCCTGATACTTGTGGTTTTTGTTAAAATTAAAGAGCACTGCCTAGGAACACTCTGCTGGTTGAAGAAAAAAAAAATGTCATTCCAAGAATATCACACTCCTGCTATGTCAGTTCTGATTCTGGGAAAAGAAATGGAGGAGCCAAAGTTTTAGAAGATGCAGTTTTTGTTCTCAAGAACTCTAGAAAGAGAAATCAGTAGACATCGACTTTCACAACACACTTTTCCTCCTTCCACCTCCTTTTCTTTCCCATCTTCCCTCTTTTCTTTTCATTATTGGGTGGTCTTTAGTATGTTCCCCATGACCACAGTCAATGTAGAACATTTTCTTTATCAAAGAAAGAAGGAAAGGGAGGGAGGAGAGAGGGAGGGAGGGAGGGAGGGAGGGAGGGAGGGAGGAGGGAGGGAGGGGAGGGAGGGAGGGAGGGAAGGAAACTACATACTCACTAGCAATCACTTCTCATTTCTATTATCCCTCTGCACTAGGCAACCACCAATCAATCTCCCCTTTTTATTTGTTTATTTGCTTATTCTGGACATTTCTTATAGATGAAGTCATATAATGTATGACCATTTGTAATTAGCTTCTATCACTTTTTTCAAAGTTCATCCATGATTTACAGGCATCAGTACTTCATCTTTTCATATTACCAAACAGTATTTAAGTATACATAGTTAAATCACCTTCTCCATTCACCTGTTTATGGATATGGGCTCTTTCTACTTTTACCTACTAGGAATCCAACTGCTTTTGATATTTATGTACAAGTTTTTGCCTATCCTTTCATTTTTCTTGAGTACTGAACAATTGAGGAGATACTGAGCTTCTTTCTAAGTTGGCTGCACCTTTGCATATCCCCATCAGCCACACACAGTTCAAACCTCTCCACAGCCACAGGAAGTAGCAGATGTCACCTGTCACCTTATGAGCATCACCTCAGGGGGTATGAAGCAGCATCCCATGGTACCTTTGTTGGCATCTCCCTAGTGGCTGATAATGTTGAACATCTTTTGAAGTGTTTACTGGACATGTGTGTATCTTCTCTAGAGAAATGTCTATTCAGACTCTCAGCATATATTAAAATTAGTCCTTCTTGTTTTTATTATTGATTTATGAATGTCCTTCCTATACTCTGGATACAAGCTGTGTCAGGCTAAGTGAATAGTAAATATTTTCTCATAGGCTTTTTGTCAGTGGTGAGTACCAAAAACTAGTTTTTATGAAGTTCAGTTTCTGTTTTTGTGCTTCTGATGTTATGTCAAAGGCGGTGTTGTCTAACAAGGCCATTAAGGTCCATTCCTATATTTTCATCTAGACATTTTATATTTTTAACTCAAAGCTTAATTCTTCAATGTAAGAAAAGGATTCAGCATCGCTTTTGGATATGGTTATCCAGTTGTTCCAGGATATCTCTGTCCCCCTGGTAACTTGTCTTGGCATTCCATCAGGAAACTTTCAAAACAAAATACCACTGCATTTGATGGCCTGTACTGTGATCCTATCTGGGAGGTGGAGGCAGAAAGACTAGGTGTTCGAGGCCATCCTTAACCACATAGTGAGTTTGAAATCTGCCTTGGCTACATGAGACTCTGTCTCATAAAACAAGAGCAAAAAGCCCTGAAAGAATACTTCCTTTCTTAGAGATTCATATTTACTTGGCCTAGTCATAGTTAATTGGTCTAGTTATCTGCACTTTGAAAGCTCCTCTACTGATTATAACACATGGACAGGGTTGCAAACTGCTAGCGTGGGTAATTTTAGGGCTAGTCTTAGGAAAGAAGAGAGGCAATGTTCCTGAATAAGTTCAGAGGATGAGGGACAACAGCTCTGACATGGAAAGAAGGAAAGAAAGCAATGAAGTCTATTCATGCTAGAAAGCATGGACTTTCTTACCAATTCATCCAATGGAGGCTTGTCACAGGGTAGTTTAGCATTTATTTAGCACTTTGTACATGCTTATAAATCTCTTTATAGCTTTTATGTATATTATTTCATTTGAATATAATCCTTATAATACAAAGTGAATACTATTCTCGTTTTTTGCAACTGAGACAAAAGGCTGCTGACTCAACCAAAGATACTGGAGCGCATGGACCCCAGATTGATGTCTGGGAGGCCAGCACAGGACTGATCCAGACCCCTCAACGTGGATGTCAATGAGGAGGCCCTGGCACTCTATGGGGCCCCTGGTAGTGGATCAGACACATGTGGGAGGGCCTAGGCCCTGCCCAGGATGATACAACCGACTTTTAGGGAACCCCCATGGAGGGCCTTGCCCTCCCTGGGGAGCAGAGGGGGGATGAGGTGGGGGCTGGGGGAGGGGAGGGAGAGGGAGAAGGGATTGCCATGTGAAGCAGCCTTGTTTCTAATTTGAACTAATAAAAAAATAATCTCTTGGGGAAAAAAAAGAATATATATAGTGCTCAATTTTCAAATCCAGTTCTCATTCTTTTTTTTTATTTGAATTACAAACAAGATTGAATTGCATGACAATCCCAGTTCCCTTCGAGTTCTCATTCTTAATCTTTCTTTTGTGTGCTGTGGATTTTGAACATGGGGGTTGTGCTGTAAATTTTTGTTGATCCAATCTAGCATGAGTTATGATTCTTTTCTAATATTGTTCTTGGCTGGACAAAGAGTAAAATAAGTTTAATTGTAGGAATATAGGGTTGGGGGTTGGCAGAGCAGGTGCAATGGAAGATGAGAGGGTTGGGTTAAAGAGGATTATCATGTCATAGATAATCATGGAACCCAGACTGCTGGTACTTCGTCGAAATTCAGCTAGCAAGAAAACCTCTAAGAAGATCAAGGGCCAATATGCTGGACTTAAGAGGTGATTGAAGGGGTAGGAGAGAAATCATGATAGAAAGGCTAATGGGTCAGATAGCATCGGCAATTATAGAAATGTTGTCATTCATTTTTATTTATTTAGTCAACAAGTATTTACTGAGTATCTAGTCTGTATTTTAGTTACTAATATGTGGCAGAGAACAAAGGAGACAAAAAGACCTTCCCCTCTTGGGACTTATTTGATTCCAGTGGAAAGAGACAAGGAGTAAATAAATAACCTATTTAATGGTAAATGTTTTTAAGGAGAAAACTAAACATGGGAAGGAATTAGAGAGTATTGGGAGGAGGTAATGTAAAAGAAGTCTTTTCTAATTGGATTGGGTTGTTTTTTTTTTCCCCCCAGATATTGACTCCTCAAAGAGATTAATGAACCATTAAACAGAGGCTAAGTCAGAAAAGAAAGAGAGAAGGAGAGGAGAGAGGGAGAGGGAGGGGGAGGGGGAGAGGGAGGGCTTGGATGCTCTGAGCTGGAACCTTTTGGTTTATCATTTGTACCCAGTGCCTGGCATTCCATGAACACTGTCTGTTGGCAAGTGTGCTTTTGGTGAGGGGCGGCACTGGTGGTTCCTCACCAGATGGAGGGCCAGGCAGGGATAGTGCTTGAAGAAGTCTTTCAGATCATGCTTGCTACCCTGTTGGGCGTCATGAGAGAGAGAGAGAGAGAGAGAGAGAGAGAGAGAGAGAGAGAGAGAGAGAGAGTGTTCCCCTCATAGCATCTCCACTGCAGATCAGCGCAGCAGGCCACAGTTAGTGAATCAGGCAGTAGGATAGTGTGTGCAGTAGGACAGACACTTCAGCTTCTATTGGTTTTTACACCTTAATATGAGATACACACACACACACTCACACACTCACACACACACACACACACACACACACACACACACACACGAACCGATCACCTGTCTTCTTCATTTATCCCAATACTTATCTACATTAAAGTACATTTACAAAAGAAAAAAAAGACAATACAAGACAAAAACGGTAAGACAAAACAAAATGGTAAATTAATCTCAGACTTGTCCTAAACCAGTGGTTCTCAACCTTCCTAATGCCACCACTCTTCAGGACAGTTCCTCGTGTTTTGGTGATACTCAACCATGAAATTATTTCAGTGGTACTGCATAACTGTCATGAATTGAAATGTAAATATCTGGTATGCAGGGTATCAGATATGCAACCCCTGTGGAAAGGGGTTATGACCCACGGGTTAAGAGCTGCTGTGACCTAAACAGAGTCCAGGATCTGCTACCATTTGCTGTCTTTGGGTGTGCCCACTGTAATGTCTTTGCCTCAGCTGTTTGTTGTGCTAAAAGACTAGCACTTTCCTTCCCATGATGGGTCAGGTCTGCCCGGAGAGATGTGGTTTCAGGCTAGCATCCTCTGTCTGGTGTGTATTGCAGTTTTTCTTCCATTAGTTTAGTGTTCTCAGGTGAAATTCATCAATTGACATGAGGAGGGAATGCAGGGTGGCTCTCTCATCCATCTCTTACTACCTTCCACTGTCCTCTAGCTCGTGTTAAAACTGAATGAAACCTGAGCCCCGGGATAAGTGAGACAGTGAGAACTAATTGGGAGAAGGGAGGGGATCAGCAGCAAGAGGAGGGTAAGGGGCATGGGGGAGGCCAATGGGAGACAGGAGTGACTGAGAGCCAAGTAAAATCGCATGTGGGAATGAAAAACCCGTTACTTTAAGCCAGCCTGGCTTAAAAAGCAAACATTAAAAACAAGAAAATGAAGAGCATTTAATCCATACATAGTATTGTTATACTTTGTAAAACCTTATTATTTTGCATAATTGTGGCTCACTTTTGAAAATTATTTTCTCATATTTCCCCAAATACTAAAAGTTGGTTGATGGATTAGTGTTGTAAACTTGTAGATTCTGCTAAAGAAAAAATTAAATTGTATTTTTAAAAATAAATATATTTTAGTAGACAGTTTAGGACCTGAGTTCAAATCCCCAGAGCTCACAGGGGTTGGGGGGCTGGGTATGCTGGACTATATCTGTAACCCTAATGTTATGACAGCTGGATCCCTAAACTCCATGCTGGGCAGTCTAGCTGAGGTGGCAGTCTCCAGGCTTAGTGAGAGATGTCAGGACATCCCCATGTCAACCTTTGACCTCCACACGTACTTGCAAACAAGCAAGCATACCTACACACATGTATACACCCACATACACAAATTCTAATATATAAAACTTTTAAAGCCCGAAGCAGTATGCGCAATTGCCAAGCAGAGAAGGCTGGTGCCTTTTTTCTTTTGTTTTTGTTTCTTAGAGACAAAAATCTCATGTAATTCAGATTGATTTAAAAATCACTGTGTAGCTGTCATGACCTTAAACCCCTGCTCCTCCACCTCCCAAGTGCTGGGATTGCAAGTGCGTGTTCCATGCTAGGCTGTGGTATCCAGTCTTAACAGCTGTAGGGTTTTTGTGTTGGCTCCCTTTAGTACCAACCTTTCTCTGTGTGACAGTGTGATAAGAAGCTGTCTTCTTGCAAAAACCCGATTGTGTGTTGCAGGGCACCCCTGAAAAAACGCCCAGTAACTGCAGCTTTAATTGTTTTAAAGTATTAAAGAAAAAACAATGTGGGACTTTCTGTAGACAGATGCTGATTGTCCCCAGTGACTCCCTAGCCTGGGGCAATGATGGAGAGGAAACCTCTAAGAATCTTAGACATTGCAGTGAGACATTGGAGAAGCGAAAGATCGAGTTGATTTGGGGTGAAGGACTGAAGAAATGACTGAAGATGAAGGACAGGAAAAAGATGACAAAGGCAGAGAACAAAGCGCAAGGAGACAGTGGCTGAATCGAGGAGGCTGGTGGCAGCTGGGATAGCAGTTTTCACCTCAAACTAGGGGGAGTCACTGTAGGATCTAGACTGAGAAAGATTCTGTTTTAGAGTCCTAAAGGGGACTGTCACAGTGGCTATTACTAAAGAGGGATCAATTTGCAAAATAAGTCCACGGAGGCTTCTTATTACCCCCGGCACGGTGCCTGCATTGTTGGCGGCTGGCAGGCCTGCCATTAATGGGATACATTAGACTATCTGCAGGCGTGATAACCGTGCGTAATTGAGTCTAGTGAGATAAAGCACGGCAAAAACACAAGTCAGGACTGCGTTTTCCAGAGCAAATAATCTGACTGAAGTAAGCGTAAGCATTTTACTAATTACACAGCAATTAAATGATAGCCCAGATCACAACAAATTTAAGATTAGATGCGTATGAAAAAGAGATGTCTGCAGCATACCTATGGCTATTCCCATCGTGACTTCCAAACCTCAGTGACAGTCTCCTTTTCATTTTGTTAGGCAGAGTGACTTCTGGGAAATGCCCACCTGACAGTGCAGCTGGTAGGGCTCCGGAGCCAATACGAAGACAGATTTTACTATTTTGCCTCATTCTCCCTACCCCCATCTTCCTTTCTCTTGCCACTTTGAGTAGAATCCCTTCCATCTGTTCGTCCATGGGGGAAAAAAAAAAAAAAAAACTGAACATTTGCTTTATATTGCTTGTGTTAATTTTCCAAGCCTTGCCTTGCCTTTAAATATTCTGAGACCCCAAGACCAGAGTGTATCTCTTGGAGAAAGAAATACAATCACACAGCTTGTCTGTTTCCTGACAAGATTTTTTTTCAGTCGAGACTTTTGCCATGGTCACTGACTCTGCTCACACACTCACCATTTCCTGCTCTTCTTTGACCACAGTTTATTTACATTACAGACGTTCAGGAAGACAAGGCAGATATCACTTGAGTTATTGGCCATCGTGGGGAACATAAAAGACCCACTGCCCCATCTCAGAAACAAGGAAGGGGGTTGGGGACATAGTTCAGTTGGTAGAGTGCTTGCCTAGCCTGCATGAAGCCTCACGTTCCAAACCATAAGCAAGTGTGGTGGCATCTAATTCTAGCTCTGAAGAGGTGGAGGCCAGAAGATGAGTTCCAGGGGAAGCTGGAGAGATGTTACCTACATTGGAAAGGGGTGTGTGTGTGTGTGTGTGTGTGTGTGTGTGTGTGTGTGTGTGTGTGTGTGTGTGTGTGTGTGTGCTTGGGATTAAACCAAGGGCCTTGTGTGTGCCAGACAAATGCTCGTCACTGAGCCACACCCTCAGCCTATGTAAGATTTCTTTCCACTGGATCTTATGCCATTGATAAACAATGGTAAGGTTTTGTTTCCTGCTAACTATTTAAAAGGCCATGGACAATTTTGAGAGCAAAGAGTATCCAGTGTGGTCCTAAAAGCTTTGGGCCCGCCCTTTCCTCTCTCTTTTTCTCCCTTTCTTTGATACCAGAATGGTGCAAACGAGTTTCCTGGCTGATGCCATCAAGAGCTTGAACAGTGCTGAAGAGAGGCAAATGCCAGGTGCTTGCTGGGCCTCTCCTGAAGTCACCATCTGGTTCTCACTAGCTCTGTTGGCACATTTGGAACTGCTGATGATCAAGAAACTGGGAATGTTGCAAACTTTATAGGCAAATTAAACAGGTATGGAGTGGTCAGCCTTGAATTGGTATTCTAACCAAAGACCTAACAGTGGCAGAATAATCTGCTCCTGTCTGGTAAGTTGGGGTCACTATGTTGACAACCTCAGCTGGCATGACAAAAACAGTGAGAAAGCCTATGGACTCTTTTTCTGGAAATGTAACACATACTCAGATGAGGTGCTCAGTGGGAAAAAGAAGCTGTGATGTACTTCTGGGAAGTAAAGCAAGGAGGCTGGTGATACGGTTCAGTGCCACACAGACGTAAGAACCAAAGTTCTGATGCCAGCACCCGCATGATGCCTGTAACCCCAGTGTTTGGGAAGTGGAGGCAGGGGAACCCTGACTAGCTGACTAGCTAGACTATCTGAAGCCATGAGCTCTGGGCTGATACTAAGATCCTGCCTTAGCCAGGTGTGGTGGCATACACCTTTAATTACAGCACTCAGGAGGCAGAAGCAGGCAGATCTCTATGAGTTCAAGGCCAGCCTGGTCTACAGAGTGAGGCCACCCAAGGCTACACAGAGAGACCTTGTCTCAAAGTTTTTTTTTTTTTTTTAATTAAAAAGAAGCATCAGAAGAATTTAATATCTAAGGTGGGAAGTAATGATTGAGAAAGATACCCAGTGTCATCTTCCGACTTCCACTTGCACACACACACATATATCCATACACATGCCAGCATATATACACACATGTACACCATCCATACAAGGATGAAAGGAGGCAAAGAGGAACAATAGAAAAACTAAATTATCCTGGGCGGTAGTGGCACATGCCTTTAATCCCAGCATTCAGGAAGCAGAGGCAGGTGGATCTCTGTGAGTTTGAGGCCAGCCTGATCTACAAAGCTACAAAGAGAAACCCTGTCTCGAAAAATCAAAAAAGAAAAAGAAAGAGAGAGACAGAGAGAGAGAGAGACAGAGAGAGAGGGGAGAGAGAGAGAGAGAGAGAGAGAGAGAGAGAGAGAGAAAGGAAGAAAGAAAGAAAGAAAGAAAGAAAGAAAGAAAGAAAGAAAGAAAGAAAGACCAAATTATTATTCCAAAGCCAAGGAGACCATAGGAAAAAACGGAAGACACTCAGAGGAAGTGCCTATATAGGAGACTTTTGCGTGAAAGCATTGCCAGGCTCCTGAACAGTAACAATGGTGACCTACCTGAAATAACTTATACCCAGACACTCTGCTATGCTGAGGAATCGTGCATCTGCGCAAACCATGTTCACATGTCTGTGTGAGAGTCTAAGAAGACTCTGGGCTTTTCCTGAGTGGTAGGTAGTGGTCAAGTATTTGTTAGCAACCAGGAAGACATTGAAAAAGGGAAGAGAATACTTTTCCTAGAAAATCCCTCAGATTATCTTTCTGTAGATAATTGTAAAATATGGTTGATGAAACAAATCCTCAATAAAAAGTTTTTCAGTTACTTAGTGATAGATTGTTTTGTAGAGTATGCCTAAATAAGAAGAAACAAACACAATTTTTTTCCACGTCTGCTTCTCCATTGACCCCTCCATATTGCCTGCCCCTGCTAAAGAGGCAGATCTAATCACTCTGGTTAACTTGACCCTCCCAGCTCTGAAGTGAGATTTCCCTTTGATAAGTTATAACCACTCATCCCCCGCATCTCGCGCTAAAAAGGATGCAGTAACACCTTTACAACATTGATTCTGCAAGGAGTCTTACCATGAACCAGCCAAAGTGGTGCTTGAAAAAAATGTCACCTAGTCCGGTATTGTCAGCATCATTGAGGAACTTGTTAGAAAAGCAAGTTCTGACCGGGCGTTGGTGGCGCACGCCTTTAATCCCAGCACTCGGGAGGTAGAGGCAGGTGGATCTCTGTGAATTCGAGACCAGCCTGGTCTACAAGAGCTAGTTCCAGGACAGCCTCCAAAGCCACAGAGAAACCCTGTCTCGAAAAAACCAAAAAAAAAAAAAAAAAAAAAAAAAAGAAAAAGAAAAGCAAGTTCTGGGCCTACTCTACTCCAGCAGGTTCTGGCATCTATGTTCAACAAGCTGGTTAGTGGAGGCTGGTACAGGCTCCACTGAAGTCTGGATGGGGGTGCCACCCAAAGGCCCCTGTGTTAAAGGGCTTGCCCCTCAGCTCAGTGCTGTTGGGAGGAGGTGGTGCTTATAAGATGTAGCAGGTTTAGTCATTGACAGCTACCATTGAGGGGATTATAGGCGACTCTGATCCTTTCTCAGGAGGTGAGGTGAGTTGCTTGCTTCACCACACACTCCAGCTATGATGGTCCACCTTACCACAGGCACCAAAGCAAGTGCTGAACCTTCCAAAGCTGTGAGCCAGAACAAATCTTTTCTCTTCATAACTTCATTGTCTCAAATATTTGTTACAGTAACAGGAAGTTGACTAAAACATACAGATCTGGAAGAACTATTATGGGATTCTCCAAGAATAGCACAATTAAGTAGGCTCCATCAAAGGCTTCTCCCAAAAGGAGCTTTGTGCACATTGATCATGGCACCATTTTAAGAAAGAACTATCTTAATCATCCAATAATTGGAAAATACAGTGAATCCTACTTCTTCACAAATACTGTATTTCTAAACTTACTTGGTAATTAAGGTTTATTCTTCAGCCAAGTCAATATCCCTGGTACTTTGGGATTGTTTTTACAGGTAAACACAGAATAGCAAACATCTGAGTTACTCTCAGCCTGTGCTGCTGACCAGAGTGAAGTTCTTGTATAGGCCCGTGCTGTGGGCAGATGTCTTTCTTCTGGATAGTAACTCATTAGTCAGAACTTTCACACTTCTGTGAGAACTAGCCCAGTCTCCCCAGGAGCTATGGCAGTCATCCCTAAAGGTCTTACCTTACAACAGCATACCTGGATAATCAGATTTCACTCTTTGTCATCTCTCCAGCCCATGTGGTGGCAGAACATCAAGGCTGGAGTGTGCGGTGAAAGGGCTCACATCACGAGAAGGGACACAGTGGCTTCCCGTTACCTCCTCCGAGTGTATGTTACTAATGATATAAACTAGGGTTCTCAACCTTCCCAATGCTGCGACCCTTTAATGTGCTGACCCCCAACCCCAACCATAAAATTGTTTTTGTTACTACTTCATAACTATAATTTTACTACTGTTATTCATTGTAATATAAATATATCATATTCAACCAAGTAAACGTTGCTCTAAGTGACAATGTGACTATCCCAGAGTCACCCAGAATTCCAGACTTCAGGCAATGGTGTAATGTGGGATTAGAAGCTGTCCTGGACTGTGCTTTGTATGGAGTTGGTTTTGCCCAATAGCCCTCTTCTCAACCTCCCCACTCATGAACATTGTTGGTAGTTTGGTTTCTGGAATCATTCAGATGAGAGGTGTATCCCGATGCTTCTGTTATTTGCCATATGTCTCGTGGCAGTTGTTAAACAAATCTAAGTTTCTCCTATGCATGTAATAGGCATGATCATGGGTTAAGTCAGGTAGCGGCTGAGCACAGCCCCTCCCCGCCCCAGTCCTGAGTGAGCAGCAGCTGCCAATACAAGTGAGCTCCTATCCTTTATCTATTGTATTGGGCTATGTAGGATACTGCAAGTTGATACATGGGGGGATTTTAAGAAAAATGAATAGAAGGAAAAGGAGGATAGAAGGAAAAAGGAAAGAAAGGGGGGGAAAGAGTTATGTCCCAAGAATTCACAGCTTGTTCAGAGAGATTGACACATGTACTATAGTAGAATAGAATAATGACTCCCTGACTTTTTGGTCATTAGACTGCAAAAGTGAAGACCCCAAAATAATTCATTTATCTGCGTTTTATGTTCTATATTTAGAAGATTAGGATTTAAAACTGAGAAATTTCTAAAATGTTAAAAACAATAAACTTTTTACTTACATAAAGATTATTCTCTTTAAAGAAAAATAACTGTTTCCCAAACATTCAAGTGGTTTTTTTTTTTTTTCCCCAAGGAGGTTAACATTATGAAGAGGTTTTGCCAGATGGGGACTCATTGACTACTGTTTCATCTGTTGTGGTATATGCTGGCATACAGTGGCTGCTGGGACTTGTAAGAGAATTCGAATAAAAGGGAGAGAGAATGTCTTGGCGTTATGAAAATATTCTTACCTCACAGATCCCTGACAGGTCTGGGATCTCCTCAAGTCCCCAGAGCCTGCCATGAACACCACAGACAGCACAGGAGTGTGAAAACCAAGATGGCTGCTGCATCTGTGGTGGGCTTCACTGGCAGCACCCTGTGGTGCTCTTTAAACCTCACAGTAGTTCTGGGAGGTGGATACTGGTCTGATTGCTCCTAGTTTCCAGGTGAAACCAAAGCTGAAAGGAGGTAAAGCCACAGTATTTTATCACAGTAAAGGAGACAGACTCATATAGATACTGATTTTATGAGAGTTTACCCCTTTAAAGAGTATCATTTCACAGTCTGAATTTGCGTATTTGTATCTGTTTCAACAACTCTTTAAACATAGTGTTTCCATCTTTTAGTTATTTTAAAGGCCCTCTTGTCTCCAGTGTCCCCATCCTATTCTATGACCTCTATACCCAGAATGCCTTTTCCAGTATGTGGTTCTGAGACTTCCACTCAATTTTGTAGAATCTTCTAGAATAAAGGCAGCTACCTTGCAATAACACTTTGCTTTTCTTGCCTAGGTTTCTGCTTGCCCATAACTGAACAATGAGACTCATTTTAGATCTCTGTATTTCCTGCCTTTTCCTTTTGTGTTTCTGTCTGAACTGTGTTTCTCTTTGCAACCAACACACTTCATACATCTCTCTTCATTCAATTCTGGCTCATTCTTGAGGCTCACCTGTTACCAATTCTTTCAAGAAGCCTGCCTGGATCTCAGGTCTCAACACAATGCCGTCCTCTAGAGGTGTGTACCTCACCGTCACTGAGCAATAGCACATATCACATGATGATACAACTGCTCTCTGATACACCCCCCCCCCCCCGCCAAGTTCTGGGAGGGCAAGTGCTGCGGTCAGGCATGAATCCTGGGCTCCATGCTTTAACAACTCTGTAATCTGGGGAGAGTCCCTGAACTCCTTAAGTCACGCTCTAATCATAACGGATTTAATATATTTCATGTGCCATTGATCTCCAATGTGTCTCCAGTATGCAACCTGGCATATTACGAGTCATTTAAGAGAATATTGTGCACTCCAAGGTCTGTTGTCTAGGATGACAACAGAAAAGGCACTGTTCATAGACTACAGCCCCAGTCCTTTCCCCGCAAAGAGTATAGACTGTACTCAAATAGGGGGTACTTCAGTTTAGTTGGGGTTTCTTTTACAGAGTGAGAGTAAGTTATGGCATCCGCTGGCTTTTGGCTGTGAACAGCTGCATAGAAATGGTCATTCCTAGAAAAGATGAAAGAGGGTTGTATCTTATTGTGTTACATTGGAAGGAGAATGGAGGGAGAAAACAACCCCAAGAAGGGACCAAAGAGGGCCAGGGTGTGTGACACAGCAGACCACAGTGAATGTGGAGCACGTAGGCCCGGCTGTTGGTCAGCTTTCCTTTTCCTCTCCTGCTGAATTCTACTCATACAAACTCAAGATGTTTTAAGAATTTTACATTTTAAAATTATATTTCTTGAGGGCTGGAGAGATGGCTCAGAGGTTAAGAGCACTGACTACTCTTCCAGAGGTCCTGAGTTCAATTCTCAGAACCAACATGGCAGCTGTCCAAAATCTGACACCCTAACACATACATACATACATGCCGGCAAAAAAACCAATGCACATAAAATAAAAATAAACTTTTAAAAATTACATTTCTTTATATCTCTCTCAGTGTGCATGCGAATGTGTGCATGCGTGCACGTGTATGCATGTATGTGTGTGTACCTGGTACCTGTAGTAATAGAGGACAACCTTGGTGTCAGGGTCTCTCCTTGTCTTGTAGCTCACCAGATGAGCTAGGCTGACTGGCCAGAAGGCCCAGGGATCTTCCTTCCTGACCACTGCTGGGATTGCAAGCATGTGCCAGTCTGCCTGGCATCTTTACATGGGTTCTTGGATTGAACTCAAATCCTCATGTTTGCAAAGCAATCACTTCACCAACTGAGCCTGAAAATTGTGAGATGTTATGAGAAAAAATCCAAACATGTGTATAAGCAATTAAGCATGTTTACTTAAAACTCTGCATTACAACCCATCTTGTTACTACCCAAGATGTAAGACCCTCTGCTTTTAAAAAAGAACCAGTTATATTACTATCTACTTGTCACAGTTTACAAAGTTATGAATGTCTCAAAAGCAAGGAGAAGTTCACATAAAATAAGAATAATAATTGTTTCCTAAGCAAATTGCCCAGTAATCTTTTTTGACCATTTCAAAGTTTTTCACAACTTTTCTTGATAAGAACATATATACCCAGAAATTTTGCAGTTCATTTGTTGTGGTGATGTTGACATAGAAAGACAAGGAAGAAAAAGGCAAATGTGACTCTTCAAGGAAGAGTCACAAGCTATGATGGGGGAGGTAGAACAAGAGGCCACAGTGGGGCAGTTTTGGAGGGAAGGGCGAATGGAAGTTGGGGTGAGGGAAACAGTACACAGAAAGGCAGAAGGATTGGACTGTAAACCGGACTGTAAAACCAGGGTCTTAAATCGAAGGCAGCAGCAGGGAAGAGGATGTGTGATACAGGATGAGATTATTGGTAGTGAGTCCTGATTCACTGATGTCAGGGGTCTCTAACTTACACAATTCACTGGTCCGGTATCCATGTATCTAGTCACTCCCGGTGTATTTGTCTACTTTACTAGTCAGCTTTCCATTATTGTCATAAATGATGCCTAAAATGATCAGTTTAGAAAGAGAATGTTTTTATCTTAGCTCACAGTATTAGAGGTTTGGGTCTATGCTTGGTTGGCCCTTTTGCTTTGGTCCTATGATGAGACAGTGTTATGAGCACATCAGGGAAAAAGCCTGCTCATCTTGTGGCAGGAAAACAAAAGAGAGAGAAAAGAAGAGGTTGGGGTCCTAATAGCCTAAGGTCACTCCCCCAGTGACCTAAGTTCACCTCACTAAGTCTGACCTCTTAAAGGTTCCACAGCCTCCGCTGGCACCATAGGCTTTCACACAGGCCTTCATGGGACATTGAGAGCCAAATTATAGCAGAGTGGAAACACAAAAGGATGCCATTGCAAAGACTACGGGGGATTTTGATTTAACTAAATTGGATTAGTGAAGGTAAATTCTATGACAGATGCCACACCTATGCATCTCTGAGTTTCTGGATGCTCAGGAGGATATCTGTCAGTTTCAGAGATAAACAGAATGGAGGACCACTGAGTTACTGCCTTAAGGGTTCGGGGGGCTTCCTTCAGGTCTCACATCTTCGTAAACAAGGATTCTAGGTTTCAAAACTTAAAGAAATACAAGGTCTCCCTAAGTAGCCCAGGCTATCCACAACTCAGGATTCTTCTGCTTCTGCCTAAAGGTTATAGATGTGTGCCACCATGCCATCTCAAACCCAGCTCCGAGACAGACCCACGCGCAGCCCAGTCTGACCTAGGACTCAGGCAATCCTGCTGCCGAAGCCTCCTGAGTGCTACAATTACATGTTTGAGCTACCACGCCCAGACACACACCCAATTCCTAAAACTAAAAGTTCCCACCATTAAGATCTTTAGTCTTCCAATTATTAGGAAAGATTTAAAAGTATTTCTTAACTTCTATATTTAGCCAAATGTAGTTGCAAATTGTAGTTATGTCCTAAGACGAGGTGCGTTTGCAGAGGAGCCTTTGAAATTGGGTGGATCTGAGGAACTGTTAACTGTAACACCCCCTTCTGGTCCTCAGTCCCTCACCTTCATATTGCCCAATTCCGACGTAAGCATTAAATGAGATAAAATAGCAGATATTGGTGGTGTTTTTCTCCTAAGCTGAGACAGCTATTTGCTAAAATGTGCATCTGAACTTGGGCTTCACTTAGCACTGTCTTGGTGCTTTTGCTTAATTCATTATCAGTCTAAATTGTTTTCCAGAGTCATTCCTATGAAATGCTTCTTATATTATATTATTATATTTTATTATTGTGGTGTGTGTGTGTGTGTGTGTGTGTGTGTGTGTGTGTGATGACTGTACTCTATAGATTTCAAAGGACAATTTATGGAAGCTGGCTTTCTACACCATGTGGGTCTTGAGAATCAAACTCAAATCTTCAGGCTTTACCCACTGAAACATCTCACTAGATCAGTTTCTTGTTTCTTTATTGCTTTTTCTTAACTTCAAGGGCAATTTTAGTAGTGTTTATAAGAAAACCCACAGGCGGATAACCTGTAAATCTCAGCAACTGCCCAGAGGTAAATGAAAGAGAAAAGAAGAAATTCGTGCAATTTAAGCTGGCATGGGACTCCAGCACACATAGACAAGCAGTCACATAGCAGGGGAAGATCTTAAAAGAGTAAAGGAACCCACAGGATCAGGGAAACTGAACGCATCAAGGAAGACATGCTTAGAAATAGACTAAAGAGGAGGAGTTACAGTTTCCTGAAGACTCAGAAAAGTGGGCAAATTTATGAAGTTGTGTGGCTACCACCAGGTAAGATTTTGCACTAAGGACAAGGATTCTGGGAACAGCATCTCATTAATGGAAATAACTATCCCACCTGTCTCTTTATGGCAGTGGGTGAGCAGTCTCTCTAGGGGTGATCCTTGGGCCAGATGATTGATGTAGCCCAACTAGAACATTAATTCTCCACCCAGCCAGAGATTCTATTCTCTTGACCACAGAGTGTTACTACTCTACTGTTTTCCTTCTGTGGAGGTAACTCTAAAAGCATTTGGGATCCAGGTCCAAGATCAGAGCCCCCAAACAGTTTTGTTGTCTCTGGCCTCTGACAGGGATGAGGCTGCCAAGAGCCCTGAGGACATTTCTGGCTTTTAGCCAAGAAGGAAACTGGTTACTTTCTTTGGGATCTTTTTACCTTAAACTTCCCAGCCAGTGTATGTTTCCGTCATTCACCCCTCTGAAGAAGTATCCCTCACTGCATTTATAGAACTGGGGCAATGACAGTTTTGGCATCTGCCAAATGCATGGGAGTGTCAGGTGTGGTAATCCTGTCGTGGACTTACCGAAAAGACCCACAGTGTCCGTCCATCGGTGGTTTTATTTATATAACTTTTGGGTATGGGGGCAAAGGAGATCTTTGACTGGTGCTGAAAGAAAGAGGTGAGGAAGAAGTGAAGGTGAGAGTTAGAGCAGGGAGCATGGAGAAGCCAGAACAGAGGGTTTTAAAAGCGTCCCCATGAAAGTCCACTAGGATTTCTTGATAATTTTACAACAACATGCATCTATTAGTCCTCTTATTTTTCTTTGGGCCTCTAAAGCTTGACTTAAGAGTGATAAACCCGCCGGGCATTGGTGGCACACGCCTTTAATCCCAGCACTCGGGAGCCAGAGGCAGGCGGATCTCAGTGAGTTCGAGACCAGCCTGGTGTACAAGAGCTAGTTCCAGGACAGCCTCCAAAGCCACAGAGAAACCCTGTCTCAAAACCCCCTCCCCCCCAAAAGAGTGATAAACCCAAGAACTTCTTTCAGGTACTTTGATAGATGTTGGAGTGCCTAGAATAACAATGTGAGGCCCCACAAGATGGTCTCCAGAGAGGGATAGAAAAGAAATTTAGCCATCATTTGATTTTTAGGTTAAAACAACAGTCTGTCTCTTTTGTTCATGGGCAGATACTGGAGAGATCTTAAGTCTTATGTCTAGGCAGCATCTTTATTAAGAAGAAAATCATTAGAGAGATAGATAGTATGATCTCATTTGGATTTAACTTTGTTGTCTAGGGAGTTTGATCCCTTAAACTGTTAAAGAAACATAGCAATAATCTTTGGCTATATTTTCTTGCTAGGTGCTTAAGACCATGTAGTTTGCCAAAATTAGTAGTTTTTCTGGTTTTGTTTGTTTTTGTCAAAGCCAGTTGAGGGTCTGTTTCTCAGAAGTTACTTGGCTCCTCTAGCCTTCCTTTACTGGTTGTTGTGTTTGTGTAAGGATAAGTCATGGGCCTTGCTTGACTGTGATTTTGCTTGGAAGCACTGAAGAAGTTTGTCCTTTTTGTAGACTAGACTCTTGTTAGAGGCTACTGGGGTCTCCATAGCCTCCCTGAACAAGAGAACACATGATTTCCCACTGGACATTTCAAGAGATATACCACAGTTTCCTGGGGCCTTCTTGACTTTGGAGGGTGTCTTAGTCACTATTCTATTGCTGTGAAGAGACACCATGACCATGGCAATGCTTATAAAGAAAACATTTAACTGGGGATTGTTTTTTAGTCCACTGCCCTCATGATAGGGAGCATGGTGGTACACAAGCAGACATGGTGCTGGAGGGTTGGGAGTTCTACATCTGGATCTAAAGGGAACAGGCAGAGAGACAGAGAGAGACAGAGACAGAGACAGAGAGACAGAGAGAGACAGAGACGAGAAACACTGGGCCTCCCCAGTGACACAGTTCCTCCAACAAGGCCACACCTACCCCAACCAGGGCATCCTCCTAATACTTCTCAAGTAGTTCCACTCCTTGATGTCTAAGCATTCAAATGTATGAGTCTATGGGGGCCATTCACATTCAAACCACCACAGACCACAAAGGGTAAAAGATTGTCTTTTTTGATCCCTCTTGACTAATGCTTGCTGCACTAGAGGGTGGTGGTCCCTCCCCTGCCTCACTATTAAATTGTTTTATTTGTTATTCTTTTCATGTTCTCTAGAACTACTCAGTAAATTTAGAGCATCTTACACTTGAAGACGTAGTAGAGACAGTTTGGTTCAGTGCTCTTCACCACGTTAAGAATGTTTTGCATGATTTCTCTGATAGATGTGGTCCCCAGTGGGGCGTCCCAGAGATTGTCCTCAAGCCATATGTTCTCGCACTAAAAAGACCTTAGAGGTCATCGTAGTTATCCCTCTGGTTTGCAGATGAGGAGATTGAGGCACAGAGCTGTTGTAAGTTGCCCAGGGCCAAAAATCACTTATGACCCAGCTGGCCGCCTGCTCTTGGCACTTCTTTCCAATCCTTAAATGGCAGTGGCTGAGGTCATAAACACCGAGACAAGCATACAACAGTATCAGCCTATAAAAGCCTTCATATAGCAAATGTGTGTGCTAACTATAGGTGAACTTACCTTGATTTTGACAGAGAAAAATGTTCAAAGGCACTTAAAGAGTTTTCTAAGAAACTTCTTCCGACAGCATTGTGGTCCTCTTTCTCTTTTCCTGTGTAGAAGGATGAGGGAGAAAGAAGTCATCAAACCCAGCATGGTCATGCATGCCTTTAGTTCCAGCACTCTGTGAGTTTGAAGCCAGCCTGGTTTACTTGGTGAGTTCCAGGGCAGCCAGGGCTGTTACACAGAGAAACCCTGTCTCAAAAAAAAAAAAAGAAAAAAAAATTAAAAAAAATTTTAAAAAGCCATCAATCAGGCCTGATCTGTATAAATATCTAAGGAGTCATGTGACTGGGGGGAAAGTCCAGTTCTCTGCCTGACTGGGGGCTGTGGCATGGCACTGTGAATGGCAATGTGGCCAAGGCCCTTGCCATATGCCAAAGGGACTTGAAAGGTTGCCTGGCCTTTCTACTTCCTGGAAGGACTTTGTATCTGAAGGGAATTTGCAACCTTTTGTCCTGTGAAATTAATCGCTGGAAACTTCAGGGCCGCCCTTTGCTCTGAAAGGGTGGGGCAGGGGTTAATGGAAAGGGCAGTCCACTAATTGACTGTGATGAGAGATGCTGATAAACCGAACTGTAAGCAGGCTTTGAGGCATTTGTCCTGGCTTGGTTGTTAGACAGAGAACCACCAGAAATGATGTGATACCAAGAACTGGCAAGAATTACCAAAATGCCTAACAGAGAAGCAGTGTCTTCAAAAGTGCAAACCTATGGGTTAGCCATTTAAAGTTTCTCAAATCATCAGCAAGAAAGGCACCCTCCCAGCCAGACTTCAAACCAGATTGCACTTCCCTCCAAAGACAGATGGCCAGCCCATCATTCCCTAGAGGCAGAAAGATTAAGCTCCCTGCCCTTGTTAAACCTCACTATCCTGTGCATCTCTACCGTGGCTGTGCTTAATCTGCCTTCATTCCAGACTAAAGTGTTTTGTGTTGTTTCCTCGGTAGAGCCAACAATCTTTCCTGCCGGGCTCCACTTGAGTTCTCAAGAACAGATACTGTGTCTCATTTGGTGCTTTGTTCATGATAACATGTCTGGAATACAGTAATAAATCCGCATGCATGTGACAGTTACGGCACCGCGTGCCATGCATAGCAAACATCCAGGAAAGGCTCATTGAATTCTGACTTTTTCTTGTCATCCTTCCATCCTTTGCAGATCGTGAGGAATCATTATCATTTTTTCCCTGGGGCCTCTTGTCTCAGAGTCAGTGCAAATAGACTATTTATGAAACTTACGGCTTTTCATTGATGCTCACAGTAGGTAGTCATACTTGTTGATAGTCATTTGGACTCAGGTGGTCAGGACTTCTTTCTTCTTAGAACACTAAACATTTAAATAAAGCAATGGGGGGGGGGCAGATATAGCCATGTGCTCCTGTGCACCCAGTGCTCAAGATGCTAAGCATGACCTTAATAGTCCAAGGGCAGTCTGGGCAGTACAGCAGAACCTCCCTTTTACAATGCAGTGAAACAGTAAAGGCGTATAGTCAGCCTTCCACAGCCATGAGCTCCACCATCCCTAAAAGCACGATGCATATCTGGACTGAGCATGCCCACATGCACAGACGCTATCATTGATCTTCACACAGTGACCCATGACAATGATGTGCGTTGCACACACATTATATTTGGCATTATAAGCAGCCCAGAGCGTTTAAAATACAGAGGACTGCATACCTTCTATACCAGTCTGTCTTCATTTTGTGTTAGGAGCTTCTCAGGGAGCCCTCAAACCAATCCCTGTAGATACTGAAGGACAGCCATATTACTAACAAGAGTACAGATCTTGTCTTCCATGGTCAGGAAAGTTGGCTATCCACATTTACCCTGCATCCTTTAGCTATCATCTGCTGAGTTCAGAGAGTGGCTTGCAGAAGATGGGGCTTTGAAGCAGGTTGAGGGAGGAATGAGAAGATTGTTTATGTGTGTGTCAGTGTAAGAAAAGGCACTGGAAATGATAAAACTTCCTCGAGAGAGGAGTAATACTCGTCACCCGATTAAAGAAGAGTGAGCTCATGTATAGCTCTGCTGACTTCATTGCAGTTATGCCCTTCTAACATCCTTGTCTCCGTTTCAGTTTCGCTACTCCCTTGTTCTGTTTCAGCTGTCTTGCCGCATAGTTTCCCTGCTTTCTGACCTCGCAGGACTGGCACCTCCCATGGCTCTTCTGCAATGACATGCAGCAGCTAATTCTCTACCACTGACTCCAGCCAACCAGGGCACCGTCAGTTCTGTGCCGTAAATGACTCCAGTCTGTCAGGACACCGTTAGTTCTATACTCTAAAAATCTTAGATATTCTTTGCATTCTCTCTGTGCCAGCTTGGTTTCTGCGCTCTGCCTCCCTCTTATCTACTACTCTTAAACATAGTCATCTTTCAAATCTAACCATCTCACCTCTCTCCATTGGAAGGACAGACATCCTACCTTTCCCACCTTGCTGTTTCTCCCTGTCACCACATAGCCTTGTGATGCCTCGTGTGTCTGTGTGTCTGCCGACTGATGCTCTTTCTTCCTCTAAGTTCATGATGAGCAGCAATCTTCCCTTTTTGCTTCACAATCTTAACCTGTCCTTTAGAGAGGGCCTCAGACTACCTAGTCATTATTCATTTGTGTGTTCTGCTCTAGTCAATCCAGAGCACGGATACACTGTTTTGTTCATACCAAGCCAACACCATCGATGATTAACAAAGTATTTGTTAAACTGGTAAATGAATAAGTAGAAATATGTTGTAAGTGACCTCTTTCCTCACCAAAAAGGGGAGGTTTTTCTCTAGTCTTGTGACTTGGATGGCAAATCTGAGGGGTGTCTTTCTCAGAGGGCAGTGGTGAGAACCAACATGGAGACCTTGACTCTCTTGGAAGACAAGACAGGTCTAAGCTGTAAGTATTCAAGCACATGCCATGATGACCAGAACAAGCAAGAAACTGCTGCCTAAGCATTCCTGTCTGACTGTATTCTTTTTCTTCCAGGAGTGAATTCGGGTCTCATTAAGGCTGGTTTTCTTACAACCTATACTTTTCTGGTTATCTTGATAAATTTAATTCTCAGAAGTTTTCTGTATCATCTCCTCGTTTTCTTCTGGCTTTCTCCTTGCCCAGTCCATCTTTTAAAGTATCATATTTTGAGAAATTATCTGAGGCAGCTAAAGTCTTAGCTTGCCGTGAGAGACAGAGGGCATAATCAACCACTAGGGCAGTGTGTTTGGGGGCTGTGCGTGGTTATGTAAGTGTCCTCACGCAAAATGCTTTGCCTCTTCTGAAAGCACTCCTATTCTCATTCTACTGTAAATAATGTCATCATTTTCTTGTTAAGAAATACTTGCAAGTTGGCCAGAAATGGGTAAAACATCCTTCTCTTGAGTATATTTGCCTAGTGCTCTCTTAATCCTAACCGGTCCCCCACCCCCATTCTACATGAGATGTCTCTTATAATTTAACAAATCTAGGACTTCGCATAGGAAGGTGTGTGTCCTGGTGTTACTTTGGAAAGCCAGACAAGGCTGTATCTTGCCACTGCAGCAGAGGCCCTTTCTGGACCCAGAACTGCCCTTTCCTCTGTGCCTTCTATGGATGGCTGCCCTGATAGATGAACTCTCCTAGGGGAGCCTTATGGATCAGCCCTCCGTCCATTACCATGTAGCAAGATTGTAATTTATAGCCCCAGATGGTGACTTCCCACCTCATCGCTCCCGACTTACTTCAGCAGGGATGTTAGCTATTAAATTGCCTCTGTCTTTTAGCAATAATCTGCACTGTTTGCAAACAACAATATACAAATGTTCCTATTTATCAAAATATTGTTTTAAATGAAGTTTCGTCAGAATGTGAAGAACATTATGCATTATAGAAATAAATAGTCAGGCTCTTTAGGGAGTTTTTAACTCTGTGGAAATTAAATAAGAAGGCATAATTTCTGGTCAGAGTCCTGAATTTTCATGGGGGTGTCAGCTCTTCTCGGATGGGTGTTTGCAGTGCTGAGGTCCTCGGGGCATGCTCTACCACCGCTGAACCACAGGCCCAGCCTCTTGGCTAATCGTTAAAGCTTATGGGCCCATCTCCTACATAAGAACTGAGGTTCTAGCCAGAGCACAACCTATTATTTTTAGCTGTTTGGTGTTGTTGAGAGCTCAAATATGAAAAATAGTGGGAGATTTTTCTAACGGGCTGTGGCTCATGCCCTAATGGATTAAATCAGGCCTTCATAGAGCTGCTGACTCAGAATCTCTCACTGTGTGACACTTTGCTGGGGCTTTGGAATGTCACCTGGTCAGGAGAGGTAACTGGTAAATGTGCACTGTATTTGAGGGGTATCGTTGTGGCTCTATCATCTTTCTCATTTGGGGTACATCTGTGAAAGGAGGGCCTCTAGGAAGAAGCACAAATTGCTCTTGGATGATTGGGATATTTTTATCTTGCTTGTGTCTTTACTTTGACCCATAGAAAGCTCTGGTCCAAATCTGAGTCATTTTTACATGCTACTAACACACTATTTTTTGTCTACTTATTTTTACTTCACTTTTTAAAATATTTGTTTATATTTTTCTTAACTTCTTTATTACACCATTCATGCTTTTGTTAGATGTTTCAAATCCTATTTAAGGTTAAGTCTACGTGTCTTCTCCTAATGTTTACTTTTTAATTTAAATCTTTTTCAGAAGCCAAGCTTATTTTATTCTATATCACAATAAAATCATAATGTTGTCATCATTAAATATTAGCACTTAGTTGTAGATGCTTTTGAACCCCGAGGACCATAAAGCTGCACAATGTGAAATACAGACAGCATTTATTAGACAGGATGTGGGGCCAGATGATGTCTGGAAGTCTTACTGTGTAATTTAATCCTGGTGCTGTGTTTTTGGCTTCACTGGCCTCCGAGTGTGCATATATAATTAAGTGCACATGTGTAAAAAGCATGGCCCTGATAGGAAGGAGAGGGAGAGAGATCATTAGCAGAGATTAGATTTGCCTCTCCAGCTGGGCAGTGTGCCTCTGAATTCCAAGGGCTTTCCCCAGTGTGAATTGTTAGACTGACTCAGCTGCTGCTCTGTTCCCCTCTGGCTGAAGTGCATTTACTCTGATGTTAAGCTGTGCCCCAGGGGACAGACTACCCTGAGATACCAGATACATCTTATGCATGCAAAAAGAGTGCAGAACCTGTGGTACATAGTCTTCCAGATCAAACTTGAGTGGACAGTGGAAACAAAGAACAAGCTGGATGTTAATTCTCCATATGTACATGGCTTTGGGAATGGTGAGTAGACTGAAATAATTCCTATCTAGCTAAAACAAATGGTAATTAATCAAAGGAGTGCAGTTCAAATCAGTTGAGACTATCTGCCGATCTGCTGCTGCCCTGAAATTCTGAAGACTAATGAGTCAACACCACTCTGAATCTAGTGTTCTGTCCATCTTCTTGATTGATGAGGTTCTTTGGCAGTGATGGTACATTGAGAATTATGAAAACCATGAACCCTTTTAGTATAGCATGTTATATCATAATAGGACTATAGTCTTACCTATTAATTGGCTGAACAGAAATTATAGCTGCAGTAAATACCCTGTTTTAGTATTCTCATTGACAATTAAGGCCACATATATTATACTACTGTAATTTTAAAAGGCATAGTGAAGTGATGAATATATTAATTGTGGTCATTCTATAGTGTACATACATAACAAAATACCACATTGCACACTTTTTGCTTGTCAGTTTATTTTATCACAAGTATGACTTTTGCTGTAACCCAATGAAAGTAAAAAGGGCATGGTGTCTTCCCCTGTGGCTCACCTAAAAAGACCACCATACTGGTACATGCCAGTTTATCCACTGATGGTCAGGGGGACACATGCAATGTACAGATGACACAGATGCTGTAACTAAAAGATTAGTTTAAATCTTTTCCAACATCATAAAACTGTTAACAAGCATCAAAGTCATTGTATCTGAGCTTTGTGACCTCCTTCCTCTCCTCCCCTTTCCAAGTACTGATGAATAGGACCACAGCGGGAAGACCAAGGAAATCAGACACCTGCAGGCTCACCCATTGCTCATTTCTCAGGACTGCAAAGGCCAAACACAGTGCCTACGTGCTCCCTGCTGCCCTGTACCAGCAGCCACAGCAGCCATTGCCACACCCACACTAGGTAAATAGTAGCCTAAATGATGCATTCAGTTAAGACTGAGTAAATAGATAAGTTGACAACTTAATGTGTACCCTATTAGTGAAAACTTTTTATGCAGAGGATAAATATGAAACACAAAATATTAAGAAGACACCAAGCCTCTCTGCCATTAAGACTGGCACAGCAGGAAGCAGAAGTAAGTTCTCTATGACTTAGCAGGGACTGGAAGAGTGTTCTCTATGAGACAGGAGGACAGCACAGAGTGGACACATATTCAAGGCTTGTACTTGAACCTGAGTTGCTTTACATTGTCCGGCTATGGAAACAGAATAAATTACTGTTAAAGGTTAGGCTGGCAATCAGGCCAGCTTGACTATGCTATAAACCGTGCAGTTGTACCAGGTCCCACACTTGCTTTGTTTAATCCCTATTGGCCCCTTCATGAAATCTTTGAGAAGTTCTTAGACAAGGGTTTCATTCTTTTTTTTTTCTTTCCTTCCTTCCTTTCTTTTATTCTTCAGGTAATTAGAAACATTTTTTTTTTTGAGACAGGGTTTCTCTGTAGTAGTGGGATGGCCTCAAACTCCACATAGAAACATTTTTTTAAAGCCAGACTTGGTGACACATACTGTTAAATGCCAGCACTTGGGAGGCAGAAACAGGAAGATGTCTGAGTTTGAGAATAGTCTGGACTACAGAGCAAGTTCCAGGATAGCCAGGGCTGCACAGAGAAAAACCCTGTGAGAGAGAGAGGTGGGGGGATAATATACACCCCCTACCCCTTCTCCCTCTTTCTCTCGTGAGAATCTCCATTTATTCTTGAAGCTGCCATCACCTATGTCGTCACATGTTCTAGTGTCTCCATCTCTTTCTTCAGAGGACTAAAGTTTTCATGTAGAAATCCTCCACTTCCTTGGTTCAGTTTATTCCTAGACATTGTCTTTTCTTTGAGGCTATTTCGAATGAGACTGTGTGTTTTTGTTGGTGGTGTATAGAAAAGCTTTTGATTTGGGCAAACTGATTCTGCCACATTGCTTCATTTATCTTTTCTAGAAGTCTTCTGGTAGAATTTTTGAGATCTCCCATGTATTGTATCAAGACATCTTCTTTTTAATTTTCTTCTCTTGTCTTAATTGTTCCAGCTGGTTCTTTGAACACAGCATTGAAAAGGAGTGGGGGCTGGCAGTGGCGGGGCACACCTTTAATCCCAGCCAGCACTCAGGAGACAGAGTCAGGCGAAACTCTGTGAATTTGAGGCCAACCTGGTCTACAAAACTAGTTCCAGGACAGCCTCCAAAGCTACACAGAGAAACCCTGTCTCAGAAAAAGGAAGGGAGCGGGGAGGGAGGGGGAAGAGAGGGGGGACAATAAACATCCCTGTCTTGTTTCTGACTTCAGTGGGTTTACTCAAGCTTTTCTCCATTTAGGCTCAAGTTAGCTGTGGGTTTTTCATCTATATATTTTCTTATGTTGAGGTTTGTTCCTTCTAGTCCCACGATCTCTAGGCCTTTTATCATAAAGGCAAGTTAGATTTTGTCAAAGGATTTTTCTGCATCTATTGAGATGATCATATGATTTCTTTAATCTTTAAATCATTTCTCTGGTATAGGGTATATTACATTTATTGACTTGAGTTTGTTGAACTCAACTCTGTATCTCAGAGATGATGCCAATTTTGTCATGGTGGATAATCTTTTTGATGAGTGTCTGTATTCTGTTCACAAGTATTTTATGGAGTCTATGTTCATCAGGGATATTGGCCTGTACAGCTCTACTTGGTTTTGATATTATAGTGATATTGGCTTCATAGAAAGCATTTGAAAGCACTCCCTCTGTTTCTGGTTTTTTGCATAGTTTAGGGAGGATTGGCTGTTGATCTTTCTTTGAAAACCTTTTAGAATTCTGCTGTGAATCCATCTGCCCTAGAGGTTTGTTGTTTTGTCTGTTTGTTTTTTATTTGGAAGATTTTTTGTTGTTGTTTTTTGTTTTTGTTTGTTTTGTTTTGTTTGAGACAGAGTTTCTTTGTGTAGCCCTGGATGTCCAGGAACTTGCTCTGTAGATCAGATTGGCCTCAGACTAACCAAGATCCACCTGCCTCTGCCTCCCTGAGTGCTGGGATTAAAGACATGCACCACCATGACCAACTGGATGGAAGGCTTTTTTTATTGCTATTTAAATCTACTCATTTGTTACAGGTCTGTTTTAGGTTGTTGACTTCGTTTGGTTTAATTTTGTAGTAGTTTGACTGAATCTAGAAATTCATCCATTTCTTTTAGGTTTTCCACCTTAATGGAGTATGGGTTTTGAATGTGTTCCCTTATAATATTCCATATTTCTTTGGTGTCTGTTGTAATTTCTCATTCTGTTCATTTGGATCCTCTCTTTCTTTGTTTTGGTTAGTTAGGCCAAGGGTCTATATCATTTTGGTTTATTTTATTTATTTATTTATTTTGGTTTTTTGAGACAGGGTTTCTCTGTAGCTTTTGGAGGCTGTCCTGGAACTAGCTCTTGTAGACTAGGCTGGCCTCAAACTCACAGAGATCCGCCTGCCTCTGCCTTCCGAAAGCTGGGATTAAAGGTGTGCACCACTAATGCCCGGCTCTAGTTTATCTTCTTAAACCATCTGCTCTTAGCTTTGCTGTTCTTTGTATTCTGTTTCTATTTCATTAATTTCTGCTCTTTTATTATTTCTTGCCATCAACTAGGTTTGAACTTGGTTTGTTCTTGTTTTTCCAAATGTTTGAGTGGTATCATTCAGTCATGTATTTGTGCTCAATTTCTTTCTTTTCTTTTTTTTTATTTTTTTCTTCTTTGCCTCTTTTTTAAAAATGTGGGCATGTAGTGCTATTAATTTCCCTTGTAGTATGACTTTCAGTGTGTTCCAGAGGTTTTGTTCTGTTATGTTGTGTTTTAGTTGTCATATTTTATTTCTGTCTTAATTTCTTCTTTGACCCATTTATCATCCAGTAATGATTTATTTAATCTCCATGAGTTTGTGCATATTTTGTCCAAATGGCCTGTCTATTGTGTAAAGTGGGATGCTGAAATGATTTACATTAGTGGGTTGGTGTTAATCTGTATCTTTAAACTTAGTAGTGCTTTTTTTTTTTTTTATGGAATGAGGTGCACTAGAGTTTGGTGCATATATGTTTAGGATAGTAATGTCTTGGTTAATTGTTCCTTGGATTAGAGTGTAGTGTCTCTCCTATCTCTTTGGAGTAGTTGTAGTTTGAAGTCTATTTTGTTACATACTAGGATAGAAATACCTGCTTGTTTCTTTTTTTAAAATGTATTTACCATGTATACAGTGTTCTGCCTGCGGGCCAGAAGAGGGCACCAGATCTCATTATAGATGGTTGTGAGCCACCATTGGTTGTCGGGAATTGAACTCAGAACCTCTGAAAGAGCAGGCAGTACTCTTAACCTTTGAGCCATCTCTCCAGCTCAACCTGCTTGTTTCTTGTCCTATTAGATTAGATTGGAGTATTTTTGCCCAATCTTTTTACTCTAAGGTGGTACCTATCTTTAAAGCTAATATGGGTTTCTTATAGATGACAGATAGGTGGATTTTGTTTCTTGGTCCATTCAGTCAGTCTGTGTTTTTTGATGGGAGAATTGAGGCCATTGATATATAAAGTTATTAGAGGTGAGTTAGCTAGTCATTGTGTTGTTGATTTTGGTGTTGCTGTTTGTGTTCTCAGCGGTACTTTGTATTTGAATAATTAGTGCTTCATATTTTTCCAGTCTCTTGGCTATGTTTATTCTTTTCTTGAGCCTGACATTTGCTTCCTGTATTATGTTCAGGTTCAGTTTCCTGCATATAAAAAGGTTTTGGCTAGTTGTTTGTTTGTTTGTTTGTTTTAGATTTATTTATTATGTATACAGTGTTCTATCTGTATGCATGGATGCCAGAAAAGGGCACCAGATCTCATTACAGATGGTTGTGAGCCACCACGTAGTTGCTGGGAAATGAACTCAGGACCTCTAGAAAAGCAGCCACTGATCTTAACCTCTGAGCCCTTTGGCTGGTTTTATACTAGCTAATTTTTCTTTTTTTTCCTCACTGAGGCAGATAGTTTGCTGGGAACATTAGTCTGGGATGGAAGTCATGGACTTTGCTTCAGTCTCTTCTTGCTTTTGAAGTCCATTGAGAAATCACCATTTATTCTGATGGGCTTTCCTTCATATATGATTTGTGGTTTTTCTCTTGTAGCCTTCACTACTCTTTCTTTGTTCTGTGTATTAGTATTTTAAATATGATATGCCTGCAGGCCATAAGAGGGCACCAGATCTCATTACAGATGGTTGTGAGCTACCATGTGATTGTTGGGAATTGAACTCAAGACCTTTGGAAGAGAAAGCAGTGCTCTTAGTTGCTGAGCCATCTCTCCAGCCCCTCGTGTCATTTTTAAATTCTTTGAATTCCTTGATGAACTTAAGGTTGTTTTTTTAAGTTCAGTTCCAAGATTCATCTAGGTAATTCTCATTGGCAAACATTTCTATAGGGTTGGTGTGTTGTTTGGGGGAGATTGTGTCTTGATCTTTTTTATGTTTGTATTTTTTCAAATGAGTTCTGGGCATGTGGATTTCTATTAGCTTTGTGTCTGATAGGTTGGGACAGGTTGGAGCAGAAGAGAGGATTTGCAGGTGAGCTAGGACCTTGAGGTTGGATATGGCTTCAGTGGAATGAAGTCAGATAGATGCAGGGGACTGGGCTGATAGGCAGGCTGTGAATCCTGGTCCAAGCCTAGAGTTTGGGGGTAGATCTGGGGTTATGGGGGTACTTGGAGGAGAGGATCAGGTGGACATACCTGGGTAGATCGTGGAGAAGAATGTACAGGATCTCCAACAGGCTTGTTGGAGAGGTAAGCAATCTTCATTTTTATATTGTGCTCAGCCCTACAAATTTTAGCTGTTCTGTTGGCAGCATATAAAATTGTCATAGGCTCTTCAATGTGTCATCACCAACAGTGCAGCTTCTTGTAGCATGCCTCTTCCTGCCCAAAGGCTACCATGCTGCTGTTACATCCTGAAAGGTGGCTTTGCAGACTGTGTCATTCCTCAGTACTGCCTTGCCAATAAGATTACATATGTAGTATTTACTATAATGACAGGAAGTTAGAAACTTCATATTTTGGTCATTCCAGTTGCTGTGGTTTTGAATTAAAGCTTTCTGATCATTGCATATATAATGAGTAATTTGAGGCCAAGTCCTTTTGATGAGGGAAAAGGAACATGTACACTCAGTATTGAAAGCTTTACACACTGTTATGCACCCTGTAGTTACTGCTTTTCATGCACTTTAGGGTCACTATCTTCAACCTTTGGCATTCTTAGAGAAGAAAGGATCTCAACATAAGACCTGATTCCCCGAATCTGTCAGAGAATTGATACAGGGAAGGACTTTCTGAACAGGACCCCATAACATGGGCATTAAGACCTCTGCCGGTCTCTCCCTTTCTCTCTTACACAGGCTCTTCCTATTTTGCCCTGACTGATATCAAACTCCTGGGCTTAACACATTATCTGCTTCATCCTCCTGAGCAGGGCTGGAAACTGTAGGCAGGGACTGCTGTGCCAGCTGGATTGTTTCCCTTTCTTTAAATTTGTTTTGGGTTCTTGTTTTGTTTTGTTTCTTTACTTGCTTTTTTTTCCCCCCAGACAGGGTTTCTTTGTGTAGCCCTGCTGTCCTGAAACTCACTCTGTCTGGTCTCAAACTCAGAGATCTGCCCACTTCTGCTTTTCAAGTGTGGAGATCAAAGGTTTGGGCCATCACACCCAGCTCCTGTTTCCTAGTTTACATTTTGATGCTCAGTTCTTTTTAATCTAGTGAAGTTGGATGGATTCCCTATTATAATTCTCATTAATAAACCTAGTTATTTTGCTACAAGGGAAAAAGAAAGATGCAAGTTAGAAATCTGGGATGTGGTAAGGTCATCCCAGAAGACAGTAAGATAAAGGTAAAAGATTAATATTAAAAATGCCTGAAAGAAAAGAAAATTATGCAAGAATATTAGAAATCCTCCTGATTATAGAGATTTTCTTCAGTTTGTTTTGGTGAGTGAAAGGGTTCCTGTGCTGGCAATGTATAGGAGAACCTGTGGGAATCAATAAGTCTTATTGAACCATTTTGGCCACCACCAGACCTCAGTCCTTAGCCTTTACCTCATTCTGAAAGTCTCTGAAGATCTCGATAAAGCACTGAGCTTGACAGCACACACCTGTAATCCCAGTGACAAATAAGGTGGAGGGTGACTGAGGATCACACCAGACATTGACTTCTGTCCTCCACTGGCATGTAAATACATGTACACAAATGTGTGTGCACAGGAATGCATACACTAAAAGTTTACATGCATGCATTTATTAAACACGCTCTTGCTGTGAGCTCAAGTTATAATTGCAGAGGAAGCTGCTGACTATGCCTCTAAGTTCTACCGTCTGTGAAAATAATCTTTATTATTGAAAGGCTCCATCATATTTCTACCCACGAATAGTAAGTATACTGTTCCACATATGCTCTAGTCCATCAGAACTCCCATGTATACTTGTTTTCTATACCTAAGAGCAAATTATAGTTCTTGATGCCCTTCCTTGTTGTCATTGTTTTCGGTGGATGGAGATTCTCAAGGACTCTTTAATAATTTACAGTCTCAGCTATGTTGAGAATAGAAATGGAGAGTCCCCTAATGAATAAAGCATAGGATGGATTAAATAATTAAATAATAGACATAGATGACTCCCTAGCACGAAGTCTAATTCACATTCTAAAATAAAAAATATTGATCATTGGCAGTTTCAAATTTCTCTTCTTGGTATAGCTCAAAATGTTCTATCGTGTTTTCTAAATCATCGTCCATACTGGATTGGTGCCTGAAAGACTAAATAAAGCACAGGGCTGCTTTGTGAGCAAAAGAGTGTTGTGAAAGGACAACACAAGTCTAAAACCATAGTCTCGCTCACTGGCTTGGCCTTCCTAACTCCCTATTAACTGTTGACGACCAATTGGCATCTAGACTTCCCCTCCTGCAGTCTCCACCCTATCTATCCCCTGCAGTAGGATCTCTTCTGAGAAGCTATTGCAAATTTGGTGAAAAACTCTCCACTTCGTTTCCCTCATCATCCCTCCCTTGTGGCTGGTGTAGTCTTTTGGCTACACCAGTCCTGTGATAAAAACTTCAAGGAATGATGGTGGCAGTAATCCAGTTTTACTTCCAGAATTCTCCCCAATAGAGCGGGGTGTGGCAGCACAGACCTGCAGTCTCAGCACTTAGGAAGCTGAGACAGGAGAATTGATTGATATTTGGGCCAGCCTGGGCTACATAGCAAGATGACTGCATGTGCATGGGTAAAGGTGTGGTCTCAGTTTCTGGCTGCAGAACTGGGGTAGCCTGTGCACAGCTCCTGTGTTTAGCAGCTAGTGGACAGTCATTGAAACATTGTACACACCAGTGTTTTCATCAAGTATTGCTAGGAATAACAAGAGTACTTGGCCCAAAGGGTCTATTGGGCATTGGAGTAATCAGGGAAAATGTGTGGGCCATGAGAGGCATGGACCTCAGCTAGTGTTAGCTTACATTATTTTTTCTTTTTTTGTGGTGCTGGAGGCTGAACCCAGAGCCTTGGACATGCTGGACAAGCACTGTGTCACTGAGCTATGTCCCCAAACCTGTTACTACTAATATATTATTAACATGTAATGCAAAGTAATAAGTTAGTTATGTTCCAGTGTATGTCCAATATTCTCTTCATGAAGTGAAGCATCCCATTGTATATAGGCCTGTATTTGGTGCTAAGCTAAATAGCCAGGAGATGCAGAAGACACAAGGTACAGAGTTAGTAAGGTTTGAATCTATGCTTTGTGAATTCACACATTTATTAGAATTAATGCTTTTTCTCCTGAAAAATAGAAGTCATGGCAAGTCTGTCAACAGACTATAATTCCAGAATTTCCAATTAACAAAAGCTGACAACCTAGCAAAGGTCCTGAAGGACCTTTGCCAGCATCCTGCTGGCCGTGTGTGGGGGGGGGGGATTCCCCCGTGGCGGTGCAGACCCGTCACTGGCTGTGTTACCCGGTGTTCCCACAGGGCCCTGTACATTGCTGTGCATTGTGGCCTTAGTGCTGTGCGGCACAATGCAAGAGCACCATGGCCTGCATCCACCTTTGTACCTCCGTTAGACGTCCCACTGAGCATCGTGCCTGACAGGGGTTTGGTGAGAGAAGTGTCTTAATGTGATTTCCCTCCTTTATCACTTGCTCAGAGTCATGCTGCTCTTAATAGTAGTGCCAGACAGGGCTTTTTAAAGTATTTTTGAGATTAATATAATAATTACCATTTTCCCCTTCCCTTTCCTCCTTTCAAACCCTCCCTTGTATCCTGCCCCCTTGCTCTCTTTCAAATGTATGGCCTCTTTTTCCTTACTTGTTGACACACACACACACACTCACACACACTCACACACAGACATATACACAGGCACACTCACACATACTCACACACATATACATACACACACATACTCACACACATATACATACACACAGTCATACACACAGGCACACACACACACATACTCACACACATATACATACACACACATACTCACACACATATACATACACACAGTCATACACACAGGCACACACACACACACACATACTCACACACATATACATACACTCACACATACTCACACACACACACAAACACATACACCTATACATAGTCTGTATATTGGTTCTTGTGTGAATGTTTTCGGAGCTGAGCATTTGGTATTGGATAACCAATTGGTGTAGTCTTCCCTGAGGAAGACTGTTTCTCCCTATCTCAGAATTGCTTAGTTGATAGTAGTTCTTTGTCTAGGGCTGAGGCCTCTTGGGATTTCCCTCTTCCATGTTAGCTTGTCTAGTAGTGTCATCCTTGTTCAGGTCATGTTTAGTCAGTGTAGGGTTTCTATTGCTATGAGGAGACACCATGACCACAGCAACTCTTTTTTTTTTTTAATTTAATTTTATTTATTTGGTTTTTCAACACAGGGTTTCTCTGTGTAGCTTTGGAGCCTATCCAGGCACACTCTATAGACCAGGCTGGCCTCAAACTCACAGAAATATGCCTGCCTCTGCCTCCCAAGTGCTGGAATTAAAGGTGTGGGCCACCACCAATGCCTGGCCACAGCAACTCTTATAAAGGAAAACATTTAACTGGGTGGCTTACAGTTCAGAGGTTTAGTCCATTCTCTTCATGTTGGACATGACGGTGTGCAGCCAGACATGGTGCTGGAGAAGGAGCTGAAAGTGGAAAAGGGACTACATCTTGATACCTCAGATAACCGGAAGTGATGTGAGTGTCACACTTGAGCAAAGGAGACCTGGAAGTCCACCCCCACAGTGGCACACTTCCTCCAACAAGGTTATACCTGCTCCAACAAAGCCATACCTCCTAATAGTGCCACTCCCTATGAGCTTATGGGGTCAATTATATTCAAACTACCACAGGCAGTAATGTTGAGACTGTACGGGTGTAGCTTCTGACATTCCTAGGAGACACACTCTCACAGCAAAGTCCTTGTTCCACAATGATCCCTGAGCCTTAGTGCAGGAGCTGTGTTGTAGGGGTATCATTTGGAACAGGTCTCTACAGTTCTGCGTTTTGATTGGTTGGTTGTGTGTTTTGAAATGGTGCCCATCTATTGCAAAGAGAACTTTCCTTGATGAGAGATGATGACGACACTTAATTTAGTTAGGCCCTGGGAAAGGATGTCCAGGCAGTTCTTGCTAAGCAACACATTATCTGTCACCTCTCTAGAGCCAGCACCTGACTTCATAGCCATGCCCAGCATCAGGATAAATGGTATTTTCCCCACATATCTGCTCAGGCAGAAAAGGACATTTTCTAATGGATACCCACATCTATAGAGTCAATGACTGACCCCAGTTTCAGTTTCCTCTCTTTCTTTCTTTCTTTCTTTCTTTCTTTCTTTCTTTCTTTCTTCCTTTCTTTCTTCCATTCATTCTTTATTCCCCTTAATTCTCTTTTTTTTTAATGTTTTTTCATTTTACATACCAACCCTAGTTCCCCCTCCCTCCCCCTCTCCCCCTCCCCCTTTCCCCACCCCTTACCCCAAGGGGGTAAGGCCTCCCTTGGAGTCAACAAAGTCTGTCAGGAGTTGAAACAGGACCAAGTCCCTCCCCACTGTATCAAGGCTGAGCAAGGTATCCCACCATAGGGAATGGGCTCCAAAAAGCCAGTTCATGCCTCTGGGATAGGTTCTGGTACTGCCAACCCCTCCCTGCAACATATCAAACCACATAACTGTCACCCACATTCAGAGGGCCTAGTTTGGTCCCATGCAGGTTCCCCAGCTGTCAGTCCATAGTCCATGAGCTCCCACTAGCTCAGGCCAGCTGTCTCTGTGGTTTTCCCCATCATGCCCTTGACGCACGCCCCCCTCTGCCACCTCCCTTCCCCCCCCCCGCCCCCGCTTGTTCATACAATCCCTCCTCCCTGTCTTCAGCTGAACTCCAGGAGCTCAGCCCAGGGCTTGTCTGTTGGTCACTGCATCTTCTTCCATCAGTTACTGGATGTAGGTTCTATGATGACAATTGGGGGTGTCAGTAATCTGATTATAGGGGGAGGCCCATTCAGACACCCTCTCCACTGTTGCTAGGAGTCTTAGCTGGGGTCATCCTTGTAGATTCCTGTGAATTTCCCTAGCCCCAGGTTTCTCCCAGCCCCATAATGGCTCCCTCTATCAAGATAACTTTCATTGCTCTCCCCCTCCACCCCTCCCACAACATAGTCTTCTTGATCCCCCATCCCCTCCCTTCTACCCCCATCCCAGTTGACCCAGATCTTAACTATTTCCCTTCCTGGGGCCCTCTATGTGTGTCCCTCTGCAGTTCCTCCAGCTCCGGTTTTCTCAGCAAACCAAAAGATCCAGAAATGCCTTGGCAGCATGGACTCAGCTCTGCAGCCTGCACTTCCAGCTTCGGCCAGTACCTCTCTCTACCTTTGGAAGTGGATCGCCACTGCTCTGTTACTTAGGGACAACTGCACTTCCACACAGTACCCTGTTGTGTGCCTACAAAGGTTGACATGCAAAAAGATACCTTTTTTTCTGATATGCTATTGGGTTCAATCAATGAGAAGCACCCAAGGGGTCTCATTTCTTACTGGGTCACCAACAGCAATGATCTCCAAGAGTAGCAATCATTCTTTCCCCTGTCCAGGAAGTAGCCCACTGGCTCAGTTAACTTTGGAGCACAGACCATCCCTGTTGCTTTTCCTGCCCACTTCTTTGTAAATAATCTCTTATTTTATTAAACTTTCATTTGTCCCATTTGACAGTGCCATCTATTTCCTAACAGGACTAATGTAGTGCCCTCCAGAAACTTAAATGGCAGTGCTTGCTATGGCTACTTATTCATCTTATAGGCAATGGTCACCCAGACATTGGAAATTTGAATTCAGAAAAGTGACTATATACAGACCCCATAGTTACCTTCACTAGTACTTTTGGAGTATAGATCAGTCTAATTAGACTGTGTTTCCTTCTTTAGTCTGCAAAGAAGAAATATGTGGCATAAGTATATATTGACAACATGGCATTTATTAGAAGTAACTGTTAAGTGTTTTTGTTCTCATCATCATATTACATATCTGTGCTACCCCTACTCTACACCACTAAGGGAGTTATTAATATTTCAGCATTTATAATTCTTCAAATTATATCCCTTTGAAAACTAAATAAGTAAGGCATAGATATTCTAGGAGGGGTCATCATGGTCCCAGGCCCAGGGTCCATGAATAGTGATGCTGAATCCTGCAGCAGGTCATCACTTATTACTGGGCAGTCTGATCTACTGAACTACTTGGGAATAAATGGTCTTTTCACTTTAAAATGGAAACATCCATTCTCTGTAACCACTTTGAGGTTCTTTTCTCCAATGACTTCAAGATAAATTTGCTTTCAAATTCATATTCTTTGGCTGGTAAGATGGATGGTTCAGCATGTAAAGGCACCTTTGTCAAGCCTACAACCTGAATGCAGTCCCCAGGACTCACATGATGGAAGAAAAATTTTAGCTCCAGCAAGTTGTCCTCTGAACTCCACATAGTCCCTGTGGCCTGTAGATGTGGGAGTGGGCACACACAATGAATGAAATGTGAGTTTAAGAAATCCATGGTTTCATTTGACCTCACTCTTAATTATATAGACATTAGTAAATAATGTAATTTTCACTGGACCTGGTGAAATCCCAGCATACAGTAGGCAGAGACACAGCATTCTAAGTTTGAGGCCATTCTTATAACACCCACACACACAGACACACACCCACACACACACAGACACACACACACACACACACACACACACACACACACACACACACACACACACACACGCACCCCACACACCCACATGTATGCTTCATTATTTTAGAATTCGATGCTTATGAATTAAAGTATAAATAACAATTGGTGCCTGACTCTGAACCAAGTCACAGGCCAAGCATGCTGTGTTTCCTTATTTAACCCTCATTAGAGTCTTACACAGATGCACAGGACCAAGATGAGTGAGTGTCCCAGAAAGCTTGAGCCCAGAGCTCATGTGCTTTATAAGATTGCTAAATTTAATTGTCCTTTCCCATAAGCTGTTTTCCTAGAGATAGTTTCTTAAATTAATCAAATAGTCTCCTAATTTAAAACATATCAAAGATAAAACTGTGGGAATTTTTTTTCTCCTCTCAAATATCTGAATGACTGGGTGTTAATATTCTCCCAAATATCATAGCTGCTTTGAACTTGCTTGCACTTGGTGATTTATTAAAACCTAGAGTATAAAAATAGCTGTTGTAGTTAAAGACAAAGGAAATTAAATATGAAAAAGAAGTGCCAAGTGTCTGGGTTTTCTCTTTGCTGGGTCTCCCCTCTGGCCTCGGAGCTGCTGGGTCTCTGTGTCCTTTGTCAGTTCAGATCCATTCCATAAGCCCACCTTGCTGCACCTCCAGCAATGGATTGATCTCAGCTTTTCTTCTTCATTTTTTTCATGTCTATAAGAAAATCTTACTGTGTCCCCCTAGTTCTTCTTTTATTCCCCTTGATTTCATGGTGAGTATGTATCTTTTTATTTTAGATTTGGTTAGCCAGTCCTAGTGGTATATTTCTAGAATCCTAGCAAACCAGAGACTGAGGTCAGAAGACTGTGAATTCAAAGCCAACCTGAGCTGCATAATAAGACCTGTCTAAAGCAAACAAATACAAAAATTCCAACCAACCAACTAACCCATCAGACAACAAAATCTCTACCCAAGCAAACCAAAAAAGATAGCGATGGTGACTAAACTATGAATCCAAGTCTATCTTCCACCCAGGGCCTCTATCGTATACCTTTCTAGTATTGATATCAATATGAAATGCATAGAGGCTGGGTATGGTAGTTTATGCTTTTAGTTCCAAGGCCAAGGCAGGGAGATTTCTGTGAGTTAGAGGCCAGCCTGATTTATATGGTGAGTTCTAGGAAAGTCAGAGCTACAAATGAGACCCTGTCTAAAGAAGAAAGGTGGGGGGGGGTAAATAAATAAATAAATAAATAAATAAATAAGCAAGACAATGCCGGGAGATTGGTTGGAAAGAGCTCACCACTGACCAATAACTCTCAGAAATAATGTTTAGTTTAAATTTTTGTTCAATTTTGATCATATTTCAAATTTATATCCAATTTTGAAGACTTTATTTGTGGTGCTAAGTTTTCTAAAACTTAGATTTATTGATTTATTCCTACTTACTATATAAAAGTAAAATTCTGAGCTTAATAATTAATAACATTTTCCTCTATTAGCAACATGGGGAAAAAATTGTGACCTAAGACATCCATTTGACCACCTTGCTTCTTTTCTGTGTCTCTCCATCCTGTGTCCTGGGATGTTGGCACAAAGCCAAGGTAATTTCCAGAAATTGGCAGTTCCCTGCCAAGTGTGCCACTGTGCTGTCTAACCCTTGCCTACTCATTTTGTGTACAAACCACTTCTTCCTTTTGAGGTCAGAAATTTCACAGGGCAGAAGCGTGTCCCAAGGCAGGCAAGGGGCACCACTACGTGCTCCTGCAGACAGAAGCCTAAAGGCAGCTCACCGCCTCCCATGCTGTGCCCAGGTGGAAAGCCCCTTACCTACCTCTGACTTCTGCATCCTTTCCATTTGCTGTAGATGTTTTAAAGACCTTGCCTTATCCCCCTTCCTTTTAATAAACAATAGTGTTGATTAAAAACAACGAAGCAGTCAGTTCTCAAGAAAGTGCCTGAGCCAAACTTGGACAGGGAGAGGGGCACTGAAGCAAAGAGCAACTGACAGTGACAGAGAGGGAGGGTTGCTGCTTCCCGTGCTCTTCCACTGGCCAGCTCTTCTCTAGGCAGTGACAGTGGTGGGTGTACACACAAACAGGTAAAATTTAGATATCTTTATCTTCCTACACTCTTCTGAAATATAGCTCTGATCTCATTTGAATATAGTCATGGTGATTGATGGCTTTTCTTCCCCTTTGTTTGTGCACTCTCAATCTTCCTGCCTCCGTGGCTTCATGTTGGCTCTGGTATTCTCTAGGAGCCCAAGGGATGCCTGTTAGACGGGTACACAAAGTGAGGCTGACTCCGTGTCTTCCCACTGCCAGAGAGCGCTGAGCCTCAGTAAGTGGCCTGTGCTGCTGTGGAGAGCTGCAAGCTCACCCCTGCCGGTGGGTCTCTGCCTCTTCGGCACACCTTCAGACCAACTAGAGTAAGCATTCTGAGCTACTATTTCTTTTGGCATCTATCCTGGTGATATTGTGGCTATATATATTTCTCTGTCTAACAAACAACCAGGCTAATCGAAAGAGCCAGGAGAAAAAAATAAGGCTCATCCCAGCCTTGCCTCTGGTGAGCATCCTCTCTGGGACTTGATTTGCACTGAGAGAAGTTGGGGTGAATCTTAATCCATAAATGTCCAGCTAGATTCCTCTAAGTCATGTGTCCAAAGAGTATGGAGTATTCACGAGTCTAACATCCACATTCTGGGAAGCAATCAAAGGTGGTAGCTGTAGCCCACAGTATTTGGGGGAGTCTCCTGGACTCCTCTGGTAAATGGCCAAAAGGAGGATTTTCATGGCTGACACTGGGGATTTTATCAGTGTGTGGCTCTTAGGGGATCATTTTCAACCCATTGTCATAACTTCTTTAAAATTATTTACATATATATACACATACGGTTATAAATAGTATACATTTTGTTGGTTGGTTGGTTGGTTAGTTAGTTTGTTTTCTTTTGGGTTTGGGTTTTGGGATTTTGGGTTTTTTTTTTTTCAAGACAGAGTTTCTCTGTGTAACCTCTCTGGCTGTCCTGGAACTGTATATCAGGCTGTCCTGTCCAGAGATCCACCTACCTCTGTCTCCCAAGTGCTGGGATTAAAGGCGTCCACCACCACCTGGTGCAACATATACATGTGTTTTTAAGTAAGCATAAAATAATGTTTTCCTGTGGCTTTTACAATTATCCTCAGTATTCTTTATCCCAGTCCCTCCCTCTCAGCATTGACTTCCCTTCTTCCCATATAGTATCAGCACACATGCATACACACACACACATACACACTCACACACACACACACACACACACATACACACACACACACAAACACATACACACTCACACACACATACACACTCACACATACATACACACTCACACACACATACTCTCTCTCTCTCTCTCTCTCTCTCTCACACACACACACACACACACACACACAGCACTTGTACCCTACTGTCCTGTCTCTAGAGATCCTCTCCACCATGGTCCTTTTTTTCACTTTCCTGGTGACTCCAGGTAATAAACTGACTCCTAAGGATTCAGAGTGAAAACCTATAAATAAGAGACCACTTGCCCTGTTTGTCTTTGGGGTGTGGGTTACCTCACTGAGTATAATACACTCTAGTTTCATCCATTTACCAGCAAAGTCCATGACCCACTGGATATTACCTGACAACATTCTAAGCTTTGGGGTCTGTTCACACTCTCCAAAGGATTTAGCTATCAGTCACAATAATGTTAGATCACTCACAGAGATTGGCAATAAATGGCTGTTACAGGGGCTGAATCAACATAATTTAGCTGTGTAAGGAGTCCTGTTAAAAGCCAGGGGTTGAATCTTTAGGCTGCGTTTAATTTCAAGAGCCACAGTCAGAGAAGACTGGATGAGCACCTGAGGATCCGTCTTCACACCTTCTTTGGCTGGCAGATTATGTATCGAGGAAAAACAAAGGCAGTCAGCATCCCAATTTAGTCAGGGGTCAGTCTCGCCTCAGGTTTATGGAGTTGGTGCCTTTCTCTGTAGTCTCCTCTCTGGAGCAGCGTGAACACCAAGGCCTCAGAGCCTTACTTCTGAACGGGTTCTTTAGATGCCATGGCGAATGAAGCTTAATGCAGAACAAACAAACCACTAGCAGTGTGTGTAAATTCCTTCCTGCAGAGTGAAGGACAAATGTGTCTTCCATTGCAGACTGTGAAGTCCCCATCACCTGGACCTGTAGCATTCCAGCCTTCCATGTCACTCGGGTTCTGGTCTGTCAGTCAGCCTCAGTAGTCGCAGCTTCTTTCCAGGAACTTTCATTCCCACCCACACACCATACCGTCTCCCTCTCCTCTTGCTCACACTTTCCCAGCTGTTGGATTCCTGTGCTCCCTTCACGTGGAACAGAGTTTAACACCTTCTGGCACCTCTCTCCAAACAGTGCCTCTTTCTTCCGTGAGAGCACTCATTTGAGTCTTAGTAAGCACCATATCATTGATCTTTGTGGTCCGGTGTTTACTTCTGTGAAGTAAGGTCATCTTTGCATTTTGGCTTCTACCACATTCTAGATGCTCACAGAATAAGGCTGCTCTTGGACACAGATCTGCTAGTGAATCAGAAAATCAAATCCAGCTGCACAGGCAAAAGAAATCCAGAAGAGGGAACTGGTGGATGGATAGGCGGCAGGTTAAGATGGGGAACATGGCAGGCAGACAGCAGTTGAATAAACTGAGTCAGTCGGTCAAGCCAAGCTGAAGTCCTAGGGCAATTGGGAATTCTCTCCCAGCATCCCCGCTGTCTGATTGAAGGTCAGTGAGGCTGTTGCCACAGCAGTGTTAGTTATCCACCACTTAATGCAGCCCAGGGAGAGAGTCACACTCTTTTCTTGGTCTGGTGTGTCCAGTAAGCTCTTGGTCCTGATTCCACCAGTAGTTTTAATATGCATGTGTGCTGTAACAGTCTCAATTCATCCTGATAAGCGTGTAGGACAGCAAGCACCCTCTCTACTCCCAGGGGCAAGTGTCTTTTCAGTCTGTGCTACATGGGTGCTGTCGGACATGGTGTGGTTTGCATGTCTACCCATATGTGCAGTCATCCTCTACCCTTGAAATGGAGTCAATGTCTGAGGGCAAGGCACGGCCTGAAGAGCTACTGTGTCCATGGTGTGGAGTTACTAGAGCAGGGCACAGCTTGGTGTCTACCTCAGACTTCTGCGCAAGCGCTTTCCTGCTGAGCCCTCCCCTGGCCCCAGAGTACCTTTAGTTATGTTTCACTTTCTGAGACAGGGTCTCACTTAGTCCAGGATAGCCTTGAACTCCTGATCCTCTTGCTTCCACCTCCAAGTGCTGGGATTAGAGGTGTGCACCACCATGACCTGACTCCATCTTGCCTTCCCCCATACTCTCCAGTGTGATAGCAGAGTTATTAAGGTCTGCTGTCCCTAACAGGGCATGTTCAGCTGTCCTCAGAAAGCCAATTACAGGGATAAATTAGTAGTGAAAAGCAAGAGTGAGTGAGACAGAGGAGAGAGGTACAGACCCAGTCAGCGTGGCCACACTGAGAAGAGGGACAGAGAGATTCACTGACTGTTACTCGTGCTCTGAGTCCATCTTCAAGGTCCTGGCATGTTGTACAGGTTTAAGTAAATAGCTAGAGTTACACACAACTAAGCAGCTCTAGTCAGGGTGCGGTCCTGTCCACAGACCCGCCATCACTAACCCATCATTGTCTTAGCCCCAGTTTTTCCTGCAAGATCCTCTTGACAGGTTGTAGGTCTCCTTCTGGGAGACCAGTCTCTCCTCTGCCTGACCCTGGGCTTCAGTTGTTTTCTCCTCCCAGCATGAGAATTCCATTTCTTGGAGGCCATGGTTTCAGCTGAGAGCCAAAGTGAGGGACGCTGTCTTTGAGAATATCCCTGATTCTGTCCATCTGGCTGACAGGCGCTCTACTATTGATTCTTACAAAGTTTTCTAATTTTGATTCTGCATGTGCCCAAGACCATCTGGTACCAGTTGCTGTTGTGCCTTTAAGGACAACAGCCTGTCTTGGTCCTAGTGAGCTTTATTCAGGGTCCTGGGCTGCAGGATGGTTAGCAATCACCATGTCAGCAACGAAGGAACAGACAGGGTTCTACCTCCTCACCCTCAGCAGCCCTAGGAGTTCTCCTAGACTTTAGGGACCCTAAGTCGGGCCTAACCAGGACTGGTGGCTTTGACAATGAAAAGAGACTAGCCAGCGAAGTGAAGCTGTTTTCACATATTCTAGCCCAAGAGTTAAGTGAAAGAGACACTCAGAGAAAGGATGTGTCCAGATGTGGATATGCGCTTCCTGAGGGAGAGTTGGGGAAAGTAATTAATGTCTTGATATTAACTTTATGCAACAGTTCGGGGACTCTCAAGGTTGCTAAGAAACCTTTTTTTTTTTTCTCTTTTGTTAAGTGAGATAAATGAATGACTACAGAATGCCTTGAGTGGAATTATGGAGGTAAAATCAGAGGCAGTAGGTCTGCGTGGGAGTTAGTGGGGCCCCTTCCCTTTCCTGCCAGTAGCTTCCTGGGGAGTTTCCTAGAAAGTTCTAGGCTAATGGCTGAGAAGGAAGCAGGGTTAACACGGTTGGTAATCATGCTGGAACTCTTGCTTCTCTGCTGGCAGAGGCTTCAGTTGGACTCCAGGGTAAGGGAGCTCTTTTCCCTTCTTGGGTCCCCATAATTTTTCCTGCTTTCTGGCCTGCTTCAGCCAGGTCCCCCCAGCCAGGGGCTCGAAAGTTCACATCCTCTCATGTTGATGCAATGAGGAATAAAGACTTGGGAGTGAGGAAAATGAAAGAAAATTTATCAAAGAAAGTGGGATTATTGTTTCATTTTATTGTCATCTTTTTTTTTTTTTTTTTTTTCGAGACAGGGTTTCTCTGTGTAGCTTTGGAGCCTATCCTGGCACTCCCTCTGGAGACCAGGCTGGCCTGAACTCACAGAGATCCGCCTACCTCTGCCTCCAGAGTGCTGGGATTAAAGGCTTTTATTTATCTTATTGTATTATATTTTATTTTATTATTCCTTAGATGCCTGTTTGTTTTCTAACTAGAGACAGAAAGTTTATGGCCAGGAGGGGAGGTGGGGAGGAACTGGGAGGAATGGCGGGAGGGACTGTAATCAGAATATATTGTATGAAAAAATTTATTTCAATAAAAGAAAAAAGAAGAGAGGGAGATTAACTCCCAACTGGCCTTCCCAAGAGAGGGATACATATGCACTCCCACCTAGGTTAATGGCATTTTATGGGACTTATGTCAGTGACTGAATAGAGACTGAGGTAATCTTTATTGAGATTAGTCATCATTTTTTATTGTGTTAATTAATTTAAGGTGTGTGTGTGTGTGTGTGTGTGTGTGTGTGTGTGTGTGTGTGTGTGTGTGTGTGTTTCACGCACTGGCTCAGGCACCACAGTAGATGTGTGGAGGTCAGAGGGAAGCTTGGGGAAGTTAGCTTCCTCCTTCCTTCATGTAGCTCCTGAGATGGAGTCAGGTCACCTGTCAGGCTTGGTGACAGGAGCCTTTGCTTTCTAAGCCATCTTGCCTGCCTCAAGACTAATGGTTCTTTGAGGACGCCGTGGACCTAATTGGTGAGCAATCCAGCAGGAGAGGCAATCACGTGCTGCTCGTTCAATCAGGGTCATCTTTGTGCCTCTCTCTCTTCTCTCTCCCCTGCCTCTCTTTCTCATTTTACTGGTTTTGTAGGCTACTGATTGAATCACATCTCTCTCTTGTTCGTGGGCTACATTGATAGACTAGCTTATGGTTCACCATGGGCCATGGCCCTCCCTTTCTGTGGGAGCTCAGTCCTGTCTTGCCACAATGGGACTGGTTTATTTTTCTCACACTGTGTCTTTCAGTTCCATCCATATTGTCACAAATGATAGTATGTCATCCTTTTATGGCTGAATAATGTACACCATATACAATGTCTATGTATATACCGCATCTCTCTATCCATTCCTCCATTGATGGACACCTAGGTCTCTGCTATGATCAATGCTGCAGTAAATGTGATTTCATTTCCTTTACACAGTAGCAGATTGCTGGGTCACATGGCAGTCCTGCAAATCTACCATGCCGTTTCCCGAAATCACAATACTAATTCACAATCCTCTGACGGTAGTCAGCCCTTGCACAATTGCTGTCCCCTTGTGGTTCTGGTTTACACAAACCTGATAATTTGATGTTAAGCATTTTCTCATAGAGGTCTTGACTGTCCTAACTCTATTTGCTTAAGCTTATTGCCCATTTTAAGTCAGATTATTTTAATGCTGTTGGATTGAGTTCCTTCTATATTCTAAATATTAACCCTCATCAGATGCATAGTTCACAAATATTTTCTCCCATCCTGTGGGCTGTCTCTTCACCATGCAAAAGCTTTTTAGTTTAATATTATCTCATTTGCCCGTTTTTCATTTGTTTCTTGCTTTAAGAGTCTTATCCTACTTTCAACAAATTTGAGGTTGATTTTTGTCAATTTGACTAATCTAGGGCAAATCTTTGTTTTCAGAGGTTCAGTCCTCCCTCAGTGTTTCTAATGGATAGATCAGAAATGAAGAATAATTAAAAAGCCAGGGCTTAGTTGTGTTGCCCTAGATTGGGTGTACCATGACAAAAACAGTTACAGTTGAGGAATTTGCCTTGCTGTGCGCCTGTGACTTTTGTCTGTGTGAACCGAGTGCTGCAGAGGAGAAATGATGGCAGTGTAAGACACCAAAGCAGAGAAAAAAGATGGATTGTAGCAAATAATCATCTATATGGTATATGTATGCATATATCAGAGCCAGCTGGTCGTCCCCCCCCCCCCCGTGATAAGGGAAAATATAGCAGTAGAGGGAGATGGAAGCAAGAGGGTCACATGATAACCTGTATCCAAACCAGAAGATGGTGGGAATAGAGCATGCTGGGATACTGTGAAGTCACAACTGTGTGGCTCTCCTCAATCTAACCATCTGCAGTGAACTGTTCACTTTCTGTATGGATCCTTCCAGTCTCTTTTCTTGAATATATGCTCAGTATCCTTCAGATACGTTCTCAAGCCTGTGTCAAATATATTGTCCTAACCATTCTTCATGTTTATATGTCATGAACAGTTTCTCATGTCAATGAATAGGTTACTTTTTCACTGCTGTACTGTACTCCATTATGTATAATAAACCTGACCAATCTCCTCATTGTTTCTATGTTTTTTTAAACAATATGTATTTATTTTTATGTATATACATGTTTGCCTGCGTGAATGTATGTGTACCATGTGCATTCAGGAGCCTGCTAAAGTCAGAAGAAGTAAGTATTAATTAGATTCCCTGAAACTGGAGTTATGGACAGTTGTGAGCTGTCGTGTGGGTTCTGGGAACCAAACCCAGTCCTCTGAAAGAGCAGTAAGCACTAAGCACAGCTGAGCATCCCTCCAGCCCTGTTTCAGTGTTTTGGTCATGCAAATAGAAGCGGAGTAGTATGGATACTAAGGAAAGTGTGGCCTTATGTTCTCTTGTTTTCCTCTAGGTTTTGGACTGCCCTCTTGCATCAAACCTTGGTTGTCATAGTCCTCTGAGTGTCGTCTTAGGACCTGGGTCACCCTCATGGCACAATGGCCAACCCTCAGGAGCACCTTAGCTGCTCCTTTTCACCACACTTGCCCTTGACCGAGAATAAAACCTCCAGTGGACAAAATGAGCTTGCAGCTATGGGGAACCACCCTTCCCCCAAGCTCCCTGAGGACCTCCAGGAGAAGGCTATGCAGTCAGAGCTGATGGATCTCACAGGCAGCCCCTTCTCTACAGCAGTGTTGACCAGTGTAAGCGAGGATTCCAGGGGCCAGTTTGAGAACAGTGTTCTTCAGCTAAGGGAACAGGATGAATCGGAGATGACTGTGTCTCCGGGGAACAGCAGCACTGTGGATGGAGAGAGCACAAACGGAACTGAAGACATCAAGATTCAGTTCAGCAGGTCAGGCAGTGGCGGGGGCGGGTTTCTCGAAGGACTGTTTGGATGCCTCAGGCCCGTGTGGAACATCATCGGGAAAGCATATTCCACCGATTACAAGCTGCAGCAGCAAGGTAAGCTAGAACTTGAGTGTACTGGAAAAGTACTTCTTAGACCACACTAACTCTACCATCACCAGTAACTGGGTAATCTTTAAGGAGTAAACCAACAGTGAGGTCAGGTGACCACCCTTTCTGAATAGAACAAAGTCATACTTGGGGGTTCCTTTTTACTGGAAGCCAAATAGACTGTGTTGTCAGTCAGCTAATGGTGTATAGAATAGAGTACACACATGTGGTCATAAAGGAAGCGGTAGAGCTTCCATTTGTTTTGTCTCATTTAAGATTTCTATTTTCATACATGTCTTTGATGATATAGAAATATAACTTATGAATAATTGACATCGTGAGTGAGTTTAGGTTTCTTACTGGTAATTTATAGTCCCAAAAATGTCTGATGGCCAGAGTCAGGTACAGTAGATAGCATGTGTTTATAGTCTCAACTATTCTGAAGCTGAGGCAGGAGGATTACTTGAGCTTAGTTAGGCCAATCCTAAGCAACATAATGAGACCACCATCCAAAAAACAAAAACAACAGTGGCCACTGGACTAATTCAAAACCAAATCAACACCATGCTATCCCTTAAAATTCCAGAACTGCCCTACATTGTAATAAAAGGTAATTCTTGCCTTGCAGTAAGGGCACAGCAGCCTCATACTTTTTGAGGGCAGAAACTAGCCAAGTTTGAGAAGCATATAATTTCTAAAATCCTGAGTCTTAAATGCCCATCATCAAGCAGCATATATTCATACATTCCAGTTTGAAGTAAAAGAATCACATGCTCTTGGTGTTGTAAAGAGTTTACTCTCTAAAAGGAAATGACTCAGGTTCCCGCCAAAATTAAAACAATCTGTCATCCTTATCTTAGGAACAATTATCATTAATATTTTAAGACTGTGTCAGAAGCCGGGGGTTGGTGGCGCACGCCTTTAATCCCAGCACTCGGGAGGCAGAGGCAGGTGGATCTCTGTGAGTTCGAGACCAGCCTGGTCTACAAGAGCTAGTTCCAGGACAGCCTCCAAAGCCACAGAGAAACCCTGTCTCGAAAAACAAAAACAAAACAAACAAACAAAAAGACTGTGTCAGGCTGGACATAGTGGTACATGTTTAATCCCTGTATTTGTGAGGCTGATGGAGGAGAATCATAAATTCAGGGCTAGTCTGGTCTACATAGTGAGTTCTAGATCAGCTTGGACTACATAATGAAACACTGTCTCAAAAACCATGGGAATAAATGTGCTATGATAGTAATTTCAAGGTTAGCCTAAGTAACTTACGAAGACCATGTCTGGGAAAACATGAGGGCCTGGGGATGTAGCTTAGTACTAGAGCCCTCAGTTGGCATCCTCGAGGCCATGGGGACCTCTAGCACTGAAAAAGAAAGGCATATGTTTATTTCATATTGGGAAGGTTTTTCCATTTCTGAATGTAACTCTTCAGCAGCTTTTATTTGTTTTCTGATTTGGGGCAGTGCTGGGAATTGAACCCAGTATCATACATATGCTAGACAAAGTTTCTATCATTGATATATAATCTATACCCCTTCAGTAAGCATAATTTCTTACACGTATGAGTGTTCACATATGAATTTATGCCAGAAGATGATATCAGGTCCCCCTAGAAATGGTTGTGAGCCACCATGTGGTTGCTGGGAGTTGAACTCAGGACCTCTTGAAGAGCAGCCAGTGCTCTTAACCACTGAACCATCACTCCAGCCACAGCAAGCATAATTTTTTTTTCTAGCAAGCATAATTTTAATAGCCATATAATATGTAATTATTTAAATGTGCTGATGTTTTTTAAGCAATCCCTTTGGTTTGATACTTGTTTGTATTTTCAGTAATTATAAACTACATTACAATGAATGTGGTCTGTTATTGTTTTGTTTTGCTTTGTATGGTGTGTGTGTGTGTGTGTGTGTGTGTGTGTGTGTGTGTGTGTGTACCTGGGGGATGGAACATGTCCAGGTCAGAAGATAATATTGGAGAGGGGTGTGGGTGTCTTGCTAAAGTTCAAACCAGAGCTCCACACAGACCAGACAATGTTCTGCCTCTGAGCTATACCCTAGCCCTTTATTTATTCATTTGTAAATTTTGTTTTTTGGGGACAGGGTCTTGCTTTGTAGCCCTGGCTGTCCTTGGATTCATTATGTAGCCCAGGCTGGCCTCTAACTCGAAGTAGCCCTTCTGCCTCAGCCTCCAGAGTGCTGGGATATGTCTCACCATGCCTAGTCTTAATTTGTTTTAGAAGAGTTTTGTTCTCTACCTCTCACAGAACCAACTAAAAATCTATCTCCATAAGATATGTTTGGTTCTTGGAGCCTCTACTTGTCCAGTCTTGGGCTAATTTGTCTCCTCTTAAAGATCTCTGTATGCAAATGCATCACTGATACATGCATATACGCATAAAGTACAAAAAAACAATACTAAATAAATAATTTGTTTTTAAAATCAGAAGCATATGCTGTATAAGCTTGACGACCTGAGTTCCATCTCCAGAACTTGTGGTAGAAAGAGAGAGCTGATGCCCAAAAGCTGTCCTGTGACTTTCACACACATGAACACACGCGTGCACATACACATACACACACTCATGTGCCCACATGCATATGCACACTGTAATAACTAAAATTTTTAAAAAGCAAAACAAAAGTCCCTTAAATGTATCTACAATTTGTGACTAGCCTACAATTTGTGATCCTCCCAAATCTCACTGGGCATCATTTGCTTCTTTGGTGATTTCACATTTGTGAGCTGTTTATTTTGCTGAGAGACTGGTTTGTTACACAGCATCTGTTCATTTTCAATAGGACAGAACCTTTACTCAGAATCCACTGTATCTTTTCCTACAGTGTGAGGGCTGGAGAGTGGCTCGGTGGTTAAGTTAATGGTCCTCCATTAAGTTAAGGTCATGCTTTAGTGGTTGTAATGAAAAACCACATTTTATTATGACCTGAGAGAACTGAAGAGGGTACCTCTGTCTCCTGGATACTGAGTAACTCTCCCTCCCCCTGATGGATGCCATGGTGCATCAGAGCCAAGAACTCAGGGCTACATCCATTAGTGGTTCAGAGCCATTTGCTGGTGAGGCTGGAATCTCTCGTGGCCTTTAAATTGAGGTCATTGTCCTCCTCAAACTGGAGCTCCTCGCCCTGCTGTGTTTATTTCTTGCAGTAATGTTCTATTCAGAAGGGAGAGGGACATTGAGGAGGACCAGTGGGTGCATTCCTTCTCAGGTTTTGAAAGATAAAAGTAACCACTGATGAATTTCTGAAGTGTTATGTTTAAAATAGAATCTTAAGTTGTGAGTGGTGGTACAAGCCTGTAAGCTTAGGATTAAGGAAGTAGAGGCAGGAGGGTCAGGGGTTCAGGGTAATCCTCTGTTATACAGAGGCCAGTCTAAGCTACCTAAGACCCTGTCTCAAAAATAAAATAAATAGCATTTTACTCATTATGAAAATGCTAAAAGCTTGTGTTTGAAAAACTAATACAGAAAAAGATAAATATAGTATCAGTTACCAGTAATATCAATATTTAGGATTGATCCCTTGCACTGCTCTTGCAAGAGGACCCAAGTTCAGTTCCCAGCACTCAGGTCAGTTGGCTCACAATCACCTTAACTCCAGCTCCAAGGAGTTTGAGACCCTCTTTGGGCTTCCAAAGGCACCCATGTGTATGTATGTGACAGACTCTCACGGAGACACATATACATACAAAGGAGTAAAGCTGTTTGAAATATTATTTAATAGAAAGCAAAAGTTGAAAGCATTGCAGTTATGTGGGTGGACAGGTTGTGCCCAATAGCCAGGGCCATCTCAGCCCCAGCATGCACAGCAGTGCAGGAGAGTGGAGAAGATCCTGTTCCTAGAATGGGCCAGGCCTGTCCAGATTACCAGTCATCTGACCTTGAGTAGTCACTCAGCCTCTGCGCCTTAGGGTTCTCATTGTGAGAAGGCCAGTGGGCAAAAGCACTTGCAATGCATGCCTAAGGACCTGAGCTTATCACCAGATCCTGGATTGGAAGAAGAGAACTGACTCCCAAAGGTTGTCCTCTGGCCTCTGCATGATGTTTCTGTGCATGGGTGCATGTTCACAGACACACAGACACATACACCAATAGTAGTAAGTGGATTTAAAAGATTAAGGCCAGACATACAGAGATGGTAAGAGTTAAACATGGCATGCAAATCACTGTGCAAGTCTCTGGTATGTGATAAGTCCTCAGTAAAGGGTAAACACTGAGAAGTGTTTGCATAGCCAGGTTGTTGGGAGGATACCTTTGACAGTGTATTCAGAGAGGATTCATTGAGCATCTGCATGAGACATTCAGAAGAATGAAAAAGCACCTGTGGTGGGGTAGGGATGGAGTGTGAGGACAGAAGAAGGTGACTGGGTATAACGTTTAACCTGGGAAGGAGAGGGTGCAGGAGTGTCGGGTTGTGGGGTGTCAATATAGGTTTCTAGAGGAAGGTCTCCTGAGATCTCAAACCTGATTTAGTTGAGCAGTTAAAAATGCATATTTGTCAATATGTACCAAGTACCAAGTACTAAGTACCAAGTACTAAGTAGTACCAAGGCTCAAAGGAAGGTCACATCCTTTGGTGGGAATCAGGGTAGGGACGGTAGTTCCCAATGGGGTGAAGCTGGGATCTTCAGAGTGGCCCATAGAATGGCCTCAATAGATTCTGAGCTTGCTTCTCGCTCATGTGCCTAGATACTTGGGAAGTGCCATTTGAGGAGATCTCAGAACTGCAATGGCTGGGTAGTGGAGCCCAGGGAGCTGTCTTCCTGGGCAAATTTCGAGCAGAGGAGGTGGCCATCAAGAAGGTGAGAGAACAAAATGAGACGGACATCAAGCATCTGAGGAAGCTGAAACACCCTAACATCATCGCATTCAAGTAGGTCATTGTCGCTTTGTCGGGCTATCTGCTTGGTTGTTTAGCCGATTGGCTGGCTTTGTTTGGGGACTGGTTTTAGAGGGGTTTTTGTTTTGGCTTTTAGAGAAATAGAGCTATTTTCTTCCTCCATTGTGTCCATATAAGTTCCTGCTTTAGAAGATATTTCAGAAGCCCTTAATAGGCTTAGCACAGTGCTAGGGGCTTTGGTAGGGTGCTAAAGGATTATCAAGCCTGAGTCATACTCTCAGGCTCTTTTAATGTAGTTCACCTTCCAGGGGCATATGCTGTTTGTACAGGATGCACACAGGCCAGAGAGGAGGAAGGAAAGTCCTGTCACACGAAATAGATCAGCCTCACCAATAGGACTTCAAAGGTCACTCACAGTAATCCAAAACAACATCCTGAAACTCAGTTAAGACAGTTCTGGCATCAGAAGCAATAGAGCTGATCCCTGTGTGACATATACTTATTAGTTTCCAAGAACTCCTTCTTAAACAGTAACTTATAAAGACGGGTACCTTTATACTATAGCCTCAGGCTTCACCTCAGCCCTTTCCTAGAAAAGCCAAACATGGGTTTCTAAATCCAATTACAGAATCATTGGTGATACATTCATTTCACAAAGCAGTTGTGTCCAAGTATGTGTGTGAAACCCAAGGTTTCTTAAATTCCTTCTGCTCACAGCCCTTTCTTGCACATATAAGCCAAGCATTTACTAATACCGAATCACAGAGAAATTTAACAATTCTCCAGTATATGTATGCTTTTACCACTTGTTACGCACTAAGGAAGTTCCCATGCTAATCAGATGGATGTGTTGGTTTGTTTTTACATAAAGAGTTAAATCTTGACTAAATAATGCTTCAGAGTTGCCTGATACTTTGATTTCATAGCTGTCCATGCTGAGAACAGCACTCACACACATACATAGTAAAACATGACAGAAGTGTGTTCAGGGCTGTCTCAAAAATCCCTGGAAATTCTGTCCTAATCCCAAGGAAAAATTAATTTAATGGCCTTTTATGAATCTCAGGTCAACAACCCAAATAGTCACTTTTGGATCAAGCATTTTAGGGCTGAGGAAATGGCTAGAGAGTAAAGCACTCGTTGAAGACCCGAGTTTGAATCCTAGCGCCCTAATCTCTGTGTATTAGGGCGTAGTATGCCTGTAACCCCGGTGCTGAGAAAGCAGAGACACATTCCTGGTGGTCACAGACTGGCCAGTCTGGACAAAACAACAAGCCCCAGATTCAGTGGGAGATACTGTCTAAAGAAATACGATGAGGTGTTTAAGGAGGACACTCTAATGTCAGCCACTGGCCTCCAAACATGCCTGTAGGCCAGCACCCCTGCACACACACATACACACATACACACATGCATGAGCCCAAGAACTAAAATCAAGCATAGCACAGTAGAATTCAAAGGTAGACTAATTTGCACTTACATGCTAAAGAATGATGACAAGTGCTAAAAGTATTTGTTTTCCATAATTATTATCTTTCTATATGAATAGAAAACTGTACAGTACAAACTGTAACCCATAATGTGTAGTCAGTCTTTTGTCTGAGCTGAGCTTTTCCAATGTTTGTTGGTGTTATGTGCTAACAGCAGGCATGGTGCAAAGGGAAGCAGGGCCATAGAGAAGTTGGGGCGCACTCAAATTCACTGTACATTTGATTTTGGATCCATTTTATTCATTGGGCATTCAGAAACCTGTTACTATTACCAGATGTTTTCTGACCCCTACCACATGGGATTACAATGCACAGTTTAAGAAGGGTCCTAGTTGAAGAGGCAGGCCAAGGGTAAATCTGTGGAAAGCAGTGGAGTTGGAAGGCAGCTATGCTCACCGCTGCCCCGCCAATGCACTGCAGCACCGAGGCTGGAAGTACTAAGTGCTGAGCTCAGCTGTGTTTATGGCTGCCTAAGCCGCTCCCTTGAACTCCCTCCCTTATCTGTCTTTATATTATCCATCCCACAAGCCTGGACAAGGGAAAGGAACTGACTTTAAAAGAGGAAGAATGAAGAACAGGAATTGTGGCCCAAGTGAGACAAAAGATGGGTCTTTGGCATGTTTGACTGAATTTTAAACTCCTAGGAGATAGTTTGGTACAACCAAAGAGGCTTTTGTGGACATAGAAAAGCTTTGAGCATCTCCTTCCTTAACCTAGAAGCAACTTTCCCCAGAAGCCCCAAGGGCTCTTCCTCTGTGAAACTGCTATCATAAGGAAAGATGTCATGTGACTTATAAGTCTTAGTTGGATTCCTCTCCCCAAAGAAAGCAAAAGAATTAATTCTTGAGACAGCCTTGTGGGATGTGCTTTTGATTCCCTGATGAGAACCCTCACAGCAAGGAAAGGAGGTGGGAAGAGGCAGCACACCAGCAGGTCTTCAGATGACAGCCACTGTCATGATCCTGTCATCAACTGCCCTGAAGAAAATGAAGTGCTACAAAGGCTAACTGTAATTTTTCCAGAGCCAATAAATTTCTAGTCAATGGGTGTATAGTTTTCAGCAGACAGATAAATGGAGAGCACTGTCCTGCGCTGAAATAATGGTGCCTTCTGCACACTCTTCTTTCCTTCATTAAAGACTGTGACAAGAGCTTTGAACTCAGATCCCTAGGATCGACTGTGGTGTGCCTTTGGGCTTTCTGGAATTCAGTGATCTATGTGTCACTGGTCAGGGAGCGTCCCAGGAGTATGCCTGGGAAACAAGAAGTAGAAGCTATACTGAGAGGAGACAGTGTGTTGCTGTTTTTTCCTTCCTACTGTTTTCCCCACCTTGCCCGTCCAACCTTATACCTACACCACATCATCCAGCATTGTTGGGTTTGAGTACCTGTTCTGGAGCCCAACTCCCTAAGCTGAACACATTTGATTCATCTCTCCCACTACACATCCAACAGTAGTGAGTCAATGACGCCCACGCCAGGGTCATTGTGCAGTGTCATGTTTACAGCCATTGTACCATTTGTTGCTTTGGTCAATGAATCACATTCAAGACTGTCTGGAAGGCATGGTTGGATTTTTGGCACATTTTTTTTGGTGTTTATAGATTCCTTTGAAATTAGTAAGAACCACACACAAAAGGAAAGTAAAAGAATACAAGTCATTTTTCCTTCTTATTTTTTAAGAAAGCCCAACCTGACTGTTTCTAATAAAATCCAATCCTAAGTGAAGAGAAGGTAGCAATTAGAAGTGATGATAAAGCTGTTATTTCTAGCTGCCTAGGAGCCTTGTCACTGGTGGGATGACTGTTCCTCGTTTGTCACTGTAGGAAGAAAGTTCACACGATGTCTGTAGACCATGTCTGTCTATATGACATTGAGTAGATACTGAGTCCACCAGGCATGTTCATCCTTGCATTCTTACATGGATTTCATTATTCCCCACGTGGTTTCTATGTCATGATTAATTATCTATTTGTAGTTATTTTTCACTGAGCTTTCCAAAAACAACTAAAAAACATTTCCATTAAAAATCAAGAATTCTAGGCATCCTAGATAAAAGAATAATTGAAAGGCTGGTGATGTAACTTAATTGGTAAAGTGTTTGTCTGGCATACACAAGGCCCTGGGTTTGATCCCTGGCACTACATAAACTGGGCATGGAAGTATATGACTGTAATATTAGCATGTTGGAAGTAGAGGCAGGAGAGTCAGAAGTTTAAGGTCATTCTCCTCTACATAGCAAGTTTAAGGCCAACCTGGGATACATCAGACTCTGACTAAAAATTAAAACTTAAAAAACAGAAAATGAATAAATAAATGTGATTGAAAAAGGGAGAAAATAAAATATAAGCAAGAGTAATTGAAATGTCTCTGTGGAATTTGATAAGGAAAAAGTCTATAGTTGTCCCTCATACACAAATCCTCACCTAACGTGTATACCCACGTATGTGAACAGACGTACATATGGGTCCCGTGTTACCATAGACGGGAGAGCAAGAAAGGGTGTATTGGGTGATGAAGGCCTGGATGCAGGTGATGGGAGCTGGGATGGTGAAAGCGGATGTGAAGCTAACCGTTTCTCTAGTTCTAACTCTGTCATGGACCTTTCAGTTTTGGTGGAAATGAAATGTGTGACATGACTCCATTCTGGGACAAGTATTATTTTCAAGGACTTGCTTAGGCTGGGTATTCATGGGTACATAAAGATATACTCATGGGTGAATTTTAGGATTCAGTATGGAGTTCCACAGCTCCAGAGTGACTTTTCTAACTATATGGATGCTGGGTTTGATGAGAGCCTCGGGGCAGGCAGAGTGAAGACTGTCAGCACCTCGTGGTGAACCCCTTCACCACTTCCCACAGCCTGAGAGACAGGGCATGAATAGGAAGCCAGCAGAAGACAGTCTGTCTTGTCTCTAGTGCTCTAGTCCCTTCCCTGGAGGGAGGTCTGAGTATACTTACAAGATAGATCCATCTTGAAAACAGAACTATGAAGCAAAGTTAATATTACTCCTAGTTTAGTGAACTGATGGTGTTAACATAGGGATCCCCAATATGATTGTTTATGCAAAAATTTAAAACAGAGTATAATATGGTGAGAGCAGGGGCCTGGGCTTTGAAGCTAGACTTGATTTGGGTCTGGGCACTGTCGCTGATTGTGTGGATTAGTTATGGTAAAATAAGTCCCCCCTTTCACCCCATGCCTTTCCTATAAACATAGAAGAGGTCAAGTCTATCACTGTGAGGATTTCAGACAGATGAAAGAGAACACAGAAATGTGCCTGAAAAACAACAGCTTCTTTCTTGAAGTACGTTCCTCCTACCCATGTCTCCCTCAGTGTAATTTACTCAGTGTAAAGCCGAAGTGAAGTTAAACACGTCAAGGACTGGCAGGAAACCTCCAGGCCTGTTAGAAAAGAGATCCTGAACTCATGTCTGCTCAGAGAAGAGAAAGACCATTTGGAATTGTGTAATCAGGAAAAGTTTGATGGAAGCTACAGGGACTAATGGGACTATCCCCTGCATAGATGTTTAATATGACATAATGTTATCCTTATTCTAAATCTTGTTCACAGAAATATATGGAAGATAAAAATTTGATTCATTTGCTTACTTTTTCTTTATTTTTGTGCTCAGTCTAATTATTTTAAATTGAGTAATTTAAAATTTAACAAGCAATCATAAAAAAACCTTAATTTTAATTGTCTGCCCATTACAAATAAAATCTGTTTATGTTTAAGAGGAACATATGTTTTAATGATTAAAAACAACAGAGCACCCAACCTATCCGAGCCTCAGGAAAGAGTGCCTTGTCCCAGAGTGGAATGGTGTCACAGGAGACCACCAGATTAGCACAGGCTGCTGATAATCTAAACTTAAGAATAATAAAACAGAAACTGCCTATGTGCATACCAGGGAAACTGGTAGACCACAAAGATACTGTGCCTATTTAAGAATCAAGAACTGTTATCTATATGAGTTTTGATATCATTTTATTCAGCAGTCTCGAGATACAGATATGGATGCGTGTATATTTGTCTGTATTTATGTACATATTATGTTTTCTTCAAAGGGGTGTCTGCACTCAGGCTCCATGCTATTGCATCATCATGGAGTACTGTGCCCATGGACAACTTTATGAGGTCTTGCGAGCCGGCAGGAAGATCACACCTCGGTTGCTCGTGGACTGGTCCACAGGAATTGCTAGTGGGATGAATTATCTCCATCTTCATAAAATCATACATCGAGACCTCAAGTCACCAAAGTGAGTTCTAGACAAAGATACATCTGGCTTGCTAAACCAGGAGGTTTCGCTACATACTTAAATTTATAGCCTGTATGACCCCACTTTCATCTCAGAAAAGTTTCAGTGTGTGTGTGTGTGTGCGCGCGTGAGTGTGTGTGTGTGTTGATTCTGTATGTACAAATGTGTGTGTGTGTGTGTGTGTGTGTGTGTGTGTGTGTGTGTGTGTGTAGACCAGAGGTCTCACACCTGAGTGTGTTTTCCTATCACTCTGCACCTTATTTGTTGAGACAGGATCTCTTACTGAACCTTGAAGCTTACCAATTCAGCTAGAACAGCTGGCCAGCAAGCCCCCGGGATCTGCCTGGCCCACCCCGAGCGTCCGTGAGCCTGGGTTTATGTGGGTGCCGGATCTGCACTGAGGTCCTCACGCTGTGCAGCAAGCACCTGACCCACTGAGCATCTCCCCAGCCCCACTTACAGCATTCGGTTATCTTTGATCTCTGCCTGTGTCCATTCCTGAACGTCATGCCGATGCTTCAGAAGAGGCCCCTCCAGTGTCTGTCTGTCTAGTGACCATCATGTGTTCTAACCATGGTACCTGACACATCAGTTTAGCTGCCTCAGCTGTCCCATAATATTCTAATTGTCATGCATTTTCACCAAGACTAAAGTCAGAAAGTCCTAAATGATGTTAACTTTATATTCCAAGTAGATGTAGATGAAGGTAACCCAAGTTGCTCAGTACACAGAGAGCCATTTGATAGCTGGGGTGTGGGTAAGGCAAACAGAATGGAGAGGATGGAGTTCAAATTCCCCTGTCTTCTTCTGTGCCTACATCAGATACTGTTAGAGTCTTACGAATGTTGTCAATTGGTTTTTTTGTTTGTTTGTTTGCTTGTGGGGGTTAGGGGTAGGTGATTTTGTTTGTCCGTTTGTTTATTTGTCAGGGTCTCGCTGTATAACTCTGGATAGCCTGAAACTCACTATATAAACCAGGATGGCCCCAAACTCAGAGACCTACCTGCCTCTACTTTTGGAGGGCTGGGATTAAAGGTGTGTGTCATCACACCTGGCTCATGTTGTTGAAATAGGTCTCTATGTTGTTTAGGCCCCAGCACCTTAACTCACTAACTCGAACACACTGAATGAGTGGAGCCAGTGTAGTGAGGGCTATCAATTTTCTGACTTTACACGCCACCAGGTCTGGCAAAAGCAGCTTGTTGCAGGGCACATTGCAAGAGGCTCTCATGGGAAGCAGAGCATGTCTTGGATGGAACCTGCTTGAACTTTGGCTGTTAGTGCTCATCCTTGGCATGGAGAAGACTTAGTTCTCCTCTTAGCCCTTGAATGTGATATGCACCTAATGCCACGGCCTTGCTCATGGGAGAGAGAGTTAGCAAGTGGTGGGAGCTGAGCTGCCTGGCAGGTGCAGGTGATGCTGTTTCTGGGGTGAGGGCCAAGAGCAATGGGAGTTGTTAAATGAACTCTGTGGGGTTAGAAGATGAAGAGTCAGTCACTCAGCAGCACTAATGATCCGTTTCTTGTCTTTACTTCTTGTTAAAGTGTTTTAGTGACCCACACAGATGCAGTCAAAATTTCAGATTTTGGTACATCCAAGGAACTCAGTGATAAAAGCACCAAGATGTCCTTTGCTGGTACAGTTGCGTGGATGGCACCTGAGGTGATCCGGAATGAGCCTGTCTCTGAGAAGGTTGACATATGGTGAGTGGTGCTCCCTCACCATCTCAGAGGCCCCTGCCCACCTTCACCTGGTTTCTGCCCTCCATGCTTCCTTCTCCTTCCTGAAATATTCTTCCGTGCTTTCCATTCTGGTTGATTCTGGTTGCAGATTCTCTAAGGTTTGCCCAATATGAGATATGCCGAGAAGAATTAGGAGAAGAATGGGGTGAATATCCAGTAAACAGTCAGTTCTGAGGCATCTCCATGAGTATGCTAAACTTGCAGGAAAACTGGAAGTTTATTTTGAATAACAGTTTAGTGGCAAAGGCTTTATGAGATGCATTGCATGTCTCACTTCTTTGAGTAAAATATACTAAACAAAATGTGCTTGTTCTTGATGATGTAGGTCCCACCATATAGCTCAGGGTGGCCTAAAACCTGCTGTGTACCCAGACTGTCCTTGAACTCACGGTCCTCCCAGCTCAGCCTCTGATTGCTGAGGTTACAAGCACGCACCATCCACCTGGTCTTTAGTTAAAGACTGATGTGTGAGTCCATCCCTCTGAACTGCCTTCCGTGTCTGGCCCGCTGCAGGTCTTTTGGGGTGGTGCTTTGGGAGCTGCTGACAGGGGAGATCCCCTACAAGGATGTGGACTCTTCAGCCATCATCTGGGGTGTTGGGAGCAACAGCTTGCATCTCCCAGTTCCCTCCACTTGCCCAGATGGATTCAAAATCCTTATGAAACAGACATGGTAAGAGATGCCTTTCTTCTGTTAATCTCTCTTACTTTCTTCCTAAAAAGCTGTTAAAATGTCCCTAAAAGAGCAGGGGCATGTCTGCAGAGTGTTTGGAAGGAACCACATTGTGTTGGAGCAACAGGAGCTGTGGAAATTTAGAGCTGGATTCAAACCCTGGCCCTGACAATTTGCTACCTGTGAAATCACGACTGTGTCTCCTTGTAAAGTAGAGCCAGCCCGTGCTCAGGGAGTAAATGAAGGGCTTAGGATGGTGTCTTGGAACAGTTCTCAGTCCTGACAACCAAGAACCAGGACTATTAACTGTTCCAGCAATGAACCTGACTTTCCATCTCATCGGCAGATGCTTCTAGTCTTATTTTCCCTTTGTACTTGAGTACATCTAAGTTGTCTGAGATATAGCAATTCTTGGGATAAAATGTGTATTTCGTAAAGCAGACACAGCCTCAGCACCCCCCACCCAGACACACTCTCTGAGATGCACACACTCTCTCTCTCTTAGGCAGAGTAAGCCTCGCAACCGGCCTTCCTTTCGGCAAACACTCATGCATCTGGACATTGCGTCTGCGGATGTGCTTGCCACCCCACAGGAAACTTACTTCAAGTCTCAGGTAAGCCAGCACATTCCTATAGACAGCCAAAGAGCACTGTTAGCCACGCAGCAGTTATATGACCCCTTTACTGTGAAACAGTAATTATGATAATTGAAAAATGTGATGGTGAATTCTGGCAGCATTGCTTAAGAAGGAGAAAGAAGACGTGAAGACTGCCCCATGCCCATCTTCCAGGTGGCACTACTGTGGTTCTTCCTGAAGGCCTTGCTCATGCTGAGGCACAAGAGCTGAAAGCAAGAAGCAAAAACTTGAGGACCAGACAGAGCCACAGCAGGATTAGGCCCTAGTGGTCTCAAATCAAAAGTAGTTTAAAGTATCTGTTAGCCTTCACTGTACTAAAATTTTCCACAACTTACACCTAAAACAAACAAACAAACAAACAAATTAAGCATTTATCTAGCTCGCCATTCTGTAGGTAGTTGGAGCTAGCCAATTCTTTCGATGCTCAAGTTTATCTAGAGGTCTGTAAGCAGTTCCAGGTTACCAGGAAGGTGGCTCCAGGTGGCCACCCTAGCAGGTATGCTGAACATCTGGCTAGGAGCTAGAGCTCCTCTGTCCATGTGGTGGCTAATTCTTTCACAGACTTCCTCACATCCCATTTGTTTTCATGGTGACAAGTGGATCAAGAAAGCAAGACCCAGTGCAGGTGATTGTCATGCTGCATTGCATCATACCTGCCATAGTGCCACATTGAAGCAAATCACAGGTCACCAGATTGATGACAGCAGTCACCTCTTAAACAGCACATCCACAAGAGTGAGTTGTAAGGGCATGAGTCGGAGAAGGGAAGGGTTGTGGCTACTGTGGAACTGGGATGGTTCCCTGACCGCTATTCCTGTGGATGTGGAGTGATTGCAGGTGAGGACAGGTTCCCTTTCCCTAGACCCAGGCAAGATTACAAGGCAAAATAATGCAGCTTTCTAAAGAAACATGATGGTCCGAAATTATACCTTTGTGTGCACAAAATTATCATCATCATCATTATTTTGACAATACTAGGGATGAAACCTAGGACCTCTTAAATGCTAGGCAATCACTCTACCACTGAGCTCTACCTCAGACTATTGATATATATGTGTGTGTGTGTATGTATGTATGTATGTATGTATGTATGTATGTATGTATGTATGTTGCTAAGTTGCCCAGGCTGGCCTGAACTCATTTTATAGCACAGATAGATTTTTGAACGTGGGATTCCTCCTGTCTTAGCATCCTAGCTAGCTGGGATTTCAGGCCTGAGCCACATGCTCAGCTTAGAATTGAACTGTTAATACTAAATTTCATATTAGACATATGGCTTTTTCTCATTTGTTATTAATGTTATTAAGTGTCTAAAATGAGCTTTGTAAAGTGAACTCCATCTCTGCAGTGGCTTCCAATATCATTTCAAAGATTTATTCTCAGAAGAGACATCTTATTACATACATTTATCAACTAAAAATAAACTAAATTAAATGCAAAAAAATTATGCTAACCTATAGGGAAAATTGATGCCTACACACTTTACAGATAAGACTCATGGAAAATGTAATTTTCTTCTCCAAGTTTATACTTGGAGAAGCTTCTTCATCCCTTGGAATGCAGTATAGAGTCTTCCAGGAGAGCCTGAGACTTCTTCAAGGCAGCTATAGGCAGGAAACTATTTTTGTAATAACTTAAGTTGTTACTGTTTTCAATCTTGTTATCTCAGAAGTATATGCAGAATGTTCTAGAAACTAAATGATGGGGGATATAACTCTGATAACAAGCAGAATGTTTTCTTTTATGCTCATAACTCAAGGTTTTAATGTCTAACCTAATATCAATAGGTATTGCCCACATAAACAAATATTATGTGGAGTCCTAAATAATTTATAAGATAATAATGAGGTTCTGATACATAAGAATTTGAGAGCCAATGTTAGACATTTACCCTACACCAAAGACCCTGTCCCAGTGGGTGAAGATCTTACAGGAAAAACATCTTCTGAAAAGAGGACTGGGCCCAAGGAAGAAGCAAGAGAGATTACAAGTAGGAAAGGAAGAAATCATAGTATCTACCTGAAGACAACAGGACCCTATCCTTAAAGGACTCCAGCAGAAAACTCTCAGCCCTAACACACATTCTCAGCAAGTCACAGGGTAAGAAACCCACACACACAAATCAGCAGCATTCTGGTCATCAGAGATCAACTTCTGAAAAAGAATCTAGAGAGGAACATCTCCCTCACAGTGAAGATGAGAGACACTGCAGGGAAGGCACAGAAGGAAGAGACTGAAGACAACAGATAGTGGGAAAGATCTCTACACTCAAGGATTGGCAAAAGCACTGTTGTGAAATCAGCTGGTGTGCTGGCTAGTTTTATGTCAACTTGACATGAAATGAGGGAACATCAATTAAGAAAATGTCTCCATGTGACCCAGCTGTAGGGCATTGTCTTAATTAGTGATTGATGGGGGAGGGCCCAGGCCACTGTGGGTGGTCCTGGGTTCTATAAGAAAGCAGGCTGAGCAAGCCATGAGGAGCAAGCCTGTAAGCATCATTCCTCCATGGCCTCTGCATCAGTTTCTGCATCCAGGTTCCTATCCTGCTTGAGTTCCTGCCTTGACTTCCTTCAGTGATGGATTACAAATGTGGAGGTGTAAGCCAAATAAACCCTTTCCTCCCTAATTGCTCTTGGCCATAGTATTCCATCAAAGCAATCTAGCAGAATCTAAGACAGCTAGATTCCTGAAAGTGATCCACAAGTTCAAAATACCAATTACATTGTCTACAAAACTAAAAAAAAAAAAAAATACTAAAAATCATAAGGAAACACAAAAATCAGAAAGTCTGAAGTGAACCTGAGCCCTGGAGAGCAATGCTGGTTTATCACAATACCTGATCTGGACTCTGCAGAGCCCTAGAACAAAAGAGCGCAGTGCTACATCCGAGCAGACAAGTGGACAACAGAATTGGATAGACAGCCCAGCTGCTGATTGTCACCAAAGGCAAAAAACATACACGGGAACAAAGACAACCTCTTCCAGAAACTGTGTTGGAGAACCTGGGTGTCCACGTGTGCACAATGAAGCTGCATCTCTCTCATACACACACCCTGCACAGAAATGGACCAAATGCCATCGTGCTAAACCCAAAACCTTGAAGCACTAGAGGAATACGTAAGGAAAATACTTAAAGATGCAAGAACAGGCAAGGACTTTCTGAAAAAGATTCCAAATGCCCAGGACGTAACTCTTAAGACTAACACATGAGAGATTTTTGTGAAATTCAGAAGCTTCTGTGCAGTCAAAGGAAGCAGTCACCAGACTGAAGAGACATCACCAACTCCACAGCAGATGGAGATTAATACCCAGAAAAACAAGGGACCAAAAAAGTAAATACCAAGATAGTCAGTAAGGAGATAACAACAAATAAACAGTTCTCAAGGGAACTGAGAATGGCAAATAAATACTTGGAAACTGTGCTCAGCATCCCCTGCCATCAGGGAAACACAACCAGACTGCTTCGAAATTGCATCTCACCCAAGTCAGAATAGCTGTTGTGAGAGGACAATGGAAACAGAAAGTGGGGCTCAGAGCTGGCGTTGCTGACCTTCACGGGAACATCTGCCTTATTACATGGACACTGGATCAGAACTCAGGTCTCATGGTTCCAGAAGAAGCTTCTTAACCTCTGAACCATCTAAACAGACCCGTAAAAGTGAGCTTAGAGCAGAGATCATGTGATGGTCTCTCTAGATGCATAAAAGACAGTTGACAAGGTTCAGCATGCTTTCATGATAGAAGTTCTAGAGGAGGGCTGGTGAGATGGCCCAGTGGGTTGAGGTACTTGTTGCCAAGCCTGGTGACTGAGTTCTATCCCTGGGACCCACACGATGGAAGGAGAGAACTTGCTCCTACAAGTTGTCCTCTGATACACACACACATACACACACACACACACACACACACACACACACACACACACACACACACACACGATGAATGAATGAATAAATAAATCTGCTTTTTTAAGTCCTGGAGAAGGAAGTTAGGATTAGACAAAACATACCTCAAAACAATAAAGATATGACAAACCTGGAGCCAACATTATACTAAATAGGGAAAAGCAGAAAACATTTCCTCTAAAATCTGAACATGACAACAGTATTCACTGTCTCTTCTCAAATTCAATGTTGTTAATATTACTTATTCAAAGGATTAGTTAAAACAGTAAGACAAGATAAATGGTTGAAGTTTAAAGATTAAATGTGTACTAAATGGTTTCTGACACTATGTCCCATGTCCGTTTGAAGACTCTGTACTTCAAGGGGAGTCCATCTGAGTGCATCTCAAGAAACACACAGGAGTGCCATGAATATGCCTCATTTGTTTTCAAGATTTATTTTTAATCATGCTCACACATGTGTGCTCTCAAGCCAGTGTTAACTTTTCTGAAAACCTCTCATATGCAAAGCACTGTACAGAGCAACTAAGTTCCTCTAGTCACTCACGTTCATTACTGGGTCAATAATCAAAAGAAAGTAAGTGCTGACCTCACTAAAGGCTCTTTTGGGGCCAGGAGAGGGAAGTATAGTCGGGGAGGAGAGGAGAACGTACCAGGCATCCTCTTTAACGTGGGCTGCCAGGTTAAATTCCTATCCCTGGGGGTTTGTCAGCAACACAAACTTAGAATGTGTGTGACAAGTCCAAGCCCCAGCAGATCTGGGATGTGGGAAGACCATGAGTCCTGCTTCACAGGTGACACTCTTTTTCTGTGTTCTTCATGGCAAAGGACAGGCAAGTTCCAGGCTACTTCCAAGGAGTGAGAACAGAGTTCAGAGTGCAGTAGTGTCTGCTCTGTTATTAATTCCTCCATGGTTTCCTCCCAACACAAAACATCATTTCTCCCTAATTCTCCCTCAATAGCCCCTGGTTGGCTAGTTGCAATAATTTTTGCTAGTTGCAATAATTTTTCAACTATTTATAAACTGATGTTTCCAGGTCTGAAATTGAGACCATCTCCAGCTAATGATAATGAAGTATGTTATGAGCTGGCTAGTGAAGCACTAGAAAGAATGTGGGCCTTGACTCTACACCCGCCCTGACCACTGTGTCTTTATGCCGTGTGACCCCTGCCCGCTCATCTAAATAATGGAGAAAGTCATTCTCCCCCTGCTTAAGGAGTCCCAGGGAAGGTCTAGCGAAGACTAGGAACGCAGGTGCCTTGTGCACTGTTGGCTTGTAATGTGCTATCATTTACTTGCCTGGAAGCTAAAATCTCTCAGCCTGAATTGGACCATTGCCTTCTCAATGCTCCCTCTGATAAACTCTTAAGATTAATAAGATGGAGGCTGATTGTATTTTGTCACTGTTCTGCTCCATGGGTGATTCACACATGGTTTTGCTCTTACTGTAGCAGTCTTCTGTCTGTGACCTTGCTTCCTCTCACCTGCTGACAGGATGTCCTCAGCATCGACTGTCTGACACTGTTGGCTTCTAGTCACTACTGTCAGTCAAGAGTGCTGACACAGATAGATACTAATCTGTCTTCAGGATCTTGATTTCAATTCTTTTGGGTGGTTGCTGAGAAATGGGATTGCCATTCTCAGGACAGTTAAAGACTAGTGTTAGGGGTGATGTGGGAGACCAGAACCCGTCCCTCTGTTGGTGGGAGTGCAAATGGGACAGCGAGTGCTTCAGAAGGCATCGTGGCGCCTCCTCAGAAATTAAAAGCTGAACTGCACAGTGCACGTGCTCCAGAGCATCTATTAGCATGTGTCTCCAGGCGAAGGAGCAGTCAGTCCCAGGAGAATGCACATTGTTCACTTGTACTTCCAGCCCACGGGGAAGTTGCCTTGTTAGTCTCTGGTCATGATAGTCACACATCAGTTTCCAGAAAACAGCTAAATGGAGATTTTATTGAACTGACTGACTGACCGAGCAGCGCTTTGTCAGCATCTGAGGTTGACTTGGGAATTGTGTCCCATGGAGGGCACAGTGTCCTTTCTCACTTTGTGAGCTTACAGAAGATGTGTGACCTCATAGCCACTCTGGATCTCCTTCCCTGAAATTCTCTACCCCCAACTTCTGCCACTGTGTGGTTGTCCCGTTGCTGACCCAAATGTGGAACTCACCCCCTCCCTTGATTTTTTAAGTAATTTACCTTACCTCATCGAAAGCCAAAGTTACAATAGCAGAGTTCACTGAGTGTTTGTGAAGTAGAAGTAGCTTTGGTCAACCTGCATCATGTACTAGACAGACATCTGTCCCTTGACTCGCTGATCTTGTCAGACTCCTCCATTGTTTGCCCCCCTCCCTCCCCTCTTCCCCTTTGGACCATATTCCTGTGCCGTGTACTGTTCTTTGTACACTTTCTCTGGGATAGTCTGTTCCATGTATTCTTTTTTCTGAAGCAAAGCTAATATGGTAGCAGATATGAAGAAACTCAGAGCCTCACAGACACATGAACCACAGTTCCAGGGCTTTCTCTTCTGCCTCCTTACTACAAACACTGCCTTGACTTCAGCTGAGCACTTTTGTCCTAGATTAATTGTTGTGCCCTGTGCCGTTTCTAGTGGTCACTGCTTCGGGGAAACTGGGAACGAGATAGCACTGTGTTCAGGACAGAGCCTGGGGCTTGCAGTTATAGAAGTGGGAGGTGTTTTGTCATTGATTCGTGAGTGCTTCTTGAACCATGAACAAGCTCGTGTAGGAAGTTTGGGGAAAGCGTGGAGAGACACGGGAAGAAATGTCTTTAGTGTGGTCTCATGGATGCATCAGGGAAGGAAACCACCATATTTACAAAGTTACACTTTCCTCACTCAGGCTGAATGGAGAGAAGAAGTGAAAAAACACTTTGAGAAAATCAAAAGCGAAGGGGCCTGTATACACCGCTTAGATGAAGAACTGATTCGCCGGCGCAGGGAGGAACTCAGGTCAGTCCACCCCACCCCAGTGGATCACACTTCAGTCACCTATCCTCCTGGGGAAGGCTGCTCTCAAAGGAGCAGGAACAGTGTGGTGATACTATAGGCTGGGAAAGTGTGCAGAGGGCGGGGTTGGGAAGCTGGCTAATGGATGCTATTATAATTAGACAAAAAGAATTTATAGACCTGTGCCACCACACCTAACTTTGGGATTCTTTTTCTTCTTTATTAAAGAAGCTAAAAGAAAGGAGATTGTCATAATTACCCTGATTTTTCATTAATTTCTTATTTTGAATTCTATGGACATGTCTGTGTGTGGTATGAACAAGGGTGCAGATGCCCATAGAGACCAGGGCTTCAGATCCCCTGGAACTGAAATTCCAGATGGTTGTGAGCCGCCTGCTATGGGTGCTGGGGATTGAACTCCAGTCCTCTGGAAGAGCAGTACGTGCATTTAACTGCTGAACCATTTCTCCAGCCCTGGCTATCCTGATTTGAACACTGTATAACAAATACACATATGGAAATATCACTGGGTACTCTGTAAAGATGTACAATTTTTATATCAGTTAAAAATAATTAACGTTTGAACAATAAAAGATTACCGTGTGGTTAGAGAGACTGTTCCGTGAGTAATGGTCTTGCCACAGGAATGTGAGGACCTGAGTTTGAATTCCCAGAGCCCACAGAAATCGGGGCATGGCAGCCATGATCCAAGAACTCCTGGGGCATGATGGGAGACAATGCCAGGAGTCTCCCCAGAGGTCAACAGAGGACCTCCAGCTCAGTTAGGTGAGAGACCTACACACACACACCATGGCATGTTCACACACACACACACACACACACACACACACACACAGAGTTGCCTTCAGCGTGTTCACACCCACCGCACACAGCTGCCTTTTACCCGCTCCTCTCACCCCTGTTCCCTTCTTTATGGTCCTCTGAACATGGACTCTCAGAGCACCCCCACTGCTCTTGGTGCCATTGGAGACCAGGAATTGATAAGCTCCAGTTCCCAGTCTCAAGACCTAGTAAGACGTTTCAACATAACCACGGTATTAGGCAATTCGACCTCTGTAACAAAATGCCTTAGATTTAGCAATTTATAAACAGAAGAAACGTATCGCTCATGATTCTGGGGGCAGAACTATTTAACATCAAACCCCCAGCGAATTCAGTATCTGGTGAAGACCTGTTCATCATATCATGGTACCCACATGTGTCTTCCCACGGTTGAGAAACAAAAGGTTCCCTCTAATACCTCCCTGCTGCCACCTCCCATACCGTCACCTTACGAGTGAAGGGTTGCATTTGAATGTGAGGGAAACACTGAGGCCACACTAGCCCAGATAAGATCTGTGCCGTGGATAAGCATGTGATCATGGTGTTAACTTTAAATTATGTTCATCAATATGTAAATATACTGTTGCATTAAGATGGTGCCCACGTTTACAAATGAAGACTATAAAGTGCACACAGGCCTATTCTTACTTTGCCTGTGGCCCACCATGTGGTTGGAGGAGCCCTTAGGATAAAACAGGCAGCTCAGATTTCCCACCCCCCCCACACTCCTGTTTGAATCGTTGTGTTAAGAAAATTTTAAAAATAGAAAGCCCTGTGGCTGGTGCCTTGAAGTAAGGCGCTGTGTGTGCTCCTCAGCCTTGCTCAGCCTGTGTTTTCGTTGACAGACATGCGCTGGACATTCGAGAGCACTATGAGAGAAAGCTTGAGCGCGCTAACAATCTGTACATGGAACTGAGCGCCATTATGCTGCAGCTGGAAATGCGGGAGAAGGAGCTCCTAAAGTACGTATTCCACCAGAGCCAGCCCTCGCTGCTTTGAGTCTGTCCGTCAACAGGACACACTGCCCTTGTCATGGTGCAGCCACAGTGACGGTGCAGATATTTTAGTTATTCAGTCAACTTGCCTTAAGGACTTGCTGTCCACAGGTCCCTGCTAGGGTGAGGCATACAAGTTAGCAGAGTTGCTGCAGGACTGATATGGCACTGCTTACTGGACTAGCATGTATTCTGCGGGATGCACGGGTCAGCACGTGTACGCCACTGTGCTGAATGCACCTTTCAGACAGGGGCTCCGTTTCCAGTACTGCGTGTGGATAAGCAGAGGCTCGTTGACCTGTGGGAAATACAGTACTGCTGAAAACTGTGTCAGGGGTCCCTAATGGCTGTCAAAATGACCAGGGGTCTGGACCCCAAATAAGCAAAGCTTCTGCCCTTTATTGTGTTGGGGAAGAGAAAGATAAACCATGAGTTTGAGCTGAGAACAAAATAGGGTTGAGTTGACTTGCTTTCCTCTTCTAGTAGCATATGTAGGACCTTCCAGCACTATGGAAGCTGCCAATAGAGAGGAAGCCTCCACATCAGTTCCAGTTCAAGTACAAGGTCTTCAGCAATAGGGTCTTATAGTCACTTAAGTCCTGGAGGGTAACCAAAAGCATTGGAAATAGCCTGTAAAGTTTTGGATCTCTGGAACCTCAGTGGAGCCCCAAACTACAAAAACAGTAACCCATAACTGCTTTGGAGAGTTTCTAGAGTTATTTCTTCCTTCCCACATGCCCTGCCCTCCCATTCCCCAGGCTACTCTAACCTGTTCTGGTATACTCATCCTGTTTAAGGTTTTTACACCACTGCTTTGTGTCTCTTCTCCTTTTAAAGCCCCCCTTAGTGTTTCCCTGACCTCCATGGGTATTCTAAATTAACATACCTATCTGAAAATTCAAAACTAATATCCACAAATGAGAGAAAGGTTAGTTACCTCATTCAGAACCATATTTCTAGCTCCATCCATTTCCTTGCCAATTTCATATTGTTTTTCTTCATTTTAAATTTTTTTCTATTTCATTTTCTTTTTTCTTAAATGTATGTATATGATGGTTATTTTGCCTGTCTCTGTCTGTGCACCATGTGCATAGAGTACCCACAGAGGACAGAAGAGTTTTCACTCCCAGCGGCAGTGAATGAGTGTTCCCCTTTACCTACAGCATTTGCCATTTGGGAGAATTTTGTTTGTTTTGTTTTGGTGTCTTTTTTCTTTTTTTAATCTTAGATGTTCTAAGTAGGGTAAGATGAAATTTCAAAGTGGTTTTTATTTGCATTCCCTTGATGTCTAAGGATGTTGAACAGTCCTGTAAAATGTTTCTCATCCATCTGTGTTTCATCTTTTGAGAACTCGGTTTAGTTCTATGCCGAATTGGATCTGGAGTAATAGACAGTTGTGAACTACCTGACATGTGTGCTAGGAATCGAACTCAGGTCCTCTGGAAGAGCAGCAAGTGCTTTTAACCACTGAGCCACATACCCAGTGCCCACTTGTTCTGTAGAGGACGCTTAATACAGTGCTCTGGTTAGAAACCTCCTGATTAGATTCTGCTTTTCCTCTTCAGTAGGTAGGGGATTAGGAGGGTGTTTTCTGGTTCCACAGTTGTGGGGGTCCCCTTTTTTCTCATGGCCTATTGGCCCCCAGTCCATGAGAACAAGGGGCAGAAGCGACAACAGAGAGCTTTGTACAGCCTGTGAGCACAACAGAGATAGGATATGACTTCAGTGAATCTGTTCAACTCTATTCCAGAGTGAGGGGAGATACAAAGGCCGGGGACAGTGGTGGGGGCATACCCTAATTTGCATTAAACAGCAAGTTCTTATCATAAAGCTCCTAGTGCAAGTCTTAATTATCCTATGTGGAAGCATGGCCCTATCATGTCACTCTTAGAACAAAGTGTTTAATTACCATATGGGCAGCAGGGGGAAGCTTCTGCAGGCAACCGCAGCAAGGGTCACACTGGAGATAAGTCAGGCATTGGGCATAGAGATAGATGGTCTCCAAATGAGGTCAGGTGGAGAACAGGATACCTTGGGGCGGGGGAGTCGTCCATGTTGCCAAGCTCAGACAGAGCCGCCAGGTAGACTGAAACCTCAGTCCAGCAAGGCTTCCCAGCACACAGTCACCATCTTAGATCATCTCTGTTCTGTTTTTTTTTTTTTTTTCATTGTCCCACAGGCGAGAGCAAGCAGTGGAAAAGAAGTATCCTGGGACCTACAAACGGCACCCTGTCCGTCCAATAATTCACCCAAATGCCATGGAGAAACTCATGAAAAGGAAGGGTGTGCCTCACAAGGCTGGCGTGCAGACCAAGCGGTGAGACAACTGTATCCATCTGGCATTCAGATAAATGGGGCACCTGTAAAAGGGCAGTCTCAGATGTGGTGGGCGTGGCCTTTCTATAGCTCGCCAACAGTGCATGGGATGTACATAAAACCAAGTAGGAAGATGAAAGAGGGCATGGCACAGACCCCCAAGACTCATTTTAACGACCTGAGGCATTCTATTATAGCACCAAATGCAGGACAGGGAAGTATGCACCAGGGACAGTCAGATCCGGCTGAAACTCCAGCCTGCTTTATAAGTGTGTGACTTGGGCCATGCCACTTAGTCTCTTTCAACTGCAGTATCCTCATGGGTAAATGGTATCATTATGGCACATGGGATTTCTTTTCATCCTTATAACCCTTAGAAACAGAACTGAGTTTGTTGCAATTCTTGATTTTTGACACAGTAGTCTGTGCATATTTTATCAATATATTTACTTAGTTCTTTTTTTAATTTATTTATTATGCATAGAGTATTCTGCCTGCATGTATGTCTGCAGGCCAGAAGAGGGCACCAGATCTCATTATAGATGGTTGTGAGCCACCATGTGGTTGCTGAGAATTGAACTCAGGACCTTTGCAAGAGCAGTCAGTGTTCTTAACCTCTGAGCCATCTCTCCAGCCCTACTTAGTTCTTCTTAATAACATATAATTTACTCCAAGAATAAAAAACAGTACTGATAATTTTATATACCTAGCCAAATGGTTCTCCCCTCCCCCCCACCCCCAGCCTCTGCCCACTCTACCTGTGCATTGAATTTATATGACTTGTTTTGTTGGCTTGTTTGTTAGGCAGTTACCCAGACTGGCCTCAAACTCAATGTCCTCCTGCCTCACTATTTTAAGTAGCTAGGGTAACTAACAAACACATGCCATTACTCCCCTACTATGAAGTTAAAATAGTATGAAATCACATTTAGGACATGGTGTTCAAAAGCAGGGTGTAATTTTTAAGAGATCATTCTTTCCCTATTTGTTTATTGATTTGTTTGTTGGTTTGTTTTTATGTTTTGGTTTTTCCAGACAGGGTTTCTCTGTGTAGTACTGGCTGTCCTGGAACTATCTCTGTAGACCAAGCTGGCCTTGAACTCACAGAGATCCACCTGCCTCTGCCTCCGGTGCTAGGACTAAAGGAGTTCACCACCATACCTGGCCTCTTTACCCTTTTATAACACTTGCTTTATATTGGTTTAATCTCAGTATTAGGAAATGGAGGTACATCTCTGTGTAGAATATATGTTTAGCAGTATGGGGTGTAAGTTCAATGCCTAGAACCTTCAAAAACGTCCTAGTATACTTTTTCACTCCTTTTTACAATGACCAATTGCTGTGGAGTCTTATAATTCTCACATGCCAGAGAAGTGGCTCCAAACCAGACAGGTTACTATAAGGAGAGAGGGTCCTAAGCCTCGGCTTGAAAGACTTGAACCAAATGCAGTAAGAAAATAGGAAGGAGAAACACAAGCCAAGAATTTTGTTTTGTTTTGTTTTGTTTTGTTTTGTTTTGTTTTTGAGACAGGGTTGCTCTGTGTAGCCTTGGTTGTCCTCGAACTGACAGAGATCCACCTGCCTCTGCTCCCAAGGGCTGAGATTAAAGGGGTACCCCACCACCACCCAGCTAACCTAAAATGTATTTTTATCTTTTAAATTTGTATTAACTTAGAAAGTAGCAGGTTTTTTATGGCATTTTCTTACATGTTTAGATTTGGCTGACCCTCCCTACAGCTGTCCTCGCTCTCTTCTTCCCTACCTCCTGTCTCTGTAATGCAAATTAATAAAATGACCCAGAGACTGATAGTGGGGTTCAGGCTTCAAACTGAATATCAGAAAAGCAAAGCAACTGGCCACTAGCTTCCTACCTCTGCCTCAGGCTGAATGGGCTGATCCTGTCTCCACGAGCTCTCACCAAACCTCAGACTGTAACCTCTCCTCAGCGTGGCTGGAGAATGAATGCCTCTGTGAGACCTTGCTTCTGTCTTTTACACTTCCCTAATGTTGGCATTAAAGGTGTGAGCTATAATTCGAGTTTAGACTGATTCACTCTTGTGTAGATCTGGATGGCCTTGGACTCCCAGAGTCCCAGGATTAAAGGTGTGTACCCCCACTTCCTAGCTTCTGGCTGCTGGGATTAAAGGTGTGTGCCTGGCTTCCACAGCTTGTGACTGACTGCTTTCAGAATCCTCAGGCTAGCTTTAATAAATCGTAAATAATGTATTACTACAGGTCTCTGTGCCCCCATCCCTGCTGAAGCCCCTCTGCCCCCAATGGTCTCCCTCCACACTCCTCTCAGAAGTACTCTGCTACCCTCCCACTCTTGTCCCTAGAGCCTTCCCCTGGCTCTCAGGGCAGCCTTTCTAATTTCCTGACCCCCACACATGCTCACTCAAACACATTTATCTACATTTGAAGCTGGGATCCCCATATGACAGGGAACATGAGGATTTTATCTTCCTGAGCCTGGGTTACCTCAGTTGATATACTATTTTTCAGATCTATCCATTTCCCTGAATTTTTCATAATTTGATTTTTCTTTGCTGCTGTATAAAATCCCATTGTGCATATGTGCATATTTCCATTATCCACTCTTCTGTTAATGTCTGTGTAGGCTGCTTCCATTTCCCGTCTGTCGAGCAGAGCTTCGGGAAACATGTGTGTGCATGTATCTTATCTCTGCAGTAGGGCTCGCAGTCCTTCAGATATATTCACAGGAGTGATAAAACTAGGTCATACAGTAATTCTAGTGTTAGCTTTGAGAGGAGCCTCCACAGTGGCCACACCAGTTTACTTACACTCCCACCAAGTGTGAATAAGTTCCTTTCTCCACATCCTTGCCAGCATTTGTTGTCATTTGTTTTCTTGATGATAGTCCCTAGCTGAGGTGAGAAGAAATTTCTAAGTAGTTTTAGTTTGCATTTCCCTGGTGGCTAAAAGTGTGAAAGAAACCAATGTTTCTTCAGTGTGCTTGAGCACATGCAAGTGTGTGTACACAGGTGTGCACATATGTACAGGTGCACATGCATGTATGTACATTTGTTTGCTGTGGCAGCTGGTGCAGCCCTTTTTTTTTATTATTTTGTTTTGTAATAAAAGCAACCTCACAGAATTTGTTGTCACCTAAAAATAACATAAGGTCTACTAATGAATATGAATGCTAAACATGTTTTGAGGTGTTTGAAACAAATCTGTTCTTCTTCCCAGGCCAGACCTGTTACGATCTGAAGGTATCCCCAGTGCAGAAGTGGTTCCCACTGCATCCCCTCTCTCTGGAAGTCCCAAAATGTCCACTTCAAGCAGCAAGAGCCGATACCGAAGCAAACCACGTCACCGCCGAGGGAATAGTAAAGGCAGCCATAGTGACTTTGCAGCAATCTTGAAAAGCCAGCCAACCCAGGAAAATTCACCACACCCCACTCACCTGCCTCACACTCAGGCTCCATGCCCTTCTCTCCATCAGCATAACCCCCTCCAGCAGCAATACCAGCAACCCCCTTCTGCCCTGCCTCAGAGCCGCCGTCCCAGACTCAATATGCATGGGCAGGACATTGCAACCTGTGCTAATAACCTGAGGTATTTTGGCCCAGCAGCAGCCCTGCGGAGTCCACTCAGCAACCATGCTCAAAGACAGATGCCTGGCTCCAGCCCTGACCTCATCTCCACAGCCATGGCGGCAGATTGCTGGAGGGGTTCTGATCTGGAGCAAGCCGGACACTGGGGCTGCTGTCAGACAGAAGCCTATGATCCCTGTCTCCAGTGCAGGCCAGAGCATTCTGGGTCTTTAGATGTTCCCACCACTGAGCCAATGGGAAGCAGCCCAGACTGTTCCAGTTCACCAGCACACAATCCTCTTTCAGGAAATACCCAAGGCTCCGGGAGAATGGAGGCAAATGGATTCAATGGCTGTCAGTCTGGTATTTCTCATCAATTCACATCCCCAATGCTACCTCAAAAGACACGACCCCTTCAGAAGGTAAGGTATGACAAGAGTAGACTGTGTCACTGCCATCAAATGACATTAGAGTCAATCATATGGTACACATTATAAAACTGGTGTGCCAGCCAGGTGGTGATGGCTCACGCCTTTTAATCCCAGCCCTTGGGAGGCAGAGGCAGGTGGATCTCTGTGAGTTCGAGACCAGCCTGGTCTACAGAATGAGTTCCAGGACAGGCTTCAAAGAGAAACCCTATCTTGAAAAATAAAACAAACAAACAAAAAAATTAATTAAAAAAAAAACTGGTGTGCCTTTGGGGAAAAGATGAGCCACCAAAATCAGATGTTTCAGATATTTCTTTTGCTTTAAAGACTTCTCCCTCCACAGTGCTCTGGTGGCTGACCAGGGAGTATATTTGGGGGATTACTGAACTGGGAGACTGAGACAACCATATATGAAAGACATAGTCAAAATGTTTGCAATCTGTTGTCCTAGAGCTCCAGTCTTGAGAGGTGTCCCAAGGAAGTTTAGGAAGTGGAGATTCCTGGTGCACAATGGCAAACATGTTCTTGGAGAAGTCATTCAGTGAACTGTCACCCCAGCATTCCTACACAGCCATTTAAAACCTGTGCTTCTTAATCCTCTTGGCACCAATGCTCTCTACAATCTATCATTAACAGCCATCTTGACCCAACTAGTTTAAAACCATGAAAACTGTTTGTCTTCTTTACTGGCTGCCTTGCAGTCCTCTGTGATGTTGGAGATCTAAGCTTGGGAGTCAGCAGTACAAAGCCAGGGTCGTCCACTTAGCACCTCGGTGCATCTACCACTGTCTGTGCAAAGGGCCCAATAGTGGACCCTGCCATGCTGGTCGACTTGAAGGCTACAGGAATTAGTAAGTAGAGAGCATATGGAATGGTGTCTGGAATGCAGCCTGCTTAATGTTAGGTCGCCTTGCTAAGGTCTCTAACAGAGGTTGTTGTGAGAAGCGTTTGGAACATGGTAAACCTTTAATCCTAAATGTTGCTTCAGCTCCTTATCCCTGTTGAGGGAAGAAGAGGGTGTAAGATGAGCTTGCTCGGTAAACTAGATACTTCATGGGAAAGGCACTAAGGCTAGGGACTATCTATGGCCTCATAACTGTGCTCCTTCCTCCACGGGTGTCACTGCTGCTGGCTGAGCAGAGGCCCATGTGCACTTGGTATGAGCTAATCCATTCTGCACCTTCCCCGACCCCTGTAGCCAGTAACCTAGCATCCGTCCTTCTAAAATGTACAGGACCGCTCGTGGGGCAGTTGGTTGGTTTGGTCTGGTTTGGTTGGTTTTGGGGGGACAGATCTTGCTGTGTAGCTCAGGCTGGTTTAAAACTCAGAATTCTCCAGTCTTAGCTCCTGTGTGCTAGACTTGTAGACGTACACCAGCATAGCCAACTTGGTTTGTTGGGTAGCAGATTCCTTTGCCCCCAGCCATCTTGCCAGCCTGACTCACTGTCTTTTACCAACAGGGTTCTGTAGCCACCTCAGTGACCAATTTTAAAGCATTTTCATCTACCCCAAAAGAAACCCCACCTTTTCTTAGTTACTCCATGTCACTACCCTACTTCCATTTTGATACCGTCTGTGGCTCTGCAGGCCCTAGAACACATAGCACATTCAGCTTCATTGGAACTGCACACCCCATAGCAGCTCAGCTTCTCTTTCCCATGATGCATTTTGGGGGGCAGGGCATCTAATGTAACTGCTCATCTTGGCAATCAGGATCACTAACTCCAGCCCTGTCTCACTGGAAACTATTGTTAAAAAAAAAAAAAAAAAAAGCATGTCAAAATACCATGAATAAGATTTCAATATTTTAGAACTGGCTTTTAAAAATGTAAATTGCCATCAACCCCACCCCCGCTGCTCAGTGGGGCCATCTAAGCTCCTAGAAGACTGTAATCCAGGGACTATGGTGCTGGGGGAAGGACAGTTGATTTTTACCTGTGGCTTATTTCCTGCCTTAGTGCCAGATGAGATCTTCCCTATGGGGAAGATTAGCTGTCAGCCATTCACATGTGCAGCCTCTCACATCAGCCATGGAAGCCAGCAACCATCTCCATAGTCCCAGCCAGAGATCCCTTGTCCCTACCACCATGTGGACTCGGTGAAAATACATGAAGAAACTTTTTTTTAAAATTGAAAAGTGATGATTGTATGTAGTTATGTAATTATACCTTCAGTGACCCTGTTCTGGAATTGAATATGAACAGGTTGTTTTCACATTTAACACTGACATTTAAACACCACATGTCTTCCCATGGCTGTAGTATTAGTGGCAAAGCAATTGATATAGGAAGAGGAAAAAGGTCCTAGTGTTCCAAATCCAAGACCTCATCTGCTTCCTCTCCATCAATCCTCTCTGGACACTTGCATGGGGCCTCTTCCTCCTGCAGGCAAAGGGAAAGTTGTATGTTTTCTAGCACCTGGTAAAGGGCCTGCTGTCATGGAAACAGGGCATACTGCTGCTGGATGGATATGTTGGTTTGGGCTGCTTTGCTTTGGTATTGGGGAGTTGTTTTATTTGGTTGGTTGGTTGGTTCCAGGATGGTCTGGAACTCACTATGTGCCTGGGCTGCTGTGGCCTCTGGAGTGGCAGAATTTTCCAGTTGTGTGCTACCCTACTGGGATGTGGGTGGGTATGTTTGAAGGGGCCATCAGCAGGCTAACACTAAACCCCTTCAGATGGAAACCAAATCTGTCCGAGGTGATGAGAGATGGGGAAGGGGGAAGATTCCAAAGCCAGTAAAGTTCTTTTCCCCTTCCCTCCTCAGAGTGGAGATGACTCCTCGGAAGAAGAAGGGGAAGTGGACAGTGAAGTGGAATTTCCTCGAAGACAGAGGTAAGGCCCGCACAGCCCGACTGTGTTCAGTGTCAGGGAGCAGCTCCGAGTGTGCCGCACCTGGCTCAGCCACAGGCCTGTCTGCAGCCACTTTACAGGGAAAGTGCACTAAACACTGACGTCTTCCCATCACCACGTCTGATGGTTGCTCTGCACAGCAGGTCACAGGCCATCAGACTCATTTCCAGAGAAGTTCACGAGAAACATGAATACAGATCCCCTGTCACACTCCAGAACAGTGTCGGATTTGGGAGGGGTGGCGTGTGTGTGTGTGTGTGTGTGTGTGTGTGTGTGTGTGTGTGTGTGTGTGGTGACTGGTGGTTTCTAGTGGGCCCCCTTGTGTTGGTCTGTTTATGCTGCTGTAATCAGATACCACAGGCTAGGGAGTTTATGGGACAACACATGTTTCTCCCAGTCGTGGAAACTGGGCAGTCCAAGATGGCGGTGACAGTGATTCTGTTCCTAATCACAGCTCTGTTCCTAGCTTGCAGACAGCCACCTTTATCCTGTGTCCTCGTATGTGAGAGATGGGTACATAATAGAGAATTTGGGGAGGGCACAGTTCAGTCCCTGCTCCTCTCTACATCTGCAAATGTTGACTTTTAGTCTTCCTCTGGGGCAGGAGATAACAGACTCCCGGCCAGCTGACAGACAAGCAGAGGACCCACTCGTCTGCTTAAGTCTGTATTTTCCCTTTTCCAGGCCCCACCGTTGTATTAGCAGCTGCCAGTCATACTCAACCTTTAGCTCCGAGAACTTCTCTGTGTCTGATGGAGAGGAAGGAAACACGAGTGACCACTCCAACAGTCCGGATGAGTCAGCTGACAGACGGGAAGACCGCCTGGCAGAGAAACTAGACGACCTGCTGTCCCAGACACCTGAGGCCCCCATTGAGATCTCTTCCCACTCAGACGGGCTCTCTGACAAGGAATGTGCTGTCCGGCGTGTGAAGACACAGATGTCCTTGGGCAAGCTGTGCGCACAGGAGCGTGGCTCCGAGGTGGGCAGCTCTCCCTCCTCCTCACTCCACTGCACCCTTCCGGATTCTTTGGGGGTTTAGAGTATTATCCTAGTTTGCTTTCCATTGCTGTGATAAACACTGTGACCAAAAGCCACTTGGGGAAGAAAGGTTTATTTCAGCTTCTAGCTCACAGTCGTCATTGAGAAAAGCCAAGGCAGGAACTAAAGCAGAGCAGGAGCCTCTGAAGATGGCTGCTTACTGGCCTGCTCCTATGGCTGGCTCAGCTCACTTTTTTTTTTTTCTTTTGTACAACCCAAGCCCACCTGCCCAAGAAGTGGTGCCACCCACAGTGTGCTGGTTCCTCCCACACCAACTTAATCAGGGAAACGTTACCCAGCGCAGCCTTCAGGCCAGTCTGATGAAAGCATTGTCTCAGTTGAGTTTTCCTCTTCTCAAATGACTCTAGCTTATGTCAAATTGACAAAAAAAAAAAAAAAAAAAAAAAAAAAAAAAAAACAACCAGCACAAGTAGGTTCAAGCCTTGGGGTCTTTATAATTTTCAGTCAGTAGATAAAATATACACTACTCCATGATATAAATACAAAGATGTAGCCATGGAGCTCTCTGAGTAAGAACAGTGTCTCACAAATGCAGCAGAGACATGAAATGTTCAGAAACCCCCCTCCACTTTCCCCCCCACCCCCACTCATCCATCTCCCAATCCTGTTAAGGGACTCACCTGTCCCTCCCTCCATGCCCTCACTCTCCTCTGGAAGACATTGCCATAGCACAGAAGGTACAGTGCTCCTTACATAGAACAGTATGGCCTTTGGAGAGTCAGGAGAGTGTGGTGCTTATAGGAGTAAACCCTGGACCCAGACTGCCTAGATGCACCCCCAGCCACTCTACCTACCATGTGACCTTGGGCAAGTTGCTTAACCTCACCAAAGGTCAGTTTCCTTCCCTATAAAATGTGTGTGATGGCTATCAAATCTATGAGAAATTATCTATTTCAGTAGGTGAGTAGATTGTCATGAGTGGACTGGACTAACAGTGTAAAGAACTTACAGTAAGTGGTACCCGGGACACCAGAATGCTATGGAAATGGGATATGAGGGAACTGGTACAATTGCCACAGCCACCACCAGCATTACCAACTTTATATAGCTCTTTTCTCCATAAGCTTCCCCAAGAACAGGGCCCAGTCTCATTTGTCTTTGTCAGCTGCTATAATACCGAGCATTAGGCTCACCTTCAGTGAGGGCTGTGGAAGGGAGTTAAGGGCTGTCAACATGCACTCACTGAGGGTTGTAGAAGGGAATTAAGACCTCTTGTCTGAACTTTGCAGAACGCTGTGCAGTTTGGAGACTCGGACTGTGACTCTTCAGAGGGGGAATGTTCTGATGCCACTGTTAGGACCAGCAAGAACTACAGCTCTGCCACCTGGTGACAAGCGCTCTCCATCAGAAGATCTCGAGACGCTGGCATCTCGAATCCTCTCCAGCTCTAAACTCCTCCCTCCTGCATTTGTCTGGGAGGAGTGGCCCAATCCCAGAAACAAGCCACACTAACAGGAACACGAGATTTGTTAAATCTCTGGGGAAATACCCAAATGACACTACGTCTCACTGAGCGTTCAATCAGGGATGGCAGGGATCTCCTGTATGGGATCCTCCAGCTACTGTAACATTGATATTTATTTTTGTTGGACATTTTAACACTTTGTATTGTAAAGAGTGAACTATATATGATACACAGACACAATAATTTCTTTACAAAAAAAAAAAAAGGAAAGAAAAGAGAGTCTTTAGAAGCAACACTTAGAATTTGTGGGGCTAAGAGGTGTCACTGTCACTTGAACACAGGACCAGGTCTTTCGTCCACACTTGAAGAGTTGTAATGAGACATATTGAGCATTTGAAACACAAGCCAAAGGAAATGCAGCCACATTAAGTTCAACTGCTTGTCCATGTGAGGGACAGAAATGACCTGGAAGTTGAGTGATCTCAGCACCAAAGCCTCTAGGGCATGTGCTTTCCTCTAAGAGGAATGAGCAAACAGAAGTGTAACTGCAAATCTGGGAGCCATTTCAGTTCTTAACCACTAAGCAGAATCTGGCAGTAAAGGTTACAGTATCAAGTCTTGCCCTTAGCAAATGCTTCCTTTCAGATGCTGCCACTGTCACAACCTTGACCAGTGTGGTCTTTCAGACTTGTGTGCCATTTCTCTCAAGTAGCTTCCTTTCTGTCCACCTGTTGGCCACTTGTGTCAGGAAGGGGAAGGGGTTGTGAGTGGGATAAAGGGGTAGGAAAAAAAAAAAAGAGCATCTATGACATTAGGAAAACAGGACTGTAAAACTTCCTTTTCAGGATGGTTGTTCAAGCTATACAAGCAAGATGGCACAGCCCCTCCCTGGACCCAGGTTATCTATCTACTGGAATCATATTGATTCACACAGAAGGCAGCTAGCATGTGTGTGTCCAGTGTCCAGTCCCAAACCCTCTTTATTTTTGCTCGTGATCTTATTCTAGCTTTGGTGGCTGTCTATCACTGTGGCATAAAAGGCAAAGGAAGCAGCTCACAGAAAGGCTATCCGTCTCACCACATTTTGTTAAATGCTGTTTGTAAAATGCGGGTGTTTTTGTTTGTTTGTTTTTATTCTGAATCACCGCAGTTTTGTTTAGTTGGGTTAGGAAATTTGTAGAACAGCTGATGCTAAACAGGAATTAGGATTACTTTAGTATCTCAAAAGCACGTGATTCTTCCTGTATCCAGAGACCTAGGCTATGAAAAGTACCCCAAGGTACTTTGTGGAGTGTTGGCTTGAAGCAGCAAGGGGGCTAGATTATAGTTAAAGGTGTCATATCTAGAATTCGTATATACATGCATTTGCCTGATCCCTGTGTCTCCAATGCAGGCTTCTGCCAAATCCACACTGGCTGGATTCCGACATCACATCCTATAAGGATGTTAGGTATTAAGACATTCCAACCCCAATGGAAACAGTGCCCCTGGCGGGGGGTCACTGACTGCATCAGCCAAAAATGAAAAGCAGGAGGGGATTTAGAGCCGGTCTTGTGTTTGACTCCTCCTTTGTTTACACTTTATGTTGAGACATTGATTTTAAAGTTTAGTGTCTATAATTTATAGCTCGTAGGAAGGATGAAGGAACATGTTTAATTTAGAGAGCAGTATTGTTTTGTTAAATTATTCCATTTTATATAAACTGTAGCAGGACTACACAGGAGAGTTTAAGTTATGGCATTATTATCCTTATTGTTTTCTGTTGTCATAATTTTCTGTTGACCAGAAGGTGTGGCTTATGATGTAACACAATGCCTGTTTCTTGATGACTGTGAATTATGGACTTTGGTGGGCCTGGTGAAAGTCTGGAACTACCCTTTGGGATGCCTCGGGTGTATTCCCCAGATTCCTGAATGCAGCAGCAGTGGTCTGAGGAGATGGGCTCTGCCCTGGCGCCCGATGGGTACACTGTGATTTTGTTTTTTACTTGATTGCAAAACTCCTGAATGGACAAATGACCAAGGAGATGAACAAGTAGTTCAAAAGTCCCAAAAGTTATAGCTTTCTCAACTCTCTTCAAAGTAAAATCATGGCACTCTAGTGGAGGCAAAAAGAGATTTAATGCTCAGATAGCAAGACAACGCATTTCTGGGGGTAGGAGCTAATGAGGTAGTTTCAAGAGTGAACAGCAAAGCAAGTCATCTCCTGCCCACTGAGCCCCACACACTGGGAAAAGCAGAAAGACTAGAAGTCTATAATGGCAGCTGTGAGGTGCTTCTGCAGCAGACAGGAGTTTTAGGAGGTGGAGGCATTTTGGGGTCACAGGGCTGGGGAATGACATCAGAGGCAGTATTCTCTCATCCCTCAGCCTTGGCTCCCTTATTCCTTGGAACTGAGACTCTTTCTGTCCAACACAAAGCAGAGCCAGCTGTTTGTCCTGTTCCATGTCCACCTTCCGTGGCAGCAGAGAAACAAGAAGGCCAACTTCTGTCTGACACCTTTCAGTGTTGGTCCTCCCAGGAAACCCACGATACCTCAGTCTTCATCAGCATCCTGAATTCCCATCCCTGTCTGTCACAGTAAGGCCACCTTTATCTGGATTAGCTAGTATAGGCACGCTAGGGGTATGGTGTTGACTCCAGTCATTCACTGTATCATCAAGATATGAACAAAACCCACACTTTTGAGTAGAATTATGGTTCTAAGCAGGGTTGAAAGGGAAAAATAGTCTCTGCCCTGGCTTTCCTCCACAGCCTGCCTTGTAGGGGCCAGGATACTGGGACTGACGGTGTTTCTGTGACAATGTTATAGTCCTCAGAAGTGGAAAGCTTAGGGACGTAAGAGTCGGGTCTTCAGTGCTGCTAGCCGCCACCACACCTTGGTGCTTTGAGGAGCTTGTGAGACTGACTTCAAGCTTCTTGGCTGGCTGCAGGATGAGTATATCCGCTCTTTGGCCATCTGCTTTTGACTGACTACCAAGAGGGTTTCATTTGTGTATTGCAGCCAAGCACTGGATTTCCTTTTGTTTTCTAGATCATGTCACTGAATAAAAGTCCCTCTGCAAACTGCTTAGCATAGGAATGGAGATGCGTGTGTCCACTTTGAAACATACCTGACCTCTGAGCTAGCCACAGGTCTGTGGGAGATCTGCCCAGGACAATGAGGTGATGTTGTAAGGTGACTTGGTGGCCTGCTTGAAGACTGAGTACTTTTAGCCTTTAGTTCCACCAAATTAACCCTGGAATTGGTCATTTTGAGTAAGTACTGTCTAGTACTTATTCAGGGCCCCTTTGTGCCAAGCCATCACTCTAACCTCCTCTAGGTGATGGGGGTGATGGCTTTGGAGTTCCTGTCACTAACTCAGGGTTGTCAGTGTACCCCACGAGGTAGCATTGACGTCTTCTCAGTGGGAGTGCATTCCTATTGATTTGGTGGGTTTCTGTTTCTTCTCATGCCCTGATGTCCCATTGTTTTCAATTGTAATTTTTTATTCTTGGAGAATTTCATACATGTATACAATGAAATATGATCATATTTATTCCATTCCCCCTCCATATCCCACCCAGAATATCCTCCTCCCGTCTCCATGTTTTGGTTTGGGTTGTTCTTTTGGTAGCTCATCCCTGTGTGAGTGTGTACGGGGCATCCACTGGTGGAGCATGGGAAACTAACAGTGAACCACTTCCACAAAAGAAGAGTGATTCTCCCTCCCCAATAGCTGTCCACTGCCATAGCTCCCCAATAGGGTAGGACCTGGAATCACCTTCCCATATCAAATTCTCTTTAAAAAAATAATTTCTAGCTGGATGTGGTGGAATATACCTTTAATCCTAGCTCTGGGAGAGGCAGAGATAGACAGCTCTGTGATTTCAAGGCCCAGCCTAGCCTACATTCAAACCAGACAGAGTGACTTGCTGAGACCCTGTCTCAAGAAAAAAAAAAAAAAAAAAAAAAAAAAAAAAAAAAAAAAAAGGAATTCCTGCTCTGCTCCACATATACCATGAAACCAAAACACTACCATATGCCACCATGGACCACCTCTGCACTATACACCACGGGCAGCAGCATTTACTAAGCACCGTATTGCTCCCTGCTGAGCCTTGGCACAGCTCAGGGTCACTCACAGCAGCATCTGGTGCGCCATTCATGACTTGGTGGAATTGGTGTGTGGAGTGTTTATTAACCCAGCTCTGAGCTCACAACTGTTTCCTAAAGACAATTCTAGACCTTGAGTTCCCTGATGAGCAAGTACAGGACCATGCCAGACATGTCCTTAGGTCCCCAAGGCTGGCAGGGGCATGCCATGACCAAGGGCCACTTGCCTTCATTCTCTCCCTTGGGACTGCAGTCCAGTTGACTAAGCACCAATGGCATCTCTTTACCCGCAATGAACTGTGCCAGATGTCTATCAGATGGAGGTTCGAGTACGCAGTCTGTTGCTTCTGCCCAAAATGCTGTGAGAATAATGTGAAATTTTTGTCAAGACTTCTTTCAACTGTCAGTATGGATTCAGTGCCTTTCCAGGCAGCAAGGTTTTTCTTTGCTGATGCCATAGAACAAATGTCCCAATGTGCTTACCTCCCTCTAGACTGGCCCACTGGATGTGTTTGTTTGCTTATCTGCATGGCTTAATTGGCACTGCAAATGGCCGTTCAAACAAGAATGAACTGAACTAGGCTGCTGAGTGAAGGAACTAGTGGAACCCAGAACATTTCTCAGGGACAGGTGGCTGAAGAGGATCGCTCTCAGAAACAGGGAAAGAGCTGGGGTAGGCTTTGGTAAATGCTACATGGCAAAGGCGTGACAGGAGGATTTCAGGTGCCACATCCTCAGCAGATGGCAAGGCCATTGTCAGGAAGCTTCCAGCACAATCACAGCCCTGCCTCCAGGGCCCCTGCACAGCACTGGTCAATGGCCATGGTCCTCCCATGGCTACAAGCTAGAGGGCCCAGCCACATGAGCAAGCTATTAGGAAAAGCTTGACCACACCACCCCATTGGCTCCCCACCTCTAGAATTCAACTTCCCAGAGGATGAGTCTTTTTTAAATGTATGTATGTCTGCCCCCATCCCTCCCTCTCTCTGATTATTTATTACAATAACTTAAGTACCTATCGATTTAGAGCAAATGAATTTCTTTCTAGTACTTAAGTCTCAAAATGAAGTCCCTTATCTCCTTGAAACTCCTGGGTTGCCGGCTCCATGTTGTGTTCAGATATTGATTGGCTCTAGCTTTGTACGTACGGAACAGCAGTGGGAACAAGAATGATTATGGAAACAAACCAATGCATGAAATTAAACAAAAAGTATACCTTATGTTTTCTGGTCCTGTCTTTTCCTAAAGGTGCTGTTTGTGTCCCACAGGCTGCCCTGCCAGGGTTTTTAGGGAGATGCAAGCTGGGTTCTGCAGCCAGGACTCTTACATTTCAGGGACAGCTGACAACATTTCCATTTTGTCTTGAGTTTTCCCATAAAAGCTTAGACAGGCACTCTGCATCTCCCTGAGCCATCTGCTGCCACTCCTGCAGCTGTCCTGTTACCAATGACATCACTCTTAAAGAGACCAAGAGAGGCAAATGGGAAGCTGGCATAATTTGGTCAGAGGCCTGCTGGGAATGGAACACTAAACCAGTCTTTTGGATTATATCTTTCAGCCAAACCTGGTCCCTTAGGTAAGGGCGGTTTTGAGTCAGCAATGTGTACAGACAAGCTCTCATGTTCTGTCTTCACTGCAGAACATGTATGTCCCTGGATTTGGGAAATCCCTTCACCTGCGAGCTCATAAGGCACACTTGTGCACAGTCCTGCTGGGGACACATATCTGGGGAGCCTAAGAGAGGAAAAGGACACACGTGCAAAAGGGGAGAGAACCCCATCTTCTCTCTTTCCTTCTCTATTCCAAAATGCTCCAGAACCACTGACTTCAAGTGTAGTCTCCTCATCACCCCCTTGTTAGAAAGGCCTCTTCTGCACATTTTTTTTTTTAAATGAAAGCCTTAAAGCCATGACATGGAAATCCACTCTTACTGTGAAGCCCAAGTACACACAGCAGGCCTAGATTGATGCCTTGGCAAGACTCTTGGCTGAGCGTGGGCTTGGGACAAACACATCAGCCCAGCCTTGGTGCCTTAGAGCAGCATTCTGGCGAGTCCTTGTCATGAGTTGTTCCCATGAGGTCCAAGCCCACAGAGCTATCCGCTCGGGTGCCAAGGTCCACAGCCCAGTGCCACAGCTGGAAGATGCAGTGACAGCTGTGAAGGACTACAAGAACAGCCAAGCAAGCTTTGTCCTCTTTCAATTAAAAAGTACAAATTCCTCAACTGTTCTTAGCAAAGACAAATAAAACATACAGGGTGTACTGGCTGACAGCCTCCTGTACTGATGTCACTCTCCCAGCAGGAGGTGGTAGAAGGAATTCCCAGGCAGTAAATATACGGATGGCCACTGGATTCAGACAAAACACAGCAGAGCCTTGGGAAGGGGATGAGGGGGAAGTGGGGGAGGGATATTTCCTCAGAACACATTCAAAACATGCAAAGCTGGCTCCATTCATATTTAATTATGTTTCATTCAACTTAACTCTCAAGACATACAACATGAGGAGCTTAGACATAGAAAAATCAGTATGTGAACAGGAGAATTATTACAGGAAACATTGCACTCAAGCTGTGTGTGTAAGTCTTGTGTCCCTTATGTTCCTTGGCTTACAGAGAGGTAGATCATCAGCAAAAAAGGTAGAAAGACACTCTTCAAGAGACTAGCAGGGGCTAGAGTCCTGTCTGGTGTGTCATCCACAGGGACTTAACAGGAGAACCTGTTACACAGCCTGTCCAAAAGGCCACCAGCATCTTCTCCCAGGACATCTCAGGGACTGGCAAGCGGCAAGCCCAACAGATTGAATCCTCTGTCGTTGGATAGAACCAAAACAAGATTTTCTAGAAACAGTCCATTTCACAGAACCCTGGACAGGACTGGACCCTCAAACAGAGTGGCCTTCTAATCGGCCTCTGCACACTCTAGACCACAGCTCAGATCACCCTTTGAGGGCAATTAAAACACAGTGAGGACAATAAAGGGACCGTGCCCATCACACAGATCAGCAGCAGAGTCCAGGGCTGTGTAAACATGGAACCTGTATCACGCATCCTTCCTGCCATCTAGACGAGCAGTGTTGCTTGTGCCACTCAGTGCCAGGTGCTTCCGGCTAAATTTCTTTATGAGGGTTCCAGGAACCAAAGCAACCAGGGCAATGGCCAGCAGCTTCAAGACAGTTTCCCAGGAGAAGAGTGCATCCAGAGAAGTGAGCGTGGACAGGATGGAGCCTGTCTGCACACAGATGAAATTGTATGGGATCAAACCTGGAAAAAGGAAAGCGGAGGTGGTGCATTAATGGGGTGAGGGGGTAGGTAAGAGCACTAGATGATGGCCAGGGAACCAAACAGCGACTCCAGCTGTCTGCCCCATTCTCAACCCCTAGCATTCCACCTCCTTCCTTTTCTCCCTGCACTTCCTATACACACCTGCCTTACCCAGCAAAGGCCTTAAGAGGGGCCACACAAATATATGTTATATACATTATAATAAGGAAAATTTACTACTCACACAGAAAAAGATAACTACTCAGAGAGTGAGCTGGGAAATGCTGGAGTCTGTGCACCTGCTGAAGGTGGGACCCAAGAGCCAAACGAGACACACGGAATCTTCAGTGTGTGTTAAAGTGTTTCAAAACCCAACAAACAAGTTTCTTCAAAGTACAACTATGTAATGGTCTGCACTCTAAGAATTCGGCAAGGCTCCGAACTCCTGAGTCTGTCCAGTAGCTCAGATGGCATTAAAAACTCCTCAGAGTCAGGCTTGGTGGCACATGCTTATAATTTCAGTAATCCGGAGGCTGAGGCAGGAGAATAGCAACAAATTCAAGGCCAGCCTGGACTATATGCTGAGACTTGGTCTCAAAAACAAAAACAACACCCAATAACCCTGTAATGCTTAAGGAAAAAGGGAAAAGACCTAAGTCAGACATAACGGAGCACACCTTTAGTACCAGTACTCAGGAGGCAAAGGCAAATGGATTTCTGTGAGTTCCAAGACTTCCTGGTCTACATAGCAAACTGAGAGCCAGCCAGAGCTCCACCACGAGACCCCATCTCAAAAAGAAATCATAAGCCAAGTGTAGTGGATGCCTGTAATCCTAGCACTTGAAAGACTGAGAAAAAAACTGAAAGTTTAAAGCCAGCCTTGGCTACATAACACAGCCATATCACAAACAAATAAAACAAAACACATTCAAAGAATCTAGTTCCTTGCTTCTGAGGTAAAGCCCAGGAGACCGAATTTTAGGAGGCTCTGCCCCAGCCCCTCATGAGTTTCTGATTGGCTGGGACCCCGATAACCCTCACTTCAGTGAAGTACTAATGATCAGATTGTTCAAGTTGGCCCTTAGGAAGGAACTCTGTCTCCAGTGTCTTTCCACGCTGGTGTCACTTGGGTAATGATGAACTTTTAACCGCCATTAGCTGAGGCGCTGAGGCACTCAGCGAGCTGCTGTAAGAACTGGCTGTGGTCAGCCTCCTCCCATCTCTCAGACATTCCTATTAATAGCACCTGCCCCACTGCACATTTGTTAACTCCGACATAAACCCCTGGATATCATTCTCCACAGACCTAAGAAAGGGCTGAACATCTTTGCCCCTGGTTTAAGGAGGGGGGTGGTTTACTGCAGTGAGAGGGTTACACTACAGATGGGTGGGATGCGATCACTTTAACTTGCTCCTAACCCCAGCTCTAATCTAGTTATGCAATTTCCTGAGGCAAAGCATGGCCATGCCATTCTCAGAAGATAGGAGCCTTCCTGATGCCAGCCCTGCCTAAGGCCCCTTAGTGAAAGGGGCTGGTGCCAGAAAGGAAGTCCTTGCTCTATGCCAGCCCTTCAGCCTGGTAGGACTTCTTGGAGCCAAGTCATGTGGTCTACAGAGATGACCCAGTCCAGTCCCAGTGGGCACACAGGAAGCCTCAATGTGGGCACAGAATGAACAATCCTTAGTTGTTCCAAAAGTACTGTATGGGTTTCATGTTCCAGCTAGAGGAGGTTTGAAATCAGCGTAGACTACTTCCAGTGGCTGGCTTGAAGATGCTGTTGGTACAAGCACATGCCAGTGGCAGGTGATGGAGGGAGGGCAGTGCCTCCACCAGCCCCGCCCCCTTCTAACTGATGATAACTCAGGTGATGGAGGGCAGTGCCTCCACCAGCCCCGCCACCTTCTAACTGATAACTCAGGTGATGGAGGGCAGTGCCTCCACCAGCCCCGCCCCCTTCTAACTGATGATAACTCAGGTGATAGAGGGCAGTGCCTCCACCAGCCCCGCCCCCATCTTACCGATAAGCACAGAGAAGAAAAACTGCACAATGGGGATGTTCAGAATCGGGGCTGAGAGGTTCAAGAACCAGTTTGGTGTCATGGGGAAGAGTCTGAGAAACAGCAGGAAAAAGAACAGGCTGCTTCTGTTCTCCTCCACCTGTGGAGAGAGCCCATGGTCAGTAGCAGAACGGCTCTCCAGCTTGCTACAAAGCTGGACAGCTCCTTCCCAACTCCTCCCACAACGCTGGGGAAGATTTCCCCATTCTGAAAACACAAGTGCCAGCTGCACATGGTGGGTCACACTTACAATCCCAGCACTCAGGAACTCAGGAGGCTGAAACAGAGCATTTTCCATGAGTTTGAGGCTAGTTTGAGTTACACAGTAAGACCTTGTCCCAATAAAAACAAAAACTGGGCTGGGGAGATCACTCAGACAGTAAAATGCTTGCCTAAGGATCTGCATTGGATCAGTGGTACCCAAGTCAAAAAAAAAAAAAAAAAAAGCCTGGGATGCCAATGCTGGGAGCAGGGACAGGAGGATCCACAAGGCTTGCTGGCTAGCCAGTCTAGCCAAATCAGTGAGCTCCACACCCAGAGAAAGAGTCTGTCTTCCACAGTGCTCACACATACATAAACACACACACCACACACACACACACACACACACACACACACACACACACACGCACAAAATCACTAAATAGCTCAGGGACCTGACGCTCAGGCATGCCCCACCTTACCTTCCTCTGCAGCAGGGCCACTTTATCAGGAAAGTAGGAGATCACCAGCTGTTTGCCAAAAACACTGGAAAGCAGGTAGCAGCATGTGGCACCCACTGACGTCAGCACACAGCACAGCAAAAGTCCCAGCCATGGCCCAAACAAGGCACCAGCCAAAACATTCTGCAAAGAAAGCAAGCCTTCAGCCATAAGAACATGTAGCCACTGCCAGTAGGCCTGACCTGGAGTCTATGCACTGCCCCCCACCCCCATTTCTAGTGGTTTCCACGGCCAAAACCCAAGGTCCACTTTAAAGAGGAGAATGAAAGCATGGAACTAGAAACATAGCCTTAGGCTCCTCACCTTTACAAAGACAAGGCCTAGAGCTCAGAGGGCATTGGCAAGTTTAAAAGGAGACTAGGTGCAGACATTACCTGGCTGTGTCAAGGGGCACCAAAAAGGGGGAATGAAACTATTTTCACTATTGTGAAGACCATGAATGTACCTTCAGTAATCCAAGTAAGATGCAGTCTTTGTTTTTCATCTGATTAGTAAGCTCACACTGGGCTTCTGTGTTGGCCTCAGTCCTAATTGACCTTTAAAGCCTTGGCTTCACAAAGATGAAAAAGTTAATTAAAACTTCACAAGTGCAGTTTGGCTGGTGAATAGCATCCTGCCTCAAAGCATGGAATCTGGGGATGGGGGGATGTGCTGGCACACAACTGTAATCCCAGAACTTGGGAGGCTGAGGGGAGGATTGAATTCAAGGCCAGCCTGGGCTAGCATGTGAGTTCCAGACCAATCTGTGCTAAGAGTGATACCTCATCTCAAAACAGGAACTGGACAGATGGCTCAGCAGCTAAGAGTGCTTCCTGCTGTTCTGGAGGACCAGTGTTCAGGTCCCAGCACCCACTCTGCGTGGCTGACAAGCGCCTGTAACTCCAGCTCCAGGGGAGCTAGTGCCCTCCTCTGACCACCACCTGTACACCTATACCCAGACACACATGTGCACATAAATAAACCTTCTAAAAAGCATGAACAAACAAACGAGTGACCAAAGGTAAGCAAAAGGGCAAGAGGGGACCTGGCAGTGAGACTGTGGCTGCAATACATGAGTCCTAAGTGGCCCTCACCATACCCTCAGTCTTGTGCCACCCCTACCTCATCCTGTGGGGGAAAGACAGTCTCACAACCAAGATCCCACCAGGCAGGATTAAAATGTACACTGATTCTGGGTGTGCAGCCCTTACCATCCTAGGCTATATAGCACCATGTAGTAGCCGGCTTTGCCCTGAAGCAGGATCAGTTCAAGGGGGAAGTCGGTCCAGGGTCAACCAAAGGACTCAGCCCTGACGGCCAACATCCAGCTCTCTCTCAGCTCCATTTCCAATCCCCAATCTGCTTGGGTGGATTTAAGCTGAAACTGGAGTAGGAAACGGTGCTGGTGAAGAGAGGGAATCAGGACAACAGGAAGCTTGGGGTTATCACTAAGTGCTGAATGCCCACTCGTGCCAGCCTCCCTGAACTCAAGTTTTATTTCATCCTGCCACACAACTAAAAGGGTGTCTGGGGGAGCGGCCACATTTTACAGAAAGGAAACCAGCTGGAAAGAGGGCAGGACACTGACCAGGAAACTGGAACCAGGGATGGCAAAACCCTGTTTGTAGAGGTAGGCACTGCAGAAGAGCAGGAACACATAGGCCTGATGCTCCTTCCGGTACTCTCGAAGGACCTCGGAGAGCTCCCGCAGCTCGGCTAGATCTGAGGGGAACCACAGTGACCTAGGGATTGGAGAATCATATGGAAACATGGATGCCAGAGAAGCCCGGTGCCTAAGAAAGTTACTCTCGACGTGTTGTTGTCTTTCTAGAGTAAGTCTACAAACATGTAATCTGGCCATTTGGGAATATATACAAAGATGAACTCAAGATGACAGGTGACCCCGTATAACACAACAGAGGCAGATAGGAGAGCCCTGGCTTGGGGCAAGGGGCCTGGGCTGGCATCCCCACTCTGCTATGTTCCAGTTGTGTGACCTTGGCGTGTCCATGGACCTCGTTTTCCTTGCTTAAAAGGATCTGGTGCTGGATAACCACTGGATTCCCTCTTCACTTATTCAGGGGGTGTAAGATGGAAGCCCACAGCCTCCTCCACGCTGAGCATGGTCTCCAGCACTTATCGGAATCCCCAGTCTCTGTTTTTTTTTTTTTTATCTTCTCTAAAGAGGCAAATATATTCATTTCCAGGCAAGTGCTGAACATCCAAAATTGCCTTCCTTCCAAGGAAACCCCTCCCCAGCAAGCTCAGAACTATTTAGACACCGTGTTACCCCAAATGTACTAGGCAAAACAAAAGTTTCAGCATTTAAAATGATTCCCCGAGGAAGTATATCTATCTGACATCATAAATACAGCTTTCTTGATAATATATGGCAGGCATGAAGCCAAACCTCCCCTTTCACCCTGCTCTAGACCTGGAGCATTGTGAATCCCGTCCAAGGGTCACAGTACAAAGACTACCCTGCTTCTGCCATCTCAACAGCTCTTTACTCCAGCAGAGATAAACTATGAGCAACCCCTCCTAGTTCTCCCGAGTACCTCTGACATCCACACGAGAACTCTTTCAGTTCCAGTAAAAAGACAATGAACTACAGAAAACAGCTGTCCTGCTAAGCCTCTTGGTAATGCGGCAACGCGCCAGACACACTTCATGAACTTTGTAAGCAGCACGCAGCGACCGGGAAACCCGCCCGGCGAGTCTACGGCCGCCTCCTGACTCGCTCGACTATCATGGGGAGCAGGCAGGCAGGAAGAGGACAGACCGGATCACAGCCTCGTAACCCGAAGTCCGGGCTGCACCTCTCGAGACTGGCTGGTGCGGTAAAGTGGGTTGAGTAAGGAGAGCCACGGTGGCCGAGATGGCTGCGGCTGGAAGGCGACCGCGCATGCAGAGAAGCGCAAGGTCCCCCCAGCGCATCACCACCAACCCTCCGACCTCCGCCCCCGCCGCCTCCCCGCGCCCTCGCACTCACCGGCCTTGGGGCTCCTCGGCCGATGCCAGCCTCGGCCCCACGGGCAGGTGAGTGGACAGCAGGTACAGCGCGAAGGTGCAGCCGCCGAATACCAGGAACAGGCCGAACAGCGCACGCATGCCGCGGCCGGGCCGGAGAGCGCGCTCCCCGCCTGCCAGCGCTGAGCCCTTCCCCGTGCGCCGACTGGGCGGGCGGAGCGTGTTCGTCGACGGACGAGGGCGTGGTCTGCTCAAAACACCGCCCCGCCGCGCTGGAGACCCCGCCCCCTCCAGGACTGTGAGAGCAGGCTTGTCTGTGTGCTCCTGCCATCTCTGCACTGAGCTTCTCCAGCTCTGCCCCTGCATCAGAGCTGGGAGACCTAGGGGTGAGTTGTGAGCCTGCCACAGCCAGCTTGCAGCATGGTGGTCAGACAGTCTGGTCCATAGTCTGTCACACAAAGCAAATGTAGCCAGCAAATGTGGAACCGGCGCTGATGGTGACCACCACAGAAATAAGGAGACTTGCCTTCTATTCAGCACCTAATGGGTGCTCCCTATCCCCAATCCTTATAAACACACTTCAGTATGTCTCTCTCTCTCTCTCTCTCTCTCTCTCTCTCTCTCTCTCTTCTCTCTCTCTCTCTCTTTCTCTCTCTTTTTCTGGTTTTTCGAGACAGGGTTTCCCTGTGTAGCTATGGAGCCTGTCTTGGAACTAGCTCTTTTAGACCAGGCTAGTCTCGAACTCACAGAGATCCGCCTGTCTCTGCCTCCCAAGCGCTGGGATTAAAGGCATGAGCCACCACCACGCAGCTTCAGTATGTGTCCTAACGGATGAAAATAAAATCTCAGTGTTATGACTCTTGGCCAGGAGTGAACCCATCTGAGTCTTAGAGTCGCTGTTGCTTGACCTGGTGGTCATGTGATTGAACCCCGCCCTTGAGGAGGAGGACCCAGAGCTCAGTCATTCTTAAATACTACGAAAAATCTAGAAAGGGGCAGCATAGGAGGGTAAGGAGAATGACATCTCCCAAAAGAAAACCCAGATTCAGATATCCAAAACTAGTGTGGCCTTGTGACACTGTGTGGGTTCTGAAAGAGGCGGTTTGAGTTTGCCCTCTGGGATGAGCAAGCAGACAGAAGAAAGAGCTAGCGAGCTGGCCCTAGGTAAGCCAGCCTTCAGGGAGGCCCGGAGCTTGTGAGAAATGAATGAGAATTGACACCTTGGAGAGTGCTAGAGAATAGGCTACAGAATTAGCGCTTCAATAAATTATAGGTGGTAGGATAAACCTGGAAGCATTTAATAAGAATGATTCCACTAGCCAGACATGGTGCTGCGTGTCTGTAATGCCAGCCCTTGGGAAGCTGAGGCAGGATGGACACTGTGAAGGCGGCCTGGGGTTAACAATGAGAACCTGTCTTCGAAAACAGGGAGGGGGAGGGGAAAGATTCCATTCTCATCTGAAAACGACTACATGCCAGAGCAAGTGGAACACACTGTGAGTTAACAGCAAACGCCCTGATGGAAAAGCAAAAAACAAAACAAGGAAGGACCACAGCAGTGGGAACAGAGCAAGAGGGACAGGCTGCACAGTGGAGACATGAAGTGACTGACTGACACACTGGGGGAAGACTTCAAAGGGTCAAAAGATACAAAGCACTTCAGAGCATTTCTTGTGTCATACAGGGAACGTGTGTCAAAACCATACCAGAGTACAAGATCCTAGCAGCTGGACATGCAAGAACTGAATCCACAAATACCCTTGGCACACACACACTCTCAGCCCCCAAGCAGGGCAGCTCACAACCAACTATTATTCCAGTTCCAGAGGATCTGACACCATAGCCATAATTAAATATAAAGAAAATAGCATTTTTAAGATTGATTTATTTATTATGTATATAACATTCTGCTTCCATGTATATCTGCACACCAGAAGAGGGAACCAGATCTCATAACAGATGGTTGTGAGCCACCATGTGGTTGCTGGGAATTGAACTCAGGACCTCTGGAAGAGCAGAAAGTGCTCTTAACCTCTGAGCCATCTCTCCAGACCCAAGGAAATAGTATTTTTTAAACCACAGTGTGAACATCTCAGGAAGAGGAATGACACCCAACGTTGTCTGTTAGTCTCCATATGTACCACAGGTACACATACATCTACACATAACCATGAACACACACACACACACACACACACACACACACACACACACACACACCTGCATATACACATGCAAAATCCTTTCTTGGGCTATAATTTCAATAATGTACATTAAAAGAAAATAACTGTTTCAAGGAGAGAAGAAATAAATAGCCCCATTTTGTGCTCACAGTTCTGGCAAAGGGCCCAACACTATGTCAGACAGACCATTGCCTTGGGCCTCTAGCAAGGTGGCACATGATGATGGGAGCATGTGGGGAGCATGACTGCTCATACCATGAGCAAGAAGAAAAGACACTAAGAGACTGGGGTCCCACAATGACCTGGGGTAAGTCTGCAGTTTTCACTTGCTAAGGGCACTGTTTGCTACCTCCCAGGAGTCCACTGCACCAGTGGAAGAAGGGAGTGTTCAAAGAGCATGGAAGAGGCCTTGTGTGCTGTGACTGGAAATGAGGTCTGAGTGGACTCCTGAAAGAGAGGACATAAGAGCAAAGATCTGAATGGTGGGTGGCAGAGAACTAAGGAGCTCAGAGTACATTCAAATTGAATTGTGTCACTCATTTGGCATTCAACAGATATACAGGCAAAGGAGGAAAGGCGAAGATAAGAAATGGATCCCAAAGCTCCTTGGTGCTAGGCATGGTGGCCCACAGCTGCATACACCCAGCACCAGGGAGGCTGAGGTAAGAAGATCCCAAGTTCAAGGCCAGACTGAGCATCAGAGCAGCACCCTGATTCGGGAAAGCAAATGTTTTCAGAGAGGAGAAAGGTTTGGGGAAGTGAGTTGCAGCCCCTTCAGCTCCTTTCACCATTACCATTGAAACAATTTCTACTCCACAACAGACTTCCTTCCCTTCATTCTCCCATTCATTCATCAATCCACCCATTCTCCCGTAGCAGCTACTCAAGGCCTGTATCAGCTCAGTGCTGTGCTAAAAAACCCAGGGGTTCCAATAGTTTGCAATTTGATAGAAATTTCCATTTTTGTCATTTGCACAGTTATTTTTGGCCCTCTGGAATCGAGGGAAAGATGACTAGTGGCTATACTAATATAGGACCAATAAAGACCTCTGGAATCAAAGCCCTTCACCATATCCACTGTCCACAGTGGCTGAAGAAATTTGAGGAGTGTGACAGGGTGCTCCTCCACCCAGAGTTCAGCCATCTCGTCCTTAAACAAAGCAGACTCTTGCCATGTACGAAAGCCTAGAAGATGTGTAGTACTGTGGTAGCTATCCTTGGCCGTCAACTTGACGACATCTGGAATTAACTAAAACTCAAATGTCTGGGCACACCTCAGTTAAGTCATTTAGATTGAGAAGTTCCACCTTTAATCTGGTTCTTTGAGATGAGAAGATGCACACCTTCTGCCCAGCCTATGTTAAGGATGTGAAAGAAGGAAGCTTGCTTTCTTTACTTGCTTGTTCTCAATGGCAAGTCTGCTGTAAAATAATCCTTTTGTGCATATATATCACTATGATTGGTTTAATAAACAAGCTGACTGGCCAATAGCTGAACAGGATAAAGTTAGACAGGAAAGCCAAAGTGAGAATGCTGGGATGAGGAAGGGCAGAGTCAGAAAAACTGCCAGCCAGATGGGGAATGAGTCTGACACACAAAATGGGATAGAGGTAAAAGCCACAAGCCTCGGGGCAGCACATAGATTAATAGAGATGGGATAAATTGTAAGAGCTAGTTAGTAACACGCCTGAACTATTGGCTGATCATTTAAAATTTATATTAAGTCAGTTATTTGGGAAGTGGCTGCCAGTTATTTGGGAGCAGGTGATTGGGACAGGAAAACTCCACCCACCCACACAAGTCCATTTCCTTCCCTGGCATTACAGTCTACTTCTTTGGCCTTCTGTCGTATACAGAAGACCAGCTGAGACATCCGGCCTCGTGGACTGAACAACTGAATTCTAAGACTTTCTGTTGGCCATTGTTGGAATAGCTGGACCACAACCAATAAGACATTCTAATAAATCCCCTTCATATATATATATATTATATATATATATATATAATATTTTATTTATACACACACATACACACACACACACACCCTGTTTCTCTAGAGAGACCCTGATTAATAAAGGTACCATGATGTTAACTGTTGGCATAACAGAAGTTAGTCACCTGGGAATGTCTTTGGGAAATTCTCTTGATTTCATTTATTGAAGAGGAAAGACCTGTCTACCATTCCCTAGTCAGGGGATCTGAATTGTGTAAGAGCTGAGGTACAGGTCCAGTAAAATAGCTCAGCTGGATTATTTGTAATAGCCAGAACCTGGAACAACCTAGATGTCCCTCAGCCGAAGAATGGATAAAGAAAATGTGGTACATTTACACAATGGAGTACTACTCAGTGGTTAAAAAAAAAAAAAATGCCATCTTGAAATTTGTAGGCAAATGGATGGAATTAGAAAAAACCGTCCCAAAGCCGGGTGCTGGTGGTGCACACCTTTGATTCCAACACTCAGGAAGCAGAGGCAGGTGGATCTCTTTGAGTTCTAGGCCAGCCTGGTCTACAGAGCCAGTTCCAGGACAGGCTCCAAAACAATACAGAGAAACCCTAGAGCACAAATGGACTTTGGGAGCTCATTCCCTATGGAGGGATACTATTGCAGCCCAGATACAGCAAGGAGGGCCTATGCCCTTCCCCAAAGGATATGACAGACTTTGAAGGTCCCTGGTGGAGGGCCTCACTATCCCTGGGGAGGAGTTGGGGGATGGGTAGGAAGGGGTTGGTGGGGAACATGGGAGGATGGAAGGGCAAGAGAATGGGGGGATGGATATGTAAATATGAGTAGTGATTAAAGAATTTAAATAAAAAAGGAAAAAATGTTCAATAAATACATCAAACAAAAAAAGAAAAGAAAAGAAAAGAAAGGAAAAGAGAAGAAAAGAAAAAAAACATCCCAAGTGATGTAACCCAGATCCAGAAAGACAAACACAGAATATTCACTCATAAGTGGATATTAGATGTAAAGTAAAAGATAATCAGGCTACAATCCACAACCCCAGAGAAGTTAGGTGCTGAGAGCCCTTATCATTTATCACAAAAGTAGCAATTAATATTCTAGGTATCAACCAACCAGATTTAACTTCTGATGGAGAAAAATTGCCTTGCAAAACGCCTGCAAGAAATACAGACTCCATAATATCTGTTGCTATGAATTTGGCTGTATAATCTTGATACATAGAATACATACTTTATAGTCTCAAAAAAGGCCCCAGAGAAAGGAAATTCCTTCTCACCAGGGAGTCACGGGTAAGAGCCCTAATGGCTTACCCTGAGGCTGGAAGCAACAGCCTCCAGATCTCACATAGCCTTTCCCTCTGATCTAGTGCTGGGAAGAAATGCTAATGCAGATCAAAAGACCCATTTTCCTTCCACAGCTTATGCAAGTCGCCATGGCTACCATGATGCTATGTTTCCAGCTACCTAGAAAGCAAAACCCAGTGCATACAATGTTTCTTCCTTTTTTTTACATTTATCAACTATAAACTTCTGGTGTTTCTTCCCTTTTTTTTTTACACTTATCAATTATAAGTTTCTAGTTTAACTAATCACATAAATGTAGTTTACATACTAAAATCCTTTGTCCCTTCTTAGCGATCATACTCCCTTAGTCCTTTCCCACCTCTAAAACTGTGCCTGGATGTTTTACAAGTCATGTCTCTTCTGAGACATGGGACACCCTGCTTTTATCAAGACCTTACCTGCCTTCCTGGCCTTGAGAGATATGCACACCTGGTATCCTTGCTATTGCCAGAGAATTGCTAATTGTGTCTGCGGGCATGTAAACTGGAAATCTTGTGGGATCTAGGGGAATTTTCAAAAAGAACTTTTTTTTTTTTTTTTTTTTTGGTTTTTTTTTTCGAGACAGGGTTTCTCTGTGTAGCTTTGGAGCCTATCCTGGCACTCGCTGTGGAGACCAGGCTGGCCTTGAACTCACAGAGATCTCCTGCCTCTGCCTCCCGAGTGCTGGGATTAAAGACGCACACCACCCGCCAGACTAAAAAGAACTTCTAAAGAGAACTTTAAAAAAAAAAAAAAAAAAAAAAAAAAAAAAAAGATTTATTTATTGTGTATACAGTATTCTGTCTGCATGTATGCTTACAGGCCAGAAGAGGGTGCCAGATCTCATTACAGATGGTTGTGAGCCACCATATGGTTGCTGGGAATTGAACTCAGGACCTCTGGAAAAGCAGCCAGTTCTCTTAACCTCTGAACTATCTCTTCAACTATCTCTAAAGAGAACTTTTAAAGACAACTTTTGAAAAGAACTTTTGAGGAGAAATTTTAGAGAGAACTTTTAGAGAGAAACATTTGAAGAGAACTTTAGGGGAAAGAACTCTTTTTGAAGAATGAAGAGCCTTAAGAAAAAAAAAAAAAAAGAGCCTTGAGAATAATAGTGTATGAACTGATTAGTTCACCCTCAGACCTTTTTAGTCAGCCTTACCGGTTTGCTGTAAGCCCTTAGCCTGGACCTTGCGAGGACACTAAGGCTGGAACTCAGAGGTTCTTGAGGTTCGGGAGGCAGAGGTAGGCAGATCTCTGTGAGTTCAAGGCCAGCCTGGTCTCCAGAGTGAGTGCCAGGATAGGCTCCAAAGCTACACAGAGAAACCCTGTCTCAAAAACAAAAAACAAAAAAAGGGAGGGGACCCTAAAAGGGACACACATGGAGGGCCCTAGGAAGGGAAAGTAGTTAAGATCTCCTGGGTGAAAAGTTTCTACACCCCAATAAGCCAATGTGGCAATCCAAATCAAACCAAATTAGAAAAAGCCCATGTTTAATGGACACAACTCCGGATGGCCTTCCAGTCCCCCAGAGATGAGACTGGAAAGGGAGAACAGAAAAACCACGAGTCTGTTCTCTGGTGGGCAGTTTAAATACCCTGTGGGAGTGGTCTTGAGCATCTCCGGGGGAGGGGTCGTCATTTGGCAGGCTTTCTGAGATGCAGCAGGGTTTGGAGGGAGATAGGGAGGGGGCTTGGGTGGAATTTCCACCATAACACTCCAGACTCTGGGTATATGGATGCCAGGGGCTGGCATGAAGCTTCCACCTTAACACCGGATAAACTGGGAGGAGGTAAAAAGGAGGGGATGGGCATGGCAACATGAGGGACCAAGAAATTTTTTTTTTCTGCAGATTATTTTTTATTTGAATTAGAAGCAAGATTTTTTTTTACATGACAATCCCAGTTCCCTCTCCCTCCCCTCCTCCCCTACCACCCCCCCCCCAACTAAAACCCTACCTATCACATGTCCTTTCTGCCACCTCTTGATGGAGAGGCCAAGAAGACTATATTTATAGGGATCCAGGCGTTATGCTGGCCTGCCCCTGTCACCTGGCAGAATGCACTCAGGCAATATCCTGGTCAGCCCAGAGTTCCATGGAGTCTGCACGCAGGTGCAAAGGACCCCTTTAAAAGAAAGACCCCGCCCACTTAACCGTCTTTTTGCCTGCTCATCTCTTTCTGCTCTCTTCTCTTTCCTGCTCCTCTCTTCCCTGCTGTTCCCCTGGGGCAGACTGGACGGACTTTTCCTGCCTCCCTCTTCTCTCCTGTCCTCTCTCTCTCTGTCTCTGTGTCTCTTTACCTGTTTTCTCTTCCCTTCCCCGTTCCATCTCTGTTCTTGGTTGGCCAACACCCACCCCTCCCTTCACTCTTTTTCCCAATAAACGCCATGTGGGTTTGTGGAGTTTTGTGGTTGTGTTTCATCACCCGCACCCGCAGCAAACAACAATGTTGGGGAAGGGACAGAGGGGGAGAGCAATGAGAGAGATGTCTTGATAGAAGGAGCCATTGTGAGGTAAGGGAGAAACCTGGGGCTAGAGAAATTCTCAGGAATCCACACAGATGACCCCAGCTGAGACTCCTAGCAATAAGGAAGAGGGTCTCTGAAGAGACCTTCCCCTTTAATCAGATTAATGACAGTCCTAATTGTCGTCATAGAGCCTACATCCAGTAACTGATGGAAGCAGATGCAGTGACCCACAGACAAGCACTGGGCTGAGCTCCAGGAGTTCAGGTGAACAGACGGAGGAGGGAATCATGTGAACAAGGAGGCGCAAGAGCATGATGGGAAAAACACAGAGACAGCTGACCCAAGTTAATGGGAGCTCGTGGACTATGGATCGACAGCTGGGGAATCTGCATGGTACCAAACTAGACCCTTTGAATGTGGGTGACAGTTATGTGACTTAATCTGTTGGGGGTGGGTGTCGGCACTGGCACCAGGACCTATCCCAGGTGCATGAACTGGCTTTATGGAGCCCATTTTCTGTGGTGGGATACCTTGCTCAGCCTTGATACAGCAGGGAGGAGATTGGTCCTGCCTCAACTTGGTATGCCAGACTTTGCTGACTCCCCAAGGAAGGCCTTACAGAGGGAGAGGTTGAAAAGGGGGAGGAGGGGGAACTGGAATTGGTATGTAAAATGAAAAATAAAACCTTTTAAATAAAAAAGATGGCTCAGCTGGTATATATGCTTGCCTCTCAGCCTGACGACCGCATTCCTGGGACCCACACTTTGGAAGGAGAGAACTCACTCCCACAAGCTGTCTTCAGGCCTCCACATGTATACCTACATGTGTGAACACACAAATACACACACAATGTAAAATAAAAAAATGTAATAATTTCTTAAATGTGTCAAGAAACAGAGCTGAACACTAGCAAGCATGCATTCATCACCCTGTTTCTTGACTGTGGCTGTGATATGGCCAGCTGCCTCCAAGATCCTCTACCTTGACTGTGGGCTGAAAGAAACCCTTTCTCCCTCAAGTTGTTTTTGTCAGGGTATTTTACCATAGCAACAAGAAAAGAAACTAAAATAATGTGGATTTCAACCCATTTGCTCATGGCATCCATTTCTTTACAACAGCTGAGGCAGTTCGATGAGATGAAGAGAAGTGTACTGGGCCTGTGGCACCTTCTGGGAGTGGCCATGGCTGTGGGGTGGGTGGGAGCCACCTTCACACCAGGCGTCTAGACCCTCTAATTATCCTGTCATTTTACCCCTCCCTGTCACTGGCCCTCTGGGATCTCTTAACTTGGCTGCAGGTCTCTTCTTCCTCCAGGGAAGCTTCAGAAGACTTCCTGAAGGTTTCATGCACCAAGAACTGGGCCATGCTCTGCATTCACGGGGGCCCCACAAGTTAGAGCATTGTGGCAGAAAGTTAGCACTGGTGGGGTGTGCACTATTTGTTTCTATTTTGCATCTCTGCATCTTAAAGAATTTCCTAGCCTAGTTAATGGATTAACCAACAACCAGGGACGAAACCATTCTTAAGGATGGCTTTAAATAAAGTCTGGAGCTGAGATCAGGGCTCACTGGACCTAGTGTGTTCAATCCCAGGGCAGAAAAACTGTCCTGTAATTGATGCTTTTGCAACGTCAAAGCAAGCCCGTTATTTTTTTTTTTTCCTCCAGCCTCTCTCTCTGCATGGTCCACGAGTGATGCTGCTCCTGTTTCTTCTCCTTCCTCCCACTTAGTGCCTGGTGTCTCAGTACAGACCTTGGGGCTCTGAGTCCATCCCAGCCTCTGGCTATCAGCATCACTTCAGAAATGGCTGGAAGCCAGAGCCTTCTTGCCACCCCAAAATCCAGTCCAGGAGAGAGGCTGGTATTGAAAAGGAGAGGTTTCATATCTATACATGAGAGCTAAGCCATATCAAAATAAAAGCATATTCACATTGTGGACTCAGGGGATTTCACAAACCCTAGACTAGCCTTCCCAACCTACACTTCCCCATGAGGTAGTCCGATTTGTTCTCCGATGGTGGAGGAGTGGGCCCAAGGGGAACGAAAATCCAGTGAGGCCTCTAGCCTTCACTCCACTCCCGAGATGCCTGACCCATGGCCCTGAGGGTGTGACATGACAGGCAACAGAGCTGACAGTTCGGAACAAGCGAGGCCCAGGACGTGGCCGGACAAAGCGCTCTGCTGTCGGGAGCCCAGCTATTTCTGTCTTGCCCTAGTTAGGGGCTCCCCTCCCAGAGCTGTTTCATAACCACAGGTCCTTTGACATTTCATGATGTGACATCCATGAGACACTGCTGAAAATAACCTTGGGTTTTTTTCCATGCTTTTGGAGCCTTCAGGACGAAGTAGGGTGAGGCATCAAGAGCCTGGAGCCGTAGAGATCCTGGTGTCACTGCTGTCCGTGTGTTCAGACAGGAGCTACACCCACTACTTTGCGCACAGAATAGGTTGGAAGAACGTCTCAACATTTTCCATAAGGACAAGATCATACCGACACAAGTGAGGCCTGGGGAAACCAAAGACCCTCGTCAGTGAACTGTCAAAACCTCCAGTCTAGTTAGGTGAGCACCTCCTTCCAGTGTGGATTGTAGAGCAGTTGTTTCTAATGAGACAGGCAAATGGCTAGGGAAGGCATTCGTGCACAAGAAAGCAGGGTGTGGAATCTCATTCAACTCTACTACACTTTTTTTTTTAATATTTATTTTATAGCCCAGTGGTGGCACATGCCTTTAATTCCCAGCACTTGGGAGGCAGAGGCAGGCAGATCTCTGTGAGTTCGAGGCCAGCATGGGCTATAGAGGGAGTTCCAGGACAGCCAGAGCTGTTACACAGAGAAACCCTGTCTTGAAGAAATTTTGTTTTATATGTATGAGTGTTACACCTTCGTGTATGCTAGGCACCGGTGGAGACCAGATGAGGGCGTCAGATTCCCTGTAACTGCAGTTTATAGATGGTTGTGGGGCACCATGTGGGTGCTAGGAATGAACCCAGGTCCTCTATTCCGCTCTCAATTCTTCCACCTCTACTTTGCAAGTGCTGGGATATAAACCACCACCTGGCTCTTTTTTTTGCTTTGAAACGGGTTAGGGGTGAGTTGCCGGGTTTGCCCTGGACTCATGTAGCCTCTTCAGTCCTTGAACTTTAGATCACGGCCCTGACACACAGCCTCCAGACCAGCTAGGAATACAGACCTGCACTGCCAGGCCAAGAAAAAAATGTTTTGATCAATTAATTAAAAGACCCTATTATAAGATATAATGAATACCCTTTTAAAGAATCTTTTATTGTAAATATTTTTGCAGTACACCATTTTTTTTTTCTGTTTGTTTTCAAGACAGGTTTCTCTGTGTAACAGTCCTGGCTTTTCTGGAACTCACTTTGTAGACCAGGCTGGCCTTGAATTCACAGAGATCTGCTTCCCAAGTGCTGGGATGAAAGGTGTGTGCCATCATTGCCTGACACAGAACCCTAATTTTTTTTTTTTTTTTTTTTGAGATTAGGGTTTCTCTGTGTAGCTTTGGAGCCTGTCCTGGAACTCACTCTATAGACCAGGCTGGCCTTGAACTCACAGAGATCCACCTGCCTCTGCCTCCCAAGTGCTGGGATTAAAGTCACAAGCCACCAACCCCCGTCCAGAACCCTAAATTTTTAATTAAAAGAAACTCATCATTTTGAAGCCTGAGGCAGGAGAATTGCCACAGGTTTGAGGCCAGCCTGGGCTACATCATAATACCTTGCCTCAGAAGGAATGGAAGAAAGGAAAGAAGGAAGGAAGGAAGGAAGGAAGGAAGGAAGGAAGGAAGGAAGGAAGGAAAGAAGGGAGGGAGGGAGGAAGGAAGAAACGAACGAATGAACTAGAGGAGAGGAGGTAACAGGAATTTGCCCAACCTGCCTGTGGCTCACCTGTCTGGATGGACCAGGGACCTCAGCTTCATTCGAAGGACCCTGAGCTTGTACTTTGGACCGACAACAGACTTTGTGGAGAACAGCAAGGAAATTTCTGCCACTTTATCCAGATCTTGATTAAATCTTGCGAGTAGACTCACTTGATGGTATTTCTGAAATGTCGATGGTTCACTGGAAGAAATGGCATTTTAAAATGACTGTATATTGCTATGAGAGAAAGCTGCTTCCAGCCTCCAAGTCTTCATCACAGGTGACGACACTTCAGTCCCTTTGCCTGCACAGGCTGACTTAGTAAGCAAAGACCCCTGAGTTTGAAGGACTGCCTAAATGAAGCTATTGACCTCCAAAGTGACACTGGAAAAGCACTACTGTGACTGTCTACTGTGTTCAAGATGGTGTCTGAATCTCCGGCACATTCCTACAGCTGTTTGTGGAGCCCAGGCTGTCTGTGTGATAGGGCTTATATGCAACAGTGTGGAGATGAAACCCAGCACAGAGTTCTTCCGGCCCTGCCACGCATACTCTGTGAAGCCTTAGATGGGATTCCAGTCCCACTGGGGTAACAAACACCTGTGTGACTCCCCTAATCCCAATCTGAGACCTATGTCTGGAGCCAGCCCATTGCCCCAAACCCAGGGTGCTTGTCAGTTATCTGTGGCTTCCTTTCCCAGCTTCCCGGAAGAGTAAGAACAGTGCTGGGCTTCCTCAGAGAGAGATGCCTGAGGATCACTGGGGTTTCTGACTATGATGCACTGGATGTTACCAACAAAATTGCAACCATCTAGATTGAGTCCAGGTGCTAATTCTAAATATGTGCTATTTTCACCATTAAAAAAATGGAATGTGAAAGAAGCATTAAAGATGTTAAGGCTCCAATTCTGTCTCCCTTCCCCTCTCTCCCAGTACTGCAGATCACAGAACCATTCATGCAAGCCATCTACCACCGAGCAGCCTCCCAAATCTGCTTTTGACTTCTGTCTTTGCAACAGGACTTTACTAAGGTGCCCAGCCTATCCTTCAACACACTCCCTATCTTAAGTAGTCCTTGAATTTGCAATCCTCCAGCCCAACTTTCCAGGTTCGGCAGGTCTTACCTTACCATGAGGTCTGGAGAAGGTCACCTTCTTGTGTTTGCCTTTTCTCTTAAAGATTAGCTCTTAAAAGATAATTGTTCAATTACACATATAGGCTATCTATCATCTATCTACTTCTCTATCAGCCTCTCTATCTCATCTCTATCTCTCTGTCTGTCTGTCTGTCTGTCTCACCCTCTCTATCTTTGTGTACAGATGTAAGCATGCATGGTGCAATGTAGGTCAGAGAACAACTTGTGGGGGGAGTTGGTTTTCACATTCCATCGGGCTTAGCAACAAATGATTTTTGCTCACTGAGCCAACTCACTGGTCCAGGGCCTTGATCTTAACCAAGAAGTAAAGGCAAAAGGGTAAGGTTACTTTGGACTACTTAGTAAGTTCAAATTTGGGATTCACATTTGATAAAGATTTATTCCATTAAAAAAAGAGGTTCTCCAATGTACGTAAAGGAAAGATGAAAACAGTGACTGGGGTGAACACCCAAATCCAGTCAGAGCCCTGCCCTGCTCTGCCCCGCCCCTCCTCTATGTGACCACACAGTGTCTTCCAGACCCCTTAAGTGCTGCATATTCTGAAAATACGGATTCCAGGTCAGATCTGTTCTGGTTCCCTCGCCTTAACTCATAGCCACGTACCACCTGAGGCTGGTTTTTCAAGATGCCCTCCCCACACTACCCTTTCAGAAACACTAGTCCACTGTGGGCATGGGGGTATCAGATCTGAAACAAATGAGTGGGGAACCCTGAAAAACACCACTATTCACAGACTTCAAGTGCCCAGGGTGGGGGCAGGTGTTAGCTCAGTGGGAGCAGCAGACTCAGTCATAGAGTGATGCAGGTACTTGGTGGACAGGCACGCTCCTCCCACCATACTCACACTGACTAGGTGTGTGGCACTGACCAAACCACTCAGCTCTCCAGCCTCGGTTTCTTCCTATGTAGAGTACATGGTATTAGCATCTCACAAGGTTTGGCCTAGAAACTCCCTAAGCAATGTGTGCCGTACTCTTGATTCAATAACCAAAAACTACTATTATAAATGCAAGCTATATATTTTTAAAGGCACTGACTTAGTTTGCTTTCTATTGCTGCAATAGAAGTGACCAAGAATAATTTGGGAAGGAGAGAGTTTATTTAACTTATGCATCTGATCACTGTCCATCACTGAGGGAATTCTAGCACAGCAAGAACTAAAGTAGAGGCCATGAAGGAACACTGCTGGCTGGCCTGCTCTCCATGGCTTGTTCAGCCTGCTTTCTTATACAACCCAGGCCCACTTGCCCAAGAACTGTTTAATAAAATGTGGGGGTTTGTTTGTTTCAAAAAAAATGAAAACATTTGAAAAACAGAATCTGGGAGACTGGAGAGATGGCCTGGCGATTAAGAGCACTGGCTGCTCTTCCAGAGAACCCGGGTTCAATTCCCAGCAACCGCATAATGGCACACAACCGTCTATAATGGTATCTGGTGCCCTCTTCTGGCCTGCAGGCATATATACATATATGCATAATAAATCTTTTAGAAAAAGAAAAGAGCCAGGCACTGGTGGCGCAGGCATTTAGTCCCAGCACTTGGGAGGCAGAGGCAGGCGGATTTCTGTGAGTTTGAGACCAGCCTGGTCTACAAGAGCTAGTTCCAGGACAGCCTCCAAAGCCACAGAGAAACCCTGCCTTGAACCTCCCCACTCAAAAAAAAAAAAAAAAAAAAAAAAAAGAAAAACAGAATCTGTAAAAATCTCCTTGCATTTTTTTTCCCCGAGACAGGGTTTCTCTGTATAGCTTTGGAGCCTAACCTGGCACTCACTCTGGAGACCAGGCTGGCCTCGAACTCACAGAGATCCGCCTGCCTCTACCTCCCGAGTGCTGGGATTAAAGGCATGGCCACCAATGCCTGGCTGCATTTTTATATTGTGTATTCCTCTGTATTTTTAAATTAATATTATTTTGTATTGACAAATCATACTTACATGAATTTGTGGAATATGATTAACAATAACAAACACACACACACATGTATAAAATATGCATACACAATGTAAAATGCTTGAGTCTGCACATCCCTTTTTTGGGAGTGATGTTGTTATTATAGTTGTTTATATGTGTGGGGTGTTTGTCTGCATGTCTGTCTGGGTACCACTTGTACATGCTTAGTACCTTTGGAAGACAGAAGAGGGCATCAGATGCTCAGATGCTCTGGAGCTGGAGTTATGGGTGGTTGTGAGCCACTGCAGGGGCTCTAGGAACTGATCTGATCCTCTGGAATAGCAGCCAGTGCTTTTAACTGCAGAGCATCACTCCAGCCTATTTGGGGTTTTGCAATAGTTCTACTACATGAGCCCCGCTGGTCTTACACTCCCTGTAGAGTCCAGGCTAGCCTAACACTTGCCCCGGTCCTCCTGACCCTGCCTCCCAAGTGCTGTGATTTCAGGTGTGTTCTGCCAGTGCAGCTTGACCAGCACAGTCCTTCATGGCTTGAACTTTTACAGAAGGCATGAATGATTTTTAGTTTTAAACATGGAATTGTTGGAAATAAAAAGAGAAGAAAGAAAAATGAAAACAAGCAAGAGAGAGACACAGAGAAGGGGGGAGAAAGGCAGGAGGGGGGATGGAAAGAAGGGGAGGGGAGAGCTGGAGAGATGGCTCAGAGGTTAAGAATGAAGGGACCAGCTCCCCTTTTCGGCAGCCATGACAGTAACACGTGCTTTTCTGACCTTGTCTTGGTCACTAGGAGGTCAGATGCCTGCCTGGTGGCAAGGAACCAATCAGAAGTTAGCTGGTGGCACTATGCTTTATGGCTCTGGGTGTGCTTTATGGACAAGCAATGATGCGCAGAGCATAACAACCACCCTGGGAGGGCCTATGGGCCATAACAACCAGTTGGCCAATCAACACAGGACAAGTCCTCCAAGCCTGGAGGCACATCAATCCTGAGCCTTTGCGTACCCCTAGACACTCCCTTTATGCTGCCCTACAAAATCTCTATGCAGCTGGTTGTTAGCCATCCGCCATGGCAGGTAGGTGAAAGAACCGAGCTAACGGGTGGGGTTAGCTCATTAAACAACAATAAAGCCTCATGCAGTTTGCAGCAAGCTTTCGAATCCACCTGGTGATTGGAGTAACCGTGGTCCTGGGCTGAGACCCCGGAGGCCTGAGTTTTCTGGGGGTATAACAAAGAACACTGGCTGTTCTTCCAGAGGACCTGAGTTCAATTCCCAGCAACCACATAGTGGTTCACAACCTTCTGTAATGAGATCTGGTGCCTTCTTCTGTTGTGCAAGCATGCATGCAGATAACTGTATACATAAAAAGTAAATAAAATCTTTAAAAAAAAAGAAGTAGAGGAGAAGGGAAGGAAGCCACTGTACCCACTGTACCCACTGCTCTTGTAGAAAGCAAAGGTGAACAATGGGCAGAGCAAGCCCATGAACAAGCGTCCCTTCTGCCTTCAGAAGCACAAAGAAGGCCACAGGATGCTAAGTGACAAGGACATCTCAACTAGCAAACCCAAGCTTGGAGCTTAACTTACTGATCAATTCTGGATTCTGTGATATTTCCATCTTCGCCTCTCAGTTTGATTGTAATGAACCCTCTTCTTACGTTCTTATTCCAAGATATAATGTCCACAAAATAATGATACACTGTAAAACAGGGAGAGAACCCATAAGAGAGGTACCCCAGAACTCTCCTGTAGAGCCAGGTCTCAAAAGACAAGATCCCTTTTTTTTTCCCTCTGTAGTTTCTCTGCAAAGATCCAGGAAGGTATTTTCTTTAACCTTTAATGTTGTTGTTTTTTTTGAGTCCAGGTCCTTCAAACTCACTATGAAGGTGAGGATGACCTACAGGTGTGTGCCACCATAGCCATACCAGGCCGCCCACGATGGGATTTTCTACTTCTTGCTCTTCCCTATGGTACAGATGCCATGGGTGACAGCAGAGCTCAGTGCTCTCTCTCTAGTGACCATGAGCAGGGATCATACATAGGCTGGCAGGTATGTTCAACCTTTTGACTCAGCCAAAAAGTTCATGCTAAAGAATGCTATAATCCAGTTGACAAAAACAAACAAACAAACAAACAAAAAACACAAAATAATCTCGTGATGTTTTAAGTGAACTTACTATCATTTTGTGTGGAGTTGCTCTTGCAAACAGTGCTTGAATTATGGAAAATTTTAACTTTTCCTGCCATTATTTCTCAGCATGCCAGTGCCACATTGGGATAGTTTTGGATTGTACTGTGGCAGAATGTTTGGTTTTAAAAATCACTGTCGGAGGCTGGCAAGATGGCTCACTGGAAAGGCACTTGCTGCCAGTTCTGACAACCTGAATTTGATCAAGAATGGATTCCTGCAAGTCGTCCTCTAGCCTCCACTCACAGGCTGTTCCAGAACATACACACACACACACATACACACACACACCACACACACACACACACACACACACAAACACACACCACACACACACTACACACACACCACACACAAATACACACACACCACACACACATACACCACACACACACACCACACACAAATACACACACACCACACACACATACACACACACACCACACACACCACACACACACACACTTATCATTAAAAATAAATAAATAAATAAATAAATAAATAAATAAATAAATGAAGCAATGGCTCAAAAGTTAAGAGCACTGGCTGCTTTTCCAAGGACCATGGTTCAATTCCTAGCATCCCCATGGTGACTCACAAACATCTCTAACTCCAGTTTCAGGGGACCTAGAACACTCTTTTGGCATTTGTGGGCACCATTCACATGGTACACAGACACACATGCAGGCAAAATACTCATCCACATAAAACAGATAAATAAAATACTTTAAAAATAAAAACAACTAAAGGAGTTCTGACTTGGGATAAGGACAGAATTCCTGACAATTGATGGTACACCTTCTGCCATTTTGCTCTGCTTGTCCATGGTTATTATAAAACGAGAATGCTGATGAGCTCTGTAAAACACCAACGATGCCCTGTATGAAGCAGTAGTAGATATTTAACCAAGAGTTAGCTCCTTAGGGAAAAGAGCTTGTCTATCTCATCAGAATATAATTTTGCTTTTGTCTTTAATAAATTATAAATTATATTTATATACCCAAGAATTATTTTTAAACAACCTTATTTATGATTTATTATCAGCGAATGTTTCATTTCTGTGTCAAAATTTTACCTTTTTGTTTGTGAGCCTAGCCTTTAACAGCCAAGCCATTCATCCCTCTAGCCTCTGTATCAGTTTTATACACCTGCCTATTTGGGGATGTCTGAAATGTTCACAGACTGACCCCCTTGGAGCCCACAGGCCACTCCTGCCTGGGAAGCAGGTAGACTACAGATCTTCACCTCTCCCACCGTTTCTATGTGTCCAATGCCCCAGTCTCATCCCCAGCTCTGTAGCAGAACAACTGCTAACCAAGCAAGTGAAAGATGTGTATGGTAAAAACTTCAAGTCATTGAAGAAAGAAACTGAAGAAGATATTAGAAGATGGAAAGATCTCCCATGCTCATAGATTAATAAAAACGGCCATCCTACAAAAAAAAAATCATCTACAGATTCAACGAAATCCCCATAAAAATTCCAACAAAATTCTTCAAGACCTTGAAAGGACAATTTTCAACTTAGTATGGAAACCCCCAAAACCCAGGATAGGAACTAGAGGTGGTGGTATACACCTTTAATCCCAGCACTTGGGAGGCAGAGGCAGGAGTTCAAGGCCTGCCTGGACCACAAAGAGAGTTTTAGGACAGCCAGGGATACACAGAGAAACCCTGTCTCAAAAAACAAAACATAAAACAGGGTAGATAAATTCTGAACAATAAATAACTGCAAGAGGTATCACCATTCCTAATTACAAAGCTATAGTAACAAAAACAGCATGGTATTGGCACAAAAAAACAGACACAATGATCAATGGAATCAAATTAAAGACCCAGACAAAAATCCACACACCTATGGACACCTGATTTTTGATAAAGAGGCCAAAAATACACACTGGAAAAATGACAGCATCTTCAACAAATGGTACTGGTCAAACTGGATGGCTGCATGTGTAAGAATCCAAATAGATCAATACTTATCACCCTGCACAAAACTCAGCTCCAAATGAATCAAAGACCAACATAAAACCAGATACACTGAACCTGATAGAAGAGGAAAAGGAGAGTATCTTTGAACTATTGGCACAGAAGACTTTCTGAGCAGAACACTGATAGGGCAGGCACTAAGATCAACAATTAGTAAAAGGGACCTCATGAAACTGAAAAGCTTCCATAAGGCAAAGGACACCATCCTTTGAACATAGTGGCAGCCTACAGAATGGAAATACATTTTTACCAACTATTTATTCGATAGAGGACTAATATCCAAAATATATAAATAAATTAAGAAACTGGATATCAAGAAAAAATAACCCAATTAAAAATGGGGTGCTGATCTAAACAGAGAACTCTCAATAGAAAAAAAACTGAAATGGCTGAAAAACACTTTAAAATATTCCAAATCCTTACTCATCAGGGAAATGCTAATCAAAATGACTCTGAGATTCCATCTTGCACCTGTCAGATTGGCTAAGATGGACAAAACAAGTGATAGTTCATGCTGGAGAGGGTGTGGAATAAGAACACACTCATCCATTGTTGCTGGGAGTGCAAAGTTGTATGGCCACTATGGAAGTCAATCTACCTCAAGATCCAGCACTAGGGCATAGACCCAAAGGATGCTTCACCCTACCACAGAGACACTTGTTCAACCATGTTCATTGCTCCTCTATTCATAATTGCCAGAACTGGAAGCATAGATGTTCCTCAACAGAAGAATGGATAAATGAGGTACATTTTGCACAATGGAGTATTATTACCCAGCTGTCAAAATAAAATGACATCATGAAATTTGCAAGCAAATGACTGGAACTAGAAAAAATCATCCTGAGTGAGGTATTTCAGAAAGACAAATACGGTATGTATCCGCTTATATGTAGACATTAGCTGTTAAGTCAATGATAACCAAGTTATAATCCATAGAACCACAGAGGGTAGGCATAGAGTAAGGGACTTAAGGGAACAGATGGATTTCATTAGGAAAGTGAAACAGAATAGATATGGATGGGGGCTGGAGCTGGAATGGGAGGATCAAATGGGGGAGGGGAGTGGAGAGGGAATACAGGGAGAGACAGCTAAAATAGATGAAAATAAAACATTATTTTCAAAAAAAAGAGAAAGAAATGTTCACAGACCAAGGGTCTGTGGGTGGTAGGTTCGAGAAGCCCCCAGTGTGGAACAGAACAGAACAAAGTGCGGCATCTACCTGTTTGTTCCTGACCCCAACTTCATATCTGTTAAAAAACAGTTTCCTGGAGGAATTCAGGTGACAGTGACTGTCCCGGGTGCTGGTACTGAGACTCAGGCTCACTTCAGTCCTAAGAACCTAGATGACCTGCATGCTTGGCTCCATTTACCAAACCAGCCCGTGATACTCAGAGAAGTTGACCAAAGTCACACAGCTCTTCTAGATAGAAGCTGTGTTACATTCTTTTATCTCCAGACACCAAGCTCTGTCTGCCACTGTCCTCATCAGCAAGCATCCAGAAAGCTACCACTCTGTCCTCCCCGGAAATGCCAGGGTCAGACAGAACAAGCAACACACATTCACCACTCACTGCAGAATGGTTTTTTCTCAGCTGTGTCGAAGAACGCCTTCATCATCGGAGGATCTTTGTCCATTAAGTAATCTTTCCAGTTATCAGCATAGTAGCCTAAAAACAAGTCAGAAACACCAACGTGTGTTACATAAATGTGAAAGCCACGGAGGACAAGACAACAGTAAGTTTGCAACAACTCTCTCCCACTCCTCCTCCAGCCCCCTCTGTGAGGACGAGAAAGGTCACCAGGAACATCATGTCAATGCTCTTACCTCTTGCTGGCTGTCCCCATCATAAGAACTGAAGTACAGAAAGGCCCTACTGTGTGTGACCTCTCCCTTACTGGCCCACAGTAGCTCAGCAGAATGGGAGTGGCACACACTGATCACACAGATAGTTTTCAGTCATGCATTCATTTTCAGCATTAAGCCAGGTTGAGACCCATACTTAAAACAGCACCACTATTCACTATTGCAAAGCAATCTCGTCTTGTTTGTTTCATTCTGAAGATAGGGCCCAGGCCTCATGAATGCAAATTATTCACTCTTTACACCAAGCAACACACACACACACACACACACACACACACACACACACACAGTGCTAGAAACCATTTCAGAGCCTTGAGCATGCTAGACAGGCATTCTTCCACCAAGCTGTATCCACGGCCTTTTTGTTTTGCTCTTTATTTTGATACAGAGTCTTGCTAAGTTACATAGGCCCACTGTGGTTGGTTTGTTTAATATTGTTTTGGAGATAGGACCTTGAACTTAGGATCCTCAATACCTGGGATTATAGGCCTGCTCTAGGCCCCAGACCTTTCTTGAGGAACTAAAATAAGGCCACTAAAGGGTACAGGATGTAGCTTGGTGTATAACTGTGTCACTGAGCCAGATGAATATCTCCACACAGTGAATGCCTCTGGGAGACAAGCTTGAATGCTGCCCAGTGGAGCCTCTTTCCATGTGTCAGGGAAAATCGGCCCCTCCTAGCCAACCAGTCTTGAAGTTCTGACTACCTAGAAAATGTCCTCTAACTGCTGGCAAATATCGAAGTGGTGTCTAGAGTATCTTTTCCCCTCCAGATCCTGGCATGTGAACACAGAGGCTTGAGTATAGAGGGAAAGCATTTATAGACACAACATGCTGAGAGACATCACTCTGCAAGGCTCAGCCTGAGCCAGGTCCCTAGCTCACTGTGGACCTTCCCCAGTCCAGCAGAGAGCTGTGTACACAGAGTGAGAGCTCCTGTCCCAACAAGGGCAGGCTCTGCAAAGCCTGAGGAGGCTTGCAGATGCTCTAGTGTGTTCTTTCCCGTGACAGAATAGTATGTGAAGGAGGGCTGCCACAACCTCCATGTGGAATCCAATGTAGACTGGTCTTCTAACACTGCATACAAGCTAGCTGCCACTTGTTGTTTTGGCTTTGGTGGGGGATGGGCAGGGGGAGGGGGGGCTAATGTTGTTTTTGAAAAAGAGGGTCTCTGTGTAACCCAGTCTAGCCCCAAACTCTCAATCCTTCCTGCAGAGCCGTCATGCCTAACCCTAACACTATAATTCAAGTCTAGAGTAGTTCAGAGAGCAAGCTGTCCAGGAAAAGTTGGTTCTAATGTTTGGGATAGCAGTACACTCTTGTAGTGCTTACCTCTCTGGAGGCTCTGGCAAGAAGGTCCCAAGTTCAAGGCCAGACTGGGCTACAGCGTAAGCTCGAACCGGCCTAAGCTATGTAGCAAGGCCTTATCTCAAATAGTAAATAAAGCTGACTTGCTAAAACTTTAGGAAATACAAACCGAGATGAATTCTTAGAGAGTAAAATGACTCTAGGATCTGTATGAAACATGCTGCCCATCAGAGATGGAACTTGTTGGACTTACCCAGGAGGGGACAGGCCACCATCTGTCCAACGCCACAGCTAACACACTTGCCATTCCTGTAATCCCGATAGGAGTCGCAGGGGTAGGCGCTGATGGAACAGTTATTTTGCAGGGATGCAATGTACAGGAACACGGACATCTGGTGGTCACACTTGAAGTACTTCATGCCTTGATTATAAAGGGACCGAGAGCAAAGGCAGGGTTTACCAGAAACACATCTCATTTTACATAAACACCACCACACTTGATCCCAGCTTCCGAATGCCAAGCACGACACAGAAAGCTTCCGTGTGCTCAGTTCCACATAATCCTTATGAGAGCCATGGACAGGGATTCACGGTGGCCTGTGGCAAGGTGGAGGGTAAAAACCTTTGTGAAAACAAAGGCAAACCTTGGGGGAAGGGCAGGTGGGGCTGGAGAGGATGCTCAGTGCTTAGGGGAGCTTCCTGCTCTTCCAGAGGACTCCAGCTCAGTTTCAACACCCACTTTGGTGGCTCACTACTGCCTGTAACTCAGCTCCAGGGGATCCAACACCCTCTTCTGGCCTCCACAGGCAATCATGCTGTCATGCACAACACACACACACACACACACACACACACACACACACACACACACACACTTTCAGGTGGGGAGAGGGTAGCACTGACTGGTACAGTGCTTGCCTATTATGTACAAGGCTCTAATTCCATTCTCCAGAATCACTAATAGGGAGGGCTGTAGAGACGGCTCAGCACAGAATAAAGACCTGAGCTTGGCTCCCCAGCATCCATGTAAAAAACCAGGCAGAGCAGCATAGGTCTGTAACCCTAGCACTGGATATGTGGAGACAAGTGGCTTCCAGGGGTTTGCTGGCCAGCCAGGTTAGCTTACAGAGGGAGTTCCATGTTTGTGAGAGACGCTGTCTCAAAAAAACAAGATGGAGAGCAGCCCATGAGAACATCCTCTGGCCTCTACACATGTATGCATGGGCACATGCACCCAGTGCTAAATCACCCCTCACGCACACACATAGACCCAGATACCACTATCCAGTGTTGGAGCAACAGATTGCTCTTATCATAGTTATGTTTGATGGAATGCAGAGCTCAGGACTACTGCCAAATACTGACGACTTAGAGGAGGCTCGGGAGTTGGGATCACCACAACACACCTGTGAATCTGAAGAACGCCTAGTTTTGTAAAGTCGCTTCACAGAGCAGGCAGCTGCTGTGTCAGCTACTCAGGTTGACATCCATATTCACTGATGGTGCTAGCAAAAGGGCATCAGAAAGTCAGATGGCAACCAAAACCATTATTCAAATGGCAAGATTTGGCTGAACAGGCAAAGACACCTGCCATCGAGCCTGATGGCTTGAGTTCCAACCCTGGGAGCCACAGGGTGGAAGCAGAGAACTGAATTCTTCAAGCTATCGTCTACCACCTGGCACACATGTGACCACACTCATATATAAAAATTGTAATAAAAATGTAAATTGGGGGTTAGAAGGGAGGTAGGGGAGGGAAAGTGGGAGAGAAGGCAGGGGAAACTGGTCAGTATGCAAAATAAATGAAAAAATTTAATAAAAAATGTAAATTAGGAGCTGGGCACTGGTGGCCTACTAATGCAATCCCAGCCCTCAGGAGACAGAGGCAGGAGGATCTCTGAGTTCGAGGCCAGCCTGGTCTACACAACAAGTTCTAGACAGGCTCCAAAGCAATACAGAGAAACCCTGTCTGGTTTGTGTGTCGGGGGGAGAAGTAAATTAGCTGTTAGTTATTTTTCCTTACCTATTATTTAAATAGAGCTTGAAACACAAATTGGCCTCATGAATCTGCCTTATTATTTGGGAATTTTTTAACGGACACAAAATTTGAAATATCAGTGTATGGAACCGTCATGAACAAATCCCACTCCAATGGTCCTATTCTGTTACCTGGCCCCCTCAATATAGCTTCTCTGTTTGTTCTGTTGTTAGAAACAGGATCCCAGTGTCCAAACTAGCCCCAAGTTCACAGTCCTGCCTCCACTTCCGCAATGATGGGATCACGGGTGTACTATGTGGTAAACTTTTGAGCTTCCAAAAAACTGACCATTCACCATTAAATATCAACATTTAGTCTAATCAAGAACTGCTTCCTGGATCTGGAGAGATGGCTCAGTGGTCGGGGCATTTAACTGTTCCTGCTGCTTTTGTGAAGGACCTGAGTTTGGTTCCCAACACTCATGGCAGATGATTCACAACTGCCTGTAAAAAACACATTTTTAATTTTTTTTTTTTTTTCTGTTTTTGGAGACAGGGTTTCTCTGTGTGACGTTCTTGGCTGTCCTGGAACTCGCTTTGTAGATCTACCTTCCTCTGCCGCTGGAGTGCTGGGATTAAAGGTGTGCACCAGCACCCGGCCATTTTTAATCCTTTGGTTAAATTATTGTCTCTCTTTCATAGAATAATTGTGGCTCCTTTGTAAAGGAGGACTGGGCCTATTTAATCCACTGCTGTAGATCCTAGAACAGCGCCAGGCACACATCGGATTGGTAATTAGGACCTGGTGGGTGGTGAGAAAGCACAGTTTACACAGACTCTGCAAGTGCTGGGACCTCTTCCTACTCAGAGTTAAATTAGAAGTTGTGTGAGGAGCTTCTGGTTGGTCACTGGTACCTCCAGGAACTCCAAAGATCAAGGGATCAAAGAGTAGTTCTTATCACTGCCACAGTGTTCATTCATTGTCAAAAGGAAAACGGGCCTTTGGGGTAAAACAGCTGACTAGAACGGCCTCTGTGTGGTACAGTGAAGGAGAATAAGAAAACCAGACCCCAGCTGGGCAATGGTGGCATACACCTGTGATGGTGACAGTTGGGGGTAGAGGCAGGAGGATCAGGAGAGTTCAAGGCCAACTTGGGCTACAAGAGATTCTGTCAAAAAAAAAAAAAGCCAGGCGGTGCACGCCTTTAATCCCAGCACTCAGGAGGTAGAGGCAGAGGATCTCTGTGACTTCAAGACCAGCCTGGTCTACAGAGCTAGTTCCAGGACAGCCTCCAAAGCCACAGAGAAACCCTGTCTTGAAAAACCAAAAAAAAAAAAAAAAAAAAAAAAAAAAAAAAAAAAAAAAATAGACTATCTCAAAGAGAAAATCAGAAACTCAGGAAGAAAAATGTAAACAAAAAATGACCCACTGTAACCTCCCTACCTGATGTTTAGAACAGTATTTGAATGTTTTCTTTTATTTTTATTTCATGTATATGGGTGTTTGGTCTCCTGCATGTATGTTTGTGAGACACATGTGTGACTGCTGTCGGTGGAGACAGAAGCAAGCATCAGACTTCCTGGAATCCGAGTTACACGTGGGTGCTATGATTACACCTGGGGCCTCTAAAAGAGCAACACTGAGCCGTCTCTCCAGTCTCTCCACTATTCTAAAGTTCCTTGATTTATGATCTCCTTTGTTGGTCACAGTAAAAGTTTCATGAGAGGAGGGAAAGGCCTATGAGACTCCGTCCTTCCCTGAGGGACTGGTGGCAGTTGAGGATAATTGGGGCAGATGTCATTTTCTTCTGTGGAACTGTCTTTGCTCCTGTAAATAACCTCCCACCCACACTCCAGGCAAGAAATGTTCATTAATTCAGTGGGTGACACCTACAAGGGACACAGGAAAGCAGGAATTAAGAACAATTCTTGCAGGAGGGTAAAAGTGAACATTTTAATCATATAACTGGATGAAGCTGTCAAACAATTTTAAAACATTAAAAGTAAACTTAATGAAACTATTACTGTGTTGGATTTGAGGTAACCTATAGCTATGTTGCTGGGCCATGGTCATTGTATTTGACTTCAGAATAAACTATTTCTTACTCTCTTTGAGTGAGCGCTTAGTTATTGCATTGACAAGGAAGCCAGTACACACAAACACACACACACTTAAGATAATTATTGTGTTTTTGGGGTTTTTTTTGTTTGTGTGTTTTTTTAAGAAAAAGGATGGGCCTGGGTTGTAAATCCTATGAGCATGGTCTCTCTGGAATTGACCCTTGACCTCACGTGGGCCAATAGGCAGCTGCTGCATAAGGGTCACTCCAAGAATGAAGCATGTGGCCCGGCAGGTGGCGTCCAGGGCAGGTGTGCTTGATTGGTTTAACAGCAACTCTTCTCACTTTCAAAGTGAAATTAGAAGCCAGAAAAGCAGATTAAATATTCAAGAAAGTGAGTGTAAGAAGAAAACTAGTGACCTGTGTGTGACTCAGCCTGGACAGAGCCCTAGAACTTCAGGGAGGGGACCATTGAAAGGTTAGTCTCTGCTGATGTCACAGAAAGAGGCCAGGTTTAGTGGGACCTGGGCGGGGGAGGAGGGTGGGGACAGTGGAGGTGGGAGTTAGGGGAGTGTGGGTGGGGGGTGGGAGAAGTGGAGGTGGGGGAAAGTGGGGGGGTGGAGGTGAGGGGTGGGGGACCCCTGGGGAAGCCCAAGCTGGGAAAAGTCCATGCAAATGGAGTGCACAGACACTGAGGGTGTGTGGAGCAACAAAGAAGTCAGTAAACAGGGATATGCAAAGCTTCATAGGTAATCAGAGTCCCTAAGGTTATTGTCAGAAAGCAAAGTAAGTTGATGTCACTGAAGAAGAAAAAAGGGGCCAGGGAGACAAACCAGATGATAACTTGCATGGAAGCGAGGGGCCCGGAGACCCAGAACCCACATTTAAAAAGAGCTGGGTGACTTGGTGGCAAGTACTTAAAACTCCGGCACTTGGGAGGCAGAGACTGGCAGATTTCTAGGGTTCACTGGCCAGCCAGCCTAGCTTACAGAGAGCCCCAGACTAATGAGAGTGCTTATCTCAAAAAACAAGGGGATGGGCCTGGTTAGGTGGCTCAGTGGGCAGCACTACTTGCTGCACAAGCCTGGGTTTGATCTCCAAAACTCAAAGAGATCATGCAGTGGTGGCACACTGCAAGATGAGAGTCAGAGCAGGAGGATTACCTAGGAACTCACAGGCCAGCTAGCCAAGAATACACAAGTGTAGCAGAGAGGAGAGGAGACTCACTTCACACAAGTACACACACACACGCACACACACACACACACACACACACACACACACACACACACATACACACACACACAGGGAAAGAGAGCGAGCAATGACAATTGAAAGTGGTAAACTAAACTAAAAAGCTTCACTTCTAGAATGAAGGGATCAGATGCTCCTCAGCCCCTGCTTTAGCAGCCATGACAGGCTACAGAACAGACACGTAGGCCTCTGACACAAGGAGACTCCAGATCCCCTGGCCTCCCAGAGCATAGGACCAAAACTGAACACAAGGAAACTCCAGACCTGCCCCACCAGCCTCCTAGGTACTTGGTTCCTAGGAACTATTTGGCCACAAAAGAAACTCCAGGGGAGACCAAAACCTCCCCTGCAGTCTCCAGGATACAGTTATAAAAACTATTGGTATCTATGAACAACCGGCCACCTGCAAATAACAAGACAAAGCCATAGAAACCACAGACTGCTCCCTCTCAGTACTGACCAATGAGAATAACTGATACACAGGTATTTCATGCTAAAATATGACTTTGAGAAATTCTCCTGATTGTTCCCAAATGTCAACCAATCAGAAACAAACCCATACCTACTGATGTAATCCTGTAACTTTTGTCTTTAAAACCTAGCAGTGGATAGGGAACTTCACCCCCTCTGGAGGCTGCTGTGTCAGCTTGCTAGACCCGGTCCCTTCTGAGGTAGGATAGAACAATTAATAAACCTTGTGTATTTGCATCGGTGGTCTGTCTCCCTGGCCTCTTTGGGGATCCCTGTGACTCAGGCACAACAACAATAAATAATTTAAAAAACAAGGTAAACAGACCCAGAGAGGCTAGGTAACATAGAGGGCCCAAGGAGAGATAAAAGGATTTCCTTGGGAAGGGGAAATTGAAGAGATCTTGTGGGTGGTCTGGGTGGTGGGGATGGGAATATGGGGGATCTCTTTGAGGGATGGATGGAGGGGGAGAGTACTGAAAGAGATGACGAGGAGGGGGAGGCATTTCAGGGTCAGGTAGAAACCTGGTACAAGGGAAATTCCCAGGAGTCTACAGGAATGACCCCAGCTAAGGCTCCTAGCAACAGGAGATACAGAGCCTGAATTGGCCATCTGCTGTGACCAGGCAAGACTTCCAGTGGAGGGATTGGGAGCACCAACCCAGTCACATAACCTTCGACCTGTGGTCTGCCTTGCCTATGTGATCTGCTGTGATAAGGGTAGCACAGAGATTGTGGGAGTGGCCAACTAATGGCTGGTCTAGCCTGAGACCCATGCCATTAGAGTGTGCCCACCCCGTCACTGCCTGGAGCACCAAGACCCAAAGGCTGTATAGCCCATAGACCTAGGATAGAACCAAACACAACTGGGGGAGGGGGTCAATGTAATGATTACCTAATGATGTTCTGCGGTGCTCATAGATTGGTAACTACCCCAATTGTCGTCAGAGAGCCTTCATCCAGGAACTGATGGAAACAGATGCAGAAACCCACAGCCAAGCACTAGGCCAAGCTGGGGGAAAGACTGTAGGAGTCAGAGGGGTCAAGAACATCAAAGAAGACCCTCAGAATCAACTAACCTGGGCTCATAGGAGCTCACAGAGAGTGTACCAACAACCAGGAAGCCTTCATGGGACCCACCTAGACCCGCTACATATCATATATGTGACAGTTGTGTAGCTTGGTCTATTTGTGGGACTCCTAACAGTGGGAGAGGTGGCTGAAAGGTTCAGGCTTTAATGCTGATCGGCTCCACCCTCATCTTATAATCTTCCCCTCAAGTGACAGGACCTAAGAAAAAAATTTTTTCTAAACTTAACCTTGTCCTCTGCTGCCAACATCTTGCCAGGTCTAAGAGGCACCAGGGAGTTCCATACAGCCTGGATTGCAATGAAACAACCAGCTACCCCAGGACGTGGCAGCACCCCAACCTTCTCAGGTTCCCCAAAGATAGTCAATGCCTCCCACATCAGCAAGAAGCAGTCTTGAGAATTCAACGCCTTTATTCCTTAACCTGCCATGTCTAACACCCCACCTTTTTAAATAATAAGTAGAGCTGGGAATGAAAGGTTCAGGCTTTAATGCTGATCGGCTCTACCTCTTTAAGAGACAGACCCCGTCCCCTGAAAACAGTCAGGGCACGCACAGGGATGTGCCATTACCACATCACCCACCACGCATTTACAGCCTGCGTGAGGACTCTGGGCATGTGTGGAACCTCAGTGTGCATTCGCAGTCTTCCCTTTAATAGTTCCAACTTCCCTGCTTCGCGCGCTCTCTCTCTCTGCTTCTTCGCTCTCTCTGTTTGCTTCTGCGTCTCTTCTCTCTCTCTCTATGGCGACTGGCCATGGCAGTCAGCCATTAGCTCTCTTAGTCTCCCTTCTCTTAGTTTCTCTTCTCTCTTAGTCTCCCTACTCTACCAGGCCTTAGAATAAACTGGTTAATATGTCTCATCTTGCGCCAGTCTCCTCTTTTTCTTTATATCTGATTTAAACAAAGATCTAACAGTGGCTGTCCCTAACACTTTGACTGGCTTGTGGGACCCTACTTCTCATCCTGGACTGCCTTGCCCAGCCTTAATACAAGGGGAGGTTCTTAGTCTCACTGCAACTTGATATTGCCATGTTGTTGATACCCATGGGAGGCCTGCTCTTTCCTGAACAGAAACAGAAGTGGGGGGTGAGGGGGCTGCTAGGGTAGGGAATGGGAGGAGAGGGGGAGGGGAAACTTCAGTCAGGATGTAAAATACATTTACAAAAACAGAAACAAAACAAGGTAATAAACTCCTAGACCCATCTTAAAAAACAAGATGGATGGCCCCTGAGAAGTGACATCTGACGAGGATCTGTGGCCTGCAAATGCACTCACCCAGAAAGGAAAACAGGGAGAAGAAAGGCCTTGGGGAACAACTCCAAGGAGGGCAGCAGAGGGGCAGCTTTGTAAGAAAGGGCTGGGGAGGCCAGCAGGGAGGACCAGGTGGGTGGGGACGAACAAAATGGCTCCCTAATGGTGTGGCAGTTTGAATATATTTGCTTAGTCAGCAGAGAGTGGCACTATTTGAAAGCCTTTGAAGGATGAAAAGGTGTGGCCTTCATGAACCCTAGACTGAAACTCAAATCTAACTAAGCATTAATCTCCCAGTAGCCAAACTGTTCTCAAGTTCCATGCTCACTCTAAAAATGAGTGAGCTGTTGGTGGACACAACCCAGGGCCATAGACATTTTTGAGAATTCAGGGGCACAGATCAAAAGGACATGCAGACTGAGCTGTGTAGGGAGTACTTCTTGTAATTCACCTTTATGACTGTTAATTATAGATAACTTACACTGTTAAGTTTTAATCCTCGTTAGACTAAAAGGGGAATTGTAGGGGGGAATCCTGGCCACGCCCGCTTGGGGCTGGTCACAGGTGCCCTAGCCATGTCCACTTGGTTAACCAGGGTTTAAGAGGGACGGAGGGTTAGAACGAAGGTCTCTTTTTCCCTCTCCCGCCTGGCTGAGCGGGCTGAGCGGACGAGCAGGCATCCAGTGTAAACCTGGTCACTGGCTCCGTTGTGTGAGTACTTTCTGCTGACCCTAATACTGGTGTGAGTTTGGCTGTTGTCTTATCCATTGTCCATTTATTCACCCACTCATTCACTTCCACAATGAATATTCTGAACACTTATTCTCTGGCCACTATGGTAGAGACTGAGGATGGAAAACAGAATGATGTAACTTTTTTTTTTTTTTTTTTTTTGTTTTTCGAGACAGGGTTTCTCTGTGTAGTTTTGGAGCCTATCCTGGCACTCGCTCTGGAGACCAGGCTGGCCTCGAACTCACAGAGATCTGCCTGCCTCTGCCTCCCGAGTGCTGGGATTAAAGGCATGCGCCACCAACACCAGGCTCAGAATGACGTAACTTTTAAAAAAAAAAAAAAGAGGTGTGTCCATATTGGAGGAAGTGAATCACTGGGCATGGACCTTGAGGTTTCAAAAGCCCACAAGTCCAGAGTCTGTCTCTCTGACTATCTCTCTGTCTGTCTCTCTCTCTACCTATGGATCAGGATATAGCTCTCAGCTATTTCTCCATGCCTAGCTGCTGTTATGCTCCCTGCCATGAAGATATGAAGATAATGAACTATACCTCTGAAACTGTAAGCAAGCCCCCAATGAAATGCTTTTCTTTATTAGACGTGCCTTGGTCATGGTGTGTCTTCACAGAAATAGAACAGTGACTGAGACAGGAGCATGCGGAAGTTAAGTCTAGCTCATCTGTACCAGTAAGGAGGGAGATGTGTAGCTGTAGGGGGGATGGCCCTATAGAGTCAACAAAGATAACAAAAGGAGTCTCTGGCACTGAGGGCCATCAAGAAGCTACCAAGCTTTCCTGGACTCAGTTCAATAGGTCTTGGGACATCTCCAGGTGGCTGGGTTCTGTTTCTGCCACCAGAGTGAATTGAGGAGGACTAAATGACCTGACCAGTCATGGCAGGGATAGTCATAAATGGGCAGGAGTAGTCAGAGGCAGTACTCTTTCTCAGTGGGTGCCATGAAGTATGTTATGGTGCAATTGGAGGCTAGTGATGGGCAGAGTTGGATATCAGAAGAACTGGAGGTGATGGGGAGCTGCTGGTGTGGTTCCAAAAAGAACTGAGCCCCCAGGTGGGTAATAAAGAAGATCAGGTCTAAATAGGAAGCAGTAAACCCAGGGAAAAGGCACTGTGGTTGTGAGTGACAGCTTGGGGGTGGGGCACAGAGTGCTGCAACTAACTACATCCATGTTTCTGTTTCCAGTGCTCAGTTCAGCCCACACCGGAGACAGCGAAGGACAAAGGGACCAAGACGCATGAGGCACCTGGGCCAAACCAGACTGAGAAAAAAACTGGCAGGCCAGTAGGCCTTACTGTTCCTTAGGACTCCCTCTAGCAGATACCATGGTGTCGGGAACAGTGCAGGGGATACATGTGTTCACGCTGTCACTCGCACGGGACAGGATTTGGATGCTCGGTCATATGGTTAAGCCCACTTACGTCACTTCAGCTGGATCATTTTCAAACACTTTGCTATTCTAATGTGGCCCTATACCGAGGCCATTTTGTACAAATCATCTCTAGCTTTTTTCAAACGTGTGAATGTAGTATGTTAGTGTATGTGCACATATACCAATGTGTGCAGGCTCCTGGAGGCCAGAAGAGGCCGGTAGGGGTTCTGCTCTATCACATATCCCCTATTCCTTTGAGGAGGCAGGGTCGCTTGCTGACTATGGCCCTAGGCTGGCGTCCAGAAAGCCTCAGTGATCCTCCTGCCTGTGCCTCGCACAGCTTTCATTCGGGTGTTGGCATCTGACTCAGGCCCTTGTGCTTGGGCAGGAAGCATGCTACTCCCGAGCCAACTGTCCCTGTTCTAGAGGCTTTTCAAGATGATTTTTCTCTCTCTAGAAGCAATGAGGAACAAGCCAGAGCACCTAGGGAGGACCGATTCTAACTGTGCCCTTCAGCTCACCCTCTAGGCTGCCCTCCAACTTCCTATTTGTGTTTTGTGATATATATTTCTTCCAACTCTGTTTTTTCAGGCAGTCTGTTTTCTATTTACAGTGCCCATTGATAGCAGGTAATTTCTTGGTTGGTTTTTGTTTTGGGTTGTTTTTGAGACAGGGCCTCATGGTTGTGCTTGAACACTCCTGATCCTTCTGCCTCCGCCTCCCTAGTGCTGTGTTACAGGTATGTAACATCACACCTGCTAGTATCAGGTATTTTAATATGCCTTTCCAAATTACGGTCCCGCAAAGGATAACGTATGACACTTACCTCCAAATATTGTCTTTGGGCAACCGGGTTGATCCAGTCCTCCATTTGGGTAGAAGTCTATGCTTCCTAGTGGTTCCTTGTAGCCCAGTGCTAAAAGAGAACACACAAGGCTTGCACAGGGAACTTCCACATCTGCAGGGTTAGGCAGGGACTGTGTTTTTTATTTTTTATTTTTTAGATTTATTTACTTATCATGTATACAGTGTTCTGACTCCATGTATGCCTGCAGTCCAGAAAAGGGCACCAGATCTCATTACGGATGTCTGTGAGCCAACATGTGGTTGCTGGGAAATGAACTCAGGACCTCTGGAAGAGCAGTCAGTACTCTTAACCTCTGAGCCATCTCTCCGGCCCCGTGTTTTTGGTTGTTATCATGGCCCTTATACCTATTTAAAGGTCTTGCCTAAAGCTCTCAGCTAGTTTGTTAGAAAGCAGCAAGCAAATTGCATTAGCATGTACGTCAGTGCTGGGTGAGCACAATGTGGTGTAGGAACGGAATCCCACTGTTTCTAAAGACAGACTCTGGGCACTTGGCCCCTGCAGGGCTGATTGGATGGCCTCTTTCTTCTTTACATTTCATCAGAGCCCTCTAATTGCCAGGAGATTCCTGAACTTCTGTTTGCATTGTATAAATCTTCACAAAATGAAATATGAAACATTTAATTTTTACTTAGTAGAGAAAAATCTTAGAGGATGGCTCAGTGGTTAAGAGCACTGGCTGCTCTTGCAAAGCAGCTGGGCTGGGTTCCTAGCACCCACTGCCTCCAGTGGGTGTACTGTAACTCCAGTCTCAGGGGATCTGATACCCTCTTCTGGCCTCTTTGGGCACCAGACACACACATGGTACACAGACATACTTGTAGTCAAAACACCCATAAGCATAAAAATAAAAGAACAAAACTTAAATTTTTGTACCTAAGCCAGGTATGGTGGCTCACACTTGTAATACCAGCACTTAGGAGGCTTCGGCAGGGGGATTGCTATGTCCTTGGAGCCAGCTTGGGCTAAAGAGTAAGAACCTACTTCAAACAGACTGGGATCTAGGATGATAAAAAAGATTGGAAATACTTTTAAAAATGGGTACCTAGAAATGTAATAACTTCATTTTCTCTAGCCATGAAAACCCCAAAATAATTAGAAAAGGTTTTCTTAAAATGTTAACACAGAAGCGTGTGTGGTGGTGCACACTTGTAATCAAGGAACCACAGGGATGAGACAAAAAGTTTGACAGTTTATAGCCAGCCTGGGCTGCACAAGGGCAGGCCAACCTGGGATATACAGCAGGAGTCTCAGAAAAAAAAGTAAAAGTAAATGTTTACATATACATATCTAAATGCAGGTGTTATATGCAGCATATTGCAGTAATCATAGTAGTTTTCACATGTTGAGACTCTGTGTGTCAGCTGGGCATCCCACACACCCTTCCCATTCTCATAAGGCCTGCAGCACGGCTGCGGGGAAGTCAGGAAGCAACTCAGATGAAGGGCAGAGGCTGGTAGGCTTCAGGGTGGGCTCAACATCACTAGGAAGAGCAAAATTTAGGGTCTGCCCCACTGTAAAACAAAATTCACTTCTCAAGAAAAAAAGCAAGCTGGGCTGTGGTGCACGCCTTTAATCCCAGTGCTCGGGAGGCAGAGGCAGGCTGATCTCTATGAGTTCAAGGCCAGCCTGGTCTAAAACAGCCAGAGCTACACAGAGAAACCCTGTCTCAGAAAACCCAAAAATAAGAAAAATAAAATAAAAAGCAAATTGTTTTCTTCTGCCTACCTCAGAATGGCACTGAAGGGCTGGCTCCACCTAAGCAGGGAACTACTTTGCAAATGCCACAATGATAATGCAGCTGTTCACAAGAAGATATTTTCCCCAAGATAAAGTCACTACTGATTGTCACACAGCAGTGCCCGTGATACAGGGTCAGGGGTAATTTTAAAAAACAAAAACAAAAAACTTTGTTTCGTAGTGCCTGTGTGTGTCTGGTGTGCACGTGCCAGCATGAATTTGGAGGCAGGAGTACAACCTCTGGGAATGTGGTCTCTCCCTTACTACAGATGGGTTCCAGTGATGAAACTCAGGTTATCCCACTCAGTGGCAGCAAACACCCTTACCAACTGGGCCATCTCACAGGCCCCATGCTGGTTTGTTGGTCTTTGTTTCTTGGTGCTGGGGCATGCTATACAAACACTACCATTGAGCTCATCCTTGGCCCTGGGTCCCTGGTTTGTTAGCTAGTTGTATCATAAAAGTACAATTAAATGAGCTCTCTGCTTTGTTCCATCCCTCCTCCCCAAGTTCCCAGTTGGCTCCTCCCGGACATATATGGATACAGTGATATCTACCCATTTTATTCTTTCCAGCCACAGTCTTGCTATGTAGCCTTGGCACTCAACCATGAACATCACCCCAACAAGCCACAGCCAGCATGTACCAAATAGCAGATAGGAAACTGGCATGTTGAGAGACAGAAATGACCTGGAAGATCTACAAAGAGCCAGGAGTGGGGCAGAGGTGCCCTGGGTGGGAAGATACAGCACTCTGAGCACAGGGAAATAAAACAGTCAGGCACCCTGGAAACTTTTCGTCTGAAGCCAGCTGTCTGTGTATAGACAAACCAACCCGTTCTTGATTGGATTTGATGATCACTTTGGAAAACACGAGGTGAAGCAAAGGGAAATCACCCCTCTACCCACATTGGGGAAAAGGCAGCATCAGGGGATCTGCAGGGGAGACTGGGTTTTGGGGCCACTAATCCACAAAGGAGCGTTACCGTCAGTGTCTGAGTGGATGACGTCGACGAACTGTGCATCGCTGGGATCTAACCTGTCCTCAGGGGGTTTCCCGTTGAACAAAGGGCCCGCAGGGTCAAGACCTAAAAGAAAAGAAAAGCAGCTTGGCAGCCCCACGCCATGAATCACTGAAGCTGTCTTTGATCCCTCCCCGAGAGGATGGCTCACAGGCTGCAGGGCTGCTTGGGTGAGTAATCTCTAACATCCCATCCTGCAGTGGAGACGCAGTCCACAGCCTGTAGCTTTTTCCCACAGTGTGGACGGTTACCCTGGCAGTGGCTCTGAGAACAGCAGGCAGGCTGCAGGAGGAGGCCCAGCTGAGGAGAGCCCCGCAGGTGAGGTTAGGAGGGTGGGAAGGCTCTTTGGGAAAACCGGTCAGAGTGTGAAAGAGGGTATGTAGCTCCGGGAATTAAATCCTTATGCATGAAGCTACACCCATCTACATCCCCAGCCCTTAGTTTTTAGACAAAGTCCCATCATATAGCCGAGACCATCTTGAATTAGCTATGTAGCCCAGGCTGGATATTTGTCTGCCTCTGTCTCCTGTGTGCCTGGATTAAAAGCATTCGTCACCTCCCTGGGCTTCTCTATTTTAGGGGTTTCAGAACCCTACTCAGCTCCACTTTCGATCATTTACTGACTCATTTGAACCACATCACAAAACCAGAAGGCAGCAGGTGGCCTGTGTGATCCCATTCAAGCATCCTGGCTAGAGACTGGCTCGGCAGCACAGTCCTCTCCATCTCCATGCTCATGGTCTCTCAGCACCAAGCTGAGAAGAGCATGTCACACTACAGATGAGGCAGGTCAAATGAATCCCATAATGCCTGAACTGATTTCTTGGTCTTGCTCAGTGTTGCTGGGTTTCATTACCACAGCAATGAAACACCTGGAAAGCCAGGGGAGCCACACACGGGATTCTAGAACCACAAAATGAGAAATTAAAGAGCAGAGTGTGACAAAGGTCCCACTTACTAGAACCTGTGCCAAAGAGGGTTTCGAGGCCGTCTTCCTTGGAAGTTTAGCCCATTAGTATCATTTTATGTTTAATTTCACTTTATTCTTGTTTCAGGTGCTGAAAAGTGAAGCCCGGACCTCATGCATGCTAAGCATGTGTTCAACTACACAGCCAGTCCCTGAGGGTGTCACTTTGAGTACATCTCCCCTTCCCGTGGTCCACACACAGTCTAAGAGACAGCATCTTTGCCTCTGTTTCTTGTTTTCTTCTCTCCTGATGTCCTTGTGGTCCCTAGGAACATTTCTTCATCTACCTTCCTCCTTCCCTTACTCCTCCACCCCCAGCCTTCTTCTGTCCTCTCCAACTGAAACTGGTGTGGGAGGGTATGAGGTAACACCCAGTCACTCAAGGCCAACAGGTGGCCTCAACACAACAGCTCTCAACACAGTAGGAAAAAAACTCCACAGCCTTGGAAAGAATTTACCCAGAACCCCTCCACACCCCCATCAGTCAACACCAACCACTTACAGCCTAAAGCACAGAGTGAGCACCCTGGCTTGGAGCCTCCCGGAGATAAAACATTTAGCTTGGGGTACTGAGAGGGGCGGGGGGGGGGGGGGTAGCCATACACAGGGACTTATAAAATGGAGGGAAGATTCTGGTCCAGAACCTGAATCCAAATTTGTAATTAAAAGTTTCTAGCAGTCATCTAAAATGTGTGTTACATACATGTGTATATGTATATTAGCCAGTGTCTGTGTGTGTGTATGTCTGTGTGCCTGTGTCTGTGTCCATGTGGAGTCCAGAGGCTGACATTGGTTTCTTCCTCCATCCCCCTCCACCTTATATATTAACTTACATATTAACATAGTGTCTCTCACTTGGACCCAATCTAGTCCAGCTTGCCGCTTACTCCGAGGATCCAATGCTGGAATTGCAGGGGAGACACAAACACAAACACACACACACACACACACACACACACACACACACACACACACACACACACAGAGGTGCTGGTGATCCAAACTTCGGCCTTTACACTTGCTTGGAAAGTGATTTTTATCTGCTGAGCTGTTGCCCAGGCTAAAATGTTTTGAAAACAAATGGGGACTTGATTTTAAGAATATGAGGAGGCTGGCTGGACAGTGGTGGGGTACACCTTTAATCCCAGCACTTAAGAGGCAGAGGTAGGTGGATCTCTGTGAGTTCAAGATCAGCCTGGTCTACAAGAGCTAGTTCCAGGACAGACTACAAAGCTACACAGAGAATCCCTGTCTCGAAAAACCAAAAAGAAAAAAGAAAAAGAAAAAAGAATATGAGGGGGCTGGAGAAATGGCTCAGAGGTTAAGAGCACTGGCTGCTCTTCCAGAGGTCCCGAGTTCAATTCCCAGCAAGTGCATGGTGGCTCACAACCATCTATAATAGAATCTGATGCCAGAGAGAGAGAAAGAGAGAGAGAGAGAGAGAGAAAGAGAGAGAGAGAGAGAGAGAGAGAGAGAGAGAGAGAGAGAGAGAGAGAGACTGCTGATCTTCTAGAGGGCCCAGGTTCAGCTTCCAGCACACAACCAGGGGATCTGATGCCCTCATCTGCCCTCTGAAGGTACCCACACATACATGGCACTGGAGCACACACACGATGTAAAACTAAATCTTTTTCTTTTTTTAACAAAAGAATATAAGGCTGGAGATATATCTCAGATCATAGAGTGCTTACTTTACACGTAGTGATGCCCGGGGTTCAATTTCCAGCATGAAAAATATTAAATTTAAAAATTTAAATTTTAGCTGGGTATGGTGGTATATGCTTTTAATCCCAAGCTTGTGAGGTAGAGGCAGGTGGATCTCTCTGAGTTCGAGGCTAGATTGGTCTACAGAGTGAGTTCCAGGACAGCCAAGGGATACACAGGGAAACCCAGTCTTGAAAAACAAAAAAAGAAAAAAGAAAGAAAGAAAGAAAAAGAAATAATAAACCAGACATAGGAGAATTTAAGAGGGTAAGACAGGAATATGTCAGATTCAACGCCAGCTTGGGTGTACAAGTGAGATCAAACCTGGGCTACAGAGGCGTATCCTCTCAAGAAGACAAAAAGTGGCTGAAGGCATGTGCCACTGAGCCCAATAGCCTGAGTTCAACCCCAGGACCTATGCAATGTAGGAGACCTGACTCCATAAATTGTTCTCTGTCTTTTTGTTTTGTTTTGTTTTGTTTTTGTTTTGTTTTGTTTTTCGAGACAGGGTTTCTCTGTGGCTTTGGAGGCTGTCCTGGAACTAGCTCTTGTAGACCAGGCTGGTCTCGAACTCACGGAGATCTGCCTGCCTCTGCCTCCCAAGTGCTGGGATTAAAGGCATGCGCCACCAACACCCAGCTGTTCTCTGTCTTTTACATGCATGCTGTGCTGCCCACACACATATACACAAGCAAAATATATAGAACATAAAAAACAAATATTTTATATGCTTATAATTAAAACCAGTTAATATTTTAAATAAATATAACAATAAATTAAATACTCATGTCTTTTAAATACAAAATAGAAAACATTGTTTAAAAATTAAAAATAATAGACAAAACAAAATCAATCAGGTATGGTAGATCATACTTGTAACCCCAGCGTTTAGGAGACTGAGGCAGGAGGATTGCCATTAACTTAAGGGCAGCCTGAGCTTAGTGTGAGTTTCTAGGCTAGCCTGGGCTGAAGAGAGAAACCTTGTCTCAACAGAACAAAACAAACAAAAATAATGCATCTTGCTTAACCCGGTATATCTAAAATTTGTCATGTCAGTGTAATCAATATTAAATGTGAGATTTGTTTTGTTTTTGTTTTTTTTCTGAACCTTAGACTTCAAAAGCCAGAGCATATTCTGCACCTATAGCCATCTCAGTTTGCACTGGCGGCAGTCACAGTGACTACATGTGACTGACTAATGGCTACCATGTTGTTCCTCGAAGGGTGGTGGTCAGACCACCTGCATCTGCTGGTTGAAAATACAGACTCCTGATCTTGGAAGCAACTCACGGCAGAGCCTGGGCCTGGCATACATAAGACTCAGGATTCATCCCAGCACCAAAGGAATGAATGAATGAATGAATGAATGAATGAATGAATCCAATGAGAAGTCAAATGGAGAAATACGCCTGGAGAAGAGGAGCATAAGAAAGGAAAATGGTAAAGACAGCAGGGTGAAGGACCAGGCAGGGGCCAGGCCGACCTATCCTTGTCTCAGAAAATAATACTTGGGTGACAGATCACATTCCCACCCTGTGCTCCAGTGAGCACACCCAAGCAAGGACTCTGAGACAGAGAATTCTGAGACAGCTGGGACTAAACCTGAGGCCCAGGGGTGATGAGAACTGGGGCATCATGGAGGTAGAAAATAGACTTGTGAGCCAGAAGTTGAGTCCAGTCACAGGGACAGTCACATGGGCCTAGAGTAGCAGAAAGCCTGTCTTGGGGAATTTCCATAATCGGACGCTAGGTACACTGAAGGTCACGGTAGTCAGGAGAACGGATGTGTCAAGAGGCACAGGAGAAAGCATGGTGCTTGGGTAGAACGAAACGTTTGGCTGAAGGGTAGATTTGACCCATTTCTTTCTAGCTCTGTGATCAGTGACATCAAGTTGGCAGTTTGAGATTAGTCACTACCAAAGAAATCAGCACAGAAACCAGCAATTGCTATAAGCCAACACCCCCCACACACACACACATTGCACCCCTTCTACACAGCATTGGAAAGAAACAGTCCCATCTACCAGAAAAGAAACTCCTAGAGAGTGAGGCAAACCCAAGCCAGCTAACCTTTCAAAGTATGAGGACTCTCCCTCTCCCTCTCCCTCCCCCCTCTCTCTTGTAAAGACACATTGCTTTTAAAAATACAGTAACAATACATTCTAAACTTTAAAACTACTTTGTTTCCCTAGGAAAATCTGTAAATTAGGCGATCCAGATAGCCTTGGCCTTTGGGGAAAGTGAGGGGGAAACAAACTTCCAAGACAATGGGGTGGGAGAGGTGAGGTTATCCCCAAATATATGTTTTGAGTCATTTACATTTCCTCTCTTCCCATACATGTCCCTAGATTTAAAACCCAGCCTGGGAACGTTTCCTGGAAAAGGTGAACGGTAAGTTCCTGCAAGCTGGGGCTGCCCTCAGCTCTGTGAGTAGCTGTGGAAAATTCCTAAGCTCCAGGCAAGAGGTCCAGAAAGGGGATCTTTGTCCTTTAGGGTTTGACCTGTTGAAGTTTGGAGTGCTTTCATTCCAAATTCGCTAGAAAGCTGACATTTAGACAGTCAGCTGCCGAAATTTCCGTCTCCTTTCCCTTCCAAGAGTCTCCAGCCATGCCTGGTGAGTGTAGTTGAAGTCACCAGAATTAACCCAAGGGGAGGTGGCTCTCTGGGCAGAGATCAAATCCCCTTGGGATATTGGGGTGGAGGAGGCATTACCATATGAGAAATAAAGTGAGAACCAAGCTTTTCTGGGACATACACAATTTACAAAATGTGCTACATATTTGTAATTAAGTCACAGACTGAGGTTAGTATTATCTGGACTTCCCTTTCACATGAAAGGGTCCACAATCGGAGGTTCCCTACCTGGGAGAGCTTGCTTCAAACTCAAGGAGTAGGTTGTCTGTTCTCTGGAGAACAGCTGCCCAGGTGAGACCCTGGTCACTGATGCGAATCTTACCTGTGATTCTCCCCAGCTTCCCAGCATACATTTCTCCAACAAATCCAGCTATGTGTGCTCCTAGACTCACTCCAATAATATAAACGTCATCCAGAGATGCTCCTTTAGCCTAGAATTCCATGAACAAATTGTGAGAGTTCAAGGAGTTGACCACACTTGCAGAGATTTCCTAGCTGTTTGCTTTGGAGGAATATTCTTAAGTACTTTGTATCTATTGTCTCACTGGGCTTTTTTGTGAACCAGCGTGCATGCACATCTATGCACTTACACGTGGAGTCCAGAGGTCAAAAAGTCACATGTTGGGCTACAGAGATGGCTCAGTGGTTGAGAACATGTGTTGCTCTTGCAGAGGAGCCAGGTTCAAGTCTTAGCACCCAAACAGCAGCTCACATTGTATGTAACTCAGTTCTAGGGATCTGATGCCTCCTGACTTCTTTAGGCACCAGACACACACATTATGTACGTGTGTGTGTGTGTGTGTGTGTGTGTGTGTGTGTGTGTGTGTGTGTGTGTGTACATACATTTGTTTTTTTAAGAGAATAAATAAATCTTCCCTTTTAAGTTAGATGTCTCCCTCAATTGCTCCCCACCTTATTTTTTGAGGCAGAAGTTCTCACTGAACCTGGAATTAGCTGACTTGGTTAGACTAGCCATCAAGCCTTAGGGATTCTCCTCTCTCCCCTTCCCAGGATCTAGGATTACAGGCATGCATTCACTGTGCCCAGATTTTTCATATAGGTTCTGGGGGTTGAACTCAGGTCTTCTTATTTGCACACCAACTGAGCCAACTCCTTAGCTCCTATAGTCTCATTTAAATGTCACAAGAGGGCTGGAGAAGTGGCTCAGTGCTAAGTGGCTCGCCTCATATGTTTTAAGCCTTAGGTTCAATCCCCAGCATGGCAGAAAAAGAGGGACCATTACAGCATACTGCAATGTCGACTCTGCTTCTTCAATGCACAAATGAGGAAACTGAAGCTCAGAGTTGAAGTCATCTGGCCCAAGTAAAGCATTTTTTTTTTGGGGGGGGGGTTGCAGAGCAGGAATCAAACCAGCCTAACCCCAAATGTGTGTCTTTCGGGTCCCCATCCATTCCTGACTCTGCTGGTTGTCAAGCAGGGACATCTTTAGGGATTCCAGATTGGAGAGGGGATGATATTGTATTTTGATGAACTCCTTATGGAGTCACCATCTCAAGGAAAGAAAGAGTGGGGAAGGGGAGACTACACTGACGACAGGCTGGCTGAGCAGCTTGCTCTGAGCCACCCAAATATTACCTGCCTGCTGAGGAGCTTATATACAGCTCATGTCACCACCAGCCACAGTAGTCACCACATGGGAGTCTCTTTGAATTGCTCTGACTTCGTGTAATGTTTTTGTTATAAAAAAAAAAAAAGGCGTGGGTGGGAGGTGGGGGGTGGCGACGACATGTCTTTAATCCCAGCACTCGGGAGGCAGAGGCAGGTGGGTGGATCTCTGTGAGTTCAAGGCCAGTCTAGTCTACAGAGTGAGTGTCAGAATAGGCTCCAAAGCTACACAGAGAAACCCTGTCTTGAAAAACCAAAAAAAAAAAAAAAAAAAAAAAAAAAGTGGGGTGGGCAGCTCATGAGATTACTCATTGAATAAAAGCCAAGGCCCTGCCTTGAGAGGTCTTCTAATGTTGACTGTCACTGTACCACATGCTTTCATTGTGCTTTGGAATAATCTGGACATTAGTCTTTTGGCTATGGAGGTCCAGGCATTTAAACCAAGAATTCTAGGCAGAGCCTCTCCTACTCAAAGACACCTTCATGGTAGCTGCAAGATGAAACTCCTTAACACAAGACTTTTTGTCATTATCTATGGAAGTTTGTGCGGGCATGAAATCTACATTTACAACGATTTTGCCCCATACACCTTCTTGTGAGATAGACGGAGCCACACTCCCTTTCCTGGGTTAACTCAGATTTGCACAATGTTGAAAAACTAAAAATAGCCCCCCACCATCCAACCAGGTGATGATGCCTGGTGGCTTTAAGCTTCCAAACAAGCAGCCAGAGTCATAAAAGAGGTGTCTATCTTACCAACATCTGATCGATAAATTCCTTCAAAATCAGAGCTACTTTTCGGGTCTTGCCAGAGGCGTGGGTGTATATCACAGTCGTCGCTCCTCGATTCCAATCAACAACCACCACGTTCATCTCTTGTACATTGAGCAAACTCTGTACCAACTCCTCCATCCACACTGGAGGGGAGCCTGTCGGCCGAAAGCCATGGATAATGAAGGTAGTTTTCTTGGTCACATTTAAGCTCCCCAGAGCTGTGGAGTTGATGAGTTGTGCACAGGTCTGGTTTCTCTGTGTGTAGAGCATCAGTCTCACATTTAGTCCTGTGCCAACCACTGCACTGTGGAAGCTCAGTCTGGTGAAGGACGGGCATGTTTCATCTGTATCTGGAAATAAGAATTAGACGGCATCACGTAGCGCCTTCTGAGCAGGGCATCACTCCTTGGAGCTCTTATATTCCTCACAGCACCTTGCAAAACCCTAGATCTATCAACATGAAGTGGAAAAGTCATACTTAATCCAGTATTTCTAAGTCAGGATCCCTGGTTTCTCCAGACTCTTTCAAGGTCAAAACCACAAGTTAGCTCAATGAAGCCTTCTGCAACCCTCCCAGCCATAAGCTGTCCTCACTCCCCTACTCCCTAAGCACCTGTGTGTGCCTCACAAACAGCACTTAGCATCCCTTTCAGGATGTATTCCGGGTGTTGTGCATGAGTATGTCTGTCCTGTGAGACCCCATTCTCCTTGAATGGTAATTTCTAACCCGTGTGTCCTCAGGTAGACAGAACACAGCAGAAGAGTCATCAACTGAGACTCCATGGTCTCTTGTGCCCCACCCTCAACTGGGACACTTGTGTGTGCCCTGCCCTGAGCACCTGAAACTGCAGGCCATGACAGCTGGTGCTGAGCCCTTTTCTTCTCAGCTCCTCAAGCTCTCCTGTCAAGCCTTTCGCCCTACAGAACAGCCTTGGAAGGAAGTTGGACTCAAGGAAGACAAAGCACAAACCTGGAAGATCTTTTTGTTGTTGTTTGAGACAGGAACTTAATATGAAATCCAGGCTGGCTTCAGACTTACTACGTAGCCCAATGTAGCCTAATTTGCAGTCCTCCTATCTCACCCTCCTAAGAACTGGGATTGTAGCTGTGCCCTACCACGCCTGACCTGGAGCATCTCTCTGGGAATGTCACTCAGTAGCAAAGTGCTTGAAGACTGCTTTCTTTCAGTTGCTAGGGAATAGTTAGTAACGATATAGTGGAGGAACTGGGCAAGGCCCGGCTTAGTCACTACTCTGTGGTACTGCAGAAGGGCTGGTGACGTTTATGTGCCAGTAAGTACAGAGGGCAGAGGTCACAGTGATGACGTTCCAGTGCTGACACTGGACCTGGAACCCAACTGTGATAAGGAAACTGATAAATATAAAATGAGAAACATGATCTGTCTTCCTGACAAAAGATCACTATAATAAATAGTGTAGGAGGGTTTTGAGAATGTTGTAGCTTAAAGGAGTCCAGAGACAGGATAAATTAGTGCATTACCTTGCCCTGGGGTAGGTCTTGTTGTAGAAAGAAAAATGCAATAAAATAAAGTCAGTTGGAAAATTGGTATCTAGACAATCAGGTAAAAGTGTGGCCTCAGTTTTTAATTCATGGAGACAGATAGTCATTGTGTGGTTCTGATTAAGAATGGCTCCCATAGGCTCATACATTTGAATGCTTAGTCATCGGGAGTGATACTTGCAGGAATTTAGCAGAGTTGCTGTAACTTGGGTAGACAGTAGAGTGAATAGTTGTTTTCTAAAAATACTTTGATCCTGAAAAATCATTGTGGAAAGCAGTAAAGAATCTTTGTGGAAAACAGTGATTGTTTTCCATGATTTCCAGAATTGTTTTTCTGAAGGGGCATTTTAGCCTTCGAATGACTCAAGTCATAAGATGCCTCTGGCACACCTGAGGCTCTTAGATTATTATATACTGCAAACGATACACAGTAAAGGACTAAAGTCATGAGGGCATGTGATGCTTTCCTTTAGAGAGACAGATAGATTAGATTAGGGACCTTGGTATGAGGAAATGCTTTAGCCAAAAAAAAAAAAAAAAAAAAAAAAAAAAAAAAAAAACAGCTTTTTGCAACAATCAATAAATACGCCTTCGTATGGCTGTTCAGAGTTCGGTTCATCAGGGGCTAGACCTTCCTGCTGCCACAGAGGCCTTAAAATTCATCTTGGAGTGACTTCTTGATTCAACCAACCCACGAAACACAGAACACCCCTACAGACAGATTTGAGAAGAGATTAGGAGGTGTGGCCTTGTTGGGATGGGTGTGGCCTTGTTGAAGGCAGTGTGCTACTAGGGATGAGCTTGGAAGTTTCAAAGCCCACACTCAGCCCAGTATTCTCTCTCTCTCTCTCTCTCTCTCTCTCTCTCTCTCTCTCTCTCTCTCTGTCTCTCTCTGTGTGTCTCTCTCTTTCTCTCTGTCTCTCTCTGTCTCTGTCTCTCTCTGTCTCTCTGTCTCTCTCTCTCTCTCTCTCTTCTCTCCCTTCTCTCTCTCTCCCACCCCCAATCTCCTGCCTGCAAATCAGGATGTATCTATCAACTATTACTCCACCACCATGCCTGTATGTCTGTCACTGTGCTCCCACCATGATGATAACGGACAAACCTCTCAAACTGTAAGCAAGCCCCAATTAAACACTTTCCTTACAGGAGTTGCTGTGGTCATCGGGTCTCTTGGTAACAATAAAACAATGACTAAGACATCATTAAAAAAATCCCAATGCTTAGAAAATGTAACTAAAGCATTTGAAGGTAAAGGGACAAATTAATTGACAAGTGATTCAAAAAATATAAGTAACTAACTGGTGATGAAATGTGTGTCACATGTTAGGAATAAATCAATCTAGGGCTGCAGAGTAGGCTTAGGGGCTGAGCACAGCCTGTTCGAGGCCCAGGGAGTTCCCCGAAGAACTAATAAGTAAATTTTTGTAAAGGTTTCTGCTGTTCTCTGTGCTCCCCTATTCTTGTAGTTTTTCTAAAAATGTTTCATTATTCCCAAATAAGCAGAAAGAAGAACAGGGCAAAGATACAGCAGTGGTAGAGGAGGAGATGAGCTGCAGAATTCTGACATCAAAAAGTAAAATTGGCTGTGTGTGAGGTGTTGCTCGCCTTTAATCCCAGCACTCTGGAGGCAGAGGCAGGCAGATCTCTGGGAGTTCAAGGTCAGCCTGGGCTACAGAGCCCAGAGTCTCAAAATAAAAACAAATAAATAAATAAAATATAAAGAAGGAGGAAGAGGAGGAGGTGGCTGCTGCAAAAGCAGGGTGGGAGGTATAGCTTAGTGGTGAAGCATGAGCCTAGCATGGGTGAACCAGAGTTCAATCTCTACTAGTACTAAAGAAGAGAGAGGAGGGAAAGGATGGGGAAGGGAAGGAGAGGGAAGGGGAGAGGAGGGGAAGATGTAAGGAGCAAGTGTGGGTAGATGCTTGAGGCTTTGGCTCAAAGGGGGAATGGAGGAGATTTTAAAATAAATGAAAGGTCAGGTTGCAAGATGAGAGAGGTATAGGGGCTGGAGAGATGGCTCAGTGGCTAAGAGCACTGAATGCTCTTGCAGAGGAGCTGGTTTTGGTGACCAGAATCCACGTGGCAGCTCATAGCTGCCTGTAACTCCAGTTCCAAAGGTTCTGCCATCTTCTTCTGGCCTCCAGAGGCATGAGGCACACATATACATATATACATGCAGCAACATTCATGCAATATACACTATAAATAATGATAAAATATGTAATAATAAATTTAATAAATAATAATAATAAGAGAGGCAAATGATGAGCTCTGGGTCCTTGGGTTTGGAATTTGGCAGAATTTAACTTCTGCAGTAGTACACGGTGCTTTGCTCAAGAGCAGCTATGAGAGGCCTTGGCGAGCTATTCAGAGGTGGAACACACATGCACAGGGCCCTGCAGCCAACTCCAGCCACCAAGAGACAAGGCAAAAGGGCAAATAAAGGTGAAAATTATAATTAATTTCCAGACACAACAGAAAGACCAGGAACTGAATTATTTTAAGTGGAATTATTTGCAAACTGCCCCATAAGGCAATAACCCATGCTCCACTTCACTGAGCAAGGGTAGCTCTGTTGAAAGTGGGGTATAAGCCCCAACACCAAGCTGGAGAGCATCTTTTAAGATGAGCCAGAGAGAAGCTGAGGGACCAGGGATGGGACAAGGGCCCCCAAAAGGCAAGGGAACCTTGGGACTCAACTACTGAGTTCCCTCAATGGAAACCTGAGAACCAATTTGTGCTGGTTAGTTTTTTGTCTACTTGACACATGCTAGAGTCATGGGGTTGCTTTTGGTCATGGCATTTACCACAGTAATAGTGACCAAAGTAATACACAATGCTCTGGACCTGACATACACACTGGTATAGTCAGGCATGGCTCCCATAGTAGGTCAACACTTCCCTTCAGTCACCCCTTCACTTCCTCTTCCTAGAGAAGGAATGCCGTTGTAGAACACGGACTGCACCTGTGTGTTGGGAGAGCCCAACCCGGAATGATAACTGCTTAATTTGTCACCTTGTAGTACAGGAGGTGTTGTGAGATGGGGCTGACCCCCTTGGATATTATCCACCCATAAAACTAAGTTTTGTTCCAGTCTATGCAACTTACTCTCCAGGTGGCCTGGGGAAACCATGCTTGCCTGCCTGTCCAAGAGAGGAATGTGGCTGGCGTTAATCCTGAATGAGGTCATACTGTGGAAGACAGTGCTTACTAGGTGTGTTCACCTCAGGACAGTGGGTCAGAAGCCACACATTCATCTAGGTCCTTGAGAGACTAGAGATTGGTGAGCTGAAGGCTAGCCTGGGCTATTGAGAGAATTTGTTACAGAGGTTGGGGAGAGATATATAGAAAGCACAGGGGACTTCCCATGTCCCCTGGCAGGCCACCGGCCCTTTAACCCCACCTATCTGAAACAAGAGAAATTACAGCTGTCTTTTTCAGATTATTTTGGAATTCAGTTACTCTGAACTAACATCTCCCATACTTACTTCGGTCTTTTGAATGAAAATGGTCCTCATAGGCTCATATATTTGCATGCTTAGTCCCCGATTGATGGAGTGTTTGAAAAGGATTAGGAGGTGTGGCCTTGTTGGAGGAGATGTTATCACTGGAGGGCTAGCTCTGAGGTTTCAAAAGCCCATGCCAGGTCCAGTCTCTCTCTGTCCCTCCCCCCACCTCTCTGTCTATCTGCTGCCTGTGGATCAGAGTGTAAAGCTCTCTCTCAGCTACTTCTCCAGTGCCATGCCTATTTGCTTCTTGCCACAATAATGGACTAACTTCTGAAACTGTAAACAAGCCCCTAATTAAATACCAGACCAATACCAGACCAATACCAGACCAAGAGTTGGCTTGGTCTGGTATCTCTTCACAGCAATAGAACAGGGAAGACACGCCTCTATCCCACAAAAGCTGTCCTCTTACAGGTAGTTTTTTATGTTTTGTTTTGTTTTTTCTTTTTTCTTTGTTTTTTTGTTTGTTTGTTTGTTTTTGTTTGTTTTTCAAGACAGGGTTTCTCTGTGGCTTTGGAGGCTGTCCTGGAACTAGCTCTTGTAGACCAGGCTGGTCTCGAACTCACAGAGATCCACCTGCCTTTGCCTACCAAGTGCTGGGACTAAAGGCATGTGCCACCAACGCCCAGCTTTTAATTATTTTTTTTTTAATTACACTAATGAGGAGTGGCACACATGTGTCATGGTGTAAGGTCAAAGGACACAGTTGTTGGCTCTCTCCTCACACTATATGGGTCCTGGAGATGGATCTCTGGTTGACAGGCTTGGCAGAGGTGCCCTTAACCATTGAGTCATCTCACTAGTCCCCTTGCTTTGGATTTTTTAGTCAAGGTAGCACTATTATAACCCAGGCTGACTTCAAACTCATGCTATGATGCTTCTGCCTCAGCGTCCCTAGTTCTTGAATTAGAGGCAGGGAACACCATGCATGTTCAAAATTAAGCTATTTTATGAGTGTATCATGTACATACTTGGTATTTGCAGAGGTCAGAATAGGGCATCAGATCCCCTGAAACTGGAGTTACAAATAAATAGTTATGAGCCTCCATATGGGTAAGCCCCAATCCTCTGGAAGAGCCAGTGCTCTTAAACACTGAGCCATCGCTCCTGCCTATTCATTAATTTTGCAGTGTTAATGACCAACTCAGGGACTCACGGATGTGAGGCAAGCGCTCTCCCACTAAGCTCCATCTTTGCTTCTAGAACTAAACATTTTAAAAAGAAAACAATGAATTTGTAGTATCTTGGACCATGTCACAAATGAACTTAAGCTACTTGGGGTCAGGTATTGAGTTGCCATGGCTCTTGTATCAAATGTGCCCCTAGTACTGGAACTTTTTGCTGGAGTCAAAATTCTCAGCATAGGAGCAGTAGAGAAAACAGTGAGAAACAAATGTGTTCAATCATTTCACACATACAGAGTTCCATATGTTTTCATGTATGCTAGAGTATTTAAATTTATGAACTATTGTATGCTTCCTAAAGGCAAACAACTTTTGGGCTATTTTGTTGATTGCTTACAAAGTCGAGGTTATTCAGAGTACAAGTAGGTAACCACAAAACATATTAAACTGGTTTTTCAAGCTTAACCTAGTATCTCATAGTTCACTGAAACAGGAGAAATACTTGTGTCCTTTCTGAACTCTTACCCTGAAATAACATTTCTTACTGAGGACTGGAAAATTACAATGAGATGGACTCTGTATACAATACCCATTGAGGAAGGGTCTGTGTATTCTAGTCAGAGGTGGCATAAGTATTATTTATGACCTTCTTTCTTATGTTAAAAGAAACAGATGCTGGGGGCAAGGTGGTGGTGCACGCTTTTAATCCCAGCACTTGGGAGGCAGTGGCAGGTGAATCTCTGTGAGTTCAAGGCCAGCTTGGTCTACAGAGCAGAGTTCCAGGGCAGGCTCCAAAGCAATACAGAGAAACCCTGTCTTGAAAAAAACAAAACAAAAAAACCAATTCAAGTAGAAAATCAGGCCAATCATCAATAACCTTTTTATCTTGTGTAGCTCAGGCTGGCCTTGAACTCACTATGTAGCTGAGGATGGCCATGAACTTCTGACCCTCCTGCTTCTACTTCTTATGTACTGGGACACCACACCCAGTTTATGCAGTGCTGGGGATCAAACCCAGGGCCTCCTGCATGCTAGGCAAGCTGTCTATCAACTGAGCTACATTGAAGTCCCATTGTCCCAATGCAGTCCCATCGAATTTTCTTATAATCTGAGCATGTACATGTACATATCACACCACCCATGGATGCTCTCCTGCTGCACTAGCCGAGTTAAGTCATCATGAGTATTGGCTCATAAGGATGATAGTATTTACCACTAGGTTCCTTACAAAGTTTGCTTTGCACGGTGTCTTAATAAAACACAGTGATTTAAATAAAAAACACAATACAGTTCTGGGGAAAGCATGGGTTTGAGAGTCAGACCCACCATCCACTAGCTGTGTAAGCCGGTGTAATCAATTGCCTAACCTCTCTTGTGCCTCTATCTTGCACTTATAAAACGACCATAATGATGCTAATCTTTCAGGCCATACTACACAGAGGCAGGTTGAATTTGAAACCAAAACCTTGTGTCTTTACATATATGTAATTATTTGAATGTAAAATGTCTTCCACAGGTTTGTGTGTTTGAATACTTGTCCCCAACAATGGCACTGTTTTAAGAGGCTGTAGAATTCTTGGGAAGTGGGTCCTAGCTGAAGGAAGTGTCCCTGAGGGCCAGGCCTTAAGGATTAGAGACTGGGCACACTTCCAGCCTCAGATCTCTGCTTCATGACCTGCTCAGGTGTAACGGCTGCACCATGAGCTTTGCCACCATCATCCCAAGCTGCCCTGCCTTCCTACCATGAAGGGCAGCTTCCTCTCACACCATGAGCCAAAGACACTCTTTCTCTCCTAAATTGCTTCTGCCACAGCAACAGGGAAATTAATTCAATATGCTCGTTAATTCAACATGCTCATTAAAGAGCTGAGGTATGGCTCAGAGGTAGAGCCCAGCACTTTTGAGGCCCTGGGTTCAATCCTCAGCACCACACATGCAAGCGAGTGTGCGCATGAACTAGCACACACACACACACACACACACACACACACACACACACACACACACACAAATATCCTTTGGTATTTTGAACCAACTGAAAACAGTTCATCAACACTCTACTATAAAGGGGGGGAGGGAAGGGAGTCTCTAAATAAAGCTTTGTGTGATTAGGTCTGTTTACACAGCGTCAACACCACTCATAAACTGCCGCAGAAGGAAGTGAAGCTAGCCTGGGCCGCAAAGGAACCGGTTGCTGATTAGAAATGACTTTTTTCGCCAGCAGTACAGATGATAAAACAAAACAACAACAACAAAAAATAACCTATCTTTAAGTAAGTTTTTAACCTTCTGTCCGCTATGCATTTATTTGCAATACTTTTGATACTTTAAATATTGTATTATTGTATCACTTATTGGGAGGGTTAGATGGCTCAGTGGGTAAAGGCACCTGCTGCTAAGCCTAGTGGCATGAGTTTGTAACCCACACAGTGGGAAAGAGAGAACTTGATGCCAGCAAGTTGCTCTCTGATTCCACTAGCACAGTGTGGTTTGTGTATATATGCACACGAATACACACACACAAACAAATTAATTACTTAAATGTAATTTTTTAAGTTAAAACAAACATGGGGCATGAGAGATGGCTCAGCTGTTAAGATCACAGGCTGCTCCTCCAGAGGACTCAGGTTTGATTGCTAGCGCCCGCATGGTGGCTCACAACTATCTATTAACTCCAGACTCCAGGATGCTCTCTTCTGGCCTCTGTGGACACTGCATACACATGGTACACAGAACACATTCAAGAAAACACTCATACACGTCAAATCTCAAAATAAAATTAAAAATCGCTTGATTTCTGACTTTTGGTGTCCCATGTCTTGGATGTTGTTTCTGGGGGTGTTCAAAGAATTACAAATCATGCCTAGGAGGTTCCCAGAGCACATAGTAGATACTAAATCATTAGCAACTGTTGACGACAGCCTTGGAAATTACTATTTACTACCTAGGGTGGTACACAGACTTGAAATGATGCTGTCAAAGTGGGCTGGAAATAAATCCTAACATAATTATTATAAATTTTCTAGGTCAATTCTAAGCTTCACTTATTAACATGCTTTTATGATTTTAACAGTTTCAATCGGTTTACAAAATTGAGTTCTACCGTCTTATCCTTTACATTTTTTTTATTTAAAAAATTTTAAAATGTCACAGCTCACACCTGGGTAGGAGTCTGTATTCTCCCCCCCACCCCCGCCCACTTTTCGGGAGGTTTGGGGTTCTAACTCAGTTCTCAGACTTGTGCAGCAGGTGCTTTTACCCTCTCAGCCATCTCGACAGCCCCTCTGTGTGAATCTTAAAACATCTTTGGGCATTTAGGAAAAGCATCAGAATTAGTTTAATGAGTATGTTTCCTTTCCCTCTTTCTGGAGTGTGTGGTGTGCATGTTTATGTGTGTGCATGCTCACATGTATGAGTGCACTAGTGCGTGCAGAGGCCAGAGCTTAACAGGCATCTTCCTTAGTTGCCCTCCACCTTAAAAATTGAGTCAGGAGCCGGTCGGTGGTGGCGCATGCCTTTAATCCCAGCACTCGAGAGGCAGAGGCAGGCGGATCTCTGTGAGTTCGAGACCAGTCTGGTCTACAAGAGCAAGTTCCAGGACAGTCTCCAAAGCTACAGAGAAACACTGTCTCGGGAAAACAAAAACAAAAATAAAACAAAACAAAAAAATTGAGTCAGGGTCTCTCACTGGAACCTAGAGCTCCCTGACTGAGCCAGACCAGCTGGCCAGCTTGCTTAAGGATCCTGTTTCTGCCCTCAGAGCTCTGAGGTTGTAGAAAAGCCTCCATACCCTTAGGCAGTTATGTGGTAGGAACCTACTTCCTTTTCACACAAAGCTTGTGACTGTGAATTCTGGCATAGCTTTTGTTTGCTTGTTTGTTTTTTGAGACAGGGTTTCTCTGTGTAGCCTTGGCTGTCCTGGAACTCATGTAGACCAGGCTGGCCCCAGACTCAGATTCGCCTGCCTCTGTGCTGGGATTAAAGGCTCTCTACAAGGACTGAGAGTGAATTCAGCTCATTTTGCTAGCTCACCCTAGAGACTAAGATTTTCTTTTTTATCTTATTACCTTTTTTTGTATTGGAAATTGAACCCAGAACCTCATATACATGCTAGGTGTGTTTATCCTACAACTGAACTACATCCTCAGCCTGGCAATGAATAATTTTTAAGTTATAAATCTACCATGCAACATTGTAAGGAATTTATGTATATGAAATTATGGAGTCTGTAATAATAATGATTTAAATACACTTAAATACACGAAAGTATAACAATTTACCCTTGCTAAAAATGTGAAAAGGAAAAAAAATGAACAAGTTTTTACATTTAAAAAAAAAGTTACTTAAGTTCATATGGGTAGAAAGACACAATTTAGTTATGACACAAATTAATACTACTGTAGCCTTTTCAAGTTAATTCAAAGAACAGCTGGATCTATGATTAATGAAAAAAATCAATATAAGAAAGCTCATTTTATCCATAGCTCCTGGCCTCAGAAATGGTCACATAGAACTTTGGAAGTCCATTAATATTTTTTCAACGCATTGGCTAAAAGACCTACCTGATTTCACCAAGCACAGCAAACTGATAAGAAAGTACAGCCTCAACATAGGGATCAAGAGATCATGTGTCCCAAACACAAGATGTGGCCCACTCAGCAGACAGAGCCCGGCACAGTCGGGAGTTTGGGAGTTGGTTCTCCGGGAGAGCTCACTGGGCTAATCCCCAGTTAGTGACAGCAGGAAGTCCCCGAGGGAGGGACTGCAGCCCTGCCAGGATCTTTGACTCCGCCTCTTTGCAATAAAAGGTCTGGGATTTTCGGCTTGCACAATTGGTGTATATGTTCATGTTTCATTTGCATCGTGGTTCTTCGTGGGCGGTTTACTAGCTGTTTGGCTTGGTGTGTTGAAATCAACCTAATTTGAGAGCCTTCTCCCTTATGAATGAAATGATAAATCCTGTCAGTATTCCCCTTGACTTCGTACACAAAACCACTTTACTGTGTTAATTCACACAGTAAACTGTGCACAGAACAGTTTCCACAGAACAAGTCTTTAAACTTTTATTAATAACATTTCATTCAGTTCAGTTATATGGCTGTGTTTACAAACGTATCTATGCCGCACACTAAAGACCTTTTTACTTAACCATATTTTCCCTTCTTCCTATCCAGAGTCCTTGTCTCACAGCTGAATTTTCGTTTTTTGTATTTTATTTATTGGTGGTAGGCAGGTGGGTGTGTGCCATGGTCCCCATCCTCCCTAGTAGGGGTCAGAGGACAATGTGTTTGATCCTCTCTTTCCATCATGGAGATCTTGGAGATGGAGCTCACATCCCCTCAAGCCTGTGGGAAAGCAGGAAGCATCTACACCTTCCTAACCTTTCTAACGTCTACACTAGGTGTAACTAACCCAGCACTGTGGGTCGGGGCGGGGGAGGGGTGAACAGTGTCTACCCTGTAGTAAGCCATGGAGTAGATGAGGGTGGAGCACTAATGACAGGCTACCCTGCAAAGTGATTAGTCCTCTTTCTAGTGAAATCCTTCAGACATCAAGCTTCTGGTTACTTTATAAGCTTAAAAATGATAAGAAAAAAAAAAAAAACCCACACTGTCATCCAAACATCAGGCAAAGCCATTAGTCTACGTGTCAATTGTCAATGTGAGGTGCTTTCCTGACTCAGGTGACACATGCCATTCCCAGGGCCTGAGGCAGGAGGACTGCAGGTTTGGAACCAGGCTGGGCTCTATACCAAGATCCTGTCTCAAACAACGGGGTGAGGGGTTGTTTGGGGGGACACCGTCTGACACAATACATCACCTCTCATCAATGTCTATGGAGTCCTTGCATTTAACTACTAGCAGCTACTTGCAGCGGTGACCAAGGAGTGAGTTCATCACAACCACCGGGGGAGCTTTTTAACAGTACAGCGGTGCCTGCATGGTAAAGCCAGCACTCAGAAGGCTAGGTGAGAGGATATTAATTTCAAAGGCCAGCCTGGGCTCCATAGCAAAGACCCTCTTTAAAAGGAAAACAGAAAGCCAGTGTCTGTTTCTGTGTCACACCTGAGACCTAATGAATGTGAAGACTACTGGTGTGCTGGTCCACTAATCTGAATTCAGGTCCCATATCCTCCACTCACTACGTGTGTGGCCTCAATAAATAAAATATTTAAGTGCTATGTGTCTCAACTTTCTCAGTCATGAAATGAAGATAAGATCACTCAACTCAGGGTAATTACACAGAGGTATTGCAGCTGAAGTCTTATGCACTGTGCCTACTGCCAAGGTTAATTACTCCCTCCACTTGGTAATTCCATTTACTGTCTTTCTGGCCATACAGCTGGCATGTCCCCTCCCTCTGAAGGCATGCTGTGGAGCTGAGAAGGGCCTTCAAGAGGGACTTTAAGTCCTTTTGTGAATACTGCAGGAACACACTACAGTGTGTTTTGCTATTGTGGCCTGTTTGAATTAAGGGACTGTCAATAGGATACGCAAATCAACACCTGCCAGCTCTTCCACTTTGCATTCTAAGCCTTGCTCATTTGAAAACACTGACTCTCTGAACAGAGAATCGTTCCTTCTGTCTCTTTAAGGGACCTGCCCTGGAATGTGCCCCTCCCTGTCAGGTCAGTGTAGTTCCCTGATAAATATTTGTTGAGTTCCTATCAGTTTTGAGTGCTTATCTGGACTTAGCTAATGTCCTTTCTTTGGGGGAAACTAGCCAATCGTATAGGAATAAGGGCCATCCTCTGTGTGTTATTAATGGTTAGGACACAGAGGTTCCCCTAATTTCATGTCCGGTGCTCCGTTTTCCTTTTCCTTCCAGCATTCAAAACAGCAGAAAATCAATGGAGGAAGCTGTCCTTTGTTTTTTAGATAACTAAAAATGTTGACACTGTAATAAGAAATACCAACTGTGTAATAGGAAAACAGAACACCCCAAAGGTGGGGGAGAGGAGAATAGAGTAGGTGTGGGTATAACCAAACAGCACAAGGAGTTTTATCGGTTTTGTGGTTGGGGATGGGATCCAAAGCCTTGGCTCAATAAGCAAGAGCTCTACTGCTAAGCTGTCTTCTTAGCCCTGCAAGGGATTTTTTTTTTTTTTTTGGTTTTTCAAGACAGGGTTTCTCTGTGTAGCTTTGGAGCCTATCCTGGCAGTCTTTCTGGAGACCAGGCTGACTTCGAACTCACATCGATCCACCTGCCTCTGCCTCCGGAGTGCTGGGATTAAAGGCGTGTGCCACCAACAACGGGCTCCTGCAAGGGATCTTTTAATGGTGGAATACTTTTGTATTTAAAACTGAGGCAGCCACTACAGAAAGCCATGCAATGAGACTACAGAGAAACACATACACACACACACACACACACACACACACACACACACACACAGGTGCATGTAATGCTGACAGAGTCTAAGCTAGGTCTCTGGGTTGTGCCAATGTCCACCTTCTGGTTTTGATAGCATGTTAAGATGTAAGAAGCTGTGCTGATGGGGAAATGGGTGGGTTTTTTTTTTTTTTTTTTTTTTTTGCATTTTCCTACCAACCAATAATTATTTCAAAGTGAAATGTGTTTTTAAAACGTAAAAAATGGGTCAACTTTTAGGGTCATTGAACAAACATTAATTTAAAAATATTCTGAGGAAGCTCTGTCTTTATCTCCATTAGCTAACCAAGATTCTCTCAGTCTGGTGGCCGTAATAAGGGACCACAACTCACAGATATCATTATCTTCTCAGTCCAACCTATCATCATCATCATTTAGTTTAGTCTTCTAAGACAGAGTCTCATGTAGCCCATGCTGGCTTCAAACTTGCTATGAGGCCAAAGCTGGCATTGAACTCCTGACCCACTTGCCTCAGCCTCCCAAGTGCTGGGACTGTATGTGTGAATCACCGTGCCTGCCTCTGCAGCCTATACTATGTATTATGTATTTGCCCTTTCTTTTTTCCCTATTTTCTCACTCACCACAGACACCAGAGTAGAAAGTGGCAGGCAGGCTTCTACTATGTGGACCGGAAGGGCAGGTATGGAGGCCGGATGGAACTGGGGAGAGGTCCTTTTATTATTCTCTTTTTCGACAACCAGGAAAGGTGACCTGTGTCCCCACCCATCTTGGTCTAGGGCTATGCTGCCGTATGACTCACTGTAACACCCTTTTGTCAACCTGCTTGTTTCTCATTTGGAATGCAAGTTCAGAAAGATGAGTCAGTTTGCTCAACTCATATCCAACAAGAGATTAGATTTATACTCCCCAAACCACACGTTTCTCCCTCCCTCCCTCCCTCCCTCCTCCCTCCCTCCTTCCCTTAAATAGCTTTCTTCCTTTAAATAGTGGGTTTTGTTCATTTGTTTGTTTTATACCTGTTTTGTTTTGCTTGCTATTACTGAGTGTAGAATATTCCGTTATACTGTATGAATATATGTCTCTGTGCTTGCTTTAGTAAAGAAGCTGACTGATCAATAACTGGACAGGATAGGTTACGAGGAGAACAAAACAGAGAATTCTGGGAAGAAGAGCGGAGTCAGAGAAGTATTGAGCAGATGAAGACAGAAGCAAGTTGGACATGCTGTACTGAGAAAAGATACTAAGCCATGTGTCAAATAGTAGATAAAAATATATAGGTTAATTGAAAACGTAAGAGTTAGCTAGTAACAAGCCTGAGCTATTGGCCAAACATTTACAATTAATATTAAGCCTCTGTAGTTACTTAGAAGTGGCTTGTGGGACAGCCCTTCCCCCCTCAATAGTTTTCAATTCTATTTCATTTTAATTTTTTAAAAATATTTTTAATTATTGATTCTCTGTGGTTTTACATCATGTGTCCTGACCCCACTCATCTGCCCTCTGCCCTTGCACTCCCCCCAAAAACAAAATTTAAAGGTAAAAACAAAAAAAAAAAACCACAAAAAAAGAAAATAAAAATAAAACAACAAAAAGACAAACTTTAAAAAAAAAAAAATCTCGGGCCTGGAGAGATGGCTCAGAGGCTAAGAGCACTGACTGCTCTTCCTGAGGCCCCGAGTTCAATTCCCAGCACCACATGGCAGCTCACAACTGTCCAGTTCCAGGGGGATCTGATACCTTCACACCAAAGCACATAAAATAAAGTTAAATAAATTATTAAAAAAAATCTCAACTTGGAAGTTGTGTGGCTCAGTGAGTCACACAATATATCCTTTAGTCCATGCATCTTTAGTTGTACTTTGTGTTCAGTGCAGTGAGTCTGGCTCCAGACCTCTGGCTTCTGCTACACTATTGATGCTGGGCCCTCACTGGGACTCCTCATGGAAACCCTGTTGTTGCCTAGTGTCATGCAGATCCTGTAGCTTTGGATCTGCAGGTCTGGCCCCTCCACATGCTCCAGCAGTTCTTAGATGAGGTGGATGTTGGGGTGAGCCAACACATATCCCTGGGTGGTAGCTGGGTTGGTCAACCTACCAGCTTTCCCCCATCATCACCACCCAGACAAGCTCTCCAGCACTGCCCCAGCTAGCTCACCAAATTTAACAGACAACAAAGAGCAGGAGCCAGTTCTCCTGCTCTCATACCTGGGGTCCAGCTCACCTACACCACCGGGGCCAGCTCCACAGTTTTGTCCAGGTAGGGCGCAGGGCCTACTCTCCAAACTGATGCACTTGGTAAGAAAGGAGCAGGAGCAGCTAGCTCTTCCATTCTCGTTCCCAGGCCGGCTCTCATACCTGAAGGGGGGAAGGCATATTTCCTTAACCCTTGCCACCCGAAGGCATATTCGGGAGAAGGTGGGGACAGCTCTCCTGATGTCACACCCACAGGCCAGGCTCACCTGTGACCCTGCCAAAAGTGTCAGCTCTATTGTGCTGCCCAGGTATGGTGCCAGGCTGGGCCGGCTCTCCTGAGTGCTGCTGGTGGTGGGGGTCAGTGGCAATTCTCCACTCTCATGATCTCAGGGCCAGCTCCCCCATCCACCACAGGTGACAAAGGGCAAGGGGGAGGGGGCAGGGAGTACATCTTTCCCTCTCCTACTCCACCATATGGGGGTGGGGGGAATGGGGAGGCCTCAGACTCCAGCCACTGCATTCCCAGTCATTGGGAATTCTCTTTTCAGGACCTAAGTTTTTAAACTTTTATTAATTTTAAATTTTGGTCCTCCACCCCAACATGTGAGCATTTTGAAAATCCCAAAACCGGACCGATGTGTGAGCGCTCTTTGTCTTGGTCTGTCATTTTGTGTTATTTTGTTGTCTGCCAGTGTTCTGTGTTTCTTTCTCTGGGATAGTTGTTTGTTTGTGATTATGTCTACTAATCTCCTTTATTTTCCCAAAAGGGATGAGGCAAATAACCTCTGCCCCCCCTCAAGCATTACATTGAAAAGAAGACAGCCTATCTATCTCTGTTGCCCTCGGCCTGTAGCACTGGGGCAATGTGGGCCAGCAGGGCTGTGGGGCAGCATGCTTGTGTGGATGGGGGTCCCCTCAGCATGCCCTGGGGGCTGCCTGCCTTGACTTCTGGGCAAATGTGGCTGAGGGTTGCCTCTGTTGTCCAAGCGCGGGGAATCATAGGGTTGCTAAATTATGGCAGCTGTGTTGTGATGCTGTAGCAGGACTACAATGGAGCAACCTGTTACAGCTGAACACTTCCCTCCACCAGGGCTCTATTGGTCATTCAGATCCCATGGGTTTTAAATATCTGTCATCATTTAGAGGGTTTGGTTAAAAATTATTATTGGTTAGAGTGGAAAAACAAACAAACAAACAAACTACTGCTAGTCTCAGGTACAGGTTTTTATGTGTTAATGTAAATTTAAAGTTATTTGAACATGTTAGGTTAATTCTGGTTAAAGTTTTGCCTTGTTAGAAAGTTTTGTCTATTTCCTGAGAAAGTTGTGTATGCTTGTTTTGTTAAAAAGTTTTGTCTGGTCGGGAGGCAGAGGCAGGCGGATCTCTGAGTTTGAGACCAGCCTGGTCTACAAGAGCTAGTTTTAGGATAGCCTCCAAAGCCACAGAGAAACCCTGTCTTGACAGTGACACAGAGGAAACCTTTAAATAAGCATGCATGAGTCTATGGAAGGAAGAGCCATAACCTGTTAAAATTAAAACTAGTTAAAACTAGTAACACTGGGAATTGATAATTTAAAAACTGTGCATGGGTAATTCTAAAAAAAATAAAAATACCAATTTGGATTGCCATCATTTTTTTAGTCAGTCACATGACTGGTTGCCACTTTGCTGGAGTTTAAAAAAAAAAAGAAAAAATGTCTTTCACAGCCATCTTGATTAGAGGTGACCACATTAAATGGGCCTAACTAGGAGACAACAACAGATCTCCAAGGTATTTTGGGTTGGGGTAGATTTTTATATGATAATTTATGTCCTGTCCTAAGAACAAGGTTTACAAAAAAATAAAATTTAAAATATTAAAGCTACACCCCAATGCTTTTACACTCAAGAGTGTACCTTGCTCTGGCATCTAGACTTTGTAAATTTAAAAGTCACTCAGGTGATAATGGTTTTAGAGACATGAAGGGTTCATGGGGGACAACTGAGGTTTGCAAATGTATGACAGGACTAGAGTCCCAAAGAAAGTCGTGTTACAAGGATGGACCTTAACACTTTTAGAAACGCCAGTGCCAGGTGACAGTCATCAGAAACACCAACTACAGGAAAATAGGCTAAGATCTAGAAGGCAGGCTATGTATATGCCAAAGAGGTGATCCAAGTCTCTCTAAAAAAAGGGGGGGTACTTATTTTTGATATTGCAGAAAGATATTTGAGAGATTTTAAATTTTTTTAAAAAAGAGTTTTTAAAATGTTTACATTTAGTGTTTGTTAAGTCCTACGACCTGGTGTCGTAGTACCAGCAGTACCAGGATGCCACAGCTGAGGAGGAGGGAAGGTTTGAGGAGGAGGCAGAAGAGGAGGTGGCCTAGAGCAGTCTTAAGCAGCTAAAGCATGGGAGCAGTGTGAACTCCTTATTCATTCACAGCCTGTCTGCTAGCCATGTCCCCTGTGCATTTGCTGTCCTGTCCTGACATCACTTGTACAGATACCACCATTAAAGCAATTCATAGCATGTAAAAAAAAATATTTAGATTTATAAGGCTATGGGAGATTTGTGCTTATACAATGTTTTATATTTAAATTTAAAATAAAAAGCTAAAAATTAAGGTCACAGCAGTAAGCCCCAAAGGTTAGCCAAAAACTGGAATGTTTATTTCTTGTGATGCAGCAAGACAATGGCCTAAGCCTGGCAAAGGGCTTGGAGCATCTTCAAAGCCCATGGGGCTCAATCCTTTGGGGGCTGAAAAGCCTTTTTACTGGGGTACCCTAGGACCACCTGTATGTCAGATTTTGCATTGATATCAAGGGCAGTGCTAGCCCCTAGGCTCCCTCCTGTTCCCATTTCACCCTGGGCCCTTTCCCTTCTCACCTTTCCTGGCTCTCCCAGGAGACAGCCTTAACAGCTTGATACAAACTTGTTTTGTTTTTCCCTTGAAATAGCTAATTTGGTTTATTAGCTTCAATTCAAAAATCATTATTTTTAGAGCTAAACCTGACAGGAATGGAATGTAAAGTCCTCGTCTTATAGAAGCTGATAACAATCTTGTAGATTGTTACAGAACACAAGTTAACAGTCATCCTTATAAATAATCAAGTTCTTTAATTAGAATCAATTAATTACAGGGATTGAATTTACTTAGTCCCTTGTATATGTTTCCAAAGGTTAAGCTTAAAACAAGTAACTAGAAACAAAGTTGTCTATTCAAATATACCTGGGAAGTCCTCAAATACTTCAGAGATCTACAAAATATGACATGTAAAATGTTGATTAAAAAGCTTATTATATCAGACAGAGACTCCAGGATCCTAACAGTGAGCCAAGATCTCCAGAGAAGAGTTTGGGGCACCACGATGTCTCTACCTGGATTATGAGGATGCTGACACTGGGTGAGATGCCCCAACACCTGTCACCAGGACCTGGCCCAAACTGTGGACAAGCAACAGGACACTGAAGAATTGATTACATCACTTTTGCCTAGACAAAATAAGGTTGGTCTTTTCCATGTCCCTCTTCCACAGAAAAACCTCTCACCTTATGGGCCTGGAGAGACTGTTGCTCTGATACTTCTGCCTCCAATGCTATGGAGAACTAGGTATGGCTGAGTGGGTATGGACTGGTCCCTGTAATTTTTAATAGATTTGAAAGCTGCTTGGAATTTATCTTTCTTGGATCTCTGATAGTATTGATGGCTAGGCTAGCTATAACTTTGTCAGCTTGGCAGCATCAGACAACCAGATCCTTCTGAAAGGCTGTGTCGAGCTTGTTAGCTCATTTTATATATAAAAATCAAGCCTTAATATGGGTCCAAAAATGTCTTGAGATATAAATACAAATTATAAAACTATAAATAAATAATTTAAGATATAAAAATGTTTCAGATTGTTTTCCTCTTCTGTGGTATAAAAGTTCAACATTTAATAAAATTCTGATAAACTGGTGAACAATGACTACTTACTGCTCAGGCACAAGCTCAAGATTTTCGGTTTATTTTGGTTGCCATCTAAATATAAACTTAAATGTGCTTCTTGTCAAGCCGAAGATATCTCTGTCCAATCTATACCCAGCTCTCAGGACAGAAAAAAAGTGTACATACTTCTAACCCAAATCTGTAGTTTTTGCTAGGACTCAAAGTTTATTCCTGCTGTTTTACCAATACCCATTACCTGCTTTTTCTACAATATGGGTTTCAGTACAGATTGGTAATACTAATATATCTAAAACTTTTATGTCTTTTTATAAAATAAAAATTCATATAGGAATTAGAGAAGCAAAAGCATTAAATCTTGGATCCACCTCTCATAGGTCAAAGGGACTCCAGATAAATATAGCCTAAGTTTCCCTGCCTGTCGATTCTTGAGGATGGGATTTTCTCTCTCCAGGGTCTTGGGACTCTGTGATCTGGGCATAACAGTAGCTGGTTTTCCCAGGGCTAACCACAAGAATCTAGCATTGTCATTCAGCAGTCTCTAAGGAATACCTGAAGCAGGCACAGGGCTGTCCACCTGAGAAGCAACTCCATGGAAAAGTCCCACAGTTTGGGAGGTCAGCTCTGTGACCTACTAGGTCCTCATTTGGAATGGTCAAGAGCCATCTGGAGCTGTCTCTGTCCAAAGGATGTTCTCTCTGAAACACCTCTCTTTTCACTGTCTTTGGTTTCAACTTTGTCTTCTGACTTTCCTTAAAGATATCAAAGTGTGTGTTTCTGTGTGTCTCTGTGTGTATGTCTCTCTGTGGTGTGTGTGTGTGTGTGTGTGTGTGTGTGTGTGTGTGTGTGTGTGTGTGTATGTCTGATGTATGTAGCTCAAACTAGCTTGAAACAGCCTATCTAGCCCAGACTGGCTTTGAAACCAACAATTCTGCCTCAGGCTTCTGAGTGCTGGAATCACAAGCATGTACTACCATATCTGCCTTCAAAGGTCACCTCAGATCTATATTTTAATCATACCATTTTGAGAAAATCTAAATTTGGTGAAAATCAATTCAACCATTTTAATTGTTTTTGTCTTTTATTATTGTAAAGGTATATAAGTTTATGCTAATTTCATGTTCATCATCACTCATCATGATAACAGATACTACTTTTGCAGTGATTCTAGAATACTATTCTGTATTTAGAACTATAACCTGGGTCTCCGTGTGATCTTTTTGTGATTACACTGTGCTGAGCCTCAATGAAGTCCTACATTTAGGTGTTCACTTAGCACACAAGTACTCACACATGCCAGGTCCCAGAGAAGGTCCCTGCCCCAAGATGTCTCATGCCAATGGGGGCATTGGGACATCAGTAGTCAATCCAACTGTTTTTAGAAATTCAGAAATTTTAGGGGTTGAGCAGATGGTTCAGAGGATAAGATCACTTACTGATCTTCCAGAGGAGTCAAATTCAATCCTTCCCACCCACATCAGGTGGCTTACAACCTACTAACTCTAGCCCCAGGGACTCAGACATCCTCTTCTGGCCTCTGCAGGCACCTCCACACACACACACACACACACACACACACACACACACACACACACACAGGCACCAAAAACAAATACATAAGCAGACACAGACAAATGCAAATAATTTTAAAGTTAAAATAAGTCTCAAAAAAACAAGAATATGCGAACTGAAGATACGGCTCAGTGGTTAAGAGCACTGGCTACTCTTCCAGATGACACAGGTTCAATTCTCAGTGCTTGCACCGTGGCTCAAAACCATCTGTGACTCCAGTTCCAGAGGATCTGATGCCCTCTTCTGGTCTCTGCAAGCACTGCATGCCCATAGTGCACACCAGAAAAACACCCTACCCACAAAGTAAAAATAAACAGTTCTTCGAGTCCAACGCCTTAACCACTCGGCCATCACAGCCGCAAATAAATGGTTCTTTAAAAAAGAAAATCAGGTCCGGGCAGTGGTGGCGCATGCCTTTAGTCCCAGCACTCACTCTGTGAGTTCGAGCCCAGCCTGGTCTACAAGCGCTAGTTCCAGGACAGCATCCAAAACCACAGAGAAACCATGTCTCGAAAAACCAAAAAAAGAAAGAAAGAAAAGAGAAGAAAAGAAAGAAAGAAAGAAAGAAAGAAAGAAAGAAAGAAAGAAAGAAAGAAAGAAAGGAAATCAGTCACAGAAAAAGAAACTTGCTGAGTCTGTTGGCACACACTTATAAACCTAGCACTTGGGAAGTGGAGAAAGGATAATCAGGCCACTCTGGCTGCATACTGAGTTTGAGAACAGTTTTAGCTACACGATAGTGTGGCAAAATACCAAAAGCAAAAGTAAAAAACAAAAATCCAGAAACTTAATTTATGAGTTCATCTTTCACAATAATAGAACCAACAATTAAAAAAAAATTATAGCAGCAAAATACAAACAGCAAGAAGTAAAAGATAAGAAAAGGCAGCCATCCTGAAAATGGCAAAGGAGAGAAAGGGGAAAGAAGAGGGGACTCCCAGTGTTGTGAGAAGTGACTGGGTCCTAAATGGCAATACTTCTGAGAGGTTTGTAAGTGAATATGCAGGATGCTGAACCGGCCGGATAAAGGATGAGTTCGCCCTGAGAAGGGAGGAGAGGAGAGAGAAACATCAAGTGCTCAATTGGTCACAGCCCAGGCCCTTTACTTCACAAGTATTTAATCAGCCCTTGGATCTGAGACTGCAGGCGCCGCTGACGGGGTCAGCTATTATTTCTCCACAGAAGGCAGGGTGAGCTATCTTCAGGGATCATGGGTTTCAAATCCAAGACAGAAGGCTGAGGTGCCTATTTAACATATCAAAGAGGACCTGGCTGCCAGGTTCTCCCAGCGTCCCTCAGTCCCTACCTGTTACAGCGCCTTCCTGACCAGCATACCCTAAACTGCTTTTCCCTATAATCCAACCATTATATAAGAGTCCAACAGGTTCTTTTGTGTCTTTGGCCTCTTGGCTGCTGTGCCTGGTTTTCCTCTCTCTCTCCCTTCCTGATTGCTCCACAGGGTCTAGCTCAGTCTGGTCATGTCCACTCTGAACTCACCTAGATGTCCCTGCCTCTGACTAAGTCTCCCTTTTATCTACAGGGTTTCTCTGTGTAGCTTTGGAGCCTATCCTGGCACTCCCTCTGTAGACTAGGCTGGCCTCGAACTTACAGAGATCCCAGCACTCGGGAGGGAGAGGCAGAGGCAGAGGCAGGCAGATCTTTGTGAGTTTGAGGCCAGCCTACCTGGTCTACAGAGTGAGTACCAGGATAGGCTCCAAAGCTACACAGAGAAATCCTGTCTCGAAAAACAAAACAAAAAAAGAAAGAAAGAAAGAAAGAAAGAAAGAAAGAAAGAAAGAAAGAAAGAAAGAAAGAAAGGAAAAGAAATAGAGTAGCTGGGTGTGGTGGCACATGCCTTTAATCCCAGCACTCAGGAGGCAGAGGCAGGCGGTTCTCTGTGAGTTCGAGGCCAGCCTAGTCTGCAGAGTGAGTTCCAGTACAGCCTCCAAAGTTACAGAAAAACCCTGTCTTGAAACCCCCCCAATAAAAAAATAATTTAAAAAGTCACATAAAGATGGAAATACATAGAGAGTCTGGATACTATATGTTATTGTGTTGTCTTTCAATTGTTTGACTTCGGAGGAAGGAGCAACAGCTGCTAAAAGACATTTGCTTATAAATGCTGTTGGATTAATCCAACCTATATATTTTTAAAATGCCTTGACTTCCAAATTTAAGTATAGGACAGGTTATTTTGGAAAAGAGGTTCTGTTTTTGTTTCCATGGAAGATGAAAAGTTTTGGATTCCTAACAGACTAATATGGTTTAGTCAAACAAGACCCCCGAAGCAGTGTTCCAAGTGATCCAACATCCAAAACAGCTGAGATGATACAGCCTCACAAACTACTACAGTCAGGATTTGGCCATGGTTCTGGATTTTCTCAAGATCCCCATGAAATTGACAGCATCCCCAAACAACAGGAAGCAGTTTGGAAAGAACTACACCCAAATTCCCAAATACTGTTTATAAATGTTTGTTTTCATTTAAATAGAATTGGTTATAAATGGTTAATGATCACAGTCAATCTCTTTCTAAAGAAAAAAAGGAATATGATATAGAAATGAATCCATTGATATGGATTTTGGTTTATTGATACAAATTTAAGGTCAATTTTGTTATATGTATATTTCTACTCTTATTTAGGTATTGTGTTTATACAGCTCTTTAAAAAATAGGGCTGGAGAGATGGCTCAGAGGTTAAGAGCACTGACTGCTCTTCCAGAGGTCCTGAGTTCAAGTCCCAGCAACCATGATGGCTTGCAACCATCCATTATGAGATCTGGTGTGCAGATATACATGGAAGCAGAATGCTGTATACATAATAAATAAAAATTTTAAAAAATGTAATGTATGATTAAATACAGATCATAGATAGTCACCTATAATAATCAAAACTTATAGTTGTATTAGTTAGGTTTTCTAGATATACAGAGACATATTTCATATGGATAGGTATTCTTCAAAACCTTTCAAAGACCTACAGAATATGGCATTTAAAATGGTATATTAGGGGTTTTCATGACAATGAGACACAACTGTTCCTGGTAACACCAATTATGTCAGAAAGGAAGATGGGCATCAAAGAAACGCATTATGGAGTTTGTCTTCAATGTGGCAAAACTGGCCTGTTGGGCAAAGAACTACCCTTGCCTCAATTGCTGACAGTAAGCACACTGTCCAAACTAGACAGGCAGGTTACAAAGGAAAGTGACTGCCAAGAGATAGAATGATCCTTTAGGGTTCCTGCTTTACAGAAGAAAGCAACTGATGAACTTTTCAAATACAAAGCAAAACAGACCTTCAAATTCCCTACTTTATTAAAAAGTCTGCAAGACACTATGGCCTATGGGCTGAAGATGGATGCCCCAATGTTACAGAAGAACTTTGTGTGATTGACCAGTCAGCAAGATGTCTCTGTTAATTCTAGAGTTTATATATTATCCTTCTGGCATCTTTGATATAGTTGAAGATAGACAATTATGGTTATGGTTTTCCTTGGTTAAGATAAAAGACAAGTTATACTTTTAAAAACTTTAGACTCACAAAGATAGGATAGGTGATAGAATATTTTCTTTAAATTTTGCCAAATGTTAATGAACTAAATATTGTAATTATATTCTTGCTTTATAACTGTTTTGCTATATATAATTTTACTATGTTGAAGTTAAAACCTTCCTTTTTATTTAGACAGAAAATAGGAGATGATGGGGGAATTCTGTCCTTCTGTATGTTATGAATATAAGTTTCTCCTATTGGTTGATGAATAAAGATGTTTCAGCCAATGGACAGGCAGAATTTAGCCAGGTGGGAAATCCAAACAGGGAGAGAGAAAGGTAGGAGGTGGAGTCAGGGAGATGCCTTGTAGCTGCCAAGGAAGCAAGAGACCCTGGCATCACCGGTAAGTCAAAACCAAGAGGAGCTATATAGATTAATAGAAATGTGTTAATAAGTAAGGGAGAGCTAGCCAATAAGAAGCCTGAGGCATTGGCCAAACAGTTTATAATTAATATAAGCCTCTGTGTGTTTACTTGGGACTAAACGGCCACAGGACCAGACAGGACAGAAACTTCTATCCACAGGACTCTTTCTCAGAGCCCACATGTTGCTGTAACATTTCCCTGTCAGGAGGCATCCCTAAAGTCATTTAGGAACTAGACCATGGATCAGAGCTCCAAGCACTTCTGCAATTTCTGGCCTCCAGTCAGGAAAGGACCAAGTATTTTTCAGTCTTAGACAAAGATACTGGCTAAGGCCCTATCCCTAAACTGCCTTGTCTTTTTTCTATCTCCTGTCCTCTTCACCCCCACTAACATTCTCTATATGGTAATTTAGAGACTCGGGCAATGACTGAATGTGGATTCTTACTGCTGGTGGGGCCATTGGGTGTGGTAGTTGGGGCACCCTTCCAGTGGGCTTATCTAGGGGACATGGAAGTTACATCAGTGGTTACATTTCTGTGACAGGCAGGCATAGGGACGAAAAGAACACCTCGATTGGTGCCTGGTTAGAGATGTGGGAGAGGAATGAAGGTAAGAATGGATCCCTAGAAGGAGAAGAAATATTTCATGCATCTAGGAACAGGAATGAGTTAACAAAGCCTTAGGTAGAAACCCAGGAGCCAGAGCACAGGACATTTTTTAAATGTCAAGCTCATTAGAATGTCTAGATGGTCCCACAACAGCAGCTGTCCACTCCTTTGGCCAAGGCCGTACTCAAAGAGTGAAGGGTTCAAGATCTGCTTTCAGACAATTTGATAGATAGCTGTTGCAGTGACTAGAGTCATGCTGTGATGTATCTCTCAGGTGGTTTCTGGAGCTGGAGAGAAAGAAATTTAGCCAACATTTAATACTGAGGTTAAAACAACACTGGGCCTTTTTCTTCAGACTGCAGGTAGCTTCTATGGTATTGAATTGAATCAAGGTTGTGACATCCTATATGCACACTTTTTTTTTTTTTTTTTTTGGTTTTTCAAGATAGGGTTTCTCTGTGTAGCTTTGGAGCCTATCCTGGCACTTGCTCTGGAGACCAGGCTGGCCTCAAACTCACAGAGATCCACCTGCCTCTGCCTCCCGAGTGCTGGGATTAAAGGCATGCACCACCAACACCCAGCGCACACTTTTTTTTTTTTTTAAATCAAAACAAAAATGATTGGTGAGAAATAATTGTCTAAATAACATCGCATATGAATTTAATCCTAATGTCTGGGAGTGTGGTCCCTTGAACTATTAAAAAATAGTCTCTGCTGAGCATAGTGGCACACGCCTTTGATCCTAGCACTCAGAAGACAGACAGGTGAGTCTCTGTGAGTTCAAGGCCAGTGTGGTCTACATAATGAGTTCCAGAACAACCTGAGCTACGTAGAGAAACCTTGTCTTAAAAAAAAAAAAGAAAAAGAAAAAAAGGCTCAGGTTATACTTTCCTGTTGGATGTTTAAAACCATGTAGCTAGCCGAAATTACATGCCCTCCCTCCCCACAACAAACACCTCTGCCAAGGCCAGTTGAGGATTTGTTCTATGGGCATGAACTCTCAGTTACTGGTCCAGCACCAAGCCTGTCTGCCTGCTGTCATTCTACCCATCGTGATGGTCATGGATTCTTACCCTCTGAAACTGAAAGCCCTAGATCATCGATTCACAACCTGTGGGTCATAACACAAGCAGGAAAGAGACATCCTCCAGAAGCAGACCCAAGAGGGGCTGGGAGTGGCTCCGGGAGAAGAGCAGCAAACACTGGCTTGAAGGTGCATCTTTAGTGTCTTTGTCACTGGTTACTTTGTTAGCCTTTAGCTGATTGGATAAAGTGAGTCACACAAGACACTGTGATATTCTGTAAAGGAATCAACCTCGGCCCTGCATCTACCCCAGAACCAGCTCACTTCTCTGGCCTTGGTGCTCCTGAATAGCCCTGGACTTGCTAACTGCCGAGGAGGGACACCTGGCTTTCCTTCAGTGAAGTGTATTGCTAGTATGTGAGCCAGTTCAGCCAAGTGGAAGAGAGGATTAAAAACTTGCATGAACTGGCTCACAAACTGTGGCCTGCAGGGACTGACTGCACTTCCAAATTCCTACTACAGTCCTCTCTGGGCCTGCTTCTACCCCTCCTAGGCCCACTGGTCCCTTTGGTTCTCATAATGGTTGCTACTGATCCAGAGTTTGTTCTCTGTGTTTATTAGCATTCAAAAAATTCAAAATTAACTAAGTACCATATAAGTCCAAACTCCCTGTGTTATATTTTCCATCCTTTTGTGGCTTATTCTTTTAATTACATTACTCTCTTTTTAAAGACTTTATTATTTTTAAATTATTTATTTTTTTCTATGACTGTCTATCTCCATTTTTCTTTTCTTTTCTTTCTTTAGCATTTAAGCACTTTTTATGTTTGTTTGTTTTTTGATACAGGGTTTCTCGATAGCTTTGGTGGTCCTGGAAATTGCTCTATAGACCAGGCTGGCCTCAAACTCATAGAGATCCACCTGCCTCTGCCTCCTGAAGTGCTGGGATTAAAGGCATGCACTGCCACCTCCTGGCTTATATAAACACATTTCAGAGGTGTTCTTGGGCCTGGCTTTTGTGTGTCTGTAGCTTTCTCTGACCATGTAGGCCAAACCTTGAAAGATTAGGCTACCACCACATGGCTCTGGCAGCTGTCTTTGCCCCCCCTACCCGCTCCAGTTGGTGAGAGCCTTATGCCTGTGGCTGGGCCTGGATCTGTTTACTTCCCCGGCTCTGGGAAGATGCTGAGTCCTAGATGCGGCAGGCATTTGTACCCAGTGCATGCTGCTTAAGTGCTCAGCTACACAGGAGGGCCGCTTAAAGGAGCTGCAGCTGATCCTACCTAGTAACCCAAGAGACCGCTTTCTGGAGTCCTATGAGACTATTCAAGCCCCACGTAAGGTGCCAGATGAAGCTTATCTAATTATTCGTTAACAATAAAATCTCAGAAGTCAGATATCAAGGTAATAACTTGATTGATCAGAGAAGCATTGGGGAAGTGACCAGTGACCTCCTCTCTCCATCCAAAAAGGCAGGGAATCTTTCTAAGTTCCACATTAGGCATCATATGTAGCTGATTTTTCATTGGGCCAGCAGCTCACAAATAGAGGTGGGCAGTGGTGGCTCACACCTTCCATCCCTTCCTGCACTTGGGAGGCAGAAACAGGCAGATCTCTGTGAGTTTGAGGCCAGGCTGGTCTACAAAGTGAGTTCCAGGACAGCCAGGGCTGCCACACAGAGAAACCCTGTCTTGAAACAAACAAACAAACAAATGACATGGAGACTTATTAATTAGGCTTTTCCCCAACGAGTTCTTATAACTTCAATTAACCTGATTCTATTAATCTACATTTTACCATGTGGTTTTTTACCTTTCTTTCATCTACATGTCTGACTCCTTCCATGTATCTTTGGCTTCTCTCTCACATAATTCACAAGCCTCGATTCTTCCTCCTCTTCTTCTCTTCCAAAATCCTACATATCCTTCCTGCCTAGCTATTGGCCATTTAGCTCTTTATTATACCAATCACAGAACACATCTTCACACAAATATCCCACAACACTTCCCTAAGGACTTGTGTCCTTCTGGCCCTAGCCACTCCCCAGCACGTGGTTTTCCTTTCTCTAGCTCCATTGCACTTTGCACCCTTATTCCTCACAGGAGCTAATTATCTTGTATTCTAATTTATAATTATCTAATGAAAATGTTCCTCCCAGTAGGCTTGACCTTAAGATTGCAGAATGGGCCCTACTACTTAGACTCTTATTCAAATGCTGGTGGATAACTTTATTATCTTAGACACATGATTTAATGCTATATACTTTTGGTTTTTATGACTGGCATAAGATTCCTTCCCTATTGCATTCGGTTGCTGTGGGCATGACGGCAATCCGCGTAAAGTATGAGACAAATAAAGAGACCGATAAAGAGAAAAACGTTAAACACTCGATAGCTAACCTGACCTATTTGCACCGTGTGCATTCTTTTACAAAGCCCCTACTGTTCCGTTGCTCCGGTAGCTCTCACCACTTGGCAGCGATGCACGTGGTCTGGGTCTGTGGGCCTTGTCCCAAGGCAGACTCCTGACTGGCTCCGCAAAAGAGAAAGCCCCGCCCACCAGCCTGCCAATCAGGTCTGCACTGAGCCCACTCGGTCCGGCGGCTTCCTGTTGGTAGGTTTACAAGGCGCGGGGGGCCAGGCTGCGCGTGCGCAGATTGAGGAGGCCGCTTTCCCGTTGGGCGGAAGAAGGTGACGTCAGGGGCGCGGAGAGGGTCCGCCCATAGCCCGGGGAACGTTGAATCTGTGGGCCCTCTGATGGCGTCACAAGTCCGCGCCTGAACCTGGCTCCGGCCGAAGCAGCGAAGGCGGCAGCGGCGGCGGCGGCGACAGCTCTGGGGTTCGCGTCTCGGGGTGTGTCGGCCGCCGCTGCTGCTCAGGCCTGGAATGTACAGATGGCTGGCTAGGGTTCTCGGCACCATTTTCCGCTTGTGCGAGCGGCCTGCGCCCGGGGCCCGCGCCCTGCTCAAGAGGCGGCGCTCGAGCAGGTAAGGCGGCCGCGCGCCGGTCCCCTCCCCCGCGCTGGCGTTGGGCGCAGCGGGCCTGTGGGAACCGGCGGCTCCGGGACCGTGGAGGCCTGGGGCGAGTCCGCCCCTCTCGCTGTGAGCGGAAGGGGAGCGGGAGGCCGGCGCTGTGCTGCTCGCCCGATACAGCTCCGGTCGCCCGGTGTCATCGCGGGCGGGCGGGCAGCGCAGGGACAAACCAGTAGGTTAGGAGTTTGACTGCGAGTTCTGTTCTCTTCGCACCAAGGAACAGCAGTCGTCTTGTTTTACAGCAGCTGTGTCAGTGTTGGGCTAGAGGGGAGGAGAGTGGTCCTGTTCTTTAGCATCGGTGTAAGAGGCAGAAAGAAAGTAGGCACTGCACTCCAAGATTAGAGGGAAATTACAAATGTTATTACTTAGCATCCACTCCTTTACATTTTTTTTACATTCTTCCCCTTTAATTAAGGATTTTTCTAGAAAGTAAAATACGGTGCGAATTCTATATTCCCCGTAAGTCTCTCCCATCCTTCCGTCCTTCCTTTTCTTCTCTCTGTGTCTGCTTCATTTATTAGGATGATTATTATTTTTGTGTTTCCAGGTCAAGAGAAGTGGATAAAAGATTGGTTTAGGGGAAGTAGAACAAAATGGTTCAGAGATGATTCTTGGAATGTAGGTCACTGATGGAATTGGTTGTTAGCTAAACTGTAGCACGTGTTCCAGAGAGAAGGGATCATTTTAAGCGCTATAAAGTTCCTAAAGTGATGTGTAGTGTACTACAGTGTTTTATGCTGGGTTTGGAGTACAATGAGGCTGTATGTTTTCCTGACTGGGGACTGTTAATCTCACAATTATTCTCATTCATAGTCCCTCAGAGTCATTCGATGCCTTGAATTTTGCTGCCTTACTCCTGTTCTTTACTATATTTAGGGACTCTAGTCTTATGAAACAATTCATTTTAGGGACTAGAGGTGTGCCTTAGTGGTAGAGTGCTTGTCTGTCGTGCCTGTCCTTTCTTCGGTCCCCAGCACTGGGGTAGGGGTGAGGTGGGGCAGTTACGAACTCTCCTTCCAAAGCCCCCCAATAACTTAACCTCTTAAGGTTGCTAATATTGTCACTTGAAGTAAAAAATGGTTGTCTCTGAGGTCCTTGTTCCAAAAACAGATGATTTATTGGTTCAACTTGACTAGATGACACATCATCCCATGGTAGGGAGTGTTGGGTCTTAAGATACGGAAATCGAATTCTGTTTTCCGAGTTTCATCTCATTTTATGACTAGTAAATGGAAGAAAAATTGTTGTATGAAGTTTTTGTTTTGGTGCTAGGTGTTGAACTCAGGGTCCTTTACATGCTAAATACATGCTGTACAACTGAGTCACGCCTCCAGCTCTGAGTAAATTTATTTGTAGAAATACATGTGTTACATTTGTATATATGTACTTCTTTTCCTTTCTTTACAGTGCTCTGTTTTCTACTACAGTGGACACTGATGAAATCCCAGCCAAAAGACCAAGATTAGGTACTACATCTAAAAATTCTTCTTTTTTTGTTTGCTTTTTTGTTGTTGTTATTGTTGTTTTTGTTTTGGAGACAGGGTTTCTCTGTGGGATGGTCCTAGCTGTCCTGTAGCTTGCTTTGTAGACCAGGCTGGCCTTGAACTCACTGAGATCCACCTGCCTCTGCCTCTCAAGTGCTGGGATTAAAGGCATGTGCCACCACCTGTCAAAAAATTCATTTCTTTTAGTAGGAAAAATACATGCATGGAACAAAATTTAAAACGAAAAATGTTGAGATAATGAAAAATTGCCTGTTTCCTGCTCTTGCCTATGCCATTGCCCTTCCTGGAGACGACTGCGTGTGTCTTTCAGATATGTGTATTGAATGTGTTTACAGTTCTAAAGTCTTCTATAGTAAAAAGTTAATCTTTATTTTTGAGAAGCCTGTTCAGACTGACTGATCAGACTCATCTGGCTGAATGAACCAATCTAATTTGTTGCCTCAAATCTACTTTCTTATATCTTACTGGTAGAAGAGAATAAAAGCAGATTAAAGGACAAGACACAGTAGAATACTATAGTATGCTCCCTTTTTTCAACCTGATCATGAATTTGGGCTTATTTCAGATGTATTCGTTAACTGTGGAACTTGATATTTCATTTAAATCCACCAATAAATACTGAATACGTCTTGATTTTACAGTTACAGGAAATAAAAGAAATGAATACTAGGCCCAACTATAATAATTTTTAACTAAGAAAAAAATGAGCTGCTTTAAAAATTAAATCTTGCCGGGTGGTGGTGGCGCACGCCTTTAATCCCAGCACTCGGAGGCAGAGGCAGGCGGATCTATGTGAGTTTGGGACCAGCCTGGTCTACAAGAACGAGTTCCAGGACAGCCTCCAAAGCCACAGGGAAAAACCCTGTCTCGAAAAACAAAACCAAACAAAATTAAATAAAAAAATAAAAATAAAAAAATAAAATATAAATAAATATTAGCTTGTACTTGAATGTAGTAAAATACATAAAGCAACATGACCAGAACTCCCCCCCCCCAAAAAAAAAAAGCAGAAACAAAAAACAACTGGTGGGTACCCAGGGCCTGGCTAACACAGGCCTGTGATCTGCTGAGGATGTTGAAGCAGGTAGATCAGAAGTTCAAAGCCTGCTTGGACAAGTTAGTGAGACCTGTTTCAAAGTAAAGTAGTAAGAGGGTAGGAATAAGTTCAGTAATTGTCTAATACACTCAGCACCCAAAGTTCAGTCCCTAGTACTACAAAACAAGACAAAACTTTGGTGGTATTAGAGAAGGTTCCTGGGTTGGTTGTATATGGTAATCATCTACATCTGGCCTAAGGATCACCCCACTCCTTCATTTCTGTTGAATACAGAGTTTGATTTCCTTACTGCAAACAGCAGAAAGTAATCTGAACTGGAGATGAGCTGGGTACACAGTGTGCTGACCAGCAGATCTTCCTGTGCTGATGACTGTTGATTACGTCAATTGTGGCTAGTTTAACTCAAAGAATTGAGGGTTTTGAAATTTTTTAAATTTTGTGTATGGGTGTGGGTGGTGTGTGGGTGTGTGGCTAAGTGGTCCAAATTGGTCTCAACCCTTTGTTCCAGACTCCCAATCTCTGGAGTACATATGTGAGCCATCACACCTCAATAAAGAACTGAACTTTTAATTTTCACTCATTTAAACAAAATTGCTAGGCATCCACACCTGGCTTCTGGCTTTTACATTGGGTTACTCTGGGTACCTTTGGGGAGGAGAAGCAGAAGAGGTGAGGAAAGGAAGAAAGGAGGAGGACCTCATCATAGCAGACCCATGACTTTACAGTGAAAGCCAGAGTCTCAGGAGAACTGTGTAGTCTTGAGTCTCTTACAGGTGAGACCTGCCTTTGTGAGAGTTCAGCGGATAAGTTAACACAATATTAGGATAGTCCCCCCCCTTTTTTTTTTTTTTGGTTTTGGTTTTTCGAGACAGGGTTTCTCTGGCTTTGGAGGCTATCCTGGAACTAGCTCTTGTAGACCAGGCTGGTCTCGAACTCACAGAGATCCGCCTGCCTCTGCCTCCCGAGTGCTGGGATTAGAGGCGTGAGCCACCAACGTCTGGCGTCCCTTTTTTTTTTTTAAATAAAATTTGTAGGCAAATAAAATAGAAATGATTCTTCAACTTATTGTAGGAATAACGTGAAATTGTCTCCAAATTCCTGAAATGGAAAACAACAATTTAAAAAGTTAGAACTTCTCCTTTTTGAGACAGGGTCTCCATATGTAGCACAGGCTATCCTTAAGTTCCTATGTTGCTTAAGGCTGGTCTCCAGCTTGAGATTCACCTCATGAAGTTGGGATGTATGCTTGCTATTTTTATGTCAACTGACTGAAGCTGGAATCATTGGAGAAGAAGGAGCCTCAGTTGAGAAAATGTCACTATAAGATCTGGCTGCAAGCAAGCCTGTAGAACATTTTGTTAATTAGTGACTGATATGGGAGAGCCCAGCCCATTGTGGTCCCACTGGATTGGTTGTCCTGGGTTCTATAAGAAAGCAGGTTGAGCAAGCCATGTGGAGCAAGACAGTAGCAGCACACTCAATGGCCTATGCATCACAACTCCTGCCTCCAGATCCTTGTCCTGTGTGAGTTCCTGCCCTGACTTCTTTGAAGATGAACAGTAACGATAGAGTGTAAGCCAAATAAACCCTTTTGGTCATGGTGTTTCATCACAGTAATAGTAACCCTAACTAGGACAGGATGCTTCAGTGTCCTGAATGTTTGAATTACAAGTATGCACCATCGTAGTCAGCAAACAAGTAAATTACTTCCAGTTTGGATTCTGCTCCACCTCACCAACACATTTTCTCGATTATTGGAGCCATTCCCCTTTTTAGAGAATATTTATTTCGTATTTTATTTATATTGGAACTCTGTTGCTTTAAAGCTACCATTTTAGGCTATTTTTTTTCTTAAGGCATAAAATAATTCTTTATAATTAATTAGTAAGTACAAAGGAAACTGAGAAACACAGATGTGTAGGAAGTGAGGAGGTAGTACTATGAAAGAAGGAAGTGGAGGAGCACTGAAACACACTCCCCTTTTGTTTACTTCTCTGTTTTGTAATCTTTGGTACCAGGAAGAAGTGAACTAGAAATTGTCCAATGCATCTGGTTCAGTAGTGGGATAGCTTTTTGTCACAGATGCTTAAGAGCTGTGTGTTTTATACTGCACTCAGTCAAGATTTATGAGGGGCTTTGTAGATGCTTGTTTAAGATAATCAAATTGTCACCTGCCTGGGAAGGAATGGCAAACTGAGTAAAGGTCAGTGCTCTCTGTGTGTTTTCCATACCTAGCAGTATGTATGTTCCTTGTTCATTTATCTTTCATCTCTGTGGTTTCTTTATGCATTCTACAAAGCTTACTGCTTAAAAGCTGCTACTTGAGATAATTTCTTGGTGAATCAGTTTGTGGCTTATTAAAGTAATAGTTTAATGTTTTTATAGCAGCTGTGGTAGTTGATTAAAACAAAATTCACATGTTAGAATTCCACTTATTCAGTTTATTCATGTATGTATGATGCACATGTGTGAATGGAGTTATGCTGTAACATACCTGTGGCGGTCAGAGGACAACTTTGTGGAGTCAGTTCTGTCTTTATGTGGGTTCTGGAAATCAATCTTAGGTTGCCAGGCAGGCTTGCATAGCAAGCACTGTGACTCACCAAGCCACTTCGATGGCTCCCAAATACTTTTATATTATAGATACAGTTTTATTTCAGTGTTCAAAAGTAAGACTTTATTAAAAACTAGTAGAGGTTCTTTTCAAAACAATTAATTTTTTCTGCAAGTTAATGCTCTGTTTATAATTTGTTATTTTTTAGATTGCTTCATTCACCAAGTGAAAAACAGTCTCTACAATGCTGCAAGTTTATTTGGAGTCCCATTCCAGCTGACCACAAAACCCATGGTGTCTTCTGCTTGTAATGGAACACGGAATGTGGCCCCTTCAGGAGAGGTCAGTGGGGATGGGGCTTGGCTACTGGTCTTTTTCCTTTCCCTTTTTGATTTTTGTGTGGAGATGGAACCCAGGACCTCATACATCTTTTGTTTGTTTGTTTTTTGAGACAGGGTCTCTTTTCATAGCTCTGTGTGTCCTAGAACTCTCTATGTAGACTAGGCTGATCTCAAACTCTCAGAGATCTCCCTGCTTCTGTCTCCTGAGTTCTGGGATTAAAGGCCTGCCTGTATGGATCTTGTATATATTAAGCAGTAGTCTACTACTGAGTTACACCTCCAGCCCAACACACTGTGATGTTTATAAATTGAATTTAAAAAATATTCTCATAGATTTGGGGGGAATTAACATATAGGTTGACTTATTTCCAGAAATGATCATGCATTTATTACCTTTGATATGAAGGTCAAGAAATTAAAGGTTAAAAATTTAAGTATTTTAAAAAATATTTATAAAGAATATTAGGAGGCAGCAAAATGGCTCAATGAGTAAAGACTAAAGTAAGCTCAGGCTTGCTGCTAAGCCTGATGAACTTAGTTCAATATCCAGGACCCACACTGTAGAGAGCTAGTTTCTGCAAGTTGTCCTCTGACCTCCATGTCCACGCACATGGACACCCCCCCCCCCACACACACACACACACTCAGCAATGCAATACTTTAAAAAAGAACTTTGGCTCCCTTAGTCTGATGCCATACTCTTTTGATCCTAGTGCTCAGAAGAGTGCTGTGGGATAGTTAGCTGACCTTGGACATTCAGGACCATTGTGACAACCTAGTGAGACCCCTGCCTAAAAGACAAAAAGAAGAAAAGAAAAAGCCAGGTGTAATGGCTAATGCCTGTAATCGAGGTGGAGGCAGAAGAATCATTATGAGCTTGAGACCAGCCTGGCTCCATAGTGAATTCCAGGCCAGCCCAGGCTACAGAGTTAAGCACTGTCTTAAGAACAAAAGAACAGGGAGCTGGAGAGATGGCTGAGAAGTTAAGAGTGCAGACTGCTCTTCCAGAGGTCTAGAGTTCAATTCCCAGCAACCACATGGTGGCTTACAACTGTCTATAATGAGATCTGGTGCCCTCTTCTGGTGTGTGTATACATAATAAATAAGTCTTTTAAAAAACAGAGTAGAGTGAGTGTGAGGTCAGCCTGATCCCTACAGTGAGGATCTTCTTGAAAAGGAAATTTGTTTTGTTTTTTTGAGACAGGGTTTCTCTGTGTAGCTTTGGAGGCTGTCCTGGAACTTGTTCTGTAGACAAGGCTGGCCTTGAACTCATAGAGATCTGCCTGCCTCTGCCTCCCGAGTGCTTGGATTAACGGTGTGTGCTACTACCTCCCTGCTGGAAATTTGTTTTTACTTATAAAGTATTGTGGAGAAATGTGATTATCTTTTTAACACTGTTTTGCCAGTTTTGACAACTTTTTTTTTATCTTAACAATGTTATTTCTGTGTGCTAGCTTGAAAGTTATCATGAATAGAGTGAGCTTTATATTAGAAATTGTTTTAAAGTACAAGCTTGGGTGTTACAGAAATGACTGCTTTATTTTAGGTGTTTTCGAACTCTGCATCTTGTGAACTGACAGGTTCTGGATCTTGCAACAGCATGCTGAAACTGGGTGAGGTGGTCAAACTGCTCTTGCTTACCTGCACTTCTGCCTGTGTCCCCTAAGTCTTAGGAGAACATCAATTTCTTTCTCTCTCTCTTTCTCTCTTTCTCTCTCTCTCTCTCTCTCTCTCTCTCTCTCTCTCTCTCTCTCTCTCTCTCTCACACACACACACACACACACACACACAATTTAAAAATAATAAAAAATCTTTTAAAAATATTCCTGAGAGCTTACTGTGTTCCAGGCACTGATTTGCTATCCTCAGGAATAGCAGAAGACCTTGTTCTTGCTCGGAGTTCATGTATTTAATGGGCAACCATAAGCTCCTGATTCCTGCAGCTGTATAGCATTCCATATTATCAATAGACCCTGAAAGGGGATTGTGATTGTATGTATTGCACAAACTAGTGGGGAAAGCTCAGAAGAAGCCAGAGCTCTGAAAAGCAGTTTTAGTGTCTGCCATGTGGGTAGACTAGTGAGAGAAAAAGGTGGAAGTTGAAATTCAGAAGCCATAGTAGAAGAAGCTAAGAAATAATGCTTTATAATTACACTCCTCACACCTCTGTGGCACAGAAGTGCAAAGATGAGTAAGCATGTACTCATGTGTTAGCTCCTTGACATTGCTGGGACCAAAATAACAGAGGGCGATGCAAGGAGCAACGTTTGATTTAGTTCATGGTTTTAAGGTTTATGTACACTGAATTTGACTTACACATATTGTTCTAATATCAGTTACCTGATTATTGTTGTGGTTTTGTGGTAGTGAAAAATAATTAAAATTGAACTTAGGGTCTCATACATGTTAGGTAATAGTGTACCACAGAACTACATTCCTAGCCCACCATTGCTTTCCTTTAATGTTTTTGTAACATTAGTACTGTGCTTTTAAAAAGATAAGATAGTTAGTTCTGCCATGTAAAATTTCTGTCCTGATGCAGGCTATTTCTCATTACAAATATGTTCTTAAAGGTAATAAATCTCCTAATGGAATAAGTGATTATCCAAAGATCAGAGTGACAGTAACCCGAGATCAGCCACGTAGAGTCCTGCCTTCATTTGGGTAAGTGTTAAATTCTGCTTTTCTGTAAGTGGAACTCACTGTTGCTAGACATTTTCACTTTTGTTCTGTTTAATAATACTAAGTAGGTACTCTAAGGGTATTAACTTGCTGACTATCACATGATGAGTTAGGTTTGAATTTGAGTGTTTCCAGCTGTATTACATGTCCATACTATGGTTTGGTTTTGTAAATTATTTTTTAAAATTTTTATCTTAATAATTCTGTGTGTATTTTGTCTGAATACATAATCTGCGTCTGTTCATAGTTGGTGTCTGAGGAGGTCAGAAGAGGGCTTTGAACCACCAGGCCTGGTTCTCTAGTCCTCTGGAAGACAGCCAGTATTCTTAATCACTGAGCCATCTCTATAGCTCCCTATTTTATTCTTTAATGTTTTTATTTCTTTTTTGAGAATTTCACACAGTGTATTTTGATTATGTTCATCCCTTTCTCCAGCTCCTCCCCCTCCTCCATGCTCATCAACCTCATGTCTTTCCTCCCACCTTCTTGCTCTCCTATCAAGTCCAGTTTGTGTTGCTAGGTACTGTGGTGATACATTATTTATGATTCATTAAACTTGCCTGAGGATTCAGAAAGCAAAGTCAGCCATAAACCATAGAAGCCAGGCACACACCTTTAATCCCAGCAGCCAGAAGCTAGGAGGTAGTGGTACACACCTTTAATCCTAGGCCTCTCTGAGTTCAAGGCCACCCAGATCTATACAAGATTGATCCAGTCCTAAAGAGAAACAGCTCACATAAAAATGATCTCAGCTCCTGGGATCACATGCCTTTTATCCCCAGCATTAGGAAGTATATCTGACAGGAGCAAGGTCTCAGTATAGGGCATTTATTCTCCAGCCACATTGAGGATAGGAAAACATTCTCCAGTCTTAGGATTCTTCAGCCAAGCTGAGGAGAGGCTGCAGGATCAGCCCATTCAGCCTGCAGCAGTGGTAAAAGCTAGTGACCAGCTGCTTTGCTTTTCTGATTTTCAGCTTGAAGTTTGAATCCCAGAATCAGTCTCTGGGTCATTTATTTTCATGTTATAAGCTACTTCTGAGTATAGGACCTGCCTTGGAATATGATATATAGACCTGGTGTCACTCTGTTGAAGAAAAGTGACATTCTCTTTCCCTGTAACAGTCAATACCAGTAGCTCCTAAGCAGGGGTAGGACTTTGGACCCACTGCTATGCTAAGATTTTGTATGGCTTGAGCTTACACAGCTTTTTTGCATGTTGTCATAGTCTCATGAGTTCATAAGTGCATCTGCCTGTTGTGTAGTGAAAACACTTGAAGTTATCTACTGCCTCTGGTTCTTTCAATCTTCCCGCTCTTCTGCATAGATCCCTGAGCCTTGACGGAAGAGGTGTGGTATAGACACCCATTTAGGACTGTTCACTCCAGAGTCTCTTACTCTCTGTACAGCGGCCCATTGTGGGTTTCTGTGTTAGTAGCCATCACCAGAAGAAGCTTATCTGATGAGGATTGAGAGACACACACACTGGTTGATGGTTATAGACATGAGTCATTAAGTCATTTTATTGCTATATCCATTTAGTAGAATAATAGTACTAGATTTCCCCCTTAGAGCCCATGCCCTATCCAGCCACAGGTTCTTGGCCTTAGTGTCAGGTATGGGTTCCATCTCATGAAGTAGGCCTAAATCCAATCAAAATTGGTTGGTTACTCCCATAACATTTGTGCTATTATTGTAGCTTACTGGGTTCATAGCTGGGTGAGTTTGATGATTACTTTTCCTCTGGTGGTGTGCATAATATCTTCCAGCACTATGAAAACTAACTAATACCATTTAAGCTTTCAGTTGAGTACCAGCTGGATTTCTCTGTAGTCTGTGACTCAAGTATGTGGTGTTCTTCAGCAATAGGGTCTTACTGTCAAGTTCTGGAGGGTAACCGAGAGCATTGGCAATAGGCTGTAATGTTTAGAGGGTTGGTCTATGGGACCCCATTAGTCAACAACTCAAAAAAGAGGTAGCCCATTCCTGGTACCAGGGATGTTATTTGGTAGTGTGTGGTATCTAGTTAGGGAATGCATTTTCTTCTTAGGAACTATTGTAATTTTCTCCAAAATTGACCACATATTAGAATACAAAACAAGTCTCAATATAAATGTAGGAAGATTGATATAACATCCTGTATCATATCTGACCACAAAGGAATAAAGCTGGATGTCAACAACACTGGTAACCGCAGTAAGTACCCAGACTCATGGGAACTACATAGCATACTACTGAATGACAATTGGGTTAAGGGAGAAATCAAAAGGGAAACAAAAACCGTCCTAGAATTAAGTGAACATGGAAACACAGTATCTTGGTTCATTTTACATGTATGAGTGCTTTGCAGAAAAGGGCTTTAGAATCCCTGGATTAGGATTACAGATAGTTACTACACACTTTGTGTGTGTTGGGAACTGAACCCTGATCCTCTACAAGAATAGCAAGTGTACTTCCCACTGAACACTCTCTCCAGCCTCCCTGAAAACCATTTTAAAAAGAATTAATGTTCACTTATCTTTTAAACTGTGTGTGTGTGCATGTGTACATGTGTGCTGTGTGTGTATGTACGTACAACCTGATATAATTTGGGGGGTGGTGAGACAGTTTCTCTGTTTAGTCCTGTAGCCTAAGCTTACCTTTAACTCAGAGATCTGCCTGCCTCTGCCTCCCAAGCACTGGGATTAAAGGTGTGCACTACCCTGGCCCAGATAACCCTGACAGGTTTTTGTACATTGAACACATATGTCAGCTCTGTAAAATATTATCAACAATTTCCTTTCCTCTTCATTTTTTTTTATGCATTAAGTGTGTGTTTGTGTGTAAGTTCAACACAGTTTGTGAAAGTTGGTTCACTCTTTGCATCATGTGGGCTCCAGGGGTCAAATTCAGGTGATCAGGCATGGCAGCAAACACCTCTACCCACTGAGCTAACTTGTCGGTTGTCCTGAGATCTTTAATCCCAGCACTAAGAGGCAGAGGTAGGCATATCTCTTGAGGGTTTGATTGTTTTTTAGTTGTTTGGGTTTTTTTGTTTTCTATTTTTTGAGATAGGATCTCAACCACATAGTCCACACCAGACTGGGATTTATGTTACTCAGACTGTCCTGAACTCACTGTGTAGTCCAAGTTGGCTTTGAACTTTCAGTTTTTCTGTTTAGCCTCTTGATTTTTTTTTTAAGCTCTCATAGTTTTTAAATTGTAAAAGTCCTGTTTACTCTGTATGGATATTTTCTTGAAGTATCTTGCTTCAGCTATAAATGTACAGAGCCTTTTCTTATCTTGAAAAACAAATGAACAAAAAACAAAACAAAACAAAATTCTGGGCTTGCAGAGTTCAATCAGTAAAGTGCTTGCTGTACAGACACAAGGGCCCAAATTTAGATTCCAAGCATCCATGTAAAAGCTATCCCACAGCTGCACAAATCTGTAACCCCAAGTGCTGGAGGTTGGAGAAATGGGCAAATGTCTGAGCTCATTGGCCAACCAGCCTAGCAGAATTGATGATCTCCTAGGTTCAGTGAGACCCTGCCTCAAAAAATGAGGTGGAGAGCCTAACGTTGGCCTCTTGTTTTTACATGTGAAAGCACACATGCAAACATGAACACATACAAACACAAATCTGGAGATCTTTGGCTAACGACTTATAATTAAAAGTGAAAGCCTGGAGAGCTGACTGTTATAGAGCACTTGTAGAGGACCCGTCCATGTTCAGTACCCAGCACTCAGATGGTAGCTTTCAAGTTCCAGGTTTCTGATGCTCTTGTGTATCCTCCACAAGTACTGTGCGCACATGGTGTACAGACACACATGCAGACAAAACATGTATACAGAAATAATAAATCATTAAAAAAAAAAGTTTAAATGAAAGCTAGCTGTGGTGGTACATATCTCTAATTCCAGGACTTGGGAGGCAGAGGCAGGAGATGTTAATGTAGAGGCCAGCCTGGTTTACATCACCAGTTCCAGCCCAGCCGGGGCTATACAGTGAGACCATCTCAGAGAGAGAGAGAGAGAGACGGAGGGAGGGTGAGAGGGAGAGAGAGAAGGGGGGGGGAGCTAAAAACCAGGTGCCTCTGAAATTTGAGTGAAATATAAATTATAAAGCTAGGAGGGAAAGTACAAATTGAAAGAGGGCCCCAAAACTGGTGAAATGCCAGCCTGACTTGGGAAAAAAACTTGATAGGCATTCAGTGGCCAAATAGGGGGCAATTTAAACATGAAAATGAATAAAGCTTGTAATGCAAATACCAATGGATGGATATGGAAAAGGGAGATCTTTATAGGAAAATGTTGACTGTGAGCTCAGAAGGTAAACAATTACCATTTGTGACCATCACAGTAATAATGGTTATGGATGAGTCATGGTTAAGCTAAAGTGGATTTGGTAAGGCCTAGGATACTTATATTCACATACAATTACCCCCCCATCCCTTATTAATTATCAAAGGCAGGTGACTTTTTATAGAGCATCCTGCCTGATACAATCTTAATAAAAAGATCAAGTTGAAATGGTTGGTAGTAGCACAAAGTGACACCATAGCCTCCAGGTATATTGACTGAGATGGGCATCATCAATCAATGTAGTGTTCTTGCAGAAACTGATCGTCTAAACTTAACCTGTGAAAATAGTTTATTCTTAAATTAAAATGCAGTCTACAAAGCCAGCGGCCTGTGCTCTATCTTTAAGACAGAGTTATCAGATGAAAGCACACCAAAGATACACAACAACAAGATGCAATGTGGAACCTGACTGGATTTTTACCAAGAATGCTATAAAGGAAACTCCCAGTAGCTTTGGAAAAATTAAAAGTGTGCTGCATGCTTGACAATTGTATTATTTGAGGGCTATTCTTGTTCATGAGGCATATATACTTAGAAATGAACTTGATTCTCTAAGCATTTAGTTAATGTCAGTTTCCCTATGTTCATCATTGGGACAGCCACCAAACTTAAAAGACTGGCTTGTTCCTATCCTTTACAGTTTGATCTAATTTTTTTTTTGGGGGGGGGTGTTTTGAGACAGGTTTCCTCTATGGCTTTGGAGGTTGTCCTGGAACTAGTTCTTGTAGACCAGGCTGGTCTTGAACTCACAGAGATCTGCTTGCCTCTGCCTCCCGAGTGCTGGGATTAAAGGTGTGTGCCACTACCACCCAGTTTACAATTTGATCTAATTTCTATGTTATTCATTTACAAGGTTCAAAGTACATTGTTTAATTTCTAAGTACCAAAATATTCCTGATATCTTTCTGATAGTGATTTCTGGTTAATTCCTTTATGGTCAGAGACTATACTTTGCATTGTTTTCACTGTTAAGTTTTTTAAATTTCAGTTTTTGTCCCACAGTATTATCCATTTAAATGGTGCTCCACATTGGCTTCAATAGAATGTATACTCTACTACTACTGAATAAAGCATCCTATAGATGTCAGTTAGGTCCAGCTGGCTGATAGTGTTTATATAGGTCTGGTTTTCTTTTTTATTGCTTGAGTGAAGAGTGTTGATCTTTTCTACAATTTTGGATCTGTATGCTTTCTCTTCCATGCATGCCAGTTTTGCTCTGTGTTTCCTTTTGGTTCTTTGACTGGTGCTCTGCTATATCCACTTTATCTCCTTCCGTCGTATGTATATATGTGTGTGTGTGTGTGTGTGTGTGTGTGTGTGTGTGTGTGTATGTATGTATGTATATATGTATGCATGTATTTATATATTTTTTCTGAACCATTTGAGAGTTAGCACTTGGACTCCCGCTTTTTTCTTGAATATTTGAGTTATTTATAAGGGTGGGGATATTGATTTTTATAATTATAGGTTATAAAGTTTGACATTTTTATAAGTCTTAGTTAAATTTCTCCATTGTAACTTTTTCCCTGCCAAAACCAGGATCCAGTTCAGGATTGCATGCTGTTTGGTTTTCATCATTTAAGAATCTGCTTTAATCCTGGGTATCTCCGTAACTTTTCCTTGTAATGACATTAGTGTTTAAACTTAACATAGACAGTGGATGTTTTTAGAGGTAGTACAGTGTTTTTGTGAAAATAGCACATGAGCGTGTTGTATTCTTTCCAAAGCACTTACCAGGAGCTATGATATCAGTTTGCACCCTTGGCAATACCAAGGAGAGATGTGGGTATTGCCACCAGCAGCAGGTTTTTTATTAATCATTAACCCTTCCCTTCTCCCTGCCCTTTTTCTTTCCCCTCCCCCTTCCACTCCCTTTCCTTCCTTTTAGGGATTGAACCCAGGGCCTTGAATATTAGATTAACACTCTACCACTGATCTATATCCCGTAGCCACTCCAGACACACATCTTTTAAAAATTAAAATGAGCCGGGCGTTGGTGGCACACGCCTTTAATCCCAGCACTCCGGAGGCAGAGGCAGGTGGATCTCTGTGAGTTCGAGGCCAGCCTGGTCTCCAGAGCTAGTGCCAGGATAGGCTCCAAAGCTACACAGAGAAACCCTGTCTCAAAAAACAAAACAAACAAAAAACCAAAAAATAAAAAATTAAAATTAAAATGAGTCTTGTTACCCTGCCCAATTGGTTTTAGATTCTTGCCTTGAAGTGGTTTTTAAGCCTCAGCCTCTGAGTGGCTATGACCATAGGCATGCTGCGCTGTCCCAGCATAGAATTTGCTAGCATGTAGCTGATATTTCAATGGTGCACACTGAGTAAAGGAAAAGTACACTATTAGGGGGAGAGGTGTATGCAGTAGGGAGCTAAATCTGGGGGTAGGGTTGGAAACCTGTCTATGAGAATGAGGGCTTTCATATGACAGCTCGAGTGACCAGAACAGACATTCCTAGTAGAATGCTGGGATATCTAACTTTTGCAAATGATGGTTGGTTGTTTAAAAACTAGCAGTCTTAAACTACAACAGCAGAATAATCAGATGACCTAGGAACCTAAATCCCAATTCAGTGATATGTTGTTTTTCCTCTCTCTTTTATTCTCTAGAGGCTATAATAGAAGACCAAGTGGCCGTCGACATAGCAAAAGCAATCCAGAGAGTTCCTTAACATGGAAACCTCAGGAGCAGGGTGTAACAGAGATGATTTCTGAAGAGAGTGGCAAGGGTGTGAGGCGTCCCCATTGCACTGTGGAGGAGGTAAGTCCTTTTAGCCTGATACCCTAAATGTTTTTAATGACTTTGGAGTAATTGTGTTCTATGGCATACAATTCAAAAGGTACAGAAAGGGTATAGTGACTGTAAGTGTCCCAGCGTCCTGTCCCTTCCTGGCCTCCCCAGCCTGCTTTGACTCACAGTAAGTACTGTTGCTGTACAGTTAGCTACCCAGAGCTACTCTAGACATGCATAATGATGCCAGTTTCAGATGTTAGAGCCACCTAAAAGAAGGAAAGTGTCATATTAGAGATTGCTTTTTAATTTTAGTTTTTGAAGATAGAGTCTCTCTACATAGCCCTGGCTGTCCTGCAGCTCACTATGTAGACCAGGCAGGCCTCTAACTTACAGAAATGTGCCTCCTCTGCCTCTGCCTCCAGAGTGCTAGGCTGCACATGCACCATCACACCCTTCCTAACTTAACTTTGCAAACTTTAGGAGCTGTGATTGATGAAGGTGGTAAATGATGTGCATAGTGTGAAGAAGAGATAGACCTTTGTTTCTCTCTTGAGAGCTTCATTTCTTTCAGGAATGCTGAGGGTTATTTCTGTCCCTGCCACTTCCCAGTACCATCCTCTGCTTTAACTTGGTAGATTGTTTGGGAGCTGTTTGTTTGGCTTATCAAATAAACATTTATTCAAGTTCCAGATACTGCACTAGTTTTTAGTGATTCGGGATATGAATCCCAGATTTGGCCCCAGCCTTCAGAGGTTTTACATAACTTATAATTCAGCAGACAGCCCAAGAGAATAGTGGGCCAGAGACCCTCTGTGTGTTTTCAGAAGAGGAGCCTGAGTGTTTTAGGAGATCTGAGATAGAACTAAGCAGACAGATCCTAGGACAATGGGTGTCAGTCTTAGCAAGGACACGTTTGCTGATTGAGAATAATAATACATAGCATACAGGGAGACCCTGAGGCCCAGATTTCAGCTCTGGATAAATCTATGTCACTGACCAAGATACCCTGTGTGTTTAGGGGGAAGATGCTGACTTCAGTTTTGGACATTGTTTAAAGTGCCTGTGAAACACGCAAGAAGACCTCTCCTGTAGACTCTTGGATATAGGTGATGGGAAGTTTGAGAAGAAGGCAGGGTTAGAGACATGTTTCTGAATTTCTGCATATTGATGTGATTTAATTCAAGGGAGCTGATAAGATTATTCAGGGGAATGATGTAGTGTGAGACAAGATGTGGGCAGAGCCGTTTAGCGTTTACGGCAGCAGTAGAGACTGACGAGCGAGAAGATTGAGAAGCAGTTACTGTCCAGGAAGGCCAGGCCAGGTCAGCTGGGTGAGGTGCTGAAGGGTGACTGCACGCCATAAAGGCTGAGACTGCAGGGCCATGGCGATGTGGACTCTGATTATCAAATGGATTGTTTTCTGTTCATTTCTGGTCAACTCACTTTTGTTCAACATAGTTCTGTCAAAGACGCAAATACCTCCAAGATCTAGCACAGTGATTCTCAACCTTCCTAATGCTGTGACCGTTTAATACAGTTCCTCATGTTGTGGTGAACCCCAACCATAACATTTTTGTTGCTACTTCATAACTGTAATTTTGCTACTGATGAATTCTAAATATCTGATATGTGGGTGGTCTTAGGTGACCCCTGTGAAAGGGCTGTTCAACCCACCCAGTTGAGAACCACTGACCTAGCAGACAATGTAAATAAGTGAAGTAGCATGGAAAAGAAATGGCCTACCTAAAGGGGATAGCTCCAAGTTGTTGATTCATTTTTTTCCAAAGAGGTCAGGATTTGGGATTTAAAATTTTTTTTTTTATAAAGTTGGTAATTAAAGCAACTTTAAGAACAGTGTTCCCCAAATAAAGTCCCTCTGTGGGCTGCATCTCCTTGGCCACTGTCTGGTTAGATTTGAGTTTAGGCTTCATGTTCTGCTACTCACCATGCATACTTCTTTATTCAGGGTGTCCAAAAGGATGAAAGAGAAAAATACCGAAAGTTATTGGAACGACTTAAAGAAGGTGGTCATGGAAACACTCTCCCTGCTGTATCTTCACATCATAGGTAAGAGAGATGACAAGATGAATGCTTTGTTAGCATGTGTCCTTAGCATGTATTCTTTGTTAGCATGTATCCATAGCATGTACTCTTTGTTAGCATGTATCCTTAGTTAGCATGTATCCTTTATCCTGTTTCTAGAGAGGTGCTGGTTTGAAGAGACCTAGCTGTGGGGCTGGAGAGATGGCTCAGCCATTAATGGCTAGGCTCACAACCAAAAATACAAGAGCTCGCTGTGTAGCTTTATGAAACTGTAGTGTAGTGGCTTACAAAATGGAATTTTCTGTTAGCTTTAGAGTCCTTTGCCTACATGAACTCTTTTTTGCCCCCTCTGGTCATTTTTGTTTCAAGGCAGTATCTCACTGTCTAGCACAGGCTGGACTAGAACTTAGAATCCTCCTGCCCCAGCTTCCCACATGCTGGGATTATATCCATTGGAAACCACATCCAACTCACATGAATTCTTTGTTGTGTCTTTTTTCTTTTGCTTGTTGGTTTTTGGTTTTTTTGAGACAGGGTTTCTCTGTGTAGCTTTGGAGCCTGTCCTGGAACTCCCTCTGTAAGCTGGTCTCAAACTCACAGAGATCTGCCTGCCTCTGCCTCCTGATTGCTGGGATTAAAGGCATGTGCCACCACCACCACCTGGCATGAATTCTTACTCATGTACAAAAAAGAAATCACTGCCCGGTCTCTGAGCTCAATACAGGCATGTCCCACGGTATCTGTCTCTCTGAGTTTGTCCCAGCTCCTTTTCTTCTGCTCATCTTTCTGTCACCTCCCTTTTTTTTCTCTTTATTTCCTTATAGCCTCTCCTCCTACTTCCTCCTCCCACAGAGACAGACAGAGAGAGAGAGAGAGAGAGAGAGAGAGAGAGAGAGAGAGAGAGAGAGAGAGAGTGTCTGAGGCATCTAGTGATTGCGTTTTAGCATCCTCTACTTAGAAATAAAACTAGGTAATAAGAACTTTGTTTACGTGGTTGCTTGTTAATTAAATATGCCGGTGATTTGGGCAGATAGATAACAGTAGCAAAAGGAAGTGATGTCTAGTCTTATATTTATCTGGAGGAGTGGGCAGGAAGGTATGAATTCAGGATTTCAGTTCACTTGGTAATTTTAACAAGTAATTGCAAATACACAGAGCCCCATGAAATATGAAATTATCAAGTTGAGTGACAGGATTGTCTAGCTTATTGAATGCAGAAAGAACAAATTATTATTTGGGAGTATTAACTTTGGTTATTGCATATTGTAGGTTTTATTGTCATCTTGGTGTTGTGGGTTGGAATGTTAGTTCTTTTTCCACTGTGACTAGGGTCTTTCCTTTACCTGAGCTGATCTTCCTCTTTGTGTCTTTCTAAGTTCTCAGAGAAGCCAGATGGACACATTAAAGACCAAAGGCTGGGTGGAAGAGCAGAGTCACGGAATCAGAACAGCCCATTTTGTTCCAAAACAGTGTGAGTTCCAGCTTTAGCTCTATCTTAAGACATTGACCTCAGTTCATGTGAGACCATGTGTGCGAGGTTGGAAATTGGCACACTACTCATAGGTGGTAGACTAGGCTGTAAAGTACTGTCAGGCTTCAAGGCATTGGCTAGCACTTACCTAGTACTGAAAGTTTTATTTTAAAAGAGAAAATTGCTTTAAGATTAAGTTTATGTGTGAAATGCCTGTATTAGTAGTATATTTTGTGAGACTAAAATTATTTACTTCATATTAACTTCCTTGTATTTCTCCAATAACTATTCACTTAATGACTTGCTTTTTGAATGATTTGGTATCAGTTTGTGCTCAAGATTGTATTGAAGGAAGAGAAAGTCACGTGTATTTTACGTGCTCGTGTGTGAGGGAGCCAATGGCTTTGGAGTTCACATTAGCATAAGTGCAAACAAATGTCCTGATTCTTTGAATCTGACAGTTGAAATTCCAACCTGTAATTGGCTAGTAAAGGATCTTTCTTTCTATCCCCACAGACAGAGTCGTTGAAACAAGGGGACCTCTCTGTTCAGTGAGAAGTGAGAAGAGGTGCGTGGCCCATTTAATTCTAAGATTTCATTTAGAGTAAGTCTCCTCACAAGCTACATTTATGAATAACCTTGAGGAACTGTGGATCTTCTCAGTTTGCTAACTGGTTAGCACTGTGAGTAGGTAAATAGTTGTAAGTCAGACACTTCCAAGCTGCCCTCATCTCTTAGCTAGCCATTGGGACTTGGGGAAGCAGGTGCTTCTTAGTATGGGTTGGGTGGCATCTACAGTGGCCACTGCATCAGACCCAGGGGCAGTAGTGAAGGTTGTCCTGCTTTCCTAGGATTTTGGATGGTTGTTACCTTAGAGCATACTTTGCCAGCAGTGGCAATGGTCCAAATCTGGTCCGTCTGTTTTTGTTAAGTAAACCTCAGAGGTAAAGAAGTGTGAATGAAGCTACACAACCTGAAGTTTTATTCCTGGGTCCTTTCAGAAAAGTTTGCTGGCCATTGGTTTAGAAGACTATATAAACTCAAAGCTATTTTAAGGAAATTTAAGTGTTGATTATTTATAAATTATGTGCCAGAATGGGTTCCAGGAAGGCATAAACATATTCTCAGAGAACTCACAATGGGATAATTATTGTCCATAATTTACAACGTTTAGTTAGTAGATGCCAGTCACAGGCTGTGAATCTTGTAGACCAGGCTGGTCTCGAACTCACAGAGATCCGCCTGCCTCTGCCTCCCGAATGCTGGGATTAAAGGCGTGTGCCACTGACGCCGGGCTCAGGCTATGAATCTTACATACTTCCTCACAGTAGAAAGAAATTGGTGCCGGGCAGTGGTGGCACATGCCTTTAATACCAGCACTCTGGAAACAGAGGAGAGCAGTTCTTCGAGTTAGAGGCCAGTCTGGTCTACAGAGAAACCCTCTCTCGAAAAAAATAAAACAACAACAACAAAAAAAAAAAAAAAAAAAAAAAAGAAGGGAAGGAAGGAAGAAAGAAATTGGTATATCAATATCCAAACAGAAATTGTATGGAAAAATTTTCAGTTTGTTAACGATTACAACTTTTCAAAAGGCTTAATTGGAATTACCATCTCAGATACATTGAGTAGGCATTAGTCTGTTCCATGAGCAGAGTTCCTGAGAGATGTGCTGTAATGGATGAAGGATGTGTTTTGACTCTGAGGGTTTAGCCCACTGTCATAGGGTAAGCATGGCAAGGAAACGGTAGATCAGAAAGCAGAGAAAGGGAAGGCTGGCTTGTAAACAACCTCTTCCCAGCCTCCAGTCTGTGGAATGGTGGCACTCACTGCTCCCTCAGTTTATCCCTCATAGACATATCCAGTCTACTAGTGTTTCTAAATCCAGTCATGCTTAACCATCAAAAATTCACCACATGAACAATATCAAAGTCTTTACTACTTGACGATAGCTGACCTTGGACCACAACTGCTGTGGCCTCTGTGTTTAGATAGATGACCGTAGGCAACTCTCTGCAAGAAGAGGGGGGTACCTTTCTTCTTGGGGCAGTCTTCAAAATGATTCTACAGGGGTGGCAAGATAGCTCAAGAGCTTGCCACCAATCTGAAGACCTGAGATTGATCGCCAGAATCCATATGGCAGAGAGAACCAACCTCCTGTGGTTTCCCTCTGATTTACACTTGTGTATCACTTTTGCCACCCCTTCCAATAAGTAAGTGTAAGAATACCAGAAGCACACAAAACAAAGAAACTGTTCTGATAACAAGAAAGCAGTAAATAAGACGAGTTCACAGTTTTTATGCTTTAAGTCTGTGGCCAGTTTCTTCTAAGAAGAGTATCTGAGTGTTTTTTTTTTTGGGGGGGGGGTCAGGAATGGCTTGGGTGATTTTAGCAGTACTAGTCTTTTTTAATAATTTCATCATCCTTGTCTATCACTTTCATCCTTTGGCTCTGTATTTTCCTTCCAAGTCTTCCTGTAAGCTTGGCTAAAAGCTTCTAGCCATATCCATGCCACATTGGGACTGCTAAACTGCCTTTAAAGTTCCTTTATCACTGCATCCCAAACCCGTCTTTTTTTTTTAAGAGAATGGGCAGGGAGGGGTCTATGTGTGTATGCATGTGGAGGTCACAGGTGGAGACATTAGATGATTAGATGTCTTCCTCAGTCTTTTTTTTTTTTTTTTTTTTGACATGGTCTCTCACTGAACCTGAAGCTTGTTGATTTGGCTAAACTGGCTGGCCAGCAAACCTTGGCCTCCTGTCTCCTCCTCCCTAGAGTTGGGATTATAAGCTTGTGCTGCTGCAGCCAGCTTTTACATGGGTATTGGACTCAAACTCAGTATTTTACCATCTTGTCCACCTCTTTAGCCCCCTTTTCTGGTCTTTTGAGATGGGTCTTACTGTGTAAGGCTGACCTCAGACTCATGATCCTCCTGCCTCTGCCTTGAGTGCTGAGTTAAGGAATATATCACTTCTTCCTACACTCTATCCTCTTTTGAATCCCTCTCAGACAAGGTTTCAGGTTGCAAAGGAAATAGAGCCATTCTTTACCTTCCAGTACCAAGGGCCCCCGTCTGACTCTCAAGAGTACAGTCTAGTGTCAGCATTTCTGTGGGCATTGTGGTCTTCCTGTCAGAATCTTCCATTCAGTTCTGCTTTCAGTGTTCTAGAGCACCTTTCTCTCACCCGCAGCTCCATTTTCCCATATTTTTCAGACTTTCCCAGACTTGTAAGATCCACAGAGAGGTTTGCTCACACCAGGAAGCACACTTCTTGACGCCAGTCCTTCGTGGCACTTCCTTCCATTGCTGTTAAAGTGCCTGGCAGAGACAACTTGAGGGAGGGTTTATTTAGCTCAGAGTAGAGAGGTCAGTCATAGTGAGGAAAGAATTAGAATGGAACAATTTATTTAGGGCAGGCCAGGAAGCAGAGACAGGACAGGGTCAGCATTCTCAAGACCACTTTTGTTTAGAGATTAGTAAATCCTAATTTTAAAATTAAAAAATAAATATTTGAGACAGGATCTCATTTAGCCCAGGCTAGCCTTAAACTAATTATGTAACCTTGAGCAACTGATCTTCCTGCCTCCAGTTCCCTAGGTTCTGGGATTACAAATGTGCACTGCTAGTAAATCTTACTTCTAGAACTAATATGTACCTTGCTAAACAGCAGAAGTCTCTGATGGTTTCTTCTCAGGTACTCAAAGGGAAAAGCTGATCCAGAGAAGGTGGCGGGACTCCGATTTGAAAAGGAAGGTGTAAGTAGAAACCCTTGGTAAATTTTTGTTTCTTTGTTTTTTTGTTTTTTTGGTTTTTTTGTTTTTTTTTGGCAGGGTTTCTCTGCCAAAAAAACAGTCCTGGAACTCACTCTGTAGACCAGGCTGCCCTCAAACTCAGAGAGCCACCTGCCTCTGCCTCCCAAGTGCTGGGATTAAAGGTGTGCACCACCACTGCCTGGCCTACTTTCAGTGTAAGTATTAGAATCAGTGTTTCAGTGAACTCTGTAGACATACCCAGGTTTTTTGTTTGGTTTCTATTTATTTTTTGGGGGGGGGGTGTTCAAGACAGGGTTTTTCTCTGTGGCTTTGGAGGCCGTCCTGGAACTAGCTCTAGTAGACCAGGCTGGTCTAGAATTCACAGGCCTGCCTCTGCCTCCTGCTGGGACTAAAGGCATTCGCCACCACCGCCCGGCTCTTGTTTGTTTGTTTTTTTTAACATTTATTTTTATTTTATGTGCATTGGTGTTTTGCCTGCTTGTAGGTATAAGGATGCCAGATCCTCTGGGACTGGAATTATAGACAGTTGTGATCTGCCATGTGGGTGCCGGGAATTGAACCCAGGTCCTCTGGAAGAGCAGTAAGTGCTCTTAACCACTGAGCCATCTCCCCAACCCCCATATTCAGGTTTTTAATAATGAAGTATATTGCTAAGCATTTAGTATCTGGCAGAAGTATACCTGTCTCTGTCTCTCTTTCTCTGTGTGTCCTTCTCTGTCTGTCTCCCTTTTGTGACAGGGTCTCACTGTGTAATCTTGGCTGGCCTGGAACTTGCTATATAGACCAGATTGGCCTCAAACTTGTAGAGATCCACTTGATTCTGTCTCCTGAATAATTAATTATCCCACAGAGAAATAGATTTCTTAATTTAATGCAACTGAATCTTTATGTTACTCACATTTTAGTTACATAGAATTACAAAAGTGATACGTCTTAAAACATTCCCTTATCTAATGCTCTGTTTCCAGTGATTCCAGATTGACTCTTTGTGTTTAATTCTCATTTATCATCTATTTAGCCAAAATAAAGAATGCTCATAATCTTAGCACGTGGGGAGGACCAAGTCTAGACAATAAAGGGAGAGCTACTCTTTCTGTAAAATGAAGGAGGAGGAGATAGGGATTACCTGGCAGTCAGCAAAAATGAAGAATGCTCACTGGTGTCTTCAGACCACTGTGGTTCTACTCCAAAGTTCTGTTTCTAAATACACTTACTTAGTTTTTTTGTAAGGTGTGGGTTTTATATATGTGGGGCAAAAGAGAGGACTAGTGGTAGTTTGTCTAGCATGTTAAAGGTCTTAGGTTCCAACTCCCACACAGAAAAAGGAATAAATAAAGTAAAGCTGATTTAGTTAACACAGCTGACTTTGAATAAGGACAGAAGTAGATTCCTCTTTATGATACACTGCAGGCCATACTTTGTTCCTTTCTAAACTTTACAAACATGTTTTCACTACATTTTCCATTGGGATAGGAACTGAAAATGCTTTCCTTCCTAGTCCCTGAGGAATGGTGGCGAGTGTTTCGTTTTGCAGTTGGTATGCCCCGTGGGCCTTTGATTAACTCTGAAGCTTCCGATCACCCTTGCCAGTGCAGACAACTGACCGAGTCTGTTTTATGGTCGGGAGAGTTACCAGTTCTCATATTCATTCTCTCTTAAGTTAATGCCAGAGTTTGACATTTTTCTTAATTTTGTAAACCTTATTATAAAAAATAACATACATGAAAACTAACCAGACCCAAAGTCTGTACATCTCAGTGAACTATACAATTAGAAAGGCACTTGGAACAGAGGCTGTGTGGCTTCACAGTGGATTTTCACTGTCAAATATGTTTTTATGCACTTTTTCACCACCCAAAATGAAAATCCATGACAGAATTAAACTGGAAAAAGTTAGCTTTGTATCTTCTTTCATAATGTGTACAGCATGTGTATGTAGAACGTGTTATGTGCAGGTCAAGCATGTCAATGTTGAAACTCTTTTGGTCAGACAAGGGGACACCAGTTGGAGCCTGATCTGTCGGAGGAAGTGTCTGCCCGGCTTCGCCTTGGAAGTGGGAGCAATGGTTTACTCAGGAGGAAGATATCAGGACTCGAGGCAAAGGAAAAGAACTTCCCAAGCAGAGAGAAGGAGAGAAGAACAGATCTCTTTGAACTTACAGAGGTATAGTTCCCGTGCGGGTCAGAGTAAGGCGGCTGTTTTAGACTTGCCAGTTTCTTCTAAACTCATTTTGAGAAGTTTCTCCACAAAAGGAGTGAATATACGAAGTTCTAAAAAAACAAAAACAAAACTGGATTCCAGATCTATTTACATTGCTATATTGATCATTTGTATTCTGTGTGAAGGTTTTTTGTTTTTTTTTTTCTCTTTCTGAAACTGTGTCTAGGTCTTTACTTAGCCCAGGTTGGTCTGGAACTCACTGCAATCCTCTTGCTGTTAGCCTCCCGAGTGCTGGAATTATAAGCATGTGCTGTCACATCTGTCTGTAATGGATTGTTTTTCTACCCTTCAAAAGTTAGAGTTTTAAAATGTAGTATTATTAAATTAAAATGTAGAATGAATGTATTGAGCATTTTTAAAATTACAGTTTTCTAAGACATCCTTTTTTAATTGATTACCATACTTGAATATAGTGAAAGTTTACTAAAAACCTAGGAAATGAAAGTTCTTATTTTAAAGGAATTCCTCATACTGGATCTTCTTCCCCTGTTATTTTGGTGCATGTGGAGGGGTCTGCTTAGCAGAGATCTCTGTAGTGCCTACAGTGCACTGCATAGGAGTTCTTGTAGTTTCATCTCTATTGCCATGATGACATAGCTGGACACAAAGTAACTCAGGGGGGAAGGGGCTTATTTTAGCTCACACTTCAGGTGTGAGTGCATGTATTCCAGCTAGGCATGTCACATCAACAGTCCAGAGCAAAGAGAGTGACTTAGATGCATGACCACTTGCTTGTACTCAGCTCTGTTTCTCCATTCTGCTGGTTCCGAATATCAATTGACTTAATAATCCCTCACAGACATGCCCACAGGGCAGCCAAATGTAGGTAATCCTTAGCTATAATTCTTTTCTCTAGGTTCTGTCAAGATGAACATTAAAGCTAATCATGACAGAGATAGAGATATCAAGCTATAAATAACAAAATTGTATGAAAAGGAAAAAAAACAGTAATTAGATATTTTTGATTGGGTTCACAAGCTAACTTTATATTTAGCTGCATAATTCATTAAAATAATTCAAGAAAAACAGCATTATTAAGACTTTTTTTTTTTTTTTTTTCTGAGATGGTTTTCTCTGGCTGTCCTGGAACTCACAAGGTAGACCATGCTGGCCTCGAACTCGCAGAGATCCATCTGCCTCTGCCTCCTGAGTGCTGAGATAAAAGGGGTGCACCACCACCACACTGCTTATTAAGACTGTTTTATAGTTGTAAATTTAAATGTTGTTCCATAGACCTTGAATAGTAGATTTTCTCAGAAATCACCAGGTGTTGCTGAGGCTTTTGATACCCGATAGTGGTTCTGTGCTAATGTCCCATCTGGACCTTCTAATTCAGGACATGGAAAAGGAGATCAGTAATGCCCTCGGCCATGGTCCACCAGATGAGATCCTAAGCAGCGCTTTCAAATTGCGAATTACTCGGGGAGATATCCAGACCTTAAAGAACTATCAGTGGCTCAATGATGAGGTCAGTTCTTCTATTCCTGCTTTGATTGTCATTCTGCTTGGTCATCTACTACCTAGAATCAAAGTGACTTCTACCTAGTTAAGAGGGGCTGGGGAAGCAACTTTAATTTCTGTTTTGCTGCCTTTTCTATTGAACCAAGGGTCTCCCACATTAAACAAGCAAGTGCTCTACACCGAGCTATATCTATATCCTCTGAGCTCTTTGTCTTTCTTTTTACCATTTATTTTAAGTTTCCACCAAGTTGTCCATACCTTGCATAAATCAGAGAGATCTTGAACTCACTAGCCCCAGGAGCTCTTTGGTTTTGTTTTGTTTTGTTTTGTTTTGTTTTGGGTTTTTTTGTTTGTTTGTTTGTTTGTTTGGTGCTGGAACTTTAACCTAGGACCGTGTGCGAGCATTCTCCCACTGAGTTGTGCGTCATCTGACTAGTAATATGAGATGCAGAACATCTCATTAAAAACGTATTGTGGTGGGTGTGGTGGCACACCCTTTACTACCAAGAGAACTCAGGAGATTTCTTGAGTTCAAAGCCAGTCTGGTCTATATAACAGTTCTAGGCCAGCCAGAGCTAAATAGTGAGACCTTATCCTCTCCCCCACCCCCCCAAAAAGGTATTGCCCACAATTCTGATGACTACAGAGCCTAGCCTCAATGCCTACAGCTTCACTGTCTGCTGCTGGTACAATGATGGGGAGTGGGGCTGGGTCCTCACATGGGAAGGGAAGGGGGCTGTGGCTCTCTCTCCCCTCAGCGTCTAGAGTGGTCTCACCCATGGGTAAGGAGCTCATGAGTGAGTCATTGCCTACTGCTGTCACACTGAGCATTTAGGTTCCTGTGTAAGTGTTTTAGAGAAAGGACAAAAGAGATGATTCAGCAGGTAAGAGTGCCTGCTGCTCTTCTGAGGACCCTCGTTTGGTTCCCAGCACAAAACTCCTTTGACTTAACAGCCTGTAACTCCAGCTGCAGAGGATCTTATATCTTTGGCCTCCATGGGAGCCTGCACTCAACATGCATTTTTCCACATATATGCACATAGTTAAAGCTTAAAGAACTTTTGGTATGTGTGTTCAAACCATGGCAAATGATAAATATAAAATGTCACTCCATTTGTTGTCTGTATCAGTACATATTCTGCAAAAGCTGGCTTAGTTCTTACTACATTTTCAGTTAACCCAACTGCTCTGTCCTTCAATTTTCTCATTTACTCTGCCTTCCTATGTCATAAGCCTAGTTACATGAAAATACTTCCATTTGTAAATGTAATGTAAGTGTAAATATGCTTATTATAAAATTTTTGAAAACTTTATATTTGAAGAAATTATTGTTCAAAAGTTCCATATTTTGGCATTTCTCCTTCCAGGAAATATCCGAATTGAGGTATATTTTGGAGGTAGTGCTATAGTTAGTAGTTAATTTTTCTGCGTAACAGTAGTATATGCCTTTTCATTACTGTGTGGAAATGTGACTCGTGCTTCAGAATTATAGTCACATGACTGCTGGGTTTTATTTAGGGAGATGGTCCAGTACTGGGAATTGAATCCAGTATTGAATCTTACATGTCCTAGGCAAGCACTTTGCTGTTGAGCTCAGTCTGTAGCCTTCATCTTTCTTTCTTTGTTCATTTGTACTGAACAGTTGTTTTCTGACTTCTTGCATGGACTGTCCTTACGCACCTTACTTTCTGATTTAGGTAGGAATTTCATTTTTTTAATGTATTTGCCGTGTTCCAAATTTTAATCTTTTGGTATTTTACAGGTCATTAATTTTTACATGAATCTTTTAGTGGAAAGGAGTAAGAAGCAAGGCTATCCAGCACTTCATGCATTCAGTACATTCTTCTATCCTAAATTAAAGTCTGGGGGTTACCAGGCAGTGAAAAGATGGACCAAAGGGGTGAATCTCTTTGAACAAGAACTTGTTCTGGTACCCATTCATCGGAAGGTGCATTGGAGCCTAGTGGTGAGTGAGAGGGTTGATTTTTGGAGCTTGGTTATAGACTCGTTGTTCTCTTCCTCTCTCCTTCCCCTTCTTTCTTCTCCCTCCCTTTCCTCCCTTCTTTCCCTGACCTTCTCTTCTCCTCTCCTTCCTCTTTCTCTCTTCTCTTCTCCCCCTTTTGCTATGTCTCCATTTTCTTTCCTTTCTTGCCTTGGGAATCAGTCCCTGAACCTCATACATACTAGGAAAGGACTCCTCTGCTAATAGTACCTCTAGTATAGATGACTGTCCTCAACTGTGAAGGCGGCTGTCACTCATTCTTCAGTGACTGAAAGGCTAACAGTGTGAGAGGCAAGCTCTGCAGAGTCCTCTCTAAGCGTTGATTTGTTCAGCTTTAAGAGCTTGTAGCTGTCAAAGGCATGCCTTGAGGAAAGGTGCAGGGCCGGAATCCCATGCCAGGAGAATCATTGATGCCTGATGGACAGACAGCTTCTAGGCCTTTGTATAGGAATTGAAGTATGTCCTGTTAATCTCAAACTGTTTTGAGATGTTTTACAACTTTAACTAAAAGTTCCTAACCCTGTTTGTATTGCTCTGTGTTAAAATCTTTAAAGTGCTACTATCCCTGTGTACAGTGTTGCTGGCATGGTATGGTAGCACTGCTGTGATCCTAGAACTTAGGAGGCTGAGGGGGAGGAGCTGGCGTTTACCCAGACTGGGTTCAAATGACACAAAAGGATGACTGTCTAAGAACTTTTGCCTTTTCCCATATAGGTGATGGACCTAAGAAAAAAGTGTCTTAAATATCTGGATTCTATGGGACAAAAAGGCCACAGGATCTGTGAGATTCTTCTGTAAGTAAAGTCTGAAAGTCTCACTGCTGTGCTGGTTTTCCTCCATTGGATAATCTCTCCTCTGTTTAATACTAGGCTCTCTGGGTGGCTGTTTTAACATGTAGTTACGAAGTAATATGCTATGATATGAAGTGTTTGTCTTCAGGACTTCATTAGCTCCACCTTTTTGTCTAAAACTAACCTAGGAACTGATCTCAGCTGAGAGTTTGTTTTCTGGATCCTGGAAGGCAACTTTGCAGGTGTTTCAGTGTTAGGTGTATTTGCTAGAATCCTAACTGGAATTGCATTTCTTTGAATTTAAATTGTTATCCTGGGAGTTTTGGCCTGTAATCCTAAAGTCAGCTTGTGTCTCTGTATTTTCTGAGAGTGGGGCTCATTTCATAGAACTCGGATATTTAAAAGTGTCTGGTTTGTGCAGGCAAGTGTTCCAAATACAGTAGTCCCGTTGTGATGAGGTGTATGTTCCGGGTGAGCGTCTACAACTACAGGCAGTGCAGACCCCCCTGTGTGGACTGTGTTTCGTATGAAAACTGTGTTTTGTATGAAAACTCATGCTTCCCATGGGTCAGGAACCTCCTCTGCATTGTTACTTTTGCCTTCAGGGGCCATTATTAAGTAAAACAATTGTTACTTGGATGTAAGTATTCTCCTGTCCTTGTAGTCTGCTAATCGGACAGGAAATACCTATAGATGGATGATGGTATAGAGTGGGCTTCCTAAACATTCCCCACTTCCCTTTTCATCTGAGAAATTTCTGTGTGTTCCTAGGTACATAAAATAGTATATAATCAAACTTTTTTTTGTTTTTTTCGAGACAGGGTTTCTCTGTGGCTTTGGAGCCTATCCTGGAACTAGCTCTTGTAGACCAGGCTAGTCTCAGACTCACAAAGATCCACCTGCCTCTGCCCCCCCCCCCCCAGTGCTGGGATTAAAGGCGTGCACCACCAACGCCCGGCAATCAAACATTTTCTAATAAAAAGTGGGTCCTGGGTATTGAACTTAAAGTGGTTAGGGTTGGCAGCAGCTACCTAGGTGAACCATCTTGCTCAGCTCCTAGACAAGGTTTCTTTGTGTAGCCTTGGCTGTCCTGGAACTCATTCTGGAACTCACAGTGATCCACCTGTCTCTGCCTTCTGAGTGCTGAGATTGAAGGTGTGCAGCACCACTGCCCAGCCCAAACAGCATTTTTTGTTTGTTTGTTTTGTTTTGTTTTTTGAGACAGGGTTTCTCTGTGTAGCTTTGGAGCCTATCCTGGCACTTTCTCTGGAGACCAGATTGGCCTTGAACTCACAGAGATCTGCCTGCCTCTGCCTCCCGAGTGCTGGGACTAAAGGTGTGCACCACCAACGCCCGGCCCAAACAGCAATTTTTAAATAAAATCAGACATTCTAACGTAATACAAACCAGAGACATATTCATTTGAAACTTTTATGCTGGATAAAAAAATAGTAAAAGTCTTTTTTCTATAATTAGACAAATTTGTTTCTATAGGAGCAGAAAACTGTACAGTAAAAGCAGTGAAATTCATAATGTACAGTAGTCTCCAGTCTGAGGTGAGGCGTTTCGGTCAGCATTGGTTGGTGGTTGGTGTGTGATGGCACACACAGTGCATAGTACATGTATTGTATCTTGAGAACAAGCCTGTAGTGAAATGGTTGGTGCTGCTGATGCAGTATGGACCACTGTTGCTCAAACACCTCATTAGTTCATAATATCATAAACTGTATCATCACACATTTGATTCTGGCTGTTGAACATTAAGAAATCTGCTGTTGCCATAGCTTTGTGGCTGCCATCTTTAGTCACGTGGTCCCATATCATGTTGTGATATTTTAGAAGCTCTGCATAAAGTGGGTGGTACCAGATTTCCTCATGCTACTTACAACAGGGTGCACTTTAAAAGTTATGAAATGCTTATTCCTAGATCTGAGATAACTGAAACCACAGAAAGTAAAACTTGGAGAAGGGGAACTCCATTAGTAATTGCTAGAAACCTCCCTTAACAGCATAGCCACTTCTTCATTGTGCTGATTGGTTGTGTATTTAAAGTGCATCAATAAGGTTGATATGCTGGATAGTTTTATGTCAACTTGACACAAGCTAAAGTTATCAGTGAGGAAGGAGCCACAATTAAGAAAATGCCTCCATATGATCAGGCTTTAGGCAAGTTTATAGAGCATTTTATTAATTAGTGATTGATAGGGGAGGGTCCAGCCACTTGTGGGTGGTGCCTTCCCTGATGTGGCTGTCCTGGGTTCTGTAAGAATGAAGCCTGAGCAAGCTGGTAAGCAGCACCCTTTCATGGTTTCTGCATCAGCTCCTGCCTCCAAGTCCCTGCCCTGTTTGAGTTCCTGTCCTAGCTTCCTTTAGTGATAAACTAGAATGTGGATGTTTAAGCCAAATAAATCCTTTCCTCCCCAAGTTGTTTTTGGTCGTGGTGTTTTGTCACATCAATGGTAACCCCACAGTTGATGTCTTTGAAACTTTTGGCAACTACATCAAATGCAGCTCCCGCTTTTAACTTTAGTAAGGATGAACAGATGTACTACGTTCATTTTACAAAGAACAGTCATTGAAATAGTCCATTGTCTTTAAGGTGTAGTACCACCCTACCTCATCTCCAGTAGCTTGACCATGTTCCAGAAGAAAGCCATGTATCCAGAAGTTTATAGGCAGCACAAACTGAGCATGATGGTTTTGTTTATTTTAATAAAAGAGGACACAGTTGGGACAGTAGGGAAAGGGAGGACGGGTCTGGGAGGAGTTGGAGGAGGCAAGTGAGTATGATCAAAGTAGTACGAAATTCTCAAAGAGTAGAGAAGGTATTCACAATAGCTCATTTTTCCTTTTTCCTTAATATTTAGTGTAGATCTTTTTTTTTTATTTATGGTTGGCATAGATAAAAGTATAGAGAAGAAATATTTAATAGTCATATACTAAATTGTTTATAGTATATAGTATGGTTTATAGTATCCTTGTATTTACTATGTAAGGTGTTAAATGTAGACACATGTGTTGTCCCCTGCATAGAGATTTCCTAGTAAAATAACAAACACAAAGTAAGCTTTTTTTTTTTTTAAAGATTTATTTATTGTATATACAGTATTCTGTCTGCATGTATGCCTGCAGGCCAGGAGAGGGCACCAGATCTCATTGCAGATGGTTGTGAGCCACCATATGGTTGCTGGGAATTGAACTCAGGATCTCTAGAAGAGCAGCCACTACTCTTATCCGCTGAGCCATCTCTCCAGCCCCCAAAGTATGCTTTTCTATATAAAGTGTGAAGGGTACCTCCCAGGAGTGGTGTAGCTGGAAGTTCTATTTTTAGCAGTTTGAGAAAGCTCCACACTCATATCCATAGTGGCTATACCAATTTACATTTCTACCAACAGTGGATTAAGCCTGCTTTCCTTTCATACACACCAGCATTTGTCGTCATTTGTTTACCAAAGCCATTCTGAGTGTGATGAGGTCTCAGAATAGTTCTAATAATGTTGAACACTTCTTAAGTACATACTAACCTTTTGTCCTCTTTTGTGAATAATCTGTTGAGTCCATTCTTATAGTTGGCTTTTCTCAATGCTTAGTTCCTTGATTTCCTTGTATATTCTAGAAGCTGATCCTCTGAAGATTTTTCTCCTATTCTGTAGGCCATTTCTTTACTTAATTGACAGCTTCCTTTCCTATACAAAAGCCTTTTAATTTCATGAGACCACTGTTGTGGATGTTTGACTTCATTTCCTGAGCAGTCAGACTCTTGTTTAGATAGTCCTTACCTATGCCTGTAGTTTACAGTGTCCTCCTTTCTCCCCTAGCAGTTTCAGAGTTTCTGGTCTTAGGTTCAGGCCATAGATCCACTTGGAATTGTTTTTGTGCAGGGTGAGATAGAAGAAGAGTTTAGTTTCATTTTTTGTGGGTAGATAGCCAGTTTTCTCAGTACCTTCTGTTGAAGATGCTGTCTGTTCTGTGTATTTTAGGCATCTCTGTCAAATCTCAAGTGGCTGAAGTTGCATGGGTTCCCTATTGCATCCCATTCAATCATTGAATCTGTTTTTCCATCAGTACCATGCTGTTTTTATTAATACGGATCTATAATATAACTTCAAATCAGGTTTGGTGATAACTCCAGTGGTTTGGTTTTTGCTTAGGATTGCTTTTTTTGATGGTGGTGGTGAGGGGTAAGTGGTGTTTGGTTTTTTCCAAGACAGGGTTTCTCTGTATAACAGTCCTGGCTGTTCTGGAACCTGCTGTGTGGACCAGGCTGGTTTTGCCTCCCAAGTGCTGGGATTAAAGGTATGAGTCACCCCTGCCTGGTTTAAGAGTGCATTTCTATATCTGTGAAAAATGTCCCTGGATTTTTGGTTGAAGTTGGGTTTTTTGTTTTGTTTTGTTGGTTTTTCGAGACAGGGTTTCTCTGAAACAGTCCTGGTGTCCTGAAACTCATTCTGTAGATCAGGCTGGCCTGAATTTATAGAGATCCGCCTGCCTCTGCCTCCCAAGCGCTGGGATTAAAGGTGTATGCCACCACTGCCCGGTCTATATTGAGTTTTGTAAGATACCATTTTCATAATAGTGATTCTTCCAATCCGTAAGCATGCCTCTATTCTTTATATCTAGTGTCTTGATTTTTTTTTTTTTTTTTTTTTTTTCATTTTAGAGATCTTTCACATCCTTGGTTAGGTTTATTCCAAGGTACTTTTTCCTTTTTTGAGGCTGTTAGAAATTAGATTGCTTCCAAGATTTCAGTTTCTTTGTCATTGATGTATAAGAAGGACTTGTGTGTTGCTTCTATATCCTGCCACTGAACATGTATCAGTTCTAAGTTTTCTAGTGGAGTCTTTAGGGACTCCTATGTATAAAATAATAGCATCTGCAGGATGGGCCTTTGGCATCCTCCTTTGTTTGTATCCCTTTATGTGTTTTTCATGTCTTGCTCCAGCTAAGGCTTCCAATACTGGACTGAATAAGAGTGGGAAAGTTGGACACCCTGTTTTGTCTTGTTCCTTATTTTGGTGGGAATGCTTTATGTGTTTCCCCGTTTAATATCATGTTGGCTATAGGCTGTCATATGTAGACTTGATTGTATTATGATTTTTTTTCCCCCAATCTAAGTTTTTTCAGAACCTTTAACATGAAGGAGTGTTGGGTTTTGTCAGAGCTTTTTCTACATCTATCAGGATGCCCTTGGGGTTTCTGTCCTTGGTTCCATTTATGTAACTTAGAACATTTACTGGTTGACACATGTTGCATCCTTGTATCTCTGGTCAAGTTGCACCACCAGCTTCATCATGGTGAATGAACTTTTTGATGTGTTCTTGGATTCAGTTTGCAAGTATTTAGTTTAAGTTCATTTAACTAGCATGTTGGTCCCCTCACCCCACCCCCCACCCCATGTCTTTTATCTGCCTTTGGTTTGGAAGTGTTTCTTTTTCTATGGAGTGGCTTGAGGAGCACTGGAGGGTTTTATAAACGTCACCATCACTCCATCTGGGCCTGGACTGCTTTTTGTTGGAGAGCTTTAATTGCTGCTTACATCCCATTGCTTGATACAGATCTTTTTAAACTATTCATCTCATCTTGGTTCAGTTTTGGTAAGCTACAGTATCACGGAATTCATCCATTTCTTTTTAATTTCACAGCTTAGTGGAATATAGATTTTCAACACAAGACCTGGGGTTTTGTATAAGTTTTATTTTTTGTTTATTTTAGTTTGATGTGAATGGGTGTTTTGCCTGAATGTAAATCTGGGCACCATGTTTGTGAAGCACCCAAGAAGGCCAGAAGAGGGCTTCAGATCCTTGAGACTAGACTTAGAGACATCGGTGAGCTGCCATGTAGGTGTTGGGAATTGAACCCAGGTCCTCTGGAAAAGCAGCCAGTGCTTTTACCCACTGAGCCATCTGTAGCCTCCAGACATGATGTTTTTAATTTCTCGCTGGTATCTGATGTGATGGCTCCTTTTCACCTCTAATTGTCTAAGTTGGTGTCTTTCTCTCTCTTTTAGACAGGGTTTCTCTATGTAACAGCTCTGGCTGTCCTGAAACTCACTCTGTAGACCCGACTGGCCTTGAATTCACAGAGATCCATCTTCCTCTACCTCCCCAAGTGCTGGGGTTCCAGGCATGCACCACTACTGTCTTCTCTGTTTTTGTTGGTTTGGTTAAGGGTCTGTCAGTCTTGTTTATCTTTTCAAAGAACCAACTCTTAGTTTCAATGATTCTTTGTATTTTTTTCTTTTCGGTTTCTATTTCATTAATTTCTAGACTGATCATAATGATTTCTTTCCATCTGCTTACTTGAGGTTTACCCTTTCTTCCCCCCAAAGAAACCTTTAAGGTGCCTTCAGTCAGTTACTTGAAATGTCTCTGATTTCTTCATCAGCATTTAGAGCTGTAAATGTCTCTTACAGGGCTGTTTTCATTGTGTCCGAGAGGTTTTGGAACATTATTTTCATTGTCATTCAGTTCTGGGGATGTTTTTATTTCCTCAGGACCCATTCACTGTTAAGTAGCATGTTGTTTAATGGACATCAGTATATGTATGCATTAGGGTCTTTCTTGATGTTCATTTGTAGACATAGTCTGTTGTGATGAAATAGGATATAAGCTCACTTTTCCTATATTTGTTAAGACTAAACTTGAGTATCAAATTCCTGCTGTTTTATTGGGTTTGTATTTTTTTGGGTTTTCCTTACTTAGTATTTAATTCTAGCATGGTTCATCTGTTCTGTGGCCCCATGGATAGGTGTTTTGTTTTTTGTTTTTTGTTTTTTCCCTCTTTAGTCAGGATAGCTTTAACTGTCCTCTGCAGAGTTGGCTTGGTGTGGTCATAAATTATCAGATTTTTTTTTTCAGTTGTGGCAGGTAACTTTGCTTGCGTATATTATTCCACACTGTCAGTTAACTTTTAAAACTTGAAATACATCATCCTAATCACTTCTGGATTTTAAAGCTTGATGATTAATCTGTGGTGTTGCTCTTGCCTCCCACTCTCGATGTACTTCCTGTTGTGTGTCGTTAGCATTCCAACTGGAATATGATCAGGGAGGGCTTTTTCTGCTCTGCTGGGTCCTAAAAAACTCCTGTATCTAGGCTGGCATTTGTTTTCCTAACTCTAAGAAATTTTCTGCTATGATTCTTTCGGAAATGCTTTCTATGCCTTTAGAATGAGATTTCTCCTTCTGTGCTTATAACCCATGAAAGTATCTTTTCAGAATGCCGTGTATATCTTGGACTTCCCACCAGTACCTTTTTGTTTTTTATCTTTATCCTTGTTGGATTGTTTCACTTCCTCTCTGTCCTCTCCTTAAGTCCTTCTATTGCTGATACTTTCAGTGTTACGTTTTGGCATTTGTTTTATTTCCAGCATTTCAGGATTTCAGGTTGACTTCCCCCGTCTCTCTCTGTCTCTGTCTCTGACTCTCTCTCTCTCTCTCTCTCTCTCTCTCTCGCTCTCTCTCGCTCTCTCTCGCTCTCTCGCTCTCGTTTCTCTCTCTGTTGATTTTCTCTTTTCTAACATCCACCACCTTTATTTTGTTCGTCTGTTTGTATCCTTGAACATGCTTGTAATCATGATCTTGAATTCTTTGGGGTTTCATCTAACTCACTCTCATTAGATACCATTACTGTATGGGTAGTTGTTTCTAGAGAAGTTAGGCTGTCTTGGTTTTTTTCCTGTTCCTTATTACTGCTTTGGGATTTACACATCTGGTGTTATGCCTTTGTTTGCTTAGTTGATTTTTTTTTTAATTTAATTTAATCTTGTTGTTTTGCTTGTTTTTGTTGGTGTGTTTTTCAGTTTTTCAGTTTTGGTTTTTTTGAGACAGAGTCTCTCTACATAGCCTCAACTGCCCTGGAACTAGGTTGGCATCAGATTCACAAATCTGCCTGCCTCTGCCTCCCGAGTGCTGGGATTAAAGGCATACATCATCACACCCAGCTGATTTCTCTTTTTAATCAGCTGTATTCTTTCAGTATTGAACTATTGGCAGTATTTAGGTAGGACTTGGATGTGGTAGAGTTGTGTAGTTCAGAAAACGGTTCCTCGGCCCAGGAGCTCCAGGTGCCTGCTGTGAGTAAAATGTGTGCATCCCCAGAGCATGTTAACTAGGAGAGCACCCACAGCTGTTTGCTATTGCCGCTGTGCAGTTGCCGTGCTCACCTCACCTTTAACAAGGACCCTCCGATTTAATAACTTACAGGATAAATAAGCAAGGATAATGTGGGGTGTATTCAGATCTTAGTCAGTCAGGTTAATGGGAGGGAGGTATGGTGAGGAAGGAGGAGGAGTAGATGGGCTTGGAGAAAAAATCAGGGTGGGTAAAGAAAAAAGGGAGAGTTGGAGCACTGTTGAGGCCACAGATTTTAGAGTGCTAAAGCTGTAGAATATTACAGAAGGTAAAAGAGGAGGGGATATGGTTAAGAAAAAAAGGGGCAGTATGTGAAACACAGTTGAAGAGAACAGTACAGAATGCTGTCTGGGGGTGGAGCTGGAGAGATGGCTCAGGGGTTAAGAGCACTGGCCCTCAATTCCCAGCACCCGCATGGCAGCTCACAACTGTCTGTAACTCCAAGACCTGACACCCTCACACAGTCATACATGCAGGCAAAACACCCATGCACATAATAAATAAATAGAAAAAGAACACTTTCGGGTAAACCAGGTGGAGAAACATAGTCCTAAAATCTAAGCAAACAAAAGCAAAGCCATCATGAGACATACATGCCAGAGTTATAATTAAATCATAGAAAATAGGTATATATAAAAAAAACACTCATGGAGTGAATTGCTCACAGCTACACTGAGTTGAAAGGTGAAGTTCTCAGATTTTGCTGGCTCCAGTTAAAGTTGCATGTGGTGCTGTGTAGTTGGGGCTCTGGCCTGTCAGACTAGAGGTGGCAGGTCCTTTCCCGGTAATTCCCTTGGCCCCCTGTGCCCCACTGTGGCCTTTCCTGGTGCTGCAGATCAGCGCAGCCCTTCCTGCAGTCTCTGATGCTTCCTCCTGGGCAGCTCATTAAGCAGGCCAGCATGCTGCTGGGATGCTTGTGGAAAGCCGCTTAGCTTTCCTGCCTGCTTCTCTGTCCAGCTCTCCCTGGCGTAGTAAGTTCCTTTACAGCTGTCTCTTTCAGGGTAAGACAGAGCTTTTGTTTTGAGACAGTCTTGTTACATACCCAGACTTCCCTCAAGCGTGGACTTCTCCTGCCTCAGCCTCCTGGGTGCTAGCATTAAAGACTACCATGAGCAGTGCTTTTCCATTGAATATAGGGTGAATTCCTGATTGTGTGTACTAGAGCTGGTCTAAAGAACTAGAAAAACACATAGCCAATTGGTAATTGAGTGGCTGTTTCAGGAGGTTTTGTTTTTTTAAACATGTATAATTTTCACTAGCAGGAAAGGAAAACCTAAAAAGTAAAAATATAATTATATTTCTAAAAATAGATCCAGATTTGAGAATGACATCCCTCCTGAACATCACAAAGTCCTTTTTAATCACAGTGGGTGGTCTCCTGGGGCTTCATTGGTACATTTATTATTTGTTTTTTCTTTTCTTTAGTCAGTATTTGCAGGATGAAAGTAAGACCAAAAGAAATATAGATCTCAATCTCTTAGAGTGGACCCACTACAGCATGAAGCCACATGTAAGTGATGCTTGTCTGTGTTTCTTTATTTCACTCATTCTGTAAGCATACATTTTCCTGGAGAGAGAGAGAGAGAGAGAGAGAGAGAGAGAGAGAGAGAGAGAGAGAGAGAGAGAGAGAGAGAGACTAAAGGTTGAATTTAGGGTCTGTGGATACAACCCTAAATTAGTCATATAAGGCTTATATTTCTTAAGTGGCCTATTTCTGAACCTATAGCCATCAGTATAACCAAGATAGTTGCTTCTTGTCTTTTATCTTGCTTTAAATATAAACTGTTTTGGGAAAACCCAGTCTCAGGTCTGAAAATGGCCCCAGGGTACTGTGAGATCAAAGGCAGGCAGACCCATGACTGTGCAAACTGCAGCTTATGGTCCATGTAGACAGAAGCATGGCACAAGGTGGCATCAGGTCCAGTGACTACCTCTGATTGGCTCAGAAGGTTAGGTCACAATAGAAATGACTTCTTCTAACCATGATTATCCTAGTTTTTCTCAAGCTGAATATCAGAGACTAAAGGCACAATCTGTGTATTCAGTGTCAAAGTCTGGTCCTACAGCTCCCATACGTACCACTCCAGTGGCTTTACCTGCCACAGTATGCTCGGAAAGTATGCCACAGTATGCTGGGAAAACTGACCAGGTTCAAGTCAGGTTCAGTTAGGGTCACAGTTCAAGATGGCCACAGTCATGTCTTCAAGCCAAGATTGGGGTGATACAGGCCTGGACACACAGCTTTTTCCATATGGGCTTATCTTCTGATGTTCTTAGAGCCACTTGCTCCTAGTTAGGTTTCTGCCTCAGGGACACGACTGACTGACTACTCAATGAATGATCCTAGTTGGTTAAAACCTGAGATGGTTTTCTCATCTCACTTGAAACTGTAGGGATCCTAAGCATCGGGCCGTTGTCTGATTGTTAGGACCATGTAACCTCTGTGGTACTGAAGTAGATTCTGTGTCTCCAGCATATTTAAAATTTATAATAATCTGAAATAGTTGTCACTGGTATTCTTGCAGTGAATCAGATGTTGTTCCTTTTCCCAACTCTCATCATGTTTGATGGGTTCTGTTTAGCTTAGAACTCTGGTGTGCTTTACTGCTTTCTTCTGTGGCATATTTCTGTGGGGCCTCATATTGTGTCATGATTAGGGTTTTTATACCACAAAGAATCAGAATTGTGTTTGTGTGTGCATCTGTGTTTGTGCAACACCAGATTTATCCACCATCATTGTACTGTTCTTTCACAGTGATATTTAGAAAGAGACTAAGGAATATATATGTAATTTACCTTTTCCTCTTTCTTTGTGTTCTGTTTTAGGAGATTCCTCAACAGTTGAACGGGAGTGATTGTGGAATGTTTACTTGTAAATATGCAGATTATATTTCTAGGGACAAACCTATCACATTTACTCAGGTGAGTCCAAGCTTCTTGTCCTGCACTTACTTGCTACTTCACTTTGGCAGTGCCTTGCATACTTCAGGCTCGACAGACAGACAGAGTATTGCTAAGAACCTTAGGTAAGGCCCCACTCAGAGTCAGTGGTGCACATGCTCATCATAGGGTGTATTCTTGGGCTTGATGAAGAATTCTTGATGACCAGTAGGATAATTTGCTTATCCTTGACCTCTGTTTTTGGTTGGTTCATATGTGTTACTGTGTTAGCTGAAGGGAGGCATGTGAGAATAGATGACAGCGAGAGGAAGGCCGCCTATGACAGAATAAGTGGATGGTGCTCTCCTTTCTGAAAGATGTGATGCTTGAGAGGAAGTCCAAGTGTCTGCTTGAGTTAACCCCGATTAGGAAGATTTCTCCTTCATAGACCTCTGTTTGATAGCTCCTGTACACTAAGCAAACTGTTGATTGAATAGTAGAACTAAACACTTTGGAGGAACATGAAGTACCATGGCTCTCCTTCTGACTTCCTAGCTTTCCAGTCTCAGAGAATACACTCACTATTGATTAGTCTCAGAAGTTTTATTAGGGGTAAAAGTAATGCTTTACTGAGGTTTACATGATTTATTTTTTGGAGAGAGACAGGGTCTCCTGTACCACAAGCTGGCCTGGAAATCACTGTGTAGCCAAGGATGACCTTGGTACGTCTCCTCCTCCTGCCTCTGCCTCCTACTTGCTATGATTATAAATGTGCACCACTGTGCATATTGGGTAAATAGTCTCCTGAGCCCTTGGATGTCTTGAACTATTTAAAATAACTTAAGAACCATGTATTAAGGCTGTGCATGGTGGTACATGCCTCTAAGCACTAGGAAGGCAGAGAGAGACCTGAGGGTCTCTGTGAGTTTTGGGGCAGTCTGATTTGCATAGTGAGTGCCAGGTCAGCCAGGACTACGTAGTGAGAGACCTTGTTCTCTGCCCCCCCCCCCAAGAAAAATCGTGTATTAAGATTTTTGCTACACACATCCCCTGGAAACTCAGTAGTGTATAATAGAACTATAGCTCCACCTGTGTATAACAGTGCACCACAAATAGGCCAAAGGTGGGAACTTTTTAATTTTTCAAGAGAGGTTTCTCTGTGTGGCCCTGGCTGTCTTGGAACTCACCCTGTAGACCAGGCTGGCTTCAAACTCACAGAGATCCACCTGCCTCTGCCTCCTGAGTGCTGGAACTAAATGCATGTGTTGCTACTGCCTAGCTTTTTCCTGCCTTTTAAATAAAGGTCATTTAAATTGAAACCAGGGCTTCATAAACACTAGGCAAGACCTGTACCAGCAAGCCATACCTTGTAGTGAAGTTTCCTATTATACAACTGTTGGACATTTCCTTTTGGGTATTTTTTTTTTTTTTTTTTTTTTACTATTTTATCATTGTCCCTGTAGTATATGATTCTGTATTCAGCTTTGGTTTTTCTTAACTTGTAAGTGCATACGTATACACATGTAGTTACACACTAATGTAAGCTGGGTATGAGACACTTGTAGTCCCAGAACTGGGGAGCCTGAGGCAGGAGAAGCTTGTGACCACAGCCAGCTTAGGCTGTTTAGCAAACAAACACTTTTGTCAAACATGGCAACACGTGCCTGTAATCCCACCACTGGAGGTGTAGGTGGGAAGATCAGGACGAGAAGGCCTTCTTAGCTAAAAATTACTCCCATTGTGCTTCAGAAATCTCTGTGTGATGTAAAGTGGTCAAGCAGATGGACATGTGCATCCTGAGTTATTTATGTTATGACACCTAAAGGCTGTGTGCTGTGATACTGTGCACAGAAGTGTGTAATACTGTTGTTTGTGGGATTTTTTTCAGCACCAGATGCCTCTCTTCCGGAAGAAGATGGTGTGGGAAATCCTTCATCAGCAGTTGCTGTGACAATGCCCTGACCTGGGCCTTCTAGCTGCTGGTGGTTCTTTCATGGATGTTTCCATATACCTCATGCACTATGGGTAAAAAGTCCCCATATCATTTCTGTTCTTTCACAGGTACTGAGCTGTCAAGAGTGCATGAAAGCCTCTCCACAGGAGCCCTGACTTGAGGTGTGGAGGGGCTGCTTGCAACCCTGTTTGTAAGGCTGTGCCTGCTCAGAGCCCTGGACTGTTCATCCCATACAAGAACAAATGCTAATTAATGTTTTTTGTTTTAAAGAGTTATTTCCATATGAATGTGGGAAATGCAGGATTTGTTCTATGAATTGTTTTTTTCTGTATATTTGTTCACATGTATTCATTCACTCATTTGCAAACATTGGGCAGTGCCCTTTTCTCACTGCTCTTTTATAATTAACTATAAATAATTTGTTTGAACTATTTATTTCTGAGAAGAATGTTAATCAAACTGCCACTTCCTGCTGCAGAGGGACACATCAGCAGGGGGCGGAGGGGGTGTTCACCAGCTTCTCTAATGCTGGAGTAGGAACTGCCAACATGAAGTGAAGGTTCTCTCTAAAATGCCAGAAGAAATGACGATGCTGAGGTGTAGGGATCTGGTTGCCTTTTAGAGAGTCTGGCACTATGACTAGGGCACAGTTCATGGAATATGGCCAAGGAACCAGGTCTGTGCATCCTCAGACCAGCACGTGCTCATCTTAGAGACTTTCTTTTCTAGAACTGAAGTAGCTTGGCTTCCTCTCGAAACTGGATTCAAAGTAACTGTGACCATAAATATTTCATCTTGGGTGTGGTTAATATGAACCTCACATTGGTAAAGGGCTGGCCTGAATTGTCTATTTCAGAAGATGCTCCTCAATTTAAGCCTATTTTTCCTCAGAGTTTTTTTTTTTTAAATATATATAAAGCTGAAATTAAGTTCTTGGCTCATTAGCATGCCCTACTCCAGTCCCACTGAGCCTCCAAGAGAGATTTAGTACTTGGCTCTGAGGTTGCCCGTTTTACAGTCATCTATTTTGCATATGAAAGTTTGTATTTAACTTTTTTGTTCATTAAAAATCTTACAGATGTGGTTATGCATTTTTAATTTCAGAAAGTTGGTCAGAGCATATTTTGCAAGATCTAGTGCCTAGTGTTGCTTTTATGATGTAATAAAAGACCATCTGGCAGAACCTAGAATATGCTGATAATTTCTTCTCTTTTCTCGACTTCAACTTTCCAAACTTGTTCTGGCACAAAAAGAAGATAAACTTAGAAAAGCTGTGCACATGTTAGACACAAGTATCTATACGTGCTCTTGGGAATCCTGGCAGTGGTCAGAGGTTGTAGCCACAGAAACCTATTTTTTTCTGAAACTTGAAGGGGCCTTGGTATGGAAGCTGGGCCTGTGGTGTGATTAAAATGGCTGAGCCTACCCAACAAGACCTGGTGGCCCAGCCAGACCTGGGAGCATGTGGTCCAAGGTTCAGGGATGGACTGTTTGTGCTCCTTCCTCCACAAGGACAGACTGCATAGAGACCCCTTCCACTCCCCCAAATTGTCCTCTGACCTCCACACTCACACAAGGACAGGCGCACTGCAATGGTAGGGAGTACATCTTAAAAGGAATTAAGGGCCTTGGATCAGGTTTGTGTTGGCCAAGTCTCTCTTGGATGTTTTTGTTCTCTGCCCAGGTGAGTGACACTGTGCTTGGTGTGGTGCTCCAGGGGCATCCCATGAGCTTGCCGCCATGTGTGCTCTTGAGAGGCATTCTTAACTCAGAACAGGAAACTAGAGATGTGGGTCATCAGTAAGACCATGGTCACTTTGAGTCTCAGCCCAGCAGCCATGTCACAAGCTGCTCCCGTCTGTAATCCTAGTTCTGGGGGAAGAGGCAGGAGGATCAGACGCTGCCTCGGGAACGGGAGGAGTGATGGAGGACAACTGACCCTGCTTCCGGCCTTCTCATGTACACATCCACACACGTGCATGCAGCGCACAGTAAATCTTTACAGAACATAGTAAAATAGGTGAGTACAGATGGTACGCCGCAGTTACACTACTCTGCCACATTCCTGAATCCAAGCTATGGCACCCCAAGGCATGGTTCTCTAGGTACTGGCATGTCTCCCTTGGTACAAGGAAGTGTGTGGGCAATGGAATTGTTACAATCAAACATGAAAAAAATAAAAATGGGTGCTAAAAACAGCTATTGTCGTAACTGTCAAGTCAGCAAAATTAAAGCCAGTGATTGTGTCTGTGAAATTTTGATTTTGGGACCTGAAAAAATGTTGCATTGTTCTGTTTAGCCCAGTCTCTCTGAAAATGAGTAAATTTTAAGAAATACATAATGTTGGTGACTTGTCTTTCAGCAATCGAATGCTTTATGGTTGGTCTTTAACCTTGGCTTGTGGTTAGGGAAAGCTATCCAACCATCTCCAAAGATTCCATATTCTAACCCAATTGATTAAGGCGGTTAGAAAGCCCTGCTCCTTCTCTCCCAAGTCCTGAACACACTTGGGGACTGCCGAGGGGACATTAGGTGTTTGCCTATACTGAGAGAGAGGATATGCATGGTGCTGGGGCTTCATGTGGGTGTGGGGATTGTTCCTGAAGGTAGAGCAAACCCCAAATACAGAAACAACATAAAATATGGTAGTATTTAAACCCACATTGTTTAAATGGCTTTGTGAGCTAATTTTGAGAAGACCTCCATATAAGTTTTTAGAATTATTTGTAAGGTGGAGATACAGCTGGCTTGCTGGTTTATTATTTTTAATATACACAAAGATGATTTTGGGTGTGTTGGAAGGTATAGTAATTTTATCTATTTACCAATAAATTAATCTCTTAAGTGGTTTTTAGATTTTGTATTGAAACTCATTAATATATTTTATTCTATGATCAATATACAACATGTACACAATTATTTTGTGAAATGTTGCTTTTTCCAACTGAAGCGATGACTCAGCAGTTACGAGCACTCGCTGTTTTGTAGAGGACCGTAAATTTTAATCCCACCATCCTCGAAGGACAGCTTACAATGGCCTATATTTCTAACTCCAGGGAATTTAACACCCTCTTCTGGGTTCTGGATGCTCATACATGGTATTCACTAACATAGACACACAAGAGTGGACCAGCTGGAGAGATTGTCAAGAACACTTGCTTCTACTCCCATGGGATCCAATGTTCCCTTTTGGCCTCCTTGGGCATCTGCACTCCTACACACAAACACACACACATAGATAATCAAAAATAAAAGTTTTGAGATACCCCTCCCCCAGGCCTGTCGTATAATACATAAATCAGGTTGGCCTTGAATCCACAGAGGTCTGCCCACCTCTGCCTCACCAGTGCTGGGACTAAAAGCATGCACCAGTAAGCCCAGCTCTAAATTTTCTTTTTAAGTTTTCGTTTTCATTTTGAAGTGCTGGGGCTATCCAGGTCTTTGGTGTGCTGGGCAAGTGTGCTGTCACAGAAATAGACCCCAGCCATAGTTGAAAACACTGCTCTCAATGACTGAAAGCAAAACAAAAGGTTTTGAAAGATAGGCTGTGGGAGAAGAGGGAGGGAGGGAGGGAGAAAAAGGCACATGCTGTTTAAGATGATTCATCTAAATCTAGGCAAAAAGGCTAGAACCGTCCAGATCCTTGATGGAAGTCTGTGGGGTAATCACTGGGTTGTACATTGTCCTAAATACATTCAGTAGTAGATGATAAGACAGGGAATCTGGGATTGACAGGATGGCCCAACATTCAGCTGAGTTCACTTCCTAGAACCTTCAGTGGAAAGAGACAACCAGCGTGCCAAAAGTTGTCATCTGACCTCCATATGCAGTGCTAATACACACAAATTCAGATTTAGGTCTGGCTCAGCGAATGTGAGAAGTGTGTCTTTTCTTCCTGGAGATACATAGCCTACGTGAAGCTTTTACATTAACAAATTATGCCTTTTTACTATGTTTTGAGAAAGGTGTCTCTAAGGCTTGCCTGGAACTCACTTTAAAGTCCAGGCTCACCTCAAGCCTACTGCAATCCTTCTGCCTCAGCCTCCTGAGTGCTGGTATTACAGGCATGCACAACTATGCCTAGCTAAATAATGCCTTAGCCTAGCATCTTTCAAATGTAGATATTGACTCCTACAGAACTATTTACAGGAAACAGACAGCCAGAACAACATACAGTTCTTCGGGGCATGCGCTTCAAATATATAAAGAAAAGTTCTTCTACCCCTGACACCCCCCCCCCCCACACACACACACACGATCTTAGGCATACTACATGCCATATGTCAAACATGGCAGTCATAAAGTGTGATTCCTAACTACCTGATGCCTTTTATAATTTCCTTTAATAATAATATGTGCTTATGGTAGAAAAATTGAATACTGATAGAAGGTAAAGAATAAAAATTCTGATCATGTCTACCACCCTACTCCATACCCAAACTTTCCACGTCTTCCAGGGTTCCACAGCCAGTCCCACCACCTTCGCCAGTTCTGAAGTCAAGCCCCAGACCTGCCCTGTGTGCATCCATCCACAGGATTCTTTGCACTGCTTGCGCCACCCCACACTATACATCAACCCAACCCATTCATAGTGGGTGATTTCAATGGCCCACTTCCTCCAATAGACAAGTCATCTGGATAAAAAATAAAGATCTGAATTGACACTATACATCAAATGGATTTAACAGGTATCTACAGAATAGTCTATCCAAACATCAAAGAATACATGTTCTACTCCACAGTACATGGAAGTTTTTCTAGCAATAGGCCACATCCTGGGACACAAATCATAAATTCACAAAGATTAGAATAACGCCTTGTAACCTGTCTGACCACCATGCAATAAAACTTAAAATTGATGCTGGTTAGTGGTGGCGTGTGCCTCTAGTCCCAGCACTTGGGAGGCAGAGACAAGTGGATCTCTGAGTTCGAGGCCAGCCTGGTCTACAGAGCAAGTTCCAGGACAGCCAGGGCTATTACACCGAAAAAATCTTGTCTCGAAAAACAAAAAACAAGAAGTCCGGGACCAGATAGGTTTACAGTAGAATTCTAGACATTTAAAATTCCTTCTTGGGGCTGGAGAGATAGCTCAGAGGTTAAGAGCACCACCGACTGCTCTTGCAGAGGTCCTGAGTTCAATTCCCAGCAACTACATGGTGGCTCACAACCATCTGTAATGAGATCTGGTGTCCTCTGCTAGTGTGCAGATATACATGGAAGCAGAATGTTATATACATAATAAATATAAATAAATATATAAATATACATAAAAAATAAAAAAATCTTAAAAAGAAAATTCCTTCTTAAGCCATTCAAAAAAAAAAAAAATGCTCCAAACTCCTATGAAGCCAATATCACTCTGATACTTAAACCAGGTAACACAAAAAGAAAACTACAGGCTAATATCCCTGATGAACATAGACTCAAAAATAATAAATACTTAACAGAATACAGACATAAATCAAAAAGATTACCAAATTGGAATTATCCCTGAAAACCAGGGATGGCTCAACCCGTACAAGATGATAAAGTACACAATTGGACTTAAAAACAAAAATCACACAGTCATCTCAATAGATACAAAAAAGATATTTTGACAGAATCCAACATTCTTGATAAAAGTACTAGAGAATATAAGGCTAAAGGGAATAAAAGCTATATACAAGTAACCACAGTCAATGTCATCCTAAATGGAGAAAAGCTCTAAGCAATCCCACTGAAGTCAGGAACGAGACCAGGATGTCCACTACATCCACTCCTTTTCAACATTGTGCTTGAAGCACTAGCTGCAGCAATAAGGCAAGAGAAGGAAATTAAAGGAACACAAATAGGGAAAGAAGTCAAACTATCCCTACTGGCTGATGACACAGTATAAATGAGAGACCCCAAAATCCTACCAGAAAACTTCTGGAGAAAATGAACAAACAGTAGTGTGGCAGGATACAGAATCAATTTGCACAAATCAATAGGTTTTCTATTTGGTATTTTCTATGCCAACAACACATACAGAGAAGGCTGTTATGGACACACTCATTCACATAGCCTCAAAGAAAAAACAGTACCTAGGGGTAAACCTAACCAAGGAATGGGAAGGACCTTTACACAAAAACTTAAATCCTCAGAAGAAAGATATGGAGACACTAGAAAATAGAAACATACCCCATGTCTGTGGACTAAACACTGTGAAAAATGACAATTCTACCAAAAGCTATTTATAGGTTCAATGTAATCCCAATCAAAATCCACATCTCATTCTTCACAGAAATAGAAAAGGGTATCCTAAAATTCATATGGAACCATGAAAGACCATGGATAGCCAAAACAATCCTCAGCAAAAAGAACAACACTGGAGGGATTATAATTCAGATCATGAGATATATTACAGAAACACAGTAATGAAAACAATATGGTATTGGCACAAAAACAGACATGTAGACTGATGGAACAAAATTGAAGACCCAAACATAAGCACACATAACTTCAGCCATTTAATATGTGATGAAGACTCAAAAACAAAAAACAACTCTGGAAACAAGAAAGCATCTTCAACACGGTGCTGGGAAGCTTGGGTATCCACATGCATGCATATTAGACCTGTATCTATCACCATGCACAAAAATGAACTCCAAATGGATCAAAGATTGTAACCTGAAACCATTAGAAGAAAACAGTAATAGCTGACATGATACAAGTGCAGGAAAGCACTTCCTGAATAAGACTCCATTTGCCCAAGAATGAAGGCCAACAATTGACAAGTGGGACTTCATGAAACTGAACAGCTTCTGATTTTTATTGTTTGGAAACCAGACCTACAATAGACAAATAGATAATAAAAATGTGGCGCATACATACTAGGAATACTAATCAGCTGTAAGGAAAAATGAAATAACTTTGCAGATACATGGATGGAAGTAGAGAGGGTCACACAGAGAGATAACCCAGATCCAGAATGACAAGCATATGGAGGCTTATTGGAGGCTCCTAGCTCCAAACCTTAAAATGTAAGTGCACAGCCTATAGAAACTACAGAAACCAGGAAAGTAAACCAGGACCATTGCCAAGATAGGGAGGTAGGGGAACAATAGAGAGGGGATTAGCAAAGTACCAGGAAATGGGAGGGGGCGTGCTTAGGGAGGGGGAGGGGTGTAAATGCAGAAGATGGGAGAGGGTAAAGGGGAATAGCAGGGTACAGGTGATTTGATGGGGGAAGTGGGAAAGGTGGGGCCCTTTAGGAACTGAAGAGGGTGCTTCAGGAGGGAGGGGGTAAAACAATAAGGACATCTAGCCAGATGGTGGTGGCACACACCTTTAATCCTAGCACCCCAGAGACAGAAGCAGGCAGATCTCTGAGTTCAAGGCCAGCCTGGTCTACAGAGATAATTCCAGGACAGCCAGAGAGGGCTACCCAGAGAAACTTTGTCTTGAAAAACAAAAACAAAGCAAAAAACCAGTAAGGACATGAGAAAGCTACAAGGAATCATACTATTAATTATTTGCAAAAACATGTAAGAAATTATATATATATATATATATATATATATATATATATATATATATATGCATCTTCCTCATCTGGATGCTTTCCACATAACAAAAAGTCCAATACCATACAGAAGTTCTCTTTTGAGTTGTCTAGGACTGTCTAAGAGATTCCCAAAACATATAGTCTATTGCTATTGCCCTTGGTTACTACTCCCCAGGGTTGGAAGGTAAGTCCCTATTGCAGAAGACACATGCACTTCAGAGTCAGGGCTCAGAGACCCATGAGCTAGAACAGACCTACAAAATCCCCTCCACAAGGACTAGCTTTTATGGTACCAGAAGGTGACATGCAAGCTTCCAAGGGAAGGAGGAAACCAACCATCCTACCCAGCTAAGACACCAATAAGCTACATCAATGACCAGCATGGCATGATAACCCTACAGGTGTGGTAGTGACACACATACCTTGGTGGTAAACAATAGCTCTCTAACTGACTTAAGTTCAACAAGAGGGAAGCCATAACTGGCACTGGAAACGTAGCTAGCTAATCAGTGCTAGTGAAGTCTCAGTTATTGGAGGAGAATTGACAAGCACTGTTTCACTTAACAAGCATAATCTCTATAAAAAAATTCTATAATCATTTGTCCTTATTCCTACATAAGTGTATTCTTCACCTTCATAACACATAGAGACTATTACAGAAAACCACAAGCAATACAAATGCAGTGTTATGGAGTCCAGTCCCAATGGAAACATCTACAAAACATTCCCGCACCCATGGCTCAGGGAACATTGAGGAAGGGGGGGTGGAAAGATTGTAAGAGACAGAGGAGCTGGGAATTTTCTGTGGGACTGTGTCTCCTCATCATGTCAGGAGTCACACCCAGAGTCTCACCAACATGACTGTCAAAAAATGAACTCAACAAGTATGACAACAACAAACATGCCAAACTAGACAGAGAACCCATGAGTCCTCAACCCTACACAAAGAACTACAGACAACTAAGGATGGCTAGAGATGGGAGGTGGCCTTCCCCAGAGAAGTGCCAAATGGCCAGCCTGCAAATATACATACAAGTAGCATTCTATGGACCGGATGGACAGGTTGTAATTAGGAATATATATGTATATCCATATACATACATATATGCATGCAAATTACAATTAGTGAAAAAAAAGAGGCCACGAATTTGAAGGAGAGCAGTGAAGAGTATATAGGAGGATTTGGAGGGAGGAAAGAAAAGAGAGAAATATAATTATAATCTCACAAAACTTTTAAAGGAAAAAAAAAGAATAAAAATTCTACAACTTTCCAGGCAGTGGTGGTGCATACCTTTAACCCTAGCATTTGGGAAGCAGAGGCAGGTGGACTCTGTGGATTTGAGGCCAGCCTGGTCTACAAAGCAAATTCCAGGACAGGATTCAAAGCCACAGAGAAACCCTGTCTTGAAAAACCAAACCAAAAAATAAAACAAAACAAAACACTACAACTTAACTATGCAGAGCTAGCTTGTATCATTGTTGGCATATATATCCTGGCCTCCTTCCATCATATTCATGCTTGTGTGTATGTATTTTTAAATTAACAAATATACCATGTTGTGCTTATATGATACCTTTTTAATCCTTTTTATTTTTATACAACATCTTGACAATTCATCTTGACCATATCTTCATGTCAATGTCATAATTGCTTCATAATCTAATGTATCTGTAATATCATTAAATATAACATTTTATGTAATATTTGGTTTTTACTCCTATAACAAAATGGGATCATTAAGACCTAGGTTGCTGGACATAGGCTGACATGTGTGTGTTACCTGCATGGTAGCACATGCCTGTAGCCACACACTCTGCAGAGGTACAGTGACTGAACTTTCCAGTGAGGGCTAAGCGACTGTGTCTCCAAGGATTTAATACCTACTTTGTTTACAGGCAGGCCTTTATTCAGTTCACAATGGGGACAGAATGGGTCATCTCAGTGCACGACTTGAGCTTCACAGAAATGCTACAAGAAACTTTCTGTACAATTTTGAAGAGACAAAAAAGAAACTAGGATAATGAGCCTTTATGCAAATATATTTTGCAGTTATTAAAACACAAATGATTCTGCTAGGTGTGGCAGTACACACCTTTAATCCCAGCATTGAGTTCTGGGCCAGCCTGGTCTACACAATGAGTCCCAGGCCAGCCAGGACTACATGGTGAATCCCTGTTAAAATAAAATAAAACAAAAGGAAAGAAAAAAAGTTAATTTAGTTCATCTATTTCTTTCTTTTAATGGGGGATGGTCAAATCTAGCATATTTGCAAGCAAAATCCTGACACGCTGTGTCAGAATGCATCAGAATGTCTCCCTCACAACAGAGTCATATCACAATTAACTATTAATTGATTAAAGGGATATTCTAAGGAGCCTGCCAGGCAGGCCCCACCAACCAGGAACAAGAAAGAGGCATGTGAGCCAGGCAGCCAGGCAGCATTGACAGCAGTGGCTGGCAGAAACTATAGCAAGAAGCTCCTCTGGGAAAGGGCACCTGTGTCCCAGCCAGCCTCCAGAGATATGTGATACCCGGAAGCATCAGCAGACTCTGGAGCATCAGAACCACCTGCACCTAGAGGAATGGTCACCAGAGACGTGGTCCTGCCTACACCTGGAGGACAGGTCAATGGAGCCACAGCCCTCATCTACACCAACTGGAGAAAGAGGGACCCCCTGAAGCACAGGCTCCACCTGTACTGATCAGAGGAAGAGATGGGTAGACAACAATGTAAGAATACGCTATACAACATAAAGAGCAATACAGCACCACACCACCAGACACTAGAGGCTCTAAAACAGCAAGACCTGAACATCCCATGCAGACGAAGCAGAAGAAAATGGCCCCAAAAATAACTTTATGAAGATAATAGAAGCCCTTAAAGAGGAAATAAAGAATTTCCTTAAAAAATGGAGGAAAAGGCAAACAAAAAAATTGAAAGAAGCCAGGAAATCCCTAAAAGAAAATCAAGAAAAAAATAATCCAAAAGGTGAAGGCAACTGTTCAAGACTTAAAAAATGAAATAGATGCAATAAAGAAAACACAAACCAAGGAAATTCTGGAAAGGGAAAATGTGGATAAACAATCAGGATCTACAGATATAAACAACAGAACAAGCAATGGAAGAGAGAATCTCAGGGGTTGAAGACATGATAGAGGTAATAGATTCATCAAAGGAAATGTTAAATCCAACAAATTTTTAACACAAAACATCCAGGAAATCTGGGACACCATGAAAAGACTGAACCTAAGAATAATAGGGATAGAAAAGGAGAAGTCCAGCTCAAAGGCACAGAAAAACATTCAACAAAATCATAGAAGAAAAATTTCCCAACTTAAAGAAGGACATGCCTATGAAAGTACAAGAAGCCTACATAACACCAAATAGGAAAAAAAATAAAAAGGTCCCTCGAGACATAATAAGCAAAACACTAAACACAGAATAAAGAAAGAATATTAACAGCTGCAAAGGAAAAAGGCCAAGTAATAAAAAGAATATCATTAAAAAAGGCCAAGTAACATATAAAGGCAGACTTATTAGACTTACACCCGACATCTCAGTGGAAACAATGAAAGCTAGAAGGTCCTAGACAGGCATTGTGCAGACACTAAGAGATCATGGATGCCGGCCCAGGCTACTATATCCAGCAAAGCTTTCAATCATCATAGACAAAGAAAACAAGATATTCCATGAAGAAAAAAAAAGATTTAAACAATACCTACCTACAAATCCAGTCCTACAGAAAGTACTAGAAGGAAAACTTCAACCCAAGGAAGTTAGCAACACCCACAGAAACACAGGCAAAAAATAATCCCACAACAAGAAATCCCAAAGAATGGGCTGGGCGTTGGTGGCACACGCTTTTAATCTCAGCACTCAGGAGGCAGAGGCAGGCAGATTTAAGGCCAGCCTGGTCTACAGAGTGAATGCCAGGATAGGCTCCAAAGCTACACAGAGAAACCCTGTCTCGAAAAACAAAAACAAAACAAAACAAAACATAAAAAAAACAAAAAAATGAAAGAAATCCCAAAGAATGGAAACACAATACCAACAACAAATGCAAAAATAACAGAATTAGCAATCACTGGTCATTAATATCCCTTAATATCAATGGACTCAATTCTCCTATAAAAAGACACAGGCTAACAGAATGGATATGAAAACAGATCCATCCTTCTGCTGCATACAAGAAACACACCTCAAATGCAAACACAGACATTCCCTCAGAGTAAAGGGTTGTGAAAAGGTTTTCCAATCAAACGGACCTAAGAAACAAGCTGGGGTATCTATCCTAATAGCTAACAAAATAGACTTCAAACTAAAATTAGTCAAAGGAGATGAAGAAGGGCATTTCACATCACAGGAAAAATCCATCAAGATGGGGCCCCAAAGTCAAGGGTACCCACAATTGTAAAAGAAACATTACTAAAACTTAAACCATACATCAAGCCCCACACACTAATAGTAGGAGACTTCAACACCCCACTCTCACCACTGGACAGGATCACCAAACAGAAACTTAGCATAGAAATAAAGGAACTAACATGTTATGACTCAAATGGGCTTAACAGACATCTATAGAACATTCCAACCAAACACAAAAGAATACACCTTCTTCTCAACACCTCATGGAACTGATCACATATTCCATAACAAAACAAATCTCAATATATGTTCTAACATATATGTGTGTTAGAATTCATCAACAACACTTAATTGCAGAAAACCAACAAACTCATGGAAATTGAACAACTCTCAATCGAATCACCAGTGGGTCAAGAAAGAAATAAAAAAAATAAAATTAAAGACTTCTTAAAATTTAATGAAAATGACTGCACAACATACCCAAACTTATGGGGCACAATGAAAGCAGTGCAGAGAGGAAAATTCATAGCACTAAATGCCTACATAAAGAAACTGGAGAATAGTCCCACTAACAAACTAAATGAACAACTAAAAATAGAACAAAAAGAAGCAAACTCACCCAGGAGAAGATGGCTGGAAATAATCAAATTGAGGGCTGAAATCAATAAAATAAAATGAAGAAAGCAATACAAAGAATCAATGAGACGAAGAGCTGTATCTTCAAAAAAAAAATCAAAAAGACAGAGAAACCTTTATCCAAATTAACCAAAAGGTAGAGAAAGAATATCCAAATTAACAAATACAGAAATGAAAAGGGGGGCATAACAACAGACACCAAGGAGATCCAGAGAAACATTAGGTCATACTTCAAAAACCTATACTCCACTAAATTGGAAAATGTAAAGGAAATGGATAATTTCCTGGATAAATACCACATACCAAAACTAAATCAAGAACAGATAAACAATTAAACAGACCTATAACCCCTAAGAACATAGAAACAAACAGTCATCATAAGTCTCCCCACTAAAAAAAAGCCCAGGACTAGATAGTTTCAACACAGAATTCTATCCAGTTTTTCAAAGAAAAGCTAATACCAATACTCCTCAAATTGTTCCATGGAATAGAAACAGAAACCGAAGGAACACTTTTTTTTTTATTATTATTTTTGGTTTTCGAGACAAGGTTTCTCTGTATTGCTTTAGGGGTTGTCCTGGAATTTGCTCTGTAGACCAGGCTGGCCCCGGACTCACAGAGATTCACCTGCCTCTGCCTCCTGAGTTCTGGGACTAAAGGTGTGCACCACCAATGCCAAGCCAAGAGATTCTCTCTTCCATCGCTTGTTCTGTTGTTTATATCCATAGATCCTGATTGTTTACCCACATTTTCCCTTTCCAAAATTTCCTTGGTTTGTGTTTTATTGCCTCTATTTCATTTTTTAAGCCTTGAACAGTTTTGTTTCTGTTTTTGCTTATGCAGAGCAAGTGATTGGGGGTATAGTTCCAGGGCAAGGCATGTTCACCTCCAACTTCTGAGGTATAGCCAAGACTTAACATGTTTTCCTAAAGAAGGCATTAAAAAAAAAAATGCAATCCGGGGTTGGAGAGATGGCTCAGAGGCTAAGAGCACTGGCTGCTCTTCCAGAGGTCCTGAGTTCAATTCCCAGCAACCACATGGTGGCTCACAACCATCCGTTATGAGATCTGGTGCCCTCTTCTGGTGTGCAGATATACATGGAAGCAGAATGTTGTATATATAATAAATAAATAAAATCTTAAAAAAAAAACATGCAACCCATGATCTAACCTCAACTGTTCTAGACCAAATTCCTCATGTTCCTTTCTATTGTTGAGTGTTTTGAGGTACTATGACTGTACCTTCTTAAACAGATGCTGTGGGTACCAGTCTTTCTATCATGAACAGTGCAGCAATTAAGTCTTGGGTGGAGGTTACTTGAAGTGGGGTTGCTGAGTCAAACACCCAGGAGCATTTGTCATTTTGCTAGGTACTGCCAAATTTCCTTGCATAAAAGTAGCTGTTTCTTCTCTTTCTCTTCTTCTGAGACAGGTTTCTCTGTGTAGTTCTACTTGTCCTGGAACTCTGTAGACCAGGCTGTCCTCTAATTCACAGAGATCCACCTGCCTCTGCCTCCTGAATGCTGGAATCGAAGGTGTATGCCACCACCTCCCAGCTAACTTCTTTTCTAAAGTGTGTGTGTGTGTGTGTGTGTGTGTGTGTGTGTGTGTGTGTGTGTGTGTGTATGTGTGTGTGTGTGTGTGTGTGTGTGTTTGACCTGCATATATATCTGTGTAGCATGTGCATGCAGTGCCTCTGGAGGCCAGAAGTGAACACTGGATCCCCTGAAACTGGAGTTAACATTGTTAGCTGCTATGTAGGCTCTGGGAATCGAATATGGGTCCTCTGCAGTAAGTCAGTGCTCTTAACCACTGGGCATCTCTCTAGCCCCCAAGAAGTATCATTTGGTATCACTCCCTACTGTCACCTGCAAAGTCTGAAATAATTCTGTTTCTAGCAAAAGGAGATCAGTCTCTCTGCTGTTGGGCATTGCAGTCCTTGGCAGCCAGCCAGTGTGGTAGGGGGAGAGTGGTAGGTAGTTCTTAATGTTCACATTTTGTGGCTAGAACTCAGCCATAGGGTGACCTCTCTCAACAAGGACCCCTAGGATACAGTATGAATGAGGGCCTACAAATAGGAAAATGAGTTTTAGCTCAACAGGTAGCACTTTGTAGCAGTCTTTTCTTAAACATTTACTCAATCTTTTGTCTGTTTTTAATTTTTTAACTATTGTATGTGTGTAGAGCATGTGTGTAGGTCAGAAGACAACTCTGTGAGGATGGTTCTCTCCTTCCACCTTTCCATGGGTTGCATAGTTAACCTTCCAAGTCTTCTCATTGTTTTTTTTTGTTTTGTTTTTTTTTTTTGTATTTTCAGACAGGGTCTCACTGTGAGGCCCACCCAGCTTGGCCTTGACCGTGATCCTCCTCCCTCAGCCTCCTGTAAAATGAGATTACAGATGTCTGCCACTATTAGGGAATAGTGTCTGCCCTGGGAATACGCATGGTTCAATCTTTGCAAATGAAAATTTTTCTTTGTATTTTTCAAGACAGGGTTTCTCTATAGCTTTGAAGCCTCTCCTGGAACTTGCTCAGTAGACCAGGCTGGCCTCGAACTCACAGAGATCCACCTGTCTCTGCCTCCTGAGGGCTGGGATTAAAGGCATCACTACCTCTGGGGTGGAAAGACCCTTTCACTGGGGTCACCTAAGACCATTGGAAAACAGATATTTACATTATGATTTGTAACAGTAGCAAAATTAGTTACAAAGTAGCAATGAAATAATCTTATGGTTGGGGGTCACCACAAATTGAGGAACTGTATTAGTTGTAGCATTAGGTAGGACATATCTTCTCTGGGCAGGCTGAGGCTTCAGCTCAGCTGGCCATGAAGGCTGCCCTCTAGTACTACAGATCTGCACCCGAGTCACCGCAGGGCTGAAACACACACCCATTCTCCCACAAACTGCCTCCCATTTGCACTCAGTAGAGGTGAGTTTCCCACGAGCCCACGAGTGAGACTGCAGCTGCTGGCTGCACACTGACTCACCTAGCTATGTCCCCGTCCCCCAAGAACTGTGTGGACAAGGAGCTGCCCATGTCAGTACTGTTCCCCTGCCTGGGCCTTCAGCTAATACCCCTGAAGACACAACGCTCAGGAAATAAGACACCAGGACGCCAGGATCTTGTTAGCTTGGATATATTTTTTTCCTTTTTGTCACAGAACACTGTTTGCAGTAGAGGAAACCGGCATTGCAGTCTGGTGGTGTCTTTTCTTGGCTTCTTACATAACCAGAACGTGGTCATCCTTCAGCTCAAAAGCTCTCATGGCACGTACCCTATTGAAATTCAGGACGGCTCCAATAATCTCTCTCTGTTTTTCTTTGTCATTTTTTTTTAAAAAATAAACATTTTTAATTTGTCCATAAGAAGGCCACGTAGGCTCTTGGCTAGCGGAAGACGGGTCAGCACAGTTGCTGCACACTGGGGCTGCCGCCTGCTCCAGGCTGGCAGTTGAGATCTTTTTTTTTTTTTCCAACTCATTTTTATTAAAAAAATAAAAAATGCTCCAACTATCAGTTTTACAAAATCTCTAAGGGAAACACAAGAGCAAGGTGCTGAGGTAAAAAACACCTGAGGTAGTTTTATTTGTGTGTTTTTCTCATTTTAAAAAAATCTGTAAATTTAACGCCCTGGGCCAACAACCTTGTATAAATTGCTATTTTCCTGAACTTTAAATTTTTAAAGAAAGAAATAATTTCACTAAATGCTGATGGCTTATATACCAAAATGTAAAAAGACAAAGTACATTCTTCCTTTATGGAATTTTCCTGTTTGGTTGGCTGGTTGGTTTGGTGGGTTCCCACTTTCGTGCCAACGACTCTTGTTCGCTTGAGTAACCAAGTGTCAGCTGAGGCTGGTTCGTGTGTGTTTCGAGTTTGTTCCTTGTGTGATGTGATATTCAGAGAACTGCTTTGCCTGGGGGGGGTGCATAGATATGGGGGACAGAAAAGGATGAAGGAATTCAAAAGAATGCTGGGCAAAGAGGAGGGGGGAGGGGAGGGGGGCGAGATAAACAGAGAGAGACAGAAATATATAGCAGTATGCAAAAAACCAGTTTAAAACCTGTGAAGCAAAGAAATGGGTATATGGGACAAACAGGTGACAAGGGCCTGGGGCCCCTCCTCAGGGACGGTATCCCTTCTGTTGATAGACACAGGTGACCCACAACTGCCTCGAAGTGTCCTTGACAAGATTTCCCTCCAAGTGAATTTTGTGTGGGTGGCTCAAAGTTCCTTTCTATACCAATGGACCTCACCCAAGACTTTATTCTTTGAAGTCTAGAAAAGCCTGCTTTCTCTTCGAAAAGAAAACAAAATTAATAATTGAGTAAAAATTGGAGTTAGTTGAGTTATTTGATATATTACTTCTAAAATATATTAACGCTGCAGGCACCCTGTGTAACCCACAGGCCACATATCTTAACATCTTTCCCCTTCTAATATGTACATACATGTACAGAGACAACTTTCCACAACAAAGAAAAGGCTATGGAGTTTGCTTTCAGCATGTTCACCTGTTAGTTCAACTCAAAGGGATAGCGCCATGGGAGCTGAGGAGGGAGCTGAGTGGATGGGCAGTAGATGGCTGTGAGCCTGCAGAAGCCAGGGGAAGCTGGGTGCAGGCCAAGTGGTGTTTCTGGGGAACCAGGCCCTCCCTATGCCCTCCTGGACCCCAGGAGGTACAGGGGTCTGCAGACCCTGGCTGCTCTGCAGACTTCTCACTCCTCAGGATGGTCTTTGGTTTGCTCCCGATCTGCTGGCTGTTTGGTCTCATCTGTCACGTGTTGGGAAGGCTACATTCATCTGTTGTTTGCTGGCGCCTGTGGGGGCCTCACTTGCTGCGCTGTGAGACGACTCCCTGAGGGTATTTCTGCTCCTGCTGCTTCACCTGTTGTACAATTTCCCTGATCTTGCGCTGTGCGGTCTGCAGCAGAGAGAGGGAGGGGAGGGCACAGGGAAGAGACAATCCCAGTTCTGGGGCTCCCCCACAGAAAACAGAGGGTCTGGGACTTGGGAAAGGAGAGCCGAGTGCCCAGAAAAATCTCACCTCCCCCAGGCCCAACAGTCTCGGACAGAATTCCTCTTCACCTCACCATGCCTGCTGGGTGCAAGGTGGGGTGCAGGGAGAGGAGGGTGCCCGGGGTGGAGGGGCAGGAACTAGCAGCTAGCTCACAGTGAGCAGATCCGCCAAGGAGTAGCAGTAGGGGTCAGTGACAGGGTTGGAGACTGAAGGCCACTCACGCCTGAGCTTGGCTGTGTCAGCCCCATGCCCCATGTATCCCACCGACCCCCTTTCCAGAACACTAGAAAGATCAGGAAAGGAGGGACCCTGACAAAGCCTGAAGAGCCAGGTTTCCCACAGGCTCAACTCTGACACTGGCCCAGGCAGCAGTCACAGGGAGCCAGCACAGGAGAGCAGCTGGGCAAGTGGGATACAAGCATGAGACCATACACGGCCCTTCTCCCTTGCATGGCATGAGGATCACAGGTGGCCTCTTCTAAAACCCACCCAACAAAAAGCATCAAGACAACTAAGCCACATGTCATCGTAGCACTGGCTTTCCTTAAGAGCAGGGCAGCAGTCTCTGGGGAGACGGGGAAGGGAGCAACAGAATGCTAGGGTCTCTTCCTAGGTAGTTAAACTTCCACAGTGAAACCCAGTTGCTCTGCTGGGGCTTGCTGGGCATGTGGCTTCTCAGAGGAAGGCTGGGAGGGCAAGGGCTGCTAAGCTCCCAAGCCAAGTGAGTGTGCTAGTAGCCTTGCTTGCACCAACCGTTTCCACAGAGGGGTTCCACTGTGTGTGTTGTGTGGCTGGGAGCGGCTCAAGCACGTGGCCCCTTGACACAAATGCAATACCTGAACCAGTGGAAAGAGCTGGGCAGGACGTGGGGCCCTCACGGAATGGTACCTGGCTAGCAAAAAAATGCCCGATAATTCTGACGATCACTTCCGCATTTTCATCTGGCGTTTGGTCTCGAGGCACGATAACTTCTGCGCTTGTCAAGTTCTGCAGCTCGTTTACCTGGAAAGACAAAGAAGGGAGTGAGGCAAGTAAAGACAATACCCAGGCTGTGGAGGGAGAGACTAGGGATCTAGGGGTAGGGAGGCAGGGAGGCTGAATCCTTTCCTTTCTCCTGTGGGTTTGGGCTCCAAAAGGCTGATTGACAGGGAGATAGTGTAGCCCTGACTCCATGGGGTTGAATGCTCTAATTCTATAGACATGAGTGGGGATCCCCAGTAAGAGCCCAGGTTAAGACAGGCAGTGGCGATGCATGCCTTTAATCTCAGCACTTGGGAGGCTGAGGTAGGTGGATCTGTGAGTTCGAGAGCAGCCTGTCTACAGAGTGAGTTCCAGGACAACCTCCAAAGCAATACAGAGAAACCCTGTCTTGAAAAAAACCAAAAAAAAAAAAAAAAAAAAAAAAAAAAGAAGAAAGAAAAAAAAAGAATGTTTTCTCTCTCATCCTATTGCTGAGCCAACTCCCCTACAGCAATGGCCAGACTTGAGAAAGAACCAGAAAATGGGATGTACAGTAGGGAGAGTGACAGGGCCCCTGGAGACTGCTTTCAAGAGAGCATAGGGCAGAGTCAGAGCCTTTGAACTTGGAAACCACGTAGAGAGTGGTGTCAAGTGGGTTCTATCTGCCCATGTGGGTGGGGCGGGGCAGGAGATGGCCTTCTTGTCTCATGGACATAAACAGGGCTGGGTGGCAGAGCGCTTAGGAAGAGGGTGGGCTTGACACCATGGAACTGAGCCCTTACTGCTAGAGCCCTGCTGATGATCTTTCTGTCCTTAGAATCCCCATGCCTCATGCCTGTTGATGTGTCGGAACCCAAGTATGTCAGCCAGCAAATGAGCTAGTGAGGATCTGAGGAAACCAGGCATGGCCAGGGCGGGGAACTCACCCAAGGTGAAGGGACTCGGGAGCCAACTTACGGTTTTTCCCCCTTTGCCGATCACCCGGCCAGCTGTCGATGAGGGAACCCGGATGTGGGCTTCCAGCTTTACCTCTTCTTTGGGATTAAAGAAGTTTTCTTCTTTCAGCTTCCCAAAGATCCGTCCCTGAGCCTGAGAACAAGATGACTGGTGACTGGGCCAGCTGCTGGCCATGCCACCTTGTCAGTGCTGTGTGGGAACTAGGAGCCTCAGTTTCAGAATGTGTGGTTTTCTCTCCAGGCACATGGGCAGCTGCTACCCACTCAGTTCTTACAAAGCGGTGTGTATGTGCACCCATGCACTGAACAACCTCACTCTACCGTCTGCCTCAGGCTTGCATGTGATTGCTTCCTCTAGGGAATGTGTGTCTAGGTTGGGAGCAACTGGTGAACCACCAAGACTGCATCCTTATTACCATATCCCCAGTGCCTGTAAATGCTTGCTTGGCTGACTTTGTTTAAGGCATCCTAACTCTCCTCCACTGTATGCTCAGTGCTCTGGTTACTGAAGGAGGCGAGCAGGTGGTGACAGCCTTTGGTAACTCTGAACATGCTGATGCTTTCCTTTTTTCTTTTGTGACGCTCATAAACTCGTGGCCCTGACATGCTAGTAGAGTCATCACTCCAGCATGTACTTGGTAGTCAGTGAGTTGTAGGACCATCACCACTATCCAGAATATCCTGGCTCCTCCATCACCCAACGTTAGCACAAGCCCATAATCCCAGTTTCTCAGGAGGCTGAAGAAAACAACTGCAGGTTAAGGCCAACCTGAGCAACTTAGTGAGAGCCTGTATCAAAATTAAAAAACAAAAACAAACAAAAACAAAAACTAGAAGAGGACTGGGAATGTGGCTCAGTGGCCAAGAGCTTGCTGACCCCTATGTGTGAGGCGTGGGACTCAATTCGTGGACTGGCCTGTCACTGTCAGCTACCGCCATACTGTTCAGCCGCTAGCTTCTACCCTTCCTACTGCCCTTCTCCGGTCTACCAGCTATCTTTATGGGTTCTGACAGGACACTTCATGCCTGTGGGGCCATGACCTGCATGCTCTTATTTCTCTCGGTTCATCCCCTTTGTAGCATGCATTGGAACTTCATTCTCTTGTGTGGCAAAATTCTCTTGTGTAGATATACCACATTTTGTTTGTTCGTTTTCCTTTTTTTTCCCCACTGTAACAATTTTTTTATTTTATGCATATTGGTATTGTGCCATGGGTGTCAGTCAGGTCCCCCTGGAACGGAATTACAGATAGTTGTGCTATGCCATGTGGATGCTGGGAATTGGATCCCGGTTCTCTGCAAGAGCAGCCAGTGCTCCTAATTGCTGAGCCATTTCTCCAGCCCCCGCTGTTTGATCATTTTCAAGTTGAAGGCTTTTGAATGGTTCCCTAGGACTTTAATTATAAGGGCCAAACTTCTATAAATCAAAACACATTTCTGAGTTCTTGAAATTCAGGCTGTAATGTTCTTAGAGGGAAGAATACCAGAAACAAAGCAATGATTCTCACAAAAAAACCTCTCCCCAATACTGCTAGAATTCCCTCAGAGGCTGCAGAGCTTCCTCGACGAAAGGCTGGAGGGGCCCAATCAGAGATGTGCTGGAGGTGCTGCCATCCCCAATGGGAGCCAACAGACAAACCCACCTTTCTTCAGAGAGAAGGCAGAGCACAGAGGAGAAACGAGGAAGCAGGCACGAGTCTGACCAGTGAACAGCAGGAGGGAAATGAACACTAAGCTGCCACAGAAGAACCTCAACACCTCTGGGCTGTCACCTGAGCCTGCAGGGCCAGCATTGTCTTTGGCACTGACCTTGAACTGGGCTTCAGGTGGCCCGGTGATGATGACCATCCGTTCACTGACATCCGGACCTTCTGCTGGAGCTATCTGCAGTTGGAGAAAAGGAACATGCTGATGGTGAGCCCCTCTGCTTGTCTGAGAGTGTGCTGACACAAGCTGATGACTTCGAGCTCCATATTTTGTCTGACACAGTGTCACCTCTGCGCTGGGTCTTAGGAAGTCATGACCTTAATTCTCAGTATCAAAATGGGTTTTTGGCTGTCCTCTATGAGATACAGGCTCTGCCAACCCCCGAGGCCCTAGAGCAAAGAAAAGGGTAGGCCACATAACACTATCCAGTGAGTTTCTAGCTGCAGGAAAGGTTAGCCAGGCTCTAACTCTCAGTTCACAGATGAACCAGCTGTGACAGAGGCAGCAGAGCAGGTATGGCTGTCACTAAATGATGAGGCTGCCTTGGTTCTAGTCATGGCTCTGCAAACCCTTCCTCACTCACCTGTGGAACACGGGAGGACTGAGCCAGCTAGCTTTTAATCCTGTAAGGATACAGAACAAGGACCTCACCAATAATTTGTTAGAGGCTGTGGTGGTTTGAATAAGAATGACTTGATATAGGTTCATATATTTGAATGGTTAGGAAGTAGCACTGACTGAAAAGATTGGGAGGTGAGGCCTTACAGGAGGAAGCATGTCATTAGAGTTTCAGGAGCCTAGATCAGGCCCAGTGTGTCTCTCTTTCTGCTGCCTATGGAGCCAGATGTAGAACTCTCAGCTACTTCTCCAGAACCATGTCTGCTTGCATGCCACCATGTTTCCCTTCATGATGACAATGGACTAAACCTCTGAACTGTAAGAAATCCCCTATTGAATGCTTTCTTTTGTAAGAGGTGCCATTGTCACACCAGGTGGTGGTGTGCAAGCCTTTAATTCCAGCACCTGGGAGGCAGGGTGATCCTCACAAAAAGACCTCTCCCCAATACTGCTAGAATTCCCTCAGAGGCTGCAGAACTTCCTTGATGTAAGGCTTCTCTGCACCCACAGCTGGAGGTCAAGTTGATCACTTAGGCCTTGATCAGTCCCTATTCTCTCCGTGTCTTCTCCAGGAAAGTGGTGCAGGGATGAAAAGAGCCCCTCAAAGCCCTTTGGTCCAAACTGTCTCACTGTGGTTTTTCAGCATCTCAGACTACAGAACTGAATACCAACAAAGATCTTCTGGTGCAGCCTGCCTGTTCTCATGCCCACTTTCTCCATCTAGGCCAGGATGCTACCTGTGTCAAGCCACTGGGCACAGAGGTCCCCATGGTGTGAGTCTGTAACTGCAAGCAGAGTCCAGCAAGGTGCAATTCTTTCCCACTGGCACTGCAGTCCTCATTCTGCACAACTCAGAATGTTTTCTTTTTGTTCTTTTCCCCTGTCACACTTGCTGCGGGAGGATCTCCAGCTCCAAGGGAGAAAGTGTAAGTATTTTTTTCTCTCCAGGTCATGTGACTCGTTTCATAATTCTGGGTTGTCTCATGGTAGTGAGTTATTTTCCATAGCAATGGGAAGCACTTCCCAAACTGTTCCACAGGGTTTGCAGTATCTCAGTGGAGCAGACAGCTGAGCTTGAAGCAGGCCCATGGCAAACAGACAGTCCTGGACAACAGAGGGAGGCAGGATCTGGGACTAACCAAAGCCACATCTGTACACATCTCTCTTACATGCCAAGAGGGCTTCTCTATCCTTCTGCTCAGTCCTGGCCTCTTAACAGGTGTTGCCATCAACTTCTGTCTGCCTATGATTTTACCAGAACTTTCTAGAAAGAAAGTTCTTCATTCCATTTGTTTTCTCTTAGTCTGTAAGTTCTTGCAGCATGGACTAGCAGAAACATTGGCGTGCTGAGTGTTAAGCATAAACGCTAATTGCACTCGAGCGCATCCCCTTAGCTTGGGAAACATCGTCAGCCTTCTTTTATCTTCATGGCAAGAAGGAAGAATGCCAATCCTCAGAAGACCCTGTTTGGTCACTACTAGCATCTTTCTTCTAACTTAGTTGTTTGAGCAGGAAAGGACTAAAATGAAGAATGGTTCTGGAAGTGCACTCTGCAGATTCCATCTCTGGGTCGCGTAAGAACTGTCTGGCACTGACGAGAGGAGGACCTCGGGAACAGCAGCTGGTAGCAGTTGGCTTACCTTGATGGAGGCACCAGCAAATCGAGCCAGCTGTTTGATGTGTGCCCCCTTTTTCCCAATAATAGCACCCACAGCCTGGGTTGGGATGAAGAGATTCACAGTCTCCTGCTCTGGGTACTGGAAAAGAACACACGCACAACTGTCATTTTAACCTGGCACTTCACAGCCCAGCTAAGTAACCTTCAGAGTACCGGTATGGGAAGACCTCACTATCCAGGTAGATGGCCAAAGTGGCATGCTTGATCTTTGTGTGGCCTGGTGTTTTCTTCATGAACCCAAGCAGGGTTTCGCAAGCCTACAAGCACCTCTGGGCACCCGTGTTAGCTGGACACTAGCAGCTGTCTGTTTCTGGGTTCTCTAATATACACAGATTTGATATGTGTTTCCTGGTGTCTTCATCCAAGAACCAAAATGGTTATTTTGTGATGGCTCAGTGTATTAAAAAGTGCTTGCCATGCAAGCCTGATGACCCGAGTTCGATCCCTGGAACTCACAATTCCTGAAAGTTGGCTTGACCAATATTACATAAAATAGTAAAAGCTGACTAAACACACCTGGCCACAGACAGAGGGAAAGCTGTCCAGTCTGTCCTGTAACTAGGAATACCATTTTACAAGGTAACTCACCCTGCTCTGCCCATGCCTCATGGTGAGTACCCTGGGAGGCGGGAAGCCACCTCTCCCTGGAAACCCCTGAGGAAAGATGGAGGCTATTAGGTTAGGCCAGGCTGCCAAAGGTTCTCATGGGAATGATGTGTCTTCCTTCAGTTGTTAAGACTTTGATTAAAAAACACCAGCAAAAAAAAAAAATACTATGGTGTATGCCTATGTACATGTTCATGTGTGTGTGTATGTGTATGCTGGAGGCCAGATGCTGACACTGGTGTCTTCTTCAATCACTCTACCTTACTGATTGAAGTGACACAGTATCCTTTATGACCTGGGCTCACTGTTCTAGCTAGACTACCTGGCCAGTGAGATTCAGGGATCCTGTCAGTACTTCCTCAGCAATAGGAGCACCCCACACCTGGCTTTTATGAGGGTGCTTAGGATTCGAACTCAGGTCCTCATGCTTTTATGGCATGTACTCTGCCAACTGATCCACATACCCTGCTTACTGGAAACTTCTTTAGCCTATTAATATTTTCTAACTGGTTTTCTTTCTTTTGTGTTTTTAATATATTTTAAAAAGTATGGAGGGCTGGAGAGATGGCTCAGAGGTTAAGAGCATTGGCTGCTCTTCCAGAGGTTCTGAGTTCAATTCCCAACAACCACATGGTGGCTCACAACCATCTAGAGTGGGATCTGATGCCCTCTTCTGGCATAAAGGTGTACATAAAGATACAGCAGTCACATATAAAATAAAATCTTTAAAAGTCTCTCTCTCTCTCTCTCTCTCTCTCTCTCTCTCTCTCTCTCTCTGTGTGTGTGTGTGTGTGTACATGAGCGTGTGCACACATGTGCATAATTGCAGGTGCCTACAAAAGCTAGAGATACCAGATCCCCTGGAGCTGGAGTTACAAGTGACCATCAGCCACCTGACGTGGGTGCTGGGAATTCTGGTCCTCTGGAAAAGCAGTATGCACTCCTAATGACTGACCACAGCTCTAGTCTTTTGTTCTTTAAGGAAGGATTTTACTCTGTATGTAGCTCAGGCTGGCATGAAACTCACTACACAGCCCAGGCTGACCTCGAACTCTTAATCCTCCCACTCATGGTTTGAGGATAACCTAAGAGGAGGCCACAGAGTCAGGGGGTTTCCCAGCACTGTGAAGCAGGGTGGCTTGGCACTTACACTTTAAACTGTATCACTCCTGGGACAGCCTAGCAGGACAGCAGAGAACATTCACACTGTGACCATTCACTGGCTGGTTCATCAGGACTATGTGGGGCCAGCCGTGGGGCAGGAAGGATGGTGGCTGGGGCAGGTTGGAAGGGCACTTACGGAGTGATGATGTGGGAATGGGCCGAAATGGTGATGAGGGTACATGTTGGGAAAGTATCCGGAGTGGCTCTGCATAGGAACGAGACATTCAGTGAGTCGGGCATCTGTTTCCACGAAGCACATGCTCTGTGAACCACACCATCTATAGACCTGTGCTTCTAACCTCTGAACCCTTGGCAAGTTTGCAGGTCCCAGGGCTGCAGCTTCTAAGATGAGCTTTACTCTCTAGGAATTCAGCCCACTCCCACTCTCACTGCTCGGACCCACCTTTTGGTGAATACAGGGCTAGTGGCGCCTATTTTATGGGGGAATTACAAGTTGTACATTACAAGTAACAGAGACTACTGGGGACAAAAGCCAAAATTTATTCAGAACAAGCAAATGTGATCCTGGGAAGACAGACCAGCGTTAACTACATCAGAGATTCCCAGAAAGAGCAGAAACTCACTGTGGAGAAACTGAAAGCTACAGAAAGAGAAAGGAAGTGTGCAAATATGGAGGGCCGATGTGGGAAGGGGGGAAGCAGAAGGGCGGAGTATAGCTATTTCAAAAATCCAAGTTGAAACAGTAGCTAATTTTTAATGGAATAGCTACAGCATAGCAGGGACTGATTCTATATCTATTTGTAAGTTCTTTGTTTGTTTGTTTGTTTTTTGTTTTTCAAGACAGGGTTTCTCTGTGTAGCTCTGGCTGTCCTAGAACTCACTCTGTAGACCAGGTTGGCCTTGAACTCACTGATACCTGCCTGCTTCTGCCTCCCAAGTAGAGGTGCGCTACCACTGCCCAGCTTATTTATAAATTCTTACGCCCCCCCCCCCCGCACCCCTCCCTTCCCAGCAGCGGTCCTGTGAGACAGAAACATATCTGAGTTCACAGATACTAAAGCTGGCAAAGCTGTGTTAACTATGTTTTCCATAAGGTCAAGTAAGCAGTACTCTGTCACCACCGAGAAGGTGACAGGTGCAGGGCACCAAGGCACACAGCCCTGCCTGACAGAGGGAGGTGTGGATGGAGCTAAGGGCCCTGAACACATTTCAGGGTGATGAGTGTCTTCCACCGTCTGAATCTCCAGCAAGACTCAGCACAGATTAAGATTCACTTATGATTCCTTACCAACAAAACCGACCCTTCTCTTAGGTCGGAGAGAAAGGACCGAGTTATGAGCACCCTGCAGTGATTCCCAGGTTCTAGAAGGGTCAAATGCCTGGGGCATCAGAGCTCATACCTTGATTGAACTCAAGAGACTGCAGTGATGCCTCTGCCCACAAGGGGGTGCCACTAGACCAGGGTCTCAGGGAAGCCTCATGTTTTGAAGGCTCTCTGGGAATCACATGCACTCCAGTTCTTTCTCTGTGAAGGTTCCTATTCTGGAGTATGGCTGGTAGGCACAGGGGAGACAATTCCTGCAGCTTTTTCCGCTCAAGGCTCTGACCAGGGGAAATGAAGCCTTTGCCTGTCTCTGGCCCCAAGCACTTGTCCTTCAGCTCCCATAGCAAAAGCAATCCCTGTGAATTGTGATTCTAACCCCCATGCAAAGCCAAGAACAGATCTAGAGCACAGCTTGTATCTGTGAACTCACAGCCCTAACATGAACACTGACCAAATCAGTCCCAGCCTGGGATAAAAGAGAGCTTTTTAAATTAGTTGTAAAAATTGATAATAAGGACAGATTGCTTCCAGCCCTAAGGAAGAGCCGCAGGGTTGCTGGAGGAAGAATTCTGAATTTAGCAGCCAGATTTCTAGCTGAGGTTCGGACCTAAGCCTGAGTCTGAATCTCTAGCCACAAATGGGACAATTTTTTCAAACCCACAGACTCAAATACCTACATCTGATTGTATTTGGCCATCTGCACACTCACTCAAAAGCTTTTGAGCACACACCATATAAGAGACTTTATTCTAGGAGATAGGGACACAAGGGGACTTACAGTCTATTTGTGAGACAAATGCAAAAAATAACTTCAGAGAAGCCTTAAGACAGTGGCCAGGAAGATGGAGTGAGCCAGCAGTGAGTTCTTAGAGGATCAGGCCAGGATGGGCTGTCCTGTTTGAAATTTAGGCAGAAGGCTAGCTTGCTGAATGCAAAGGAGAAGGCAGGAGTTGAGATCATGACTTGAAGACCTGGTCCAGATGTGGACTGCCCTCAGGCCCATCTGTGAGCCAAAAGGGGTGGGCTGTTTTAAGGAGTGTAAATGATTCGGGCGGCATTGGTGGTGTACACCTTTAATCCCAGCACTTGGGAGGCAGAGGCAGGCAGATCTCTGAGTTCAAGGCCACCCTGGACTATAAGAGCTAGCTCCAGGAGTGCAAATGAGTATTTATTTACAACAAAGCACTGTCTACCAGTGGCCTTTCTCTTTCCCATCTCCCCATGCCAGGGTGGAGCTAGCAGCATCTAATGGAAAGAGATTTTCTGTTTCCTCTGGTGATCAGAAGGCAAGCAAGCTATCAGGGACCTGAGGAAAGCAGGGTGCAAACACCTGCCCAAAGGGCCAAGGTCACCTGTCAGTAGACAACTTCCTCTTGACCCTGGTTCACTCATTCCCAGCTGAAAAGACAGCAGGCAGGCGCTCCCTCTGGAACCAGGGATGTGTACACAGGACAGGCAAGGACTTGGACAGTTTTCCAAGGTTAGGGAGGTTCAGTGTTCTATCCCAGACTGTCAAAACATCTGATCCCAGCAGTTTATCCACACTGGGTTCTCTTAGGACAACTGGAGGAGAGGGTGCTGGGGACTAGAAACTAAGGAAGCAAGAACTAGAAGCAAGATGAACCTGGCTGGACCTTTGACTCTGCAGCCCAAGTTTTGTTTGTTTTTCCCCCTAGTATATCTTTACTTGCAAGTGTTCACTGCAAAGAGTCATTAGTCTGGCTGAGGCCTCTGGTTTCTGCTACACTATCAATGCTAGGCCCCCCACTAGGACTCCTCTTGAGTATTCTGTTGTTGCCTTGTACATGGAGATTCTGTAGCTTTTGGTCTGCGGCTCAGGTTCCTTCACGTGCTCTAGTAGATCATAGATGGGGTGGGCCAAGTCATAACCCTGCTGTGGGCCTGGGTAGTTGCAGGGCTGGTCAGCTCACCAGCTCTCCCTTGTCCTCATCACCAGGGTGAGCTCTCCAGCATTGTCCTGGTTAGTTCACCCCATGCAGCAATGAGCAAGGGGCTGGTCCAGTCCTCCCACTTTTACTTCCTCAGGGTTGGCTCTCCTATACCTACACCTACCCCTACCCCTTCAGGGCCAGCTCTACCGTGTTTCCCAGGGTGGAGTAGGGGCCTCTCTCCCAAGTGCTACAGCTGATGAGGGGCAGGGCCAGTTAGTTCTGTTGCTCTTACGACCTCAGGGCCAGGTCTCCCACCTGCCTCAGGCATTAATGGGCTCTGTGTGTGTGTGTGTGTGTGTGTGTGTGTGTGTGTGTGTGTGTGTGTATAAGTGTGTGTGTATAAGGCATCTCTCCCTCACCCATGCCACAACATGGCAGATGAATAATGGGCACAGCTCTCCCATGTTCACAACTTTGGGCTGGCTCACCCACACCTTTGCCTACAGGATTGATACAGCCTGAGATCTTAACCACTTTGGCTTCCCTGATCTGCTCATGCCTGGAGCAGGCTAAGTGAGGTCAGGTGGAACCCTCAGGGGAACACTATCAATACTGCCCTATGGACTCATTAATATATCCTCTCGAGTTTACTTAAATACACGGAGGTACAATTAAATCTCATTAGGCATATAAAAAGATCAGTGGGGAGAGGGCAGCAAGGCCAATCCACAGGTCCACTGAACAAGTTCTGAAAGCAAGCAAGCTCCCAGAGAAGGCAGGAGACAGACACAGTGTGACAAAGGGAAACCCTCATCTACCTAGAGGTTTCAAAAAGTCCCCAGCAGGAGACTGAGCATGTGCTCAATTGGTAAGTACCCGTGGAGCCCAGCAACAAAGCCCTTGTGAACCAGGTGTGTGGTGTCACATGCCTGTCATCAGATCACGGATCGGCGGCAGCAAAGCAGAAGGTGGAGTCCATCTTGGGCTACACAGGCAGTCAGTGGGGCAGCCTGCACTACAGGGAACTACCACCAGCAAATACATAAGCAGAAAAAGGAAAAAGGAAAGTCTGCGAGCCTTGTTAAGAAAATTATAAAAAGATCTGGGTGGTGGTGCACGCCTTGAGTCCCAGCACTCAAGCCAGAGGCAGGCAGATCACTGTGAGTTCCAGGCCAGCCAAGGCTACAAAGGGAAACACTGTCTTGAAAAAAAAAAAAAAAAGAAAAAAGAATACAAACATATAATATTAGGAATCAAAAGAAACAAATGACCACAAGGTGGGACATTTAAAAATGGAAACAATCTGTTATGTACAACTTTATGGTGTCGTATCTAAAATAGAGATAAAATGGATTTCCCCTCTCATGCTGGAGAGCAAACACAGAGCCCTCCACTGAGTTTCAACTCAACAAGTGAAATGGACACTTTCATAAAACTGTGGTGGCTTCTGTACAGACACAGGGTTGAATTGAATAGGATGAAGTGAAGAACTATGATGAGGTAGGGTGTGAGACAGTTGGAACAAGTCAAGGTGGAGCACTCACCCTGGGCGTGGGGGGGCATGGGTGCGTGGGGGAGGGGGGAGTCATGGGATGATCACAGGAGGATCAGTGGCTCAAAGCCATCCTCAGCCACAGAGCTAGTTGGAGACCATATTGGGCTACATGAGACCTTGTCCCAAAGAATCAAAAGCAAAATAAAGGGCAAGAGTTGAATTTCAAATTGACCGATAAAACAACAGATTACTCAATAAATTACTTTGGGAAACTGGCTATTCACTTGGAAAAATAATAAAGTTAGATCAAGATAAATGCCCTGCAAAATACAGTATAAACACCCCCCAGCAAAACCAACAACTGAAAATAAGTATAAGGAAAACATTTTTACGATCTTGAATGAAGGCGATTTTTCCTTCGCATGACATTAAAGGCCAAAAGCCCCAAAGAAAACATCGTATCTCTACTTTTTATTTATTTATCGATTTCATTTCTTGAGACAGGGTCTAGCTATGTAGCCCAGGCTGCCTGAAACTTTTGGAATCCTACCCCGCAGCCTACCAGCTGCTAGGATTATAGGCATAAGTCATCATTCAGGGATTCCTTAAGCAAATGAATCTTCATGCTTAAAAATTCTGTGCCAATTTGGTCTAAGAGAAAGCTGTGGTATTTGCATTGCATACATCATTTTCTCCTATAATTTCAGTTACCAATGGCTTTCACTTTCAGACAGACCCCTTAGGGCTCCCTATGCAGCCTTCCCAGGAAGTGAGATGTCTTTGACGCCTTTTAGCGGTGCCAAGCTGGTTATTACATCTCACGGCGAAGGTAAAGGACACGAACTCCACATCTGTCCCACGTGCTTCTGCCACAACCCCTGCATTACACACACACACTGTTCAGTGGTGGCTCCACTCTTAGTTTAAGGGAAACTGGACAGAACCAAAGATCTGGCATGCAGTGCTCCCAAACACCTCAGAGAAGCTTCTGTGACAGAGGTGGGCATGGTGACAGTTCATGCCTGTGTTGAGGGTGTGAACACAGGGGACCCCCATGAGCCACTAGCCATGCCTACAACCAGAGAGCAGAACAGAGTTCACCCACTTGATTCTCCCCCATGGAAACAGTTTATACACAAAGAAAGGTTTGAGAGAAGAGAAGGTGGGAAGGGCAGCTGTCATGTGTCCGGTGTCTTCAGCCCTCATTTGGTAATGTACTAACCCTGATGATGACTGTGAGTGAGAGCAACAAGTGGAGCACACACTCACATTTCTTTCACTATTATGAGTCAAACAATATTTATTGATAACCTACTAAATACTAGGCAGCGTGGGGTTTAGTGTCAAACACGCAACACGGTGGCATTTTCTTTTTAAAACTTCCTTTCAATAAAGTATGTTTGATTAATGGACAAAGGGGGAATGTATATCTATTCAAGAATAATCCAGGTATTTTAACATTTGTGTTAAATAACACTCATGAATGTTGTTTGAAATAACGATTCTTTTTCTTTTGCTATTCTTTTTTGAGACAGGGATTCTCTGTGTAGCTCTGGCTGTTCTGGAACTTTCTCTGTAGATCAGGCTGGCCTTTGAACTCACAAAGATCCACTTGCCTCTGCCTCCCAAGTGCTGGGATTACAGGTGTGCGCCAACACTGCCAGACCAATAACTTTTATCTTTATAAAATGGACCTCAATGAATCGGTGAGCAGTTCTTTTTCTCTGTGGCATGACACCATATTTGAGAGCATACATTCAGAGTTTGGATAAGTAGTCATTTCCCCACTGAACAAGCTTCTTTACTCATAATCATCCATGAAGACAGACTGCAAATAAAGGCCTTTGCCCTTACTAATAGAGTAGCAGAGTAGTTGTGCTGCCTGGAGCTGCCCAGCAGGAGTGACCCTCGGGACTCTGAGCTACTTACAGCGAAGGGGTGGTAGGGGACACTGGGGGGAACTCCACGGGGCCCTGCTGGTGGAGGAAGCACGGACAGTCCTGTTGAAAAGATGCCAAGTGCACTGAGGTTCAACCCTGGGATTAGATTGGCTTGTTGCTGGGAATAGAAATGAAGAAAAGAGATGAGGGAGAGAAGCCTGGGGAGGCCAGGCTTGCTGTGGCCAGCCTCCACCTCCTGTCTGCACGACACCAGTGTCTTCCAGTCAGCTCCACCCTATTACCTGGACTTCTTCACCTTGTACTGGGCATGGACAACAAATCTCAACCTCTCAACTGAACTGTGACATTGCTTCCAAGCATCCCTGCCACCCTCGGGTTTATCTACACATCTGACTGTGGCCAACGATGTCTTCACTCCCCCGCTCCCTGAATACCCTGTGCCCTGTTGTTGTTCCTTCCTCACCTATGCCCCCACCCCCACCCCCGCCAGTTCACATGGCCTTTCTAGGCTCTCCTAATACTCCCATTCCCTCAAAGATACAAGACAGAAAGTGACTGGCTCATTGCCTTGCTCCTGCCTCACTTCCTTGATCAGTGGTCATTTTACTTGGAGCTGTATTCAGTGTCTGACAACATCAGTATTCAATAAATATTTGTTGAATGAGAACAAATACTAGTCTTTTCTAATTAACCAAGGTCGGGTCAGACCCTTCAAGATCTCATTACTTATTTCATTTTTCAACCTAGGATGCTCATCAGGGCTGGAGGCAGAGAGATGCAGTCCCTATGCTCACCTGTGCCCAGCCTGCCCCAATCCTCGGCTTTCTGAACATGAAGCAGACTTCTACGACTTTCTGTCTGTTTCTCTGTATGTAAAGTCCCCCCGGAAAATGTCCCTTTTTGTAAGAATGCAGAACAGCAAACCTCACGTTGTATGTTAAGACCTGGCGATTTTGTGGTTTCTCTCACAGAGTGCAGGTATCTATGTGACATGCTCTGAAATGGCGCTGTGTAGAGCACCTACATCTTTTTTTTGATAACCAGGTATTCACAGAAAGAGATGTTTAGCATGCCTAGATGACACTGTCATTAAGGCATCCACAGAGGACTTCTCCCATCCTGTCCCACAGTAACTGTGTGGTAGGCTGTGACCAGGTGGGGCTGGAGAGGTGGGGGATGGAACACTGACCTGAGAAAGCTGTGCAGTGTTGCTGTGAGGGAGGTGGGGCTGCAGCACAGATCACTTTGTCAACATTTAGTGCTCTGTGGAACGTCAGTGGGTGGGATGGGAAATAGACAGGGCCAAACAAAGCCGGGTCAGTGAGACTGATAACTCTGGAAGCTGTTGGTGGGATGGGAAGTAATAAAGGGTCAAATGAGGTCAAGAGGTCAATGACATCTGTGGAAGTTGAACTGTGGCCCATGACGGCTGATCAGAGGACCCTTGCATTCTCAGAAAATTATAGTGGAAAATGAAAGATTTTACTCTTCTGAGCTGAGCCTTGCTGACAGAGAAATGATTTTAAACAATTATAAAATGAGAAGGAAGTAACAGGAAGAGTGTGCAGTCTTCTTCAAGTGCCAGAGAGCACTCAAGTGGGTGTCAGCATTTACTAGGCAAACTAAGAGTGCCAACCAGCAAGCAAGAGATGCCAATCAGAAGTTAGTCCCTGCCCCGCCCCCGACAGGTCACTCTGAAATGCCTGCTTCAAATAGATTTATCCACAGGCAGCCTGGACTAGATAAGGTCTCTGTACCCCGTGAGGCCGTTTGTTTTGACCCTGAGTAATTAACTCTAGGCTTACATAAGCTACATACATTATCACCACAGAGGCAAACCTCCAGCCCAGTCGACTTACATTTATAATAAGGACAGGGTCTCACTATGCAGCCCCAGATAGCCTGGAACTCATCATGTCTATAGACCATACTGGCCTCAAACTCACAGACATCCACCTGCCTCTGTCTCTCCAGTTCTAAGATTAAAGGTGTGTATCTAAGATTAAAGGCCTGGCTAAAGTATATACTTGAAATTTTAAAGAGAGAGAAGACACAACAATTTTATACAAAGTTGAGCAAACAGGGGAACACACTTTCCTGGCCCTGCTACTTTTGTTCTCGTATGCGGCATCCAGCCCTGTTGACCCGCACTACTCTGCACATGGATGTGATCACAAGCATCACCCCACTTTACAGTCTGCAAAGTGGGATTTTATTGGCTCACACTGACCTGTGTCTCACAGTTTACTGACACCTTTAATCCTAGGAGGTCGGGAGCTCTTCTCTCTCCCCTAAGGTACTTCCCCCTCAGCTGAAGGACAGCTATCCTTACAGAGCTTGGGACCTGCCTTAACTGTGGGGCAAGACCAGCGGGGATAGAAGAATCGGGTACTCACATTCACGGCCAGCATGTCGTTTTCGAAGGCCTCTCGAAGTTTCTTCATGATCTCCATCTCAGCGTTGGCACAAGCATCAATGGTACCCTTCACCGTGATGGTTCTCTCAGGGTTATATATGCTCAAATCCTGCAAGCTGGCCAAAGGGGGAAGGACAGGAAGAATACAATTCAGACCACAGACGACACATCCTGGTAAAGACTTGATTTCTCCTTATACTACGGTATAGAATGTCTGTCTGTCTGTCTGTCTGTGTGTATAAATGTATGTATGTATGTGTGTACTATGGATTGAACCTTAGCCTCACAGTGCTAGAAAGCCTTCTACCTCTGCAGTATATCTGCAGCCCCAAGTCTTACTTTGTACTCTGAAAGGTCTCTCTAAGACTTTCCTTCAGTTCACTGTGCAGAAAAAGCCTTGAACTTTTGGTTCAGCTGCCTCTTCTCCTGAGAGCCTTGATGACAGGTTTGTGCCACTGAAGCAACTGTATTTTTCATTTTAATAATTTTACGGTGCTGGGGGTGGAGCCCAGGGCCTCCCTCGTGCTGGTGAGAGCTCTGGTGGACTGTAGAGCCCACCTGCAGGTCTGCTCCCACTGCTGCCCAGAGTAACTAGCATGGCTGAGCATCTCTCCTCTGGGGAAAAGCAGAGCACAGGCAGGCTCATCAGTCATTCCTGCGCATAATTATTCTGAAGGGGTTGCTTACGATGAGATGGTTATCTTGGTCCCTGTCTCATGCTCAATTTTCTTCAGATTTCTGCCTTCTTTGCCAATCAGTCTTCCAACCAAGCCATTGTGGGCTAAGATTTTCAGAGGAACCTCCTCAGCCCTAAAAAGACAAAGCACATTCAACACTCAGGACAGACGCTGTGTGATTTCCCGAGAGCCATTACTTCACTTTTTATGAATGGAAACCATCTTTTTAAGCTTCTTTCCCACCCTCTGCTTATAAATCCTGACTGAAATGAGCCACACAGAGGTAACTCTACTTCCATTTTCTACTCGCTAGTAGCTAGATGCCAGTGAGTGGTCCATGAGGCAGGCCTGGCCACTGAGAACTAAATTAAAAACAAACAAACAACAAAAACAGAATCCCATGTAATCCAACAATCTCACTTCTGGATATTTATCAAAAAGAAACCAAAATCATGACTATTTGTAAATTGACATTCACAGTGCTATCATCAAGAAAGAGTCAAGGCACAGCAGTATAATCCAGACAAAGGGATGGATGTTTTATGTGCTATAGCTGGAAGAACTTGGGGACTGAGATAAATAAACCAGTCACAGGAAGGCAGATCCATGTGATCAACTCACGTTAAGTATCTAAAGCCTTGGTTCTCAACCTTCCTAACACTGTGACCCCTTAATACAGAGCCTCACAGAGTGGTGACCACACCATAAAAGGATTTTTGATGCTACCTCCTAATTTGGCTACCATTCTATCTGACATGCAGGACACCTGACATTGACTCCTGTGAAAATGTTGTTCAACTCTGGGGGGGGGGGGCTATGACCCCCAGGTTGAGAATTGCTGGTTTAAAGTAATGCAATTGGTAAGAACAGGAGGTGAACACGGAGGCAAGAACAGGCCTCCAGAAGCTGTTTCATGGGCAGCAGGAGGCTCAGGTTTGCAACCTGAGAAAATTCTGGACATGTGTTTTCTAATGGTGTGAATGAATATACTGTAGTGTGTATTTTACCACAACATTCTTCCAAACATTTAAAAAGGCATAGGAAGTGATGCCGCCCTTCCTTTCCAGTTTGGGTCACCTTTCTGTGGTGATACAAGATCTGAGATACTGTAAGGAAACCAAAGCAGAAAACTGTCCCAGATCTCTGAGCCCAAGGGTCCAGTGACCTAAGAGCTTTTCTAACTTAGGGCTTTGTGTAATGTGAGAATGTTTCTTACTACTTAAGTCACTTATGTATTCTACTACTTTAGAATGGAAGTGTGATTGGGAAGTCCTTCTGTATATATGTTTCTCTTATTGGTTGATGAATACAACACTGTTTGGCCAATAGAGGCAGGAAGATAGGTGGGACTAGGAGACAAGGGGAATTCTGGGCCAGGTAGGTAGAGAGAGATGACAAAAGGAGACACCATGTAGTGGAGGAACGAGTAACAGGTCTGGACCCTTCTCAGGTAAGATAAGACCACATGGAAATACTTAGATTAATAGAAACGGGTTAATAATTAAGACAGAGCTAGTCAATGAGAAGCTCTAGTCATTGGCCAACAGTTTTATAACTAATACAGCATTTCTGTGTGTTCATTTGTGGCTGAAGCAGCAGGACCCGGTGGAACAGAAACTTCTGCCTACAGAAGTGTCGGAGAGACACATTACTGCAAGGCATTGTCCCAAATGGCAGATGAGCCTGCCTGCCTTGCTCCCTGCCATGTCCCCATGTCTAGCACATGGTACCTGATACACACTAGGCAAATAAAAAGAAAGTTTAGTGTCTTTTCTTGTATCATTTGCCTTTTACTTGCCCCCTCTGGGTTCTGTCTTCCCTGGATACTCAAGTCACTCCATGTCCCTGAATCTTGGATGAGTGTCCTCATATATAGTCAGCAGGCTGGTTTCTCTCTCACCACTGCATTTATTTCTGCTCACAGCTGTAGCTTCAACATGAAGCTCAGTGTTTGGCACGGAGCAGCTGCTCAGAAAACCTTACTTCAGACATCCCAACTCTATCTTGTTCTATACGACATCTTAAAACCCCCATTCATAACCATCTTGTAGCTGTTTTGTTAGATGCATACAACTAATCAAAACAGCCAAGGAGGGTGATATTTGTAAAAGCCTCATAATTTAGATCAAAGAAGGGTTCCCTCAAACTAAGCCATGACATTTAGGGGACTTCAAAAAGTTCCAAGTAAAGTGAATACTTGATAACTGCTAGGTGAGGGGCTAAGTCCTGTGTGAGACATGATAACAGATTTGCAATGTTGCTTTTTAGAACACTAGTCTTGGTTTACACATCACACCTATTACTTGCCAAATGACCTTAATATTCAGCCCATTCCCTGCTCTGCTATGAGGCTGCCACCACTGCCCACAGACAAACTTTGAAGACTGACAATCTTTTTAAAAACTACAGATAGATTTAAGTAAAACCCAAGCTGCTGTGTCCACTTGTGAAGGATTTTTCTTTTCCTTCCTTCCTTCCTTCCTTCCTTCCTTCCTTCCTTCCTTCCCTTCCTTCCTCTCTTTTTCTTTCTTTCTCTCCCTCCCTCCCTCCCTCCTCCTCCCCTCTCCCTCCTTCTTCCTTCCTTCTCCTCTCTTTTTTTCTTTCCCCCCTCCCTCCCTCCCTCCCTTCCTTTTCTTTCTTTGTTTCTGAGACAGGGTTTCTCTGTGTAATCCTGCTTGTCCTGGGACTCTCTGTAGATCAGGCTGGCCTTGAACTCAGAGATCTGCCTGCCTCTGCTTCCTGAGAGTTGGAATCCAAGGTGTGCATTACCACCACCACCCAGCTGTTTTTAATTATATGAGGTGGGAAGACACACCTTTAATCTGGGCCACGCCTTCTGCTGGCAACCTACATAAAGTACACAGAAGAAGGGAGCTTTTGCTTTTTGCCTGCAGCCCTTGCTCTCACTGGCAAGTCCATTCCTTCACTGGCATTAAAGCATACATTTTCAGAATTCCATATACTGAAGACCATCTGAGACATGCAGCCTTATGAACTGAACATATGCTGGACTCCTAGATTTCTTGTTGGTAGACAGCCATTGTTGGACTAGCGAGACCACATAGATCATAGTCTGTAAGTCATTTTAATAAATTCTCTTTGTCCCTTTCTCTGTCTCTCCACACACACACACTTATATGTACACATAATATATTCATGTATGTATATATAATATATACAATATATAGTTATATACTATATTGATGTATATGAATACACACACACTTATATGTACACATAATATATTCATGTATGTATATATAATATATACAATATATAGTTATATATTATATTGATGTATATGAATACACACACACACACACACATAAATTCATTCTACCAGTTCTGTTCCTCTAGAGAACCCTGAGTAATACAAGCATGACCCCTCTATCTGTATTAACACACTTAGAGCTTTTAAATATATCTTTTTTTTTAATTCTCTCATATGTTACATCCCGACCGCAGTTTCCCTGACCTCCCCTCTTCCCCAGATCCACCCTCCCTCTGTCTTCCCTCAGAAGAGCAGGCCTCCCAGGACACCCACCAAACACAGCAAAATTTGCTACTCTATGTAAGACCAGCTACATACTGTCACATCAAGGCTGGTCGGGGCAACCCAGAGGGAGGAAAAGGGTCCCATTAGTAGGCGAAAAACTCAGGGACTGTCTCCACTCCCTCTGTTAGGAATCCCACAAGAACACCACACTACACAGCCCTAACATATATGCAGAGGACCCAGGTCAGACCCCTACAGGCTGCCTGATCTCTGTAAGCCCCCATGAGTCCTGAACAATTGATTCTGTGTGCTGTGTTCACCTGGGACTTTTTAACATATTTCTTAATCTTACAGCACTGAGTGGTCTGGGCATTGCACAAACTTACAGTTTAGTGTCTTCAGCCTCTTTCTGCATGATTTCGAGAATCATGCGGCATGCCTCAGATGTCCCTTCTGGGGTGGCATGGATGGTGACAGGCTTCTCTGCAGCCCCAGAGTTCTCCTTTCTGTGGATGTCTACCCTATAGGAAAAGAATCAGGAGCTATTATAGCACAGCAGCATTTGATGGGGCCTTAGACACCGGAAAGCATAGCCAATACCGTGAGTACAGAGGAAATCCTATCAGCACACTTGCAGCTGATGCTGCTCCTGGAGGGGGCTGAGTGCAAGCGGCTCATGCCATAAACAAATCCTTTGCAGCTCTGGTCAGAAGGGGGCCATTCCGACAGTAGGGCCAAGGCACCCAGCCAACTTGGTAATAAAGCCAGTTTGGTTAATGAAGTTTTTTTTCGTAGCCTTTCAAATGTCTGTAGACACGAAGGGTCAAGTGAGAAGGGAGTAGCACAAAGCAGCAGTTCTGACCTCTGCATGACCACAGCTTTTAAAAGCCATGTCAATCCAAATCCCAACACCAAATTCAGGCAAGCTTTATGCATCTGTGTGTTGACAGAGGGACGGAGGCGTACCTCTTTGCCATCCTAAGGTCTGCTGGCAGTCTGCCTTCTTCTAGGCTCTTAAAACTAACGGCTTAAGTCTGATGACTCTATGGATTTCTTTGGGTCCTGCTTGTTTTGTTCAATTTTGGAATCACATAACTGACCGTAGCCCCCTCTCATTTCAGTTGTTAGAAAAACCTGGTCCTCAGCTCCCTCCTCAAACCAGGGCATACACTTTGAGAACTAATTTTACTTCATTGAAACTTGAGTCACCTTACACAATGTTTGGAATCAGAACAGACAGAAATAAAAATTACTTCATAGTGATGCAAGCTTGGGAAAGGAAGGGCTGGTTTTTAGAATAAAAGGAACATCGATGACAACTTCTATTCTTCTATCAGTATTTCCCTCCAGGGAGCCTGCATGCTGGGTCTTATCATCAGTGTCTACAGCTGGGGGCTCCTCTGAAGGCTACAGGACGCTCACTCAGTGACTGGAATAAGACATGCCAGCTTGGGTAAGAGTATTTGCTGGCAATTTAGTGCTTTGCAAATGTGAGTTCATTTGATCTGCCCAATTTTTTGCATCTTGCAACCATCCTGTTAAAACACTGTGGCTTCCTTTTTCACAGTAGCAACTGATACTCAAAGAGGTGAGATACTTTATAAAAAGCTGAACATGAGTCACTGTTTTCAAGACCTGTATCTTCATTGCAGTGTGCCGTGGTCTTATGGACACATAAAAAAAACAATTGTACAAATCATTTTGTCCAGTGACTGCTACCTCCAGTTCAGTCTTCTTAAACAGAAAATCAGACACAAAGCCAGGTAGTTTCTTGTTTGGTGTTAGCAGTGACCCACAACTTCTACAGGAGACAGCCTAGATGGTCTACAGAATGGTTGCTCCAAGGCGGACCCAGCAGAAGGTAAGAGCCCAGAATGGAAGCTTCCTCTGACCACAGAGCCCCTCTGCTGCTGTGGAACTATATGTGCTCATAGAATGCTAGCATAAGAGGCTATCTTTCCTGAAGGCCCTTAGTGTTCTCTTCATGGACTTAGTCTTTCAGGGAATGAAGATTACATCATTAGCATGAACACTTATCACAGCCCCCACCTGAGGTGAGCCTGGTCATTGTCTATTGAAAGAAACACTGTTCCATAAGACACAGCTTCCCATCACAGCAGCAAGTGACCTGAAGATGGCAGAGATAGGATGCAGGTGACCCCTCAGAAGGAAGCAATGAAAGCACTGGAGGCACGTACCGGGATTGGGTCTGTTTAGTGATGTTCTTTATGGTCAAGCCTTCCTTGCCAATGATGGCACCAACAAACTGGGTGGGGACCAGGATCCGCAGCGGGAAATCAATCTGTCTGGTCTGAGAAGAGCTCCCGCTGTGGCCTTGTTCCCGGGAAGAGTGGTCCCCACGCTGAACTCGATGAGGGGGAGAAAGGGAGTTCACCTCTTCATCAGGGATATAGGAAATCTTGAAGGAGTAGTTCTCAAACTGATGCCCACTTAGCTTCTCAATGGCTCTGAAACACAGCAGGACAGGAAAGCTTATCTGAGAGTATAGGAAAGACTGAATGACTCACCTAGCTCCCTAGCCATGACTCGGTACTTCTGCCAAGCATCAAAGATACAGGGGTGAGCAAGACAAACCCCTCCTCAGCCCTGGAGTCAGGCAATGATTAAACAAACTTCTCCGTGTCTAGACCTAGGTGACTTAGACACAATTCTGCAGTTTTTGTTTCTTTCCCACCACTGGAGACTAAATCCCCCTCACCAAAAAACTGTAGGTAACAGAGACTAAATCTCCCTCACCAAAAACTGTAGGTATGGGTCCAAAATTATTACTTTCTTTTTAATCATAACACACCTTCATGATTTCTGCAATCATACCACAAAATTTAAATATATTTGAGAAATTCAGAAACACGTGAGCATAAATTAAGGAAACTTTATTCATCCTAATGTGTCCCTGTCTTTATTATATACTACTTACTAAAATGTATTAAAATGGTTATATTATTTCTAATCCTTAAAAAATCAGTTAACACTATATCCAATATTTTTATATAATTCATTGCCCACTCCACTTGACACAACTGGTTCACTTTGCTACTGAGCCTCCCTTTTAAGTTTGTAAATTGTGCCTAGGCTCTTGGAAATCACATGTTGTCACAGTGTAGCTCCTCCTCTGGGGCAAACTCCTAGAGATGAGCTGGCCCAGTGTCCACCTGGTAACGTTTCAGTATTTACTACTCTATATCAGTTAGGGTGTATTTAGTCCTCAATCCTCAAAGTTACAGACTTATCTAAAAATAACCATTATAAACAACAAAACTTAACTTTTGTATTTTAAAAATTGTACATGAATTGGGACAATGCCCTCACATGTTTTTGCAGAAATCCTACTGGGGTAACATTGAGGGTTTATGACTTCATTACAAGACAGAACCTTCTGAATTCAATGAAGGCAGGAGAAAAACGTGTAGATGCTACCCAAGTGGTGTTGGGCTATGGCTATGTTGGCCAGAGGTGGCAGAGCCTACCAAGCTTCACAGCTAATGAGGCTGTAATTTTAGCAATGAACAATTAACTTCTTGAGACTGTTGGTATGAAAATGGCTAAACTGTCTTCATATGTGGGGAAACTGCAATAGCAGAGTGCCCTTGGGAATGGGTACACAGTGGGCTATACACAGCCATGAAGTATGATCACCCATTATACTTCTAAGTTATACTGGCCTATGAGACACTTCAAGGACCTCAAACCAATAGAAACTTCTTAGCTAGGCATGGTGGTACATGGCTGTAATATTCCCCCCACCTTAAAAAGTCCAAAAGATTAAAAAAACTTGTTTTTTTGTTTCTGCTTTAAAAACGTAATGTCATGTCTGTTAATAGTAAACTCGAATCATTATGGAATAATCAATCATTACGGGATAAGTAGGGAGTCCAAGTCAGGCACATGGGTGGAACACTCCCAGATAATCAAGCCTGCTGCTGTCTCTGAGGTGGACCCTTTGTAAGACATTATACACAGGAAAACTGCTGCTTTAGTCTCCATTTAGCAAGTGTTCGAGGAGGCTATGCATATTCTTATAGAGAATAGAGCGTGCTCCAGTAAAGAGGCCCCAGGAAGCTTGTCAAAGAGAGCCTATGGGCGCAGGATCCTAACGCTGGTATCCGGCTCTTCCTGCCATGGTACTGCCTTTCTGCTGATGCCAAGGTTCGACGCTGTTTAAGACAGAGTCCATATACAACCACTCAACAGCCCAGACGTGCCCAAAATAGCAAGAACACCTTGGAGTTGTTGTACAGGCATGTCCAAAGGGACAGGGATACCCTGGAGTTGTCCTGGCATGTCAAAGAGGATGAGGACTGGCTGGCACCTGTCTTCTCAGGAAGGTTTCCAGAATCAGGACTCAAAGGAAACTAAAGACAAACCCAAATAAACCTGCAAGGAAATAAACCCAAACCCACTTACATCTTTGCTTCTTCTCTTGTTGCGTAGGTGACATTGACGACAGCAGTTTCTGTGTCTGTATTGACTAGGGAAGAAGTGAAAACTACATCATCATTTAAAAATAGATATCACCCCTGGCCCATGGAAAGCTAACCTCAGAGGAAAATAAACAAAACACCATATCATCTTAACTGCAGTTATTCTATATCTATCATTACAGAATTTGTAAATCAAATATATGTTACACTCTGTAATCATTTGCACATAAACATATTGCCCTGCATTTCAATTATTTCATTAGTACTTCTGACAAAATGGATTATCTCTGTATGCTTATATATTTTCACTTTTAATATTCGCATAAAATTGCAGGGAGCAAACAGGACAGGAACTGCTTCATCATTAGTCGTTTGGGGATGTGCTGACCCCAGTACTGTCAGCCTAGAGTGCTGTTGAGCGACCTCCATGGAAAACACCACTTGACTTTGTATTCTTTTTTTTTCTTTTTTTAGGATTTTATTTATTATGTATCCAACATTCTGCTTCCATGTGTATCTGCACACCAGAAGAGGGCAGCAGATCTCATAATGGATGGTTGTGAGCCACCATATGGTTGCTGGGAATTGAACTCAGGACCTCTGGAAGAGCAGTCAGTGCTCTTAACCTCTGAGCCATCTCTCCAGCCCTCGACTTTGTATTCTGAATTACTTCTTTATGCTAAAATCTCAAAGGAAAAATGGGTGGAAGAACATGACACAAAGTAAATAAAGAAAAGAACACCATGATTCTTTGTGCTTCATATTTTCAAGCTTGTAGACCTATTTATTATTAATTTTAATTGTTGATTTAAAACACACAGAATGCTAAAAAGGTTTCCTATCTGTAGCTTTCGAGAGCTAAAGACAAGGTTGTAGACTCTGACTTCCAGAAATGGCTGGGCTTGAGCCTTCTAGTTGCAATATCCTCCACATATAAAAAAGACAGTAAGAGAAGTCAGCTGTGTGTGTGTGTGTGTGTGTGTGTGTGTGTGTGTGTGTGTGTGTGTGTGTGTCCATCCACCCATCCACCCATCCTAACAATGGAAGATTGAGGCAGGATAGTAAGCCTGGGCCACACAGCAAGGCCCTGTCTCTAAACAGTCATAGACAAGCAGACAGACAGACTATTCATTCAAAGGGCTTCATTGATGAAGCTTGCTTTAACCCAGAAAACCTAAATGAAAAGTATGTTTTCAGAAAAAAAAAAAAACCAAGAATGACTAAGTCAGGTTGGGGAATTTAAAGTTAACAGCATTAAAAAGCATCCCAGAAAGTCACAATAAAGCTCCCTTTCAAAGCAGCAATATTCATTCTTAAACTTTAGTAGGAGTTCTAGGGCCATCCCACTCGTGACATCATTAAAATGTAAAGAAATGTGACCCTGAGATTCTCAAAGGAATTTAGCATCCCCCAGATTTTAAAGACTCTAGGATAAAAACACATTTTGCCCAGGAATTTTAAAGCAGCTTCAGACTTGGCAGGGGATATTGGTGGACAGGTAGGAGGTACACAGTCAGCAGTAACTATCAGTACAATGTTCTACACACCATCACTGCCAATCCCAGCCCTGGCCTCCGTCTTGGTGCACTCAGGATCCAAACAGTTCTTACAGATACCCTCACAGTGCCAAACAGGGCTTGTGTGGTATATCATTGTCCTCACCCAGTGTCAGCACAATGTCAAAGGTTTCCAGTCTGTAGCCTTCTAGACCGACAGAGAAAGCTGGAGACTCAGACACCCAGGAAAGGCATCCTCTACAAATCCTGGCTCCTTAGATTTTGCTCTCACTTTTCACTAATAGTCTCTTTTCTTCAAAGATGTCTGTCTTCTGAAAGTCACGTGGTCCTTGATTCTGGAGTAAGCTGAGCTCCATTTAAATAATTTATTTCATTGCTCATTGAAGCCATGTTCCTAAGTCTCTACTGATGGGCTCTGCCGGATAGAAATCACCCATGAAACAGGACAAAAGAACAGCTCAATAGTTTGCTCTATGCCTCGAGGCACTGGAAGCTGGGCAGTCTCCAGCGCTCGGGTGCTGAAGGGCTGCATGTTACCCTTGAACACATCCTTTCTCAGGTAGCACCATCCTGAATTTATTTCATGGTGTTAGCTGTTAATCTGTCTCCATTGCTCCAAAACTGGGATTTCAGGCATGTGCCAACACATCCAGATCAGCACTTTGTTTTTTAAAATTTTTTCACGTTCGCATCTATAAAGCTGTCTTACCACCAGAATGTCTTCCTTTCAATGATAAGGAAGTGAAAACTGAGAACAGAATTCATAGAAAACATGTTTTCTTCTGAGTGCTTTCCTTTTATCTCTGAGTGTGGGCACAAACACGTGAGCACACTCTAATAACTGCTGCTTCAAACCAATTTCACTGACAGACTTGACCGTCTGTGATAAACCGGATTCTATATGATCGTTTCCTGAGGACTTTATGATTCCTTACAAGTGTCTACAAAATACTTCAACAGGTTCTCATTGAGTGATGCGACCATTCAATGCCATAGGAAGGGGTACAAATTATGCTGGATTTTATACAAGTGGAGACGGAATTAGTGCGGTTCAGTTGGTGAGGCTGAGCGACTATTCCAAGGGTTCTCAGGCAGGGGGCGGTCAGGGCCAATATAAAAATCTTTGCCATATTGTGGTGTCTTCATTGTCAGGGTTTTGGGATCTACCTTTCTGGACTTCCTACAGAGCTATGTAGGACATCAGTCTCGGGGGCCTTTTTGGTCCCCCTTAAAAGCCAGCGCTTCAGGCGCTAGACAATAAAAATGAGTAGCAGAAGAGAAGCAAGTATTTCCTGGCATGCAGTGCTGTTCCTATGATGGTGAGCCTCAGATCTGAGTGCACATAAAACCACTCAGACATTCTTGATTCAACCATGATCACTCTCTCCACCCCGAGTGAGTCTCCGCAGGTTGGCGGTGAACCTCAGGAACCTACACTTTCGTAAGTGTTCCAAGAATCTTGGTGGGGAAGTGCTACCTCATAGTAAACAGACCTTAGTTAGGTTGTGTCCTCACCTCCTGGTGTGGTGGAGTTAGTTAAGTAACAGCAGTGTAAACTCAACTGTTCTCAGATGAATTAAATTTGCCCTGCCCCAACTGGGCTTGTCCAGCACTTTACACTCACTGCAGGTGTTAAGAAGCCTGAATGCTTGCTGGGGTGGCCTCACCTTTAATCCCAGCATTCAGAGGCAGAGGCAGGTGGGCCTCTGTGAGTTCAAGCCCAGCCTGGTCTACATGGTGAGTTCCAGGTCAAACAGGACTACATACACAAAGAGACTCTGAAAGAACATTCCTTGAACAACTGAACTATATGGATATATAGAGATGGCAGATAGACACAGATGCCTCTGGCAGGCAGGTCTACAGACAGACCCTAGAGGAAGCATGTGTCAAAAGCATCGGGACTTACTACTTACTACCCCAACCTGTAAGAAATAACTGACAATGTCCTCTCCTCCAAAGTCCAGTGAGCTAAGATGCCTCACGCATGGGTTTAATTTCCTCACTCATTACCTTGCTCCACATTCTCCACTGTCCCACACTCAGCCAACAGTCCATCCAACACCTGTAAAGGAAGAGGAAGAAAGGAGCATAAAAAAAAGACACTGGTTTCCCTCTGCAACCAATACACACTAAAACAAGGACATAGGAATAATGTAAATCAGTTGGCATTTCAGGTGTTCCATAAGAACTCAACAAATCAGGAATATTCAGGGCTATTTTCTCCCCCAAATGGTTCCCAATGACCCATTCAGTAGGATGACACCATACAATTTCAGAATCTTGGTACATGATACTCCTATTCCTTTTTTTCTTTCCTTTTTAAAGACAAACAGAAAACACAGCTTTCTTTAAGGCTGGTTTGGGAGTTAGGACCGTTTGTTTTTAACCGTAGGGCCACTCCTCGAAAATTTTAAAATAGCAGTCTTAGACCTTTTAGTGCCCTGTAGATCTTTAATGGTTACTCACAGCAACTAACTCAAAACAAAAACAAACAAACAAACATCAACTCTAACAAAGAACTTTCTGTTTCCACAGGTTTCAGGTGCCTCAGCTAATTGGAGTGTGAAACAACAAAAGTCTTCCATTAGATCATGTGACAGGAATCACAAAAGGGTTACCTGGCTGGTGTGCTGAGGCTTGAGGCCAGGCACCTGAGGGAGAAGACGTGGGTGAGGTAGGGGTCGGTGCACTTTACTATGAGGGACAAACACAACCTCTAACTCACGTTATGTGTCATTGCACTGGAAAGGAAGGACAGGACCCAGAATTCTGGGGACAAGTCTCAAGGCCTCAAATTCCGAGTGTAAAAGGAAGCCAAGCTAAGAGGTGCCTGGGTGCCCAGCTTACTTACCTCCCACTGCAGGTGAGGCGGAATGTTCCGGATTTGAATTTTTCTGCTCCTGTAAAGACAAGATCAGTCTAAATCATTTTCTCCGTACACTCCAACTTCAGCAAATAACAAAATCAAACACAGGGTCATAAATTAAGTTCACTGTCCAACTGCATTTATCAAACCATCCACAGAACAATCCTACAGTGGACGATAGGCTCTGTGTTTCAAGGTTTCCAATTACCTTGGGAGGAAAAAAAAAAAATCCAGAAACCGTAACAAGCTAAAGAAACTACAATTTAAGTACAGATTTACACTCCCAATTTCCTACTAGTCAGTCAGAAGATAAACCACCACACAATTTTTCTACGACCATCCTCTCAAAATAGGCATACATGCTTCCAAGTGATCCATTCCTAGGCGCAAACGCAATGGTAAGGTCACAAATACTATGGGCTCAAACACAATCAGATTTTGTGTCATGTCAAATTTCATTTAAAAATTTATTTCTGAAAGGTAATTTATTTGTAATTCAAAATTAGAACCTCATAAAAATCTCCCACCTCCCGATCCTCACCAAAGCGAGGATCGTCACCCACTCGTTGCTGTGCGTCCTCAGTTTCAGGTAAATCCAGACTCTGGTCTCACAGAAGCACCTGCTCGTTCTCCGCAGTCTCTATCTGCTTTTTCACGGGACAGTAACAGGCTGCCCATCTTCTTATCTTAGGAAGTTTCCGAATCTGTTTTCATGAATGTCCGCCATTTCATCCAGCCACCCCCTTATCATTTAAACCTCTCACTGGTTTGTTTGTTTGTTTGTTTAGAGGCCTTTCTTAAGACATCCTGATAGCTGAAGGTGCTAAATGATTTAGGTATCTTCTTCTGTTTGTTTTGATTTGGTTTCTCAAGACAGGTTCTCTCTATGTAGCCCTGGCTGTCCTAGAACTTGCTCTGTAGACCAGCTGGCTTCAAACTCATACCTGTCTCTGCCTCCCTACTGCTGGGACTAAGGGCCTGTGCCATCCTGCTCTTCTGTTTTTTAATGTAAACATTAAAATTACATAGAAAGAAATAAGCCAGGCATGGTGACTAGGTTTCTTATACTAACATTCATGAGGCAGGAGGGTCATAAGTTCAAAACCAGCCTGGGAAGGAAGGCAGCATGGTCTTTCTCTTCCTACCTGCTGAGAGCATATAAAACCCTGGGAAGACCCATCAGGGTGCAGAGGTACCACTTCCACTGAGCTCTGATTCCACCTAACCTCATTTGGGAGGATGCTGGAGAAGGGATGTGGGCCCCATTCCTTCTCCCTTCTTTCTGGTGCCAGTATCTCCAAACAGTAGTTGGGCACAGTCACATGCTTCCCCATGGCTTGAACCTAGGCAACAGCTTTAGAGGAAAATGATGTGATTTAAGCCAAGAGAGGAGGAGGAACAGAGAAGTACAGAATACAAAAGACCAGCAAAATGAGGAGCTCATTTCCTCCCAAAGTACCTAGGGACACCAGAGGACAACCTCGGGTACTGTTCCCCCAGATGGCAGCAGCCTAGAGACAGGGTCTTTCACTGGCTGGAGCTCCTCAAAGTTACTAGGTACACTAGGTTGGCTGGTGCAGGGATAACATGTGTGAGCTGCCCTGTACTTTTTAAAAGTGTGAATGTGTTGTCTTAATGGCTAGTACGGGTTAGGATGCAGAACCTCCCATCTTGTGGCAGGATTGAGAGAGAAGCAAGAATCAAGAGCTACTTTTCTGTTTCCATGCTGTGAAACCTGGTTTCTCATGCTCTTCAGCCATAGTTCTTAATGAAGAGGCATACCTATGGTGGCTGCACAGAAATTCCCTACAGAAGATGCCACCAAACCCATCTATAGAAAAGTCACCAGAATTTAAGAAAATAGAGTATTTCCAAAAAAAAACAAAAAAACAAAACCTTTGTTATTTCCAAATATAAATATTGACTGACTGTGAACCAAGAGTCCAGCCCATTGAAAGCACCTTATTCATGAGCTCAAATCTATTTCACAAGGACAGCTACTGCACACTAGGTAGCTACTGGCAGATGATAAATGAGTGAGAGCATGGCTATAACATACAGGAACACACAGCTGTTAAAAATGGAGTAGGTATACACACACCCTGTACCTACAACGATTACATTTTTTCCTCCTGCAATATGTGCACACATGGTGAGCAGTGGCAATGTCGTGGACGAATCATAAAATGACTCAGGAAGGAATGTGTAGCTTTTCCCTTCAACATCAAACTCACTGTAGATTTTCACCCAACCCTCTCCTCCTGGAAGGGTTATTCCAGAAACTTCCCCATAGGTGGGACACGTGGAAAATCACCTGCCAGGCTGTGTCATGTCTCACGAGGTAAGATCAAGTTTGAGAACCTCCTCAAAGTATAAGTGGAACAAATTCCAGAGAGCGCCCAGAGAAGGGTAAGGGGGCATTGCCTACGAAGAAGACACAGTAAATTCAGGAACGTGAGACATTTGATAAAAAGACTGTGTCTGTCTTTGTGCATCCCACAGTTGCTTCTGCTTTCCAAGGATAAAACAGAAAAACAAAAACAAACAAAAAGAAGCAAGCATTCCATTTCGTCCCTTTCATTCTGCTGTGCCGATGTTCTGTTGAGTGGTGATGGGGTGTTCTGAGACAGGGTTTTAGAATATAGCTCAGGCTGGTCTTGAACTAGCTTTGTAGCCCAGGCTTGGCTCAAACTCATGATCCTCCTGCCTCAGCTTCCCCAGTGTGTACTGTCATGTGTGATGAAGTTAACAAAACCCATTCCTAGAAAAGTGATTAACTACCTCTATATGGGCCCTGACTTAACATCTGTAATTAAGACAACCATGATATAAATATTTACATACAGCTGTGAATTCAGATACGTAACACAAAGGACCCAAGTTCTAATCTGAGTGTATGAGACCTGCTTCATGTGTCCTCCTCAGCATCGCACCCACTGACTTCGCTAAGTCACACCGGATCTACCCTGTGCAGCCTCCTCTGCGGCCAGCATCCTTCTCACTTTTCTTCTTCTGCCCCAGAAGGTAGGACCACAGCAGTGTTCTGTGACCAGCAGCCACAGAGCATCTGTTGCCTTCTCCTGGTCCACTCCACTTTGTTGTTGACAGTGGCTCATCTTTAAATAAGCCATTTTCTTTCATTCCACATTATAAACAACGAGCCAACATCATTAACTCCCCTACAAAGAAACTATGCTCACACTCTTTATCATTACAATCATGATGATGAATATTAATGTTAAATTCTCTCTAGAGTCCTAAATCCCAAGGCAGCTGGAAAGCTGTACAAACACCAAAACACACCCTCTCCCTCATGGGTGCCTTCCTAGGCCAATCAAAGTATGTCTGGTCAGAGGTTTTATCTCATCCACACTGAGGGCTGGAGTCCTCAACAATCAGAACACCTGTACCCAATATTCCTATCCAAGGCTAATAGCACTGTGGCTGACTTTGCAGAATAGGATGATCTTTAAGTTTTAACTATAAATGTTGTCAGATCATGTAACAAATACCCGATAAGTGTCTATTAGAAGCCAGTTGTTCAATCTGTGGGCTGCATGCAACCCAGGATAGCTGTGAATGTGGTGCAGCATGCTTGCAGATGACATCATGTCACAACCAAAAAACTAAACATCTATACGCTGGGGTGCCACAGCAAACAAAGCAAAATTAGGCTGGCAGCTTTACTCTCTAGGGAGTGAAATACCAGCCTCTATTTTCATAAATACTAGGATATAACTTACAGTTCTTTGCTCAATCCAAGTCCTTATCTTTTCCCAGCTCATTTTTAGATTTTTTTTCCTGCTAAAAACAAACCATCTTTAAATGCCTGTGCCTGCATAACATCTTTATGGCATAACACACTCTAGTAAAGGCAAAGCACCCAGGGAAAGCTGGTGCTGAATGTGGGCAGGGCACCTTCACTGTGGCATGGTCATGTTGGGGAGGCTCTCCTCTATGCCCACACTCTGCCCCTGCATTTAGCTTTCCTAATTTCTCTTTGCCACACAAGAGAGCACTCTGGGAAAAGACTGACAGAAACCTAGGACGCATCTGTGACATGCTCCAGAAGGAAGAACAGGAAGAAGAAAATTTTAATGGCTATTTCTTCCCAGTGCAAGGTGAGCCAGAAAGTTAATTTTTCAGAAGGGAGGGGAGGAGGGGCAAACACCTGTAATCCCAGCTCTCTGGGACCTGAGATAGTAGAAATATCCCAAGTCCAAGGCTAGCCTTGTCTACAGAGAAAATTTGAGAGCAGTCTGTAATAAAGTCAACAAATGAAAGAACAAGCAAGAAGCATATTTTGAATGATACAAGGAGATGCCAGTCAATGACCATCTCAGGAGTCCAAGCAGGTGCTGTGGTTTTGGGATTGCTGAGGGTCCCTTAGGACTAAAGTCTGGTCCATGGGGTACGAGGCAGGAGCACACACCTTATGGGGGCGAGGGAAAGTCTGGGAAGTAGGCAAAGCCAAAGGTTCTTGGGTCACTGGGGACATGAGGCATTTCCTTGTGACTCCTTTGGCAGCTCTTACACTCCTTGTTCAAAACATCATCACATGCTCACTGGTGCAACTCCCTTTAGTACTATTCACACGAGCCCACACACTCACCAGAAGCTCAAGTCAAATTTGTGTGTTAAATAACCCTTTAGTCCCTATAAAATTAGCCGCCTCAGGTATCTGTTACAGCAATGGAAGGGTAATGTCCAGCATGTTGATTCTTTTCAAGTCAGCTTCCAGCACTAACGTTACATGATTTGAATATATAGAAAGTTACTTTTGAGGATGAGGACATAGTTTGATCATGATCAAGGACTTAAGCTCAGTCTCCTAGCACCAAAACCAAGGTGGGGATTTAAACTCACATTAAAAACAAAACAAAACAAAACAAAAAACCCGAAGAATCTATTTTTAAAACAGATGAGAAGACTGTGGACAGACAGACAGAATAAATTTTGCTTATTTTTGAAAACTATTTTTTTCCTTGAAATTTCCTATGTATGTACTACGTTAGGAGGCCTGGGCAGTCTATGGGGCCTCTGGTAGTGGAACAGTATTTATCCCTAGTGCACGAATGGACTTTGAGAGCCCTTTCCCCACAGAGGGATATCTCTCAGCGTAGACACAGTGGGGAGGGCCTAGTCCCTGCCCCAAATGATATGACAGACTATGAAGATCCTCCATGAAAGGCCTCACCCCCCCCACCCCCTCACCCCCCCACCCCGGGGAACAGAATGGGGATGGGATGGGGGTTTGATGGGGGGCACGGGAGGATGGGAGAGGGAACTGGGATTGATATGTTAAATAAGATTGTTTCTAATTTAAATTAAAAAATAGAAAGAAAAAGAGGGAAATTAATTAGAAGTAACTTCCCAGTTAGAAATGGGATTTATAACCAATTCAGAGAGATCAGACTTTTGTAAAGAAGTTTTCCCAGTGGCAATGAGGGAGATGCAAGCTCCTCACTTGCACCCCACCGAGCTACTTGCTTTGACTATGGCATTTCTGGCAGGGAACTCAAGACTGCATCTTGCAAGGGGCCTGTCACTGAGCTGCAGGCCTAGCCCAAAGTTATCTTTTCAATGCTCAGAATTTACTGCTTGCTTACATGGCAGCCTGTAGCCAAAAGTCTTAGAAAAGTCATCTTCTTAGAGTATAAGATTGTAAAAACTCTTAGGGAAACTGTTGTAAAAACTCTTTCCCTGGAGGGATGAAAACAAAGGCCTTCATTATTGAGCACCAATAAGACCAAGGCACCATTCTGAAGTCCAACTTGAGAAAGCAATCAGCCCAGTGAGCCTACTTACAGAGCATGCATGAGGGTGACCCCAAGACATCCATGCCCCTGAAAAGTCTCATTTCAGCACAGATGACTTCCCTATAGCTTCACAGACGGAGTCTTCCCAGCAGTTACCTTCCATAGACTATATGCTCTAGCACCTCCCAAGACCACCAGGGCACCACCAATCAGGGCATAACTGTATACAAAAGGGTGGGAGGCACTACAGGATGGCAGAAGATAGACTCCCAGGTGAGGGCCCAACAACCCTTACCATGCCTCTGCTATGAAGAAACACCAACAGTTACCAGTCTTGATCTGGGGTGTCACTTTGCACAGCTGTTCTGATGAAGATGGTTCTATGTTCCACAACAATTCCTTCAGTTCACACACAGTGACAAAGGAATACAACAGTGTTCAGCCTAAGAATCTATATGGTCTCATACCAACATCTTTGCACCTTCCTTCCATCCCAATATCTTTGCCCAGACAGGCACTGGCATCCATACACTAGATGCTGTACACACCCCTCAGAAGGATGCATCCCTGACCCTCATTTATAAAGAGGCCCTAAGGTTTTCAGGAAGAGTGACATCCACCTTCTTTCCCAAAGGAGCCTCCAGACTAGTGAGAGCTCCACATCACAAGACAAAAGAACTGGATACAGAATAAGGTGAAACCATTTGAGGGCAAGGTACAGGGAAGGCTCAGAGGAGAGGAGGTGTGTAGGAATTAAGCTTAAACCTGAAGGGAGAACAGGCATCCAGGAGAGAGAAGAGCAAAGGGCATTTATGCTTCAGAGAAAATAGCATAAGCAAGGTTGGCAATCCCAACCAGGTGGCAGAAAGTTCAATGTGGGCAAACTCAGGAAAGTCCCAAGTAATTGAGAAGTCAAGTACACTGAGAAAGTACACTGTGACATTAAGCAAGGCTGTAATGAGCTAAGGTCAAACAAATACACACTAGGATCAAGAGTCCTAAGAGCATTAACAACTGGTTAGGAGGGGACAGATCAGGAGAGAGCTCACGGTGGGAGACATCTTCCCACCCCCACCCAACAATTCACAAGCAAAACACCCTGGATGGGATTTGCAGAGGCAGACAGGGAGACAGACTGACACTAAGACCATCCTGTGTGCTCTTCTTGCCCACTGGGGGCCCATGTAGTTCACAGACTAAACTGTCTTGATCCATCAGCCAGCAAGAGTCTTATTTCCCATTAGATGTGAACCCTTGGGACTACAAACAGATAAGCAGTGTAACTGGCCTGGAAGGAACAAGGACAGTCTAGAGATACTTGTGTTGCTCCCCTGGAAAATTGGAATTTCCCCCACAGGAATCTCAAGTTGGGAGGAGGCTGAAGCCTGGTGCCAGCTAGAGGAGTCATTTGTCCTCTTGTCTTTCTCCCTCTACTACCTAAAGGAGAGCTCACATAGTTCTGACAATCTGTGAGGCCACCTTGCAGGAGAAACTAGAGTCCAGACACTATTGATGGGTTAATAATGGGCAGGGCACCTTGGGCAAGACTGCTTATCTATATAGCCCTCTACCTAAGTTAGGAGCCAGGGAATGGACTCAGGCAAGCCACCCGACATCTTTATCCCCTTCTTTCTCAGTGTGGCCACACTGATAATCTTTTTTCTCTTCACTACTATTTGTTTAATTGGCCTGGGAGAGTTGGTAGCTGAACCTGGTTTTTTATGGCCATCTAGGCACAAGCTCTAACCCCAAATATTTCCCATAACAGTGAGAGGTCAGAGTCTAAACAGAATGTATTGTTAATAAATTCTTATAATTGTCATGTGCCGTCCCCCCATTGTACAGATGTAGAAAAGTCAAAGGTTCAAGCTCAAAGCCATCTACCCAGATATTTAGTTGACCTTGGGGGAACTGTCTGACCTCACCAACTTGACTCTGATCTGGTCTTAGAACTGTCAGGTTGGTTAAGAATACCTATGAAGTGCCAAAGTGATTTCTGGCACACAGGTGCTCTGCTGTTCCAGCTAAAAGGAAGATGAACCGGATTGTACCGGAGCTCTCAAATTAGTTTGGACGTTGTGGTTGACAGAATTTCCTAAAGATGACTTCATTAAAATAAAAAAAAATATCCCACCCATATGACTTTGCTATTTCTCCCACTGAGATATTCCTGTGAAATCCAGCCAGACTTATGACCACTGGGAAATGAGTGTCTTACTTCTGAAGCTAGTCCCAGCACGCTTCCCTCAGGAATGCTACCCTCAGAACTTGGCCCCCATGGGAGAAGGAAGAGTAAGTAACCACACAGAAAAGCCACCACTTCAGCCAACAGCCCAGCTGAGGTCCCAGCTATCAGCCACAGTGACCTGCCAAAGAGTGAGTGAGTGAGTGAGTGAGTGAGTGAGTGAGTGAGTGAGTGAGTAAGGGAGTGAGTGAGCCAGCCTCCAGATGAACTTTACCTTGGTCACCGAGTGTTCCCAGTAGAAGTAGCAGAAATGCAGGCACAGGGGAGAAACACAACATGCCTGACTATACCCTTTTCACACCTGACTCACAGACTCCTTAAATAGGGGTTCTATTTCATGCCACTTCATTCGGGCTTGCTATGTAACAACAGACACTACAAACAGATACACTCTTTTAGGGCAATGAAGGGGGTCCTGAAAAGGTTTGGGAGTGACTAAAAGCAAGCTGAAGGTTTCTAGGTTACCCTGGTAGGTTACCCTGAGTGTGGTCACCCCAGGTGAGGGGTATATTTGGAGGAATATACTGATCTTGTGTGATGCAAATACTGAATGCCCTTGGTAGAGAGCAGTTTACAGGGTACACATTACATTCAGAAGTCAAGGAAAAGTGAGATATTCAAATGATTTCGAGACCTGAACTTACACAACTGACAGACTCAGACATCTCTAGACAGGGTTTTCTTAGTAGATAATGAGTGGAGAAAAAAATGTAAATTTTATCTGTGATGATTAGGGCTAATTATCGACTTGACGGAATTTAGACTCAACTTGGAGATGAGAAGCTGGGCATGCCTGTGGGGTGTTACCTTGATACATTTTAGCAGGTGGGAGAAGACCCATCTTAATTATTGTGGGGGAGATACTCCCTGAGCGGGGGGGGGGGGAACGGGGACAGACGACGGACGGGACGGGGACGGGGACGGGACACGCTTCTGGAGAAGACAGGAGATGGAGAATGGGAGAGGCAGACATTCACTGAACAGCTGCAGGTGTTCGTTGCTTTCTGTTTCTTGTTGTGATATAATGTAACCAACTACTTCAAATTCCCAAAGCCTTGATCATGCCACCATGATGGATTGTCACCCTGGACTTGTAAACCAGAATAAACTTTCTCTTTTGAGTTGCTTTAGTTAGAGTGTTTTATCACAACAGTAAGTAACTAAGACAGAAATTAGCACCAGGGGCAGGTTTGTGTCTGTGATAAATCTGACCATGGGGTGGTGGTGTAGACGCCTGGGGAATGGTTTTGTAGCTAAAATGTGGAAGAATTTGGTGCCTCGTGCTAGAAAAGTCCTAGTGTACTGGAAGCAGAGCTTAATGGGTCATTCAGGTGGGTGTTTAGGAGACAAGAATGCTTAGGGGACACAGTGACAGCCAGCTCATGAGGTTTCAGACGGGAGAAGAACAAGTATGAGGAACTGGGCTATGGATGATCCAGCTTCATTCTGTCTGCGTCCTGAGAACCTGAGTCTAATGGAATTTAAAGGTATTGAATTCATTGGTTTGAGAGACTCTCCAGACACGATAGATGTTTCTGACCAATGCTGAGAAAGTAGGTGCAATGCTAATGAGATCAGAACCATTGAAGAGCGACCTCCATGCTATGGGGAAAGCAGGAAAGATTTCCTGAAGACGAAACGCTACACATCAAAGGTTCCCACATGTGAAAAGAAGCTTTCTGAAAATGGAGAGCTTGAATTGAGATTAGGGCTGAGCAGTCAGGTCCCTACTCCTCCAAAGATAGTATTCCCCAAGGGTTGGCGCACAGAAGCTGACACGCATGCTTGCGTACCATGGGGGCCAGGCTCTATCTCAAGCTGTGAATGACAACTTGGCAGTTTCGTTCAGTGCTACTGGTCTGGCAGGTATAAAAGATGGAAGACTGTTCCATGATTTCAGAGAGCAACTGAGACCTGGCAATGTGTGGCAGAGTCAGGGTTCCTGCAAGGGAGCCTTCTGAGACCACTAAATGTTATGAAGGTAGAGCCCAAGTTGCAATGGAAACTTCGGGATATCTATCAGAGATGCCAATACTGTGGGGCATCAGTCAAGGACAGCTCCAGCATAGAGTGGAGCCAGTTCAAGAGAGAGGCTATGCGTGCTGTAGACAGAGCTGCAGAGGTGGGGTAAATCAAGCCCTTTGGAGTCGCTCAATTTTATCATGAGCCTCAGCTGCCACACATGGGGCTGCAGGATTTGGTGTTTGCCCTGCTGGGTTTTACTCTCATCATTGGTTGCTGCTATGCTAAGTTTTTCTCTTCTGGAATAATGCTTACTCTGCCATTACATGTTGGAATAAAGAAACTTGTTTTTGTTTTGTCTTGATTTTTATTTATAAGACCCATAACTCAAAGACTTGGGACTTTTAAAGGGTTGGAATTCTTAAAGACTGGGAACTTTAGCGTTGTATTGGATGCATTTTACATTATAACACAGTCATGAGCCCACAGGGGCAAGGGATGGAAGGTGAGAGCTTAAAAATTACATGCGTGTGGGTGTCAAGTTGCCTAGGGCTGGGTTTTATGACGGTTAATGTTAACTGCTGACTTTACAGAACCTAGAGTCACCTGAGGAATGGGTCTCTGGGTCATGCCTATGGGGTCTTTAACAGTAGTCGATGTGGGAAAATCAATCTTGATTGTAGGCAGACACATTCTCTGGCCAGGGGATTCTGGACTGTATAACATGGAGAAGGGCACTCCCTGCTTTCTACTTCTTGACTGCAAATGCCCTGTCACCTGCTGCCTCCAGCATGGCTTTCTCACCTCGAACTGTGAGAATCTACCCCCGAACTGTGAGAATAAATCCTGTCTCCTTTGAGTCACATTCACTGAGACTCCATCCTAAACATGCTGGGCCTACATGACGTCTAGACAATCTGTGAAGTACCCCGAAAGAAGCCAGACATTCATGACCAGAAGCTGACTAAGGATTACTGGCTGAAACGGTAGAAATCAATGAGTCTATACCAAGAAAATCCTTGGCCTCCAGGTGTCTACACTCAGCACGTGAGAGGGACTAGGGTTGCTCCACCATAGAGACAGAATTCTCAAAAGTCCCAACCAACTGCCGGAAAAATGCCATCAAGGAAACAAAAGATTGATATTGATCCAAACCACTGGGGCCTAAAAAGGAGAGGAGCAAGGAGAGGCGAAGAAGGGATCCAAGATAAGAGGAGAACGTCTTTGCCACTCACTGAAAGCACAATCAGACACATGGACTGAAGAGCAGAGATGACAAAAATGCACATTTCTAGGTGTGTGAGGCCCACTCATCTATCTCATGGGCACACAAGAGGTTGCCCAGCCCATCCTTCAAACTTTAGAAGAGCAGTTCTAGCATTAGTTGAACTCCACAACATTCTTGGATGATATATAGTACCATTGGAGCAAACAGGCTATACTCCAAGGCAAAAGGCCTGTCAGGATTATGATGGGGTGGCCTTCTACCTGAGAACGTGCACAAGAAATCTGGCTGGCTGCATTCCTTTTATGTCAGTTGTAGTTTCTTTGACCAAGAGGCTGTTCTGGGAAAGTTGTGGAATAGACTCATTAGCAACCGTAAGGCTCTCTGAATCTCACTCAGAGTGATATGGAGAAGGGGAAGTAGAGATAATCTGACTGGAGAAACAATAAAGGTGAATTGAGGAGAAATGAGGAGCTTTCTAAGAACAGCAAGCAGAGCACTCGGGGAGGCATGGGGTCTGAGGAGGAGGTGGCCTTCTGCCTGCTTTCATACCGGTTACCCTGCTTCCTCATAGTGGACAGCCAGCATAAAACAGCTACGCTGGGCTGGGACTCAAAGACAGACAGTAACAGGCTTACCCACAAGCAGAGCCAGCAAAAAGGTAGTTCTGCAGATCAGACACCCCAGTTCCCAGAAAGGGGAGAGGTCTTATGAAGACTTCGATACAAGTTCCTAGAGAAATGGCATCAACGTTCTTCCAGCGCTGTGTTTACTTTTCCCCTAAACACTGTTTTTAATAAAGGAAGGCAATGATGACAATGTTTGAATAGTATCTGGGGACTTTTTATAAATGAAGAGATGAGGTTTTTTAAGAGCACAAGGAAGGCATTTGGCTGCCTACTGTATACTATTTAGTTTAACACTTACAACAGTCAGGAAATACTGGCAGTCCCACTTTATAGAGACCAAACACACATTTAGAAGAAGGGATATAGCTGTACAGTTAGTCCATGCCAGAGTCAGGATTTTCCATGGAGAGCCTGCTTCCAGAGCCTACGGGCTGGACAGGTTATCTGTTAAGAGGTACCTCTTAAGAGTAACAAGTTCAACATGAGTCAAGTAGCTTTGTGGTAACGCTCCAACAATGACTATACCCTACAGCCAGAGACTGCATGGAGCGGTCTATCACATGTCGTATGTACCTCAACCATGACAGCAATCCACACAAGTGTCAGGAACACTACTGTGTGAGAGGCAAAGTTCCTGCCATCACCTTGTCCTTGGAAAGCCTCTCTCATCTACTGTCCCAACACATCTTCCCTGCTCCAGTGTACCTGTCTCACCCTGTCACCAAGCACACTCTCTTCCATGATCCTTCAGAGTCTGGACTCAGGAAGGAAGAGTTACGGTCCCCAGACAGACCAAGCTCTGCCAAGCTGTCCCATTATAACTTGGGACCCAAGTTATAATGTAGTTAAAATGTATCTTACCATTATACAGGTACTATACAGGAGCAATTGCAATGATGAATGTCTTGGGCATTCTAGAAGACTGGAAGAGAGGTTTTAGGGTGAGCAATCAACCAACCATGCCACCAAGCACCGAGTATGGAGCACTACCTACACCCACTGTGGACTATCTATTGGGAAGTGCCTATTGTCACACCCATTTAATAATAAGCAAGTCACAGCAAGGCCAAGGAACCTTTCAAAGTCACATCTATTAAGAAGCAGAAGCAAGATCCAAACTCACACTCTAGAGACACCATGTCTTACTCTTGACCACCAATTCCCACAGTGCTCAGAGTGATCTGAAGATACTCAGGGTCCCCAAGATCCTTTTGGGAGTCTACAGAGATAAAGCTATTTTCCTTGTTATGTCAAGACACTTTGCACTTGTAGATATTTGCAAAGGTTGTGCAAATCAACAGTGGATTTGATTACAGGTGCCTTAAACTGATTGGAGGTGTGGCCCCTGAACTACCTACAGGTGCCTCAACCTGATTGGAGGTGTGGTCACTGAGCTATATGAAGAGTCATGGAGTCTTCCTGTCATGTGCTGTTGAAGCAGTAAAAATTATTAAAGTTTAGATATGTAGACGCCAGAGTCAATTAAAAAAAATGTGATGCAACAATTATGAAGACAACACTCCTGGCTGCACACTGAGGTAATATGACCCAGGAGAGACATGCTAACAGCGGTGAGCTACTTTCTACATGGAAATGCAAACCCATTAACAGTGACTGGCAACAATAGATAATTGGGGATTTGGCAGACAGACATTTGAAAACCAACGAAGTGATGATGTTACTTTGAGGACACCAGTATTTGTTTCCAATGCTGAACTTTGACATCTCAAGCAAAACTTAGAAAACATGTGTACAACTCCATGAGTCTATAACTTCCCCGTGTATAAAGGTTTGGGGATGAGAGTGGCCACAGTGGTGGTGGTGATGCATATAGTTTTATGACACTACCATAACATGTCAACATTTACAAGCTCTGAACTGCCCAACGATCCAATAAAATGACTGCAATATCCTGAAGTAGTCAGTAGTTTTAAAGCATATCAAGAGTTATTCACAGGGCTGGAGAGATGGCTCAGTGTTTAAGAGTACTTATTGTTCTTGCAGAGGACACCCAGTCACTTACAGCTCTAGTTCTAGGGGTTCCAACTACAACTGACCTCTAGGTATCTACATTCATGTGGCAAATGTAAGTGCATGAGAATGCACGAGCACAAATGCAACGAAAAGAAATAATGGATCTTCTTTTCAAGGTTATTCATACACAGCCAGGCTGAATGATACGGTCCTGTAGTCCCAGATACTCAGGAAATCTAGGCAGAGGATCATAAACTCAGGTCCTGCCTGGGCTTCAGAGTTGATTCAAGGCCTGACTAGACAATTTAGTGAGACTACACATCAAAATAAAATGGAGGCTGGGGATATAGGTCCATGGTAGAGTGCTTGTCTAGCATATGTGAGGCTTCAGGTTCAATTGTTTATAAGGGAAGGAAGTCAGTTAGTTGTTCCTATGGTTTCAGATACAACACAGAAATGAAGCTTTAAAAAAACTACTGCTTGAGGGCTGGAGAGGTGGTCTAGTGGTTAAGGACACTTGCTTGTCCTTCCAGAGGACCAGGTCAAACTCCCAGCACCTAGAGGCTCACAACAACCTATAACTCCAGTTCCAGGGATCGGATGCCCTCTTCTGACCTCCATAGGCACTGCAAATGTGCAGTGCACAGTAATACATGCAACTAAAACACTTGTATACATGAAATTAATCTAAAAAGAGAAACTACTGCTTGTCAACTTCAGTGTAGCACCAGAGACACACAATTATCTGAAAAGGCTGTTAAAATATCCTTTCTGGGGTGATGAGTTGTCTGGGTGGGTGCAACCTACATTGGTGGAAGCAGAGAGCTGACTCTTGGCAAAACGTTCTCTGACTCTACATGAGTGCTCCCCATGAACTCCGCAGATTCTGGAGAAAGCAGACCAGGAGAAATGCTCACACACCTCAGCCTGCTATAGCTTCCTTCTTGGACACTGCCGGGGTCCACCCCCACCCCTCACCAGGATGCTCTGTCACCCTGCTGGTCTTGTCTCTTCCCTCCTACTGCACCTGGCTCTGCTACTCTCTCAGCGTTCACCAAGAACTCCGGAAGGCTACAGTAAAACTTCTCAGGTCTGTGCAAACCTGATCTTGTTTCTTTATCCCTACAGAGTGACAGCCTTAGAACTCATCTATGCTCACCCCTTTATCTTATTACAGAGCTGACAGACAATAGCAGGGAACAGAAATGACCTATCTTCCCAACTTCTGTATGTTTCAGGGAAACTGGTGTGTGAGGGCCATGGGGAAAGAAGCTGAGGAATGGTTAAAAGAGAAATGTTACTAGGTACTTAATCCCATCTACACAACGCAGAGTATAGTGACCAGAGGTGGAAGCTGGGAAGCAGTACTCAGTTTTTACGGGTGTTAGTGAAAAATCAGAAATCAGAGAAATCAGAGCAAAATAAATAAAATAAATGTGAACAAATATTCCCGAAATACATAAAATAGGAAAATGAAAGGCCTAGGGGGCTCTCTGTTGATAGAACAGGAAAGAAATAAAGAAAATGTTGCAGATTTTGCACTAATTAAAAAACATATTCATATTACAATTTAAGAATTTGTTTGGAGCTGGGCATGGTGGCATAGACCTTTAATCCCAGCACTAGAGAGGCAGAGGCAGGTGGATCTCTGTGAGTTTGAGGCCAGCCTGGTCTACAAAGCAAGTTCCAGAACAGCTAGGCTACACAGAGAAACTCTGTCTCAAAAAACAAAACAAAACAAAACAAAAAAACCCTAATGAATCAAGCAGTCAAACATACAAAGAATTTGCTCAGTTTACTTAGAAAGGATTCAGGTATTCAAATGTTACAAGGACTGTCTTAGACTCTTAACATCTTTGTCAGAAAAGGGCGCAGCTTTCACTCTGTAGTCAGTAGTCACAGGAAAGACCTTGGCCCCTCAGAAGGCTGCTCACCTCTGCCAGTGTCTCTCTGGGCTGGGATTCAGAGCAGGAATCAGCATCTGTAGGTGTGTGGTTAAATGTCTTTTACAGATCTGTATTATAAAATTCTACCAACAGCTCCTGGCTGGGCAGAAAGTATGAGCTTCTTCCAGCAGGATCACATAAGTAAATCCTATCTTAAAAATCCAGAGTATCGACTCCTTTTGGAAGAAATAAGGAAAAAGACTGACCTGCCCAAGGCCAGAGAGAGCATGTTCTCTTATCTTTGTTTTTATGATACTGTTGTCTTATGCATGTCTAATTTGAGGTCAAGACCTTGGTCAGGAAATAAAAGCTTAATTACAGGCTCTTCTGGGAAAACAGGGTGAGCATTACACAGCAGGTACGAGGCCAAAACTCTAAAAGACCTAGGTTGTAGTCACAGTCACTAAATACTCCCTAAGCTCACTTCATAGCTGTTAAGTCTCGGAAACCCCCTCCCTCCCCAGACCTACCGCCATGGTCACCAACCACTGACTCCAAACTAGTCCCATAATTGGGGCTCATAAAATGTGTTAGATGAGTGAATAAAACAGGGCACTAAAGACACCACAAACAGGGGGAGAACAGATTAGTCTAAAACCACATGCACGCATTTCATTAACTCCATTCTGACCACACTGGTCACTCCAGTAAGAGTCCCCTGAAAACTGGCTGGCTTGCTCCCTCCCAAGAGTTTTACTCAGTGGTAGTCAGGCTCCCGGGAACCCTCAGGTCATCTTTTCAATACTATTGTTGGATCAAACCAACCAGATTATAATAAAGTAGGTTGTTTGCACATCTGATTGGGCCCGGCGCCCTCCTTATATGGCTGGCATGCCAGCTGGGCTCCTTCCTAGAGCCTCAGTGGGCTCCTCATCAGGCATGGTACCCTTTCAGGTTCCTGCTGAGCTGAAGGCTATCACCCTTGCCTGATTCCACAAAGCAGAAATAATTCCAAGGCTACCTTGCAACTGTCCAGGAAGGAATCAGGTTATCCTACAGAGACACTATGCTCTCCGCCCGCCCCCCATCCCAGCTATCTCTGACTATTGAAACGATGGGCCCCAAGAAATTGGAATTTCCTCAAGAGTTTCATGCTAGGAGATACAAAGGCTGGGCAACACCTTCACCCCTGACTGATGGGTTATTTATGCCTTGTGCTCTCCAGTTAAACCTAAACTCCATGTCAGGACAAGAGGATGGACTTAGGGGACAGAGTTCTCTCTGCATCTCTCTTCTTCCTACTGTGGTCCTTTTTCTACTTCTCACTATTGTTTAATTGGCCTACTGAGATGGGGGGGATACAAACCTGGCTTAATAAGGCTGCCAGAGCCAAGACTCTGCTCCTGTAAACTCCTCTCAAGGAAAGGTGACTGCTTTTGACAGTGTTGACCTAAGATTGTATGGGATGCTCCCATAGGCTGTCTCCAGTGTCTAACCCCTCCTGGAACACGATCTCCCAACTACAATATATGCAAGATCACTCCATACTCATGCAATGACAATTCAAGGGCAACTGAACTGTATAAGGAACCGGATGCCTGGCTTCGCCCAATGTGGCTGTTAATCCTTGTTTTCATATTGTTTATACTTCAGGATACCAGCAGGGAGCAGCATGAGGGACGAAGTTGATGGAATTAAAAAAAAACAAAAAACTGAATTCTCAGTTTCAATGAGTCTCTCCAAATTGGATTGAGTCAGCCTGGCTGACCCACACACTGCAACCAGACTCTTCTTGCTGCCTCTGATATGCAAAATAACTGTGCAATCAGAACTGGGTGGCAAATCCATGCTAGGAAGAATATGACCTCAGCCTTCAAAATTAGACCTGGAAAAGCCCTCAGCTGCTCAGTGTCTCCTACACAGCAGCATTTGCCATTCCTTTTGGACTTTAATTTTCAAGCTAGTAAGTTTCACCGTAAAAATGGGTATCTTTTATACTGAACATTGCTTTTTTTTTCCTTTTAGAGTTTTTTAAAAATTAATTTTAGGGGTTAATTCTATTTAGTTGGCTTGGTGGTTAAGAGCATTATCTGCTCTTGTAGAGGGGTCCTGGATTCAAATCCCAGTACCCACACAGAAACTCACAGCTATCTGCAACTCCAGTTCCACGGGGTCCAAGCTATTTTCTGACTTCCACAGGCAGCTGACAAAATTCTCAGTCATATACGATTTCTTTTTAAAAAATAGTATTTTTAGGTTAGCATACAAAGTCAAGGGTTTTGTTAGAGCATTTTCACGTACAGCATTCATTTCTTTCTCGTTTTAATGGTTCTAAATACGTGTTTGTTTATGTCCTTTGCATCTATTCTTAAGGGCTGTTGTACACACTTTTACATCACTCTGGCCAAGCTGTGCCATTTAGTTCCTTTCATGTCTATGTCCTTCCTTCCAACAGTGTTGGCTCCACTTTATCCTTGCAATATGTCGACCTCTTTGTGTAACCGATGCATACCCCACGCTTAATAAACACTCTAGGTCGTTCTGTTTCCCAAGAATTCTCCAAAAGCCCTACAGTAAAAACAAACCAGACCAGGAGTCCAAGGGCAGTTCAAATCTGTGATCTGTTCCAAGTGTTGATATAAAAGTCTACCAACACTGTGCATGAAAATGTACAAGTCTCACTTGTGTAATTAACACAAAATACAGGAAGCAGATGCATTCATTATAACAGCTGCCCTGACACACTATTCCAAAGATACACTCCTCATGAGCTCTTACTTCCTGCTTTTAGACTATTGGAACAACAGACAGCAAAGAATGAAATTTTCTCCAGAAATCCCATGTTACAGGGTGAGAAAGGCTGAAGCCCGGATGCCACGCAGAGGAGGAACTCACCCACCAGGAACATATGCTAATTTTTAAATCGCCTTGGTTTCATCTTTTCTATAAAACTTCCAATAGTGATATAAGAAACATGGGGCCGGGCGTTGGTGGCGCACACCTTTAATCCCAGCACTCGGGAGGCAGAGGCAGGCGGATCTCTATGAGTTCGAGGCCAGCCTGGTCTCCAGAGTGAGTGCCAGGATAGGCTCCAAAGCTACACAGAGAAACCCTGTCTTGAAAAACAAAAAAAAACAAAAAACAAACAAACAAACAAACAAAAAAGAAAGAAAGAAACATGGGAAGCAACTAGGAGTCTTTTTCTCACCACTTTGGTTAAATGTAACTAATCCATTTTCTTTTATCAATTTGCTTTTTCTTAGTTAATTTTTTTTTTTTTTTTAAGGAAAATGACAGTTTAGGGGGCTGGAGAGGGCTAAGTGGTTAAATGCACTTGCTGCTTTTCCAGAGGACCCAGGTTCTATTCCCAGAACCTATGCAACAGCTCACAACTGTCTGTAACTCCAAGTCCAGGGGATCTGATGCCTGCTTTTGGCCTCTGCAGTCACTGAATGCATGTGGTGCCCAGGTATACACGCAGACAAAACCCCTTAATACATAGGATAAATGCTTTTCTAAAGAGAGCAAAGACAGAATAGAGGGAGGGGGGAGGGACGTTTATAACTCTAAGTACCTCCTTATAACAGTTACCAAACACAACTGGGGGTGGAGAGAGCTGAGATAGGTCTTGCCTCAAACTCACAGGATCCTCCGACATTAGGCTGCTGAGCGCTGAGACATAGAACAATGGGGCATGTGTGAGCAGAGGACACATGTACTGTGCTGTGCCTACAGTCACTGCCTGTTACCTGTTGCCAATGGCACTTGTGATGTTCTCAGTGCAGGTTCAGCAAAATTCCGGGCAAGCTGAAGAATGCATCAATCTATGGTTAAACAGAGGTCAAGTCCCTAAGAAGCCATACTTCCTGGGAAGTGGCACTCTAATAAACATGAATTGACTTACAGAACATTTTTTTCCCAGGCAGGGTCTCTCCATGTAGCCTTGGCTGCCCGCAAACTCACAGAGCTCTGCTTGCCTCCTAAGCAGTGTTATTAAAGGTGTGGGCCACCAAGCCTGGCTTTCATCACCCACATTTTTAAAAGCCAGGTGAGGCAGCACGCACCTGTAATCCCAGGATGGCTGAACTGTGAGCTCCATTTTCAGTGAGAGACTGTCTCAAAAAATAAGATAGAGAAAACTCAGTAAGATGCCTGATGTTGGTCTCTGTTCACACACATGAACACACACATAATAAACCAAACACTGATTAGAGTTTCTGGGTTCTGGTTGGGTGAAGTTGGCTAATCAACACCCACCCACAACCTTCTTCCACGGAATATAACAACCTGAAGTCAACAACAGGCATTCAGCCCAACCTGGAAGAAAGAACTTTTTTCTTTTCTTTTTTTTTTTCTTTTTGGTTTTTTCATGACAGGGTTTCTCTGTGTAGCTTTGGAGCCTATCCTGGCACTCGCTCTGGAGACCAGGCTGGCCTCAACTCACAGAGATCCACCTGCCTCTGCCTACCTAGTGCTGGGATTAAAGGCGTGTGCTTTTAACTTCAAACGCCCAGCTTGGAAGAAAGAACTTTAAACATGAAGTTAATGCTAATTCCTCCGCTATCTGAGACCATGCCTTAGTAGGTTCCCTGAGAGGGAAATGGGCACTGAGAGCAGCTAAAACAACTGACACTCTTAGCACACACACATCTCCTTGTGACACAAGCAACCTCAGGCTATAGCAGTGAATTACTGCTGGTGCACCTGTCATCTTTGGCACGCCAGAGACAAGAGGCAGACCCCTGCACATGGGAGATGCCTCTGGTTACGAAGCACAAGCACTTTCATACAGTCTCATTTTATTCCTGAGACAGTCATGTGAGACACTCAGGAAAAATATTAAAAAGTAATCTTAGTTGTTAGTATTCCAACAATGAAAATGGTGTTACTCTTGATGTTCTTGATCTGAGTAGTGGCTACTTGGGGATTTACTTTATAGTCATTACTGAGCTAGTGTGTATGTGTGTGTGTGTGGGGGGGTGCACACGCATATTGTATATGTCATTGTGTTAAAAAAAATCATAAAAAGTAGTAACTGTCTGCCATAAGAAACGAGAGAAGAAAGACAGGAGGAAGCTGGGCCAAGCAGACTGCTGACTCACATTCTTGGTTTGGGTTTTTCAAGACAGGGTTTCACTGGGTAGCCTTGGTTGTCCTGGAACTCATTCTGTATACCAGGTTGGCCTTTAACACAGAGATCCACCTGCCCCTACCTCTCCCAAGGGCTGGGATTAAAGCCTGCACCATCACCTGGCACCTTTTTTGTTTTTAAGAGATAGAATCATAGTTTCCATCTTTCTGTCAAACTCAGTATACTATGAATTCATCTAGAAAAAAAAATCTACTTCTTAATAAGCAAACCTTGGTTTATTGAGACACCCATGTTCAGCGTCCTTGGCATTTATCCGACAGACTAAAGGGAGAGCTAGTCAATGACATCTGCTCTGACCTTTCCCCACCAACTGTCACCCTAAATGACAGAGTGGTCCCAGTTCCGGGTTAGGATCGGGCAGGAAGGATGAGTGTGGGGGCAGGGCTACAGGGCAGCACCGACATTGCTCTTTCTAAAGTGTACTGCCAGGACAAGAAAGCTATGCCAGAGGCCGAAGAAAAACAAACTTCAAAGGTATAAGGTTACAGGGTTCAAGGTTAGGGAGACTTGTTTTTGTGGTGCTGCAGGTGACTCTGTGTGCAGTGTGCATGCATGCATGTGAATGCTGGAATGTGTGTGGCCACATGCATTCTTGTTTGGAAGCTGGAAGCTGATGTCAGGTTCCTCTTCAATCTTCATTTATTTACTGCGGCGGGTTCCTCACTGAGGCTGGGATTTGCCATTTCCAGGCAGTCTAAGCTAGCTAGATGGCCCCGAGGCACTGTGCTGGGGCTCACAGGTGGCTGTCATGCCTACTGGCTTTATGTGGGTTCTGGGGATGCTGTCCCAGTTGTCACACTTGCACTGGGCTTTATCCACGAGCCACCCCACCCCCACCCCACCCCCACCAGCCCAGAAGAGAAACATCTACTGAACAAAACTCTGACTGCTACCTGGTTGGTACAGGGCAGAGTGCAGACTTCCTTCCTGCCCCCAAAGAAAGTGGGGAAGTGGATCTGATGAACCAGCAGGAAACACTAGCCAGTCAAGAGGGAAGAAAGAGATGGTGAGAATGCCTGGAATTAGAATATAAGTCCAGCATCTTCGACTGTCCTCTCCCTCTGTCCCCAGCAGGAAAGTAGAGAAGAGAAACACAAAACACTGGCCACAAAACAAGAGCTGGGAGAAGTGGCTGAGCAACAGTCCGGTCAGTCCACAGTCTGTCTAGCTGCTTCCCAACAGGTTGTGAAGGAACCGGCTTCCCTTTTGGCAGCCATAATGGTCGAACATGTGCTTCTATGACCTTGTCCTAGAAACCAGAAAGTCAGATGCCTGTCTCGTGACAAGGAACCAATCAGAAGTTAGCTGGTGGCGCTATGCTTTATGGCTCTGGGTGTGCTTTACGGACAAGCGCACAGCAATGACGTAGAGAGCATAGCAACCACCCTGGGAGGGCCTATGAGCCATAACAACCAGTTGACCAATCAACACAGGGCAAGCCCTCCAAGCCTGGAAGCACACCAATCGTGAGCCTGTGCGTACCCCTAGACACTCCCCTTACGCTGCCCTATAAGATCTTTTGGGAGACCCAAGGAGCCATCTTTTTCTAGCCGTCAGCCATGGCGGGTGGGTAAAAGACCCGAGCTAACATGGGGTTAGCTCGTTAAATTACAATAAAGCCTCGTGCAGTTTGCAGCAAGCTCTCGAATCCGCCTGGTGGGGTGACCGCGAACCTGGCCTGAGACCCCGGATACTTGAGTTTTCGGGGGTCTAACAGTTGAAACACCACACTTGATACGATGAATGCTACTGGGTGGTAACAAGGATCCTGGGCTGCTGGAATGCTGAGTACAAGGCAAAGATGGAAGAGGAGCCTATGCCTGGAGCCTAAAATCTGTCTTCAAACAATTCCTTGCCAACCAAAGCAGCCAAGAACAAAGGTTTGGGAAGAGGACACTCCCTCAAGGAGAATCACAACTGCACTGCAGGCCTGGGGCAACCCATCCTAACATACAAAGGACCACAAGGGCAGCGGTCCCCAACCTTACAGAAATACAAAATATTATAGCATGGCCATTTAGTGGGAACTCCACTCCCAACAGAGGCATGAAAATTCAGCTCTAACCTAATTTCCAAATTCTGAAAAAAAGAGTCTACGGGGTCTGGCATGTTTTACTTGAGGGCATCCTGCTCAGAGGAGTCTAAAAGTCAGAAAGCCATTTTCCAGAGCTACAACATAGACATGCTACCTCACTGCTCTCACAGTTAGTGTGGCTAGGACACCAGCCGGTTCCAAAGCAAGCATTCTCAGGGGGCAGGTTCCACACGACAGACCCTCCAGGCTTTCCCACTGACTCAACACTTAATGGGGACTACCATCCTCAGCAACACTGAGGAGGCAGGGCGGGACCCCAACTCAGGGCCAGCAGTTTTAGCACTTGGACACTGGTTTACACAGAATGCCACCCCTTCTTCAGTAAAGGCCAACTCTCAGCTGAGTGTCAGGGCACATACTTGTGGGCCCAGTGCCGAGGAAGATGAGACAGGAGGATTGCAAACTCCAAAGGTAAATAATAGGACTCTCTGACTCAAAATTAAGCAGATATAAAAATACCAGCTCTCACCTTTCCTTCTTGGGTATGAGACATGGGTTGATTTCTAGATCTTGGGGCCTTATAAGGAAGATCACATATGGAGGAAGATGTGGGAATAAAAGTAACAAGAAATTCTAAGCAAGGCATCTGTCACTTTTATTTCAACTTTCATTCATGGTTCTAATTAACATTAATTGTTTTTTATACATTTTAAATTAAAATTCAATTATATCACTTTCTCTCCTCCCTTCCAATCCTGTTAACAATATTATTATTATTATTACTATTGTTATTACTGAGACAGAGTGCTATTAATCTCAGGCTATACTTGAACTCACTGTGTAGTCTAGAATAAAGCTTGTTTCCAGACTTCACCTTCCACATACTAGGATTTCAGGCATGTGTCATCACAATCAGCTTTATATATTTATATATATTAAGAGAGAAAAAGAAGCCATGAATTTGAGATCAGGGGAGAAGACATCGTGGGAGGGGGTGGAGGAAGAAGAGAAATGATATAATTATATTCTAATGAAAAAGAAAACCTAGGTATCCAAGTATGGCCATGTTTTTGAGTGTGGTCTCTTTTTCATTTCTGGCTTGGCTTTTTCTAGAAGTATGACTGGGCAAAAAAAATGAAAATCAAAGACCAACAGAAGCAGAAACCAAGCAAAGCAGGTAAGGCAGAGACCTTACCTAGAAAACATCAGAATGAACTATTTCCAAGTCACTGCACGCTCAAGGTCAACAGCAACCATCTAATGGTAAGGGGTTTACATGTCTGAACTCAGGCTCTTCACACTTCCAAAATTAACCGTCCATCTGCAGCTTCAGACTTAGAAAATTATAAGCAGATACTCTTTAATGTTTAATATGGAGTTTTGCTTATGCAGGCTTGGATAGTTTAGAATCTGTAGAGATTCTCCTGCCTCTGCAAACAGGTATTGGGATTGCACACATATGCTAACTCACCAGGGCACACAAGTGCTCTTTTAGTGAATTAAGAAATCTAGATTTGCCAGGTGGTGGTGGTGCTCTCCTTTAATCCCAGCACTCAAGAAGCAGAGGGAGGCAGATCTCTGTGAGTTCCAGGCCAGCCTGGTCTACAAAGTGAGTTCCAGGACAGACTCCAAAGCTACACAGAGAAATCCTGTCTTGAAAAACCAATAAATGAAGGAAGGGAGGGGGGGAGGGACGGAGGGATGGAGGGAAGGAAGCTGATCTAGATTTTAGCCTTTAATCTCAGGACTCTGAGGCAGGTAGATCTGAGTTCAAGGCTAGCCTGGTCTACAGAGTGAGTTCCAGGACAGCCAGGGCTACACAGAAAACCCTTTCTCAAAAGAATCCACATGAATGTGTGCGTGCATGCGTGTGTGTTGATATCTTTCTTGTACAAATAAAGTCTGTCTGAGAGTCACTGAATGGAGCTTGCCACTAGCTAACCACAGAGGTCTGGAGGTCTGTACAGACAGACAGTAAGTGAAATACCTGGGCAGAAACAGGATCTAAGCAGAGAGAACAGAACTTGCTCTCTTGTCTGCTGAGATGCTAAGGTAGTAAGGTGAGGCAGTGGCTTGCTCCTCCTGCTCTCTGATCTCTCAGCATTTTCCTCTATATTTGACTCCTGGTTTTTATTGCTTAGACCAATTTAGAATTCCATTTACATACATATGTCTACAAATAAACAAGAAACCTAGACTTTAAAGCTGCTATCTATTTAGAAGCTCTCAAAACTGTTAACACTCTTACCCTGCACTCTCACTGACCTTGTGTAACAGTACTGTCACAAGCCCTTGGCTTGAAGACTGGCTACTTAGGGTCTTAAGAGGCTTTGTTTTTACAAGGTCCCTGTTGTTTTTGTTTTCAATCTATGGGCAGAGACTAGTTCAGTTTCTTTAGCAGGTTGGAATGTCCCCAATGGTGACCGAAGTTCTTCCTGTCTTTTTAAAAGGGCATCGGGACCAGGACGGCCCAGAAGATCAGGGTGCTTGCAGAGCAAGCCTGGTGGAGAACTGAACCAGTGTCCCAGGGGAAGGTGGATGAAGACAGCGGTCTCCACAATGCTGTCCTCTGACCTGTGTACACAACGTGTGCACATGTGCCAAGGCACCACACACTCGTACACAAGTAATACGTTAAAAATTAGAATAATCAAACAGAAACGGACCCTCTAGCTGAGTGCAGTGGCATACAACTGTACCCAGTCCTCTGAGACAGGAGCACAACTGCCACAAGTCTGAAGCCATTGTCTACACAACAAGTTACAGGCTAAAACTACAGTGTAAGACCCTGTCTCGACAAAACAAAACCCCTTTCTTCACACCATCATGCTGCCTCAGAAGCGGAGAAAAGGGACACATGGTGTAGGAGTCCCATGACTACTGCCCACTGTGTCTGGCGTCAGACAGAGGGTTCATGTGTCTTGACATCAGGAGCAGCGGCTGACAACCAGAAAAGAGCTCACAAAGCTTGCTGTCACCACTGTGCTGTCACCACGGTGGCAAGTCCAGCACCAACGTTTCCGTCAGCTTTCTTTCCACCAACAATTAGTTATATAAAAACCCTACTTTGCTGTCATCGTATTCTAGACTGGTAGAATTGGATAGACACAATACGTACCTACAATCTTCAGAGGCTGAATTCCTTCATCACACCATCACCATGGCAACCCCACTCTCCGAAGTTACGGCTGTCCCTGCATAATTTCAACGTCGTCTAAATTCCATTCTTCAAATACTTCTTTGCGAATCCTACACAATGTGTTTTGAACATAGTCACCCCTTTCCCCTCAACTCTTCTTGGATCCACCCCTTTCCTTACTCATCCAACTTTGTGTCCTTTTATTCTTGACACAAAGAGCTTCAATAAATATCACTGACAAACGAAGACTCTCAACACCTCTGGCCAGTCACTAAAAGAAATGAAAAGTAGGTGCTGTGATCTGAGAACTTCTCTTTCCTCCAGTGTGAGCTTACTGGGAAAATTTATCATTCCTTTGTATGTGCAAGTTCACACATGCCTCCGGTGCAGGTGTGAAGGTCAGGTCAGAGGCTAACCTGAGGGAGCTGGGAGTCTCTCTCTCCTTCCAACATGTAGGCTGTAGGGCTCAAACTGGGGTCTTCAGGCTTGGTGGCAAGCACGTTCGCCCATTGAGCTATCTTGCTAGACCAAGAACAGTAATTTAACCTAAACATTTATACATTGAGGTTGGATGGTGATAATTGCCTAATAGTTTATTTGCCAGGCATCTGGACTTAGGAAATACCACAGGGAGAAAAAAAAACAAAAAAAAAAAACACAAAAAAAACAAAAAACAAACAAAAAACAAAAACAAAACAAACAAACAAAAAAAACACTGAGAAGTTGAGGTCCCTCGCTTGATTACGGAGTTAAAATGCATAATCATTACTGTTTAGACGCTAACATAATAACCAACTCTGGAGCCTACAGCCCAAACAAGCCATTAGCATGGATACAAGTGTAAACGGTCAATGGAGGTCCTCACAGTCTAACCTCCTGTTTCTATGGTGACTCCCTGGCTGGCTACCTCCTCCCAGGCCAACCAGCCTTGGGCAAGCTTATTTCTTGTGGTCGTGTCTTCTTGCTCAGGGAAAGACTGAGCAGGAGGAAGTTTTTAAGTCCTTTTCCTACCCAGTGAATGACCAGACTTGGAATTAGCCTCGACATGGCCTCTCATTAAAAGGCTAATATTCTATTACAATGAAAAGTCACATTGTGTTCACCAAGCCAAGACAATAAATTAGTTTAGTTCAGAGAGAAAAGAACCTTTTCCTGAGATAAACCAGGCAAGTATATAGTAAAAGCTAACAGTGCACCCAAAGCAGCTATGTCTGGGCCCTTGGTCCCTAGCTGACTTAGTATGTAAAGCTCTCAGACTCCTGCCTCCCCTGAGCATGTGTCCAGACACAACTACTGGATGGCAAAGTTACAAAGTGACAGTGACCTAGTACACTTGATTTAGTTAGAGAAAAGCATCTACATTGCTAGATTAAAAAGCGTTTTTAGGGTCAGTGAGATGGTTCCCCAATAAAAAGTGTTGCCACGGAGCCTAATTAATAACGTGGGCTCTATCCTGGGACCCAGATCCACATGGGGCAAGCAGAGACCTGCCTCCCATGAGGTGTCCTCTGTTCCTCACATGTGACACACAAAAACATAAAGAAATCAGTGCAACTTTACACATTCTCTAAAGTACTTCTATTCATTTTTCTGCAATTCTAACATTGATGCTCTTTAAATATCATATTCATACTCCAAAGCAGCTGCTGTGTTTCCCCCAATTTAATGGAAAATTGAATTTTGTTAGTGAAATTTGTTTAAAAAGCAAAATGTACTTTCTATATATTTCCTATGGCTGGAAGATAGTTAGAGCATATTGTAAAGCTTTTCTTTTCAGTAAGGGAGAGAATTATGATATACAGAATGCACTGTGTTCACCTGAGAGCAGTGAGAATGAACTCAAGCAACATGCTGTCAATTCGTCAATAATATTACCCCAAATGCCAAGGCCATGTGAAAGAAAGGACTTTCTGCTTCACTGTGTCACTCAAAGGCTTCTCATCGAAATGAATACTGTCAAAGGAGGGATTTCCTTTCCAACATTTGAGCCCCATGGCCAATATGGCTTCCCCTGGTGCTGGCAGTGACTGGAGTCATTTCTGGAGACTTCCAGGTTCTTTGGGAATATTCTCTCCCTCTCTCCAAGTCTGACCCCAATTTCTTGTCTTTTTCTGCCTCAAGGTATCAGACCTTTTATCAAGAGACTCAACATCATTGGGTAAGATATAGGAAAAATAATACATAAATATCTTGGGGAAAAGTCAACTCAAGTATCTCTTGTAAAAAGTTAATTATCATCTCCCAAAATAAATCATATTTGGGGAGCTCACTCAGCCATCATGTCATGCAAAATAAGACAACTGTCTGACCCAAATTGAGCAAGGCAGAGCCATCATCTTCAGTACCTCAATTTAAAATCTCATCTTCCGAGACTATCTCCTGTACCTGAGATCCATGTGAACGTAATAAAACAGCAGCAATAGCATACCCCTTCTCCCATTATCCCCAGCTCAGGACCATGGAGTCATGTGATTATCCTCCTTTCCCCTGTCAAACCTGAGTATCTATCTACTCACTAATTCAACAAGTCCTGTGTCTTCTCTCTTCACCACCTCTACCTCCTTTGAGCATTCTCAATCAATAGCGCAGCACAGACCTTTATACTCAGCACCTACCTACTCATCTCTACAGCCTCCTACCTGCTACCCATTTCACCCATGGACATCTGCTTAGTAGCTCTCAGCTGATTAGAAGAGCAGAGGCCACAGAATGAACTCTAACTGCCTTGTCCAGCATGCAGAATTCCCAGTAGTTCCAGACAGTCTTCCAAATACACTCCAAAACCAATGGCCAGCAAGTACCATCTTTCCCATAGAGAATGTGAACAGTTTGCCTTTGGCCCTGTAAGTACTCTGTACAACCCTGATCTGCAACAGTTTCTCATGGGGTAGAATCCTGGCTGTGATATTAGATTCTTTCTGTACTAATACTATAATCATAAAATTGGTCCTAACTTTTTTCCAAATTTTTCTAACTTACATAGAGAAATGGTATAATTACCCTGGCTCTAAAAATTGGTCACCCTATGGCAATCTTGTATCATATACCATATTACCTAACCCACAAAGGCATGTCTGACCTATGGCCCATGGGCTGCATACATCCCAAGATAACTATGAATGTGGCCCAACCAAGCCATAAACTAAAACATTACAAGGATTTATTTTTTGTCTAGTAACTCAATTGCATGGTTCTTGAGTGTGAACTATGTAGGTGACAATGTCAAGAAGTAGAACAAGCCTGTGGTGATACCAGGTTTTTGTAGAAATACAACAGTATGTGTGGTGATTTGAATAGGAATGGCCCCATATATTCATGTGTTTGAATGCTTGGCCCATAGGGAGTGGCATTATTAGGAGGTGTGGCCTTGTGGAGTAGGTGTGGCCTTGTTGAAGGAAGTGTGTCATTGTGGAGGTGGGCTTTGAGGTCTTACATGCTCAAGCTACATCCAGTGTGGCTCACAGTTCACTTCCTTCAGGGAATGTAGAACTCTCAGCTCCATCTCCAGCACCACCATACTGCCTGCATGCCACCATGGTAACAGACTAGACCTCTGAACTGTAAGTGAGCTCCAATTAAATGTTTTCCTTTATAAGAGTTGCCATGGTCATGGTGTCTCTTCAAGGCAATAGAAACCTTAACTAAGCTACTGAGTTTTCTTTACATATTCCAATCCTAAACATTCATTAAAATTGTCTACTGTAACAAGAACCCTTCAGCTTGGATGTAAACTCTAGCGTATGACACTTAGTTCAGTTTAGCAAAGTGATACCTCCTATATTCAATCCAGAGAGCGTATGATTTGAAGCCTGCTATTGTAATCTGTATCTCTGCTTGTGTGTGTGTGGGGGGGGGTGGTTTTTGTTTATTTTTTAAGGGTTTGTTTTGTTGAGTTGTATGTAGGGGTGTTGAATTTTGAGATAAATTTGAATCCCCGCACTTGGGAGGCAGAGGCAGGCAGACCTCTGTGAATTTGAGGTCAGCCTGATCTACATACCAAGTATCAGGCCAGCCAGCACTACATAGCGATGAGACCCTGCCTGAGACACAAATATGGGAAATAATGTATATGGAATTGTGTGCTGACTGTATTTGGTTACAGTTCAAGCCCTGAAAGAAGTGTGGCTAGAGCCAAGCGCTACTTACTGTACCAGAGTTGACTGTAGCCAGGAGAGTTCACAACTGCCATGGTCTATGCCAGCTACTGCTCTTAGAGAAAGCAGCCCAATGCTGAGAGAAGCACTGGGGCAGAGTAAGACACACCAAAGCTACAAAACAGTTCATGGCTAGATGGCTAAGTGGATAAAGGTGCTTGCTATCAAGCCTGGTGACCTGGAGCTGATCCCCAGCACCTATCTGGTGGAAGGAGAGACAACTCCTGACAGCTGTCCTTGACTTACACACACACACACACACACACACACACACACACACACACACACACAGGAGAGGGAGGGAGGAGGGAGCAGGGTACATCCATGCCACCTGCCCACAGTAAATAAATAAAATAAAAATGCAAAGTAAAGTGAACAGATTCAATTTGTTATGTTGCTTTTGAAAAAGTGTGTGTGTGTGTGTGTGTGTGTGTGTGTGTGTGTGTGTGTGGTGTTAGTCTGCAAGTATGGCTGTGTACCCTATGCATGCAGTGCCTGTGGAGGCCAGAAGAGGGTATGAGATCCTCAAGATCTGGAATTACAGGCTGTCATGTGGGTACTGGGACCCGGCCCTGGGTTCTGTGCAAAAGGAGAAAGTGCTCTTAACAGCTGAGCCATCCCTCCAGCCCTCATTTTACTGCTTTAAAGCCCATAAAATCTGTATTTCATAGAACAAACTCTATTAACTGGTTTCCTGGTTTCTTCACAAGTTATTTACTTAAAAAACAAACAAACAAAAATTTGAGACAGCATCTTACTAGGCTGGCTGGAAGGTGTAATCCTCCTGCCTCAGCTTCTGGAGTGCAGATGCTGTAGATATGAACCAGAACAACTGGTCATTTTTTGTTTGTTTGTTTTGCTTACAACCATCAAAATGGCCAGAGGAACTTCCTTTGCTGCACTGGGAGCTTGGAACATGCTGGGCAAGCATTCTACCACTGAACTACGTCCTCAGGCTCCTAGAACTGCTAAACCTACTGCATACAGCTTAATGGATCCAAGATTGAGCAGAGGCATTGATGTTTACAAAAGGCTTTCCAAGGGCTAGGAGATGGCTCTATGGGTAAAACACTTCTGGGCAAAAAGAAAGGCAGAGTTGGAATCCTCAGAACCCATGTAAAGGTGGATATGACTGCAGGCTCTACAATCCATGTTCCTATAGCTAGCAAAGGCAGACACGACAGCAGGTTCTGCAATCCATGATCCTACAGCTAGGGAAGCAGAGAGAAGAGACTTCCCAGAAGGTCATGGGCCAGCTAGTCTGGTATACATGGTAGCAAACAATAACCTTGTCTCAAACAAGGCAGAAGGCAAATGATACTTGAGGTTGTCTACTGACCTTCGCACACTCTCCCTCACACTGTCTGTCTTCTGTCTAGAACTCAGGAGGCAAAGGCAGGGGATGAAGTGGAGGGGGTGTTTCTTCCTTCAGGTTGAATTTCCAAGCAACATGCCAAAACTGGGTTTCTTAGTGGTCCCTAGGCACTGCAGACACACTTCCGATAGCACTGAAAGCCTCTGTATTCCTCCTGTGGTGCAGGGCTCATGTCCCACTCACTGTTCTCTCATAAAGAGTGACATCATCAAGTTTACGCTATAGTGGCAGCTCGTGCTGGCTCTGCCCTCTCTTTCCACCGCACACAACTGAGGACTGTTTCCGTCAGAACCCACTTGTGGTCAAAACCTACAGAGCTACACTGTCAGGATAGGAACTCAAAAGCCAAACAGGAGGCAAAATGAGTAACTCTCATCAATGACGACAACAGAGTTGGTCTAGAGAGATGGCTCCGCAGTTAAGAGTGCTTACTGATATTCCGGATGACCTGAATTTCAGTGCCCAGCATCCATGCTGGGCAACTTACATCAGCCTCTAATTCCAGCTCCAGGGGATCTGACACCCTATTCTGGCCTCCCAGGCACAAGCACACACATGAACACCCCACCACACACATAAAAAAAAAAAATTAACAATACATTTTTTTAAACTATCAAGTCTAGACTAGACATCCGAGGCTAGGGGTGATGCTGAGGGTAGAACACTTGCGTAGAATAGACATCTAAGGTGAACTAGATCACTCTCAGCTACAGAGCTGAGGCATGAAAGAAAATGTTAATGGTAATTATCTCTAAGACGTGCAACTGCGTGTGCGTAAAGACAGCGGGGGGGGGGATGGAGGGGGAGAGAAAGAGAGAAAGAGAGAGAGAATTTTCCTAAGTATTTTATAAGCCAAACTGGTGAGAAATACCCTTAAAGACAGGGAAACCAGCCTGGAGAATGGAAACTTGACAGGCAGAGAAAGAAGCATCATGAGACAGAGAACTGTGAGGTTAGGGCGTGCTATGGATCCAACCCCACTCCAGGCTGCTGCTTTGCAGGCTTGGCATCCAGCTGGTAGTGCTATTTTAAGAGGCCGTGGAACCTTAGAAGGTGGGGTTTGGTTCCAGCACTCTTGGCTTCCATCCACCATGATGTGAACATCAAACTCTCCCACTGCCATGACCTGTTTTGGGATATTTGTACACTATGTGAAGATATGCTGCTGTGATTGGTTTAATAAAGAGCTGAATGGCCAATAGCTAGGCAGGAGATCTAGGCAAGATTTCTGGGCAGAGGTGTGCAAGATACCATCGAGATCTGGAATGAGTCGGACACACAAAATAGGAGAGGTAAAAGTCACATGGTAGAACACAGATTAATAAAAATATGGGTCAATTTAAATTATAAGAGCTAGTGGGGCCGGGCATTGGTGGCACACGCCTTTAAACCCAGCACCCGGGAGGCAGAGGCAGGCAGATCTCTGTGAGTTCGAGGCCAGCCTGGTCTCAGAGCGAGTGTCAGGATAGGCTCCAAAGCTACACAGAGAAACCCTGTCTCGAAAAAACAAAAACAAACAAACAAACAACAACAACAAAAGAGCTAGTGGGACAAGCCTAATCTAAGGCCAAACTTTCATAATTAGTAGTAAGTCTCTTGTGTAGTTATTTGTGAACTGGGAGCCCAAAAGGAAAGTCTGCCAAGCTTTTCTGCCGTGGTGGACTGCAACTCTCTCAAACTGTACCAAACAACTCTTTCTTCCCTTAGGTTGCTTCTATCAGGTGCTATGATCACAATGACAAGAAACTAATAGAGAGACTGGAGGAATACCACAATCAGGGAAGCCAAGCCTGTCATTCCAGCCACACGAGAAGCTGAGGTAGGTGGGTCCTTCAGAGGCCTAGGAGTTCAACAACAGTCTGGATGGCACCGAGGCAGCTCACCCCAAGAAACAAAAACAGCAATTTAAAGAACATACAGAAAAGCCAGAGGATTTACAACCAACAATTGGGAGTAACTGAAGGTTTTTAAATGGGACCTTTTATAATAAAAATAATACCTTTCTGGGGCTAGGGATGGAATCAGCTAGAAGAGCTGGACAGCATGCACCAAAGTCCTTGGGTGTGGTCCCAGCCTATACTGACTGGGATAGTGATACATGTCTACAATTTCAGCACTTGGAATGTAAAGGCAGGGAGACAGAAATCCAGTGTCATCTGTGGCTCACTGCATTGTTTGGGGGCCAAACCTGAGCTTCAGGAGGCGCTGTCTCAACAAACAAACAAACATACACACACCTTTTATTTTTGGTGCAGGAGACCCACCCACCTTACAGAGAGTATTAGGATTTACTCAGAGTCTAATGGTTAAAATAGGTCACAGATAAAACATGCTTGAACAGGCAACACGGTTGTGCTGGGCCAAACATCTATACATCATGGCCTCCTCAAAGGGGTCACATAAAGTTATCCAGTGTAACAAATGATTGCTGTTATGTTCTTTCTACCACATACTCCTAAATAAGACTGAGTGCTGAGTTAGTCGTGCAGAGGTGGTGGTTTTGGAATCATCCCGAAGGCAGCAGGGCTCAAGGAGGCTGAGGCCGGTATTCACTGAGCAACTTGTGGACACCCTGCTTCCCCTGAGTCCTGCCCACTTCATGAATCTAGGCCATCATTCTTAAAACAAAACAAAACAAAATGTTGATCAAGCACTTGAAACACGGGAACCACGACACAGACAAGTGACAGGCAGGAATACCCTCACTCATTTAAGTGCTGCTATTTGAGTCCTTTCTGTCTTCTCTCAATGTAGAGTTCGAAAGGGCTCCGAGCAGTGGGTGCTCTGCCATCAGCAGGGCCTCATCTTAGGTGCCTGAGTTACTAGATGTCCAAGGTACAAAGTAGACTTGCTGGAAATGGAAATGACCAGGTGAGGCTTCTTCATTCACACCTGCAGCAACTTCTGCTGCTGGCTTCGTGGCTAGGAACTGGCTATCTCGTACAGGTACGTACACAAACAGGTCCTGTGGGGCAAATGCCACTCTTGAGCAACTCCCATCTCACGTGAGTGGAGGCCGTGACCTGGAGCACCAGCAGGCTGCCAGGAGGGGAGTCTGTCTTGGGAGGTTTATGTCACAGGCCTGGAAGTGGTTTTCTGGAGGCCATCATCACCATGATTCCCAGAAGGACAATTCCTAAAAATAGGTGATGATCTCTCTCCTGTGTAATTATGTTACGATCAAGCAGCTGACATTCTGACAAGTCATTAGTCACAAGCCGTACTGACTCAGATTCCAGCCTGCAGAAGGGATGACCTGGGCCACAACTTACTAAGGGTTTTTTACTTGACAGCTCTCACAGTACTCAGCCTCAGCCCTACCCTAAGACAACGGGGCTGTATTGGTAGGACCTATGTATGCGTCTCCTACAGCCATGAGGTGTCTACTATTTTGCTTCCAAATCACTTGAGTCCAATGATTTATTTCTTTTCCCTCTTTCTCCTTGCTAATTTTAACCCAACTCCAAATTAATATTTTTTGAGAGATAACGTAATGCTTGGCCCCTCCTACCACTTCTCATGACTGAGGAATGAACATCAGCACAAAACATCTTGTGGTGGCCTCAGAATAGAAAGGAAAGTTAAAGTTTTAATTTTTTTTCCCCAAAGCTGCCAAAGCACTGCTTTACTGTAACTTCTGCTCTATGCACTGCTTGCCTCCTCTTCCTCCCATGTAGCTATATTTACTAAAGCCTGAATGCAAGGGGCGTACACAAAGCAAAGCTAAACATAGGTTCTTTGAGTCAGTAAGTCCCGGTCTACAGGGAGGCACTAAGAAAGCAGCCTCCTGTGGACACCAGTGAGAAGCACTGAGCACAGACAGCAGAGTTGAGTGCCTGCAGCAAGGCACACAGGCCACCACCCTCCTTCAAGCACTGCCCACTCTCGCCCCTTTGAGCTATTTCAGCAGTGTGGTAGACGCTGATGTTACCACTACGCCATACCCTACTCACTGAGGCTGCCTGGGAAGGAAAGGGACACATGGAGAAGACGTATCTAATAGCAAGAAAGCATGGAGAGGTGCTGGCAGACTTGGGAAGCCTGCCATGCTTCTCAGACACAGCTTAACTGCAGGGGCTCCATACCATAAGCTCACCGCCAGTCACTGATCTCACTCTTAGCTTAAGCTCATTGACTCAAGGAGTCCTGTGGGACCCGAGGACAGGGAAGACACTGCAGTTCTGGTTTTCTATACAGATGATAAGACTACAACAGCAATTAAGTTCTCTGAGAAGAAATTCTTGTCCGTCAGGCATTCAGGATGTGAGTCGAAGACAGATGATCCTACAGGCTCTCGCTGTAAGAACAGGGGTCATGGGTGCGGAGACAGCAACTACACCTGTTAAAATAGACTACCACCTTTCCCCAAACCAATGGCAGAGACCTGTGGAGAAAAATGTGCATTTTCTAAGGAGCTAAGAGCGGGGTAACAAGCTTATTGTCCACAACAGTTGACCACTACAGTAGAGCCCACGCCACCACCTACTATCTAATGGGAAGCTCTTGTCACACACACTCTAAATAAAGATTTAGATGTATTTTTACCATGAGAGTTTCACCTGTGTGTCTGCCTGTTCATATCTGCTTGGCCACTGTCCTCTTGTCACTCTTTATATGCAGATGGTTCTTTTTGTTTCACCAAACCCTCTTTTGCTAATACACACACAAATTCTATTACAACTATATTTTTCACCCCATTCCCCTCCCCCCAAGACAAAACTGGCTGGCTGGCTGGCTGAGTTTGCCTCCTAGCCCTTGTTTGCCAACACATGGCCCACATAGAGTACTAAGTACTTTCATTGTAAGGGCTGGACTCTTAGCTTCACGCTAGCTTGTGGTATACAGTGAGACTCTGCTCTCTCTGCAACAAAGCAGGAGACATGTGCAGTTGTTTGATTTGATTTTAATTTAGTAGTAAATAATTTAGGATGTTTAGGATTGTACTACCTGGGGAGAGGGGAGAACGCTTTCAAGACACGGCTAATGGGAACATAAACTAGTGCGGCCAACGTGGAAATCAGTGTGGAGTCTCCTCAAGAAATACTGAAAATAGAACCGTGTGACTCAGCTGCACCATTACTGCATATAGGCTGCAGGAATCTAAGTCAGTGTGCCAAAGACATACCAGAACACCACATGCACCACTCCCCATAGCTGAGACGTGGAAGTCTTGATGACCATCAACAAGTGGATGGATTAAAAGCGCTGGCACATATGCACAGTGGAAATGCACAGCACATACAAAAAAATATTATTCCCCTGTAAAAAGGAATGAAATGATGTCGTTAGCAGGAAAATGTATGGAACTGGAGATCATGCTAAGTGAAACAAGCTGGGGTCAGAAAGACAAATACTGGGTATTTTCTCTCTTATGTTGGCTCTAAATTTAAATACACACACACACGCACGCACGCACGCACGCACGCAAAGGGAACTATGTGAGGATAGAAAGGGGTCTGAATGGAGGGGAGGGGGAAATGGGGTACACTAAATAATAAAAATAAACATAACATGTGAAAATCTTCTTTGTCTTGTCATACTTCACAGATGTTTTGGTATGCTCTTGTTATTGCTTTTATTTTCTCTTTACTCCACCTTGAAAGGATGAGTGGATGGGGACCATGTACAGTATTTTCTTTAAATATTAGATGGACAAGTTTAGAAGTAGATTTGTTCAAGGTCACAGCCTTGATAAACAGCAAGGCCAGCAATAGACCCCTTCCCTTACCTACATCCTGCAGCATCCCCATTACACAACTCTGTCTTCCTGGCTATCTACCAAGTGTGCTGCCCAAAGTCTCTTAAACATTCTCTACATATTTGACAGCTCACCATAGTGTAAAATCCATTCTTCCTAAAATAGGATGGAAAACAAACTCCCAGCCCATTTCCTACAGAGTGGACACAGCTCTGTGGGATAGTGGTGCCCTGTCTAATGACGAAGGTGGAGCATCCTTGGCTGACTATTCTGACCAGTTCCTCAAAGCTTTGCCTGGGGTCTGTCTCTTTAGTCACACAACAGTCCATGACCGTGACCCACTTATCTTCTTTCAGGCTTTTCCAGGAAATCTTGCTACTACAGAGCCCTTGTAAACATGTTCACAAGGTTCAGAAGAAACTTTTATGATACTTTAAGATGTTTTATTACATACATTTATTCATACAAAAATGGGAGTGTGAGTCTGTAAGGTCAGAGGACAACTGGTGGGAGCTGGTTCTCTTTCCATTATGCTGTGGTCAGGCTGGGAAGCAAGAGCCTTTACCTGCTGAGCCGTTTCAACAGCTCTACTAGACTTCTAAAATCTTCCAGAACATCTCTCTCTACCATCACCTAGCAAAGCACAGTCCTGTTTCTACTAGCTCTTTCTGTCTGCTGCCCTTAAAGAGGACCCTGTGGCTGGCAAATCATGAGAACGCCAGGCTAAATAGGTCCTTCTTGCTATGCTTCTCAGAGCCTTACAATGTGCATGTGCTTCACACATTGCCAATACAGGAATAAGGAGAAGACACATCTGAGATTTTTACCTGACCACTGAAACATTTCCTAATACACTTCACAGACGAGAAATGCACTTGGGAAGTGGGGGGTGGGGTGGGGGAATGGACCTGTCATCTAGAAAAATGTTTGTAAAACTATAAAATAGCAAGAAAATAAGGCTGCTGAAATGGGGAATGGAATCATGAAATACATAACAGAGCAAAAATGCTTTCCTACACTATTTTGGGAAATCATTTTGGTAGTAACTAGCAAGTGCCTTGATAATTATACTCTTGTACACAGGGATTCCACATCTAGGAATTTATACTTTAAAAAATCTGAAATGTGGACAAACTTCAGATCCCTACCCCTTAATGTACAACTATGACCTCATGAGGAAGGAAAAGTGATATCTCTTGAGAAAACACATTCTCTACAAGAAACAAATGAACAATTATATTCTTCGTGGCGTCAAAACAGTATAAACATATACTTAGCCCCCTACCTTTCCCAAGAGAATCGCTGCTGTTAGTTCAGATCCCCCACATGCCCGTAAGAAAGAAAGCAGTAAGAAGATCCGCCCACGCCGACATAAATATGTAGGGAGAGGTGTTCTGAGGCTGCTCACATCGGGAGGATGAGCGTGATCCTTGAACCCTAGAAGGAGGCTTCCTTCAGGACTCAGTAACTTAGTAAAGGACATGATAATGATGTTAAATGACTGCATGTTAAGCCATTTTAAACAGATAATTTAGCTATTTTAAGAGGTCACTTACAATTAAATACATTTGCTCAAGTTATATTTTAAGTACATGTGTGTAGTGATCGCTTATGAGGGAATACAAGAGCCGGAGGAGCGAAGGAAGCTTCCAGTGAGGCAAGCTGCAGGTTCAGATCATGTGACTAAGGCCGGCTGCCCTCTAGCGGTGGAGAGCCACACTGGCTCTGAGGCTTCTGGGGATCAATAAGCTTTTTACTTACAGCTTTAAGTCACAGAACGTTACAACGAGGAACAACGTTTCTAAAATCGTGTACAGGCTCTTAAATCCCAGGCAGAACTAAACAAGGCATTCAGTTTAAAGGCCACTGCTTCATAACATATGCTCATGGCATAGATCAATGTTTCTCAACCTCTGGGTCGAGGCTCATTGGGGGCCTTTCTACAGGGGTTGCCTAAGACGATCAGAATACACAGATTATTACATTATGATTCTCAACAGTACCAAAATAACAGTTGTGAAGTGACAATGAGAACAATTTTATAGTTGGGGTCACCACAACATGAGGGACTGTATGAAAGGGTCACAGTATTAGGAAGGTTGAGAACCACTGGTACAGATGCCAACCTGGGTCTCAAGAGAAGAAATAAGCACTCCAGGGACAGAGGCAGACAGATCTCGGTGAGTTCCAGGTCAGCCTGCTGTACATGGTTAAGACCCTGCCACAAATGAAAAAAAAAGATCAGAAATAATTGATTTCAGCCACGAAAACAATATGAAGCAAGAAGCTCAAGCCTCTATCATGCTTAAAGCCAATTAGACACTGACCTAATTGTGAATGAACGAACTATTTTTTTCCAACTTTCCAACCAAGGCCCAGATACCTTCCATGATGGCTTCCTTATTCTTCCCTGCACACGTTCAGCCTTCATGATTTGTGCCAGGTTCATGTACCCTGAGACGGTCTCCCTTTTAGATTCATTCATCAACAATGAATGTCTCATCAGAAGAGAGACTGTGGGTGTATAGTTCACTGAGAAAATGAAGTTTCTACTCTGGTCTACAAGAGGACACCACACAGTAGGATACTGCGCATGAGTGGCTGGGGGAACCTAACACCCTGGGGCTTATCTGGTGATTGACAGGGACCTCTAGTCCTCTCGGGGAAAGCAGAATTTGTCTGGAGAGGTAAACTCAAAAGAGCACCGACTCACTGCACTGTGTAAGGAATAGCAGTGGGTTCCATGTGCACAATGTTTAATGTTGCAAAGTGTTTCCCTTTGCTGTTTGAGGTGACAGCCTGCAGACTTTCATTCCGAGGAAAGACTCAGAAGGTAAAAGCCTGAGAGTGAAGCCTGACAACTGAGCGGGAGACTCACTCCAGCAATACTTAATTTCCCACAGCATCCGTGAATCACAGGGGTGTGTGTGGGGGCGGTATCTAACCACCAAATGTAAGTTTCTATAGGTGGTGTTCTTGGAGCAACGGGAGACTTTAATGGGTGACAAGGGGAAGGCTTTTCTTTCATTCATTGTTTTTTTTTTTTTTTTTTTTTTTTTTTTTTTTTCCCAAGACGGGTTTCTCTGTGTAACCGTTCCGACTGTCCCGGAACTCCCTCTGTAGACCAGGCTGGCCTTAAATTTACAAAGTTCCACCTGCCTCTGCCTCCCGAGTGCTGGGATTAAAGGCGTGCGCCACTCTTGTTTTGTTTGCTATTTATTTTTATTTAGTGCACATTGGTGTATTGCCTGCATGCATGTCTGTGTGAGGGTGTCCAGTCTCCCGGAACTGGAGTTTCAGACAGTTATGAGCTGCCATGTGGGGGCTGGGAATTGAACTCGGGTCCTTTAGAAGAGCAGCTGGTGCTCTTAACTACTGAGCCATCTCTGTAGCCCTGGGAAGGCTTTTTTTAAAACTCGAGTAACTCACGGAAATTAAAAAGCACAAAGGCTCAGACTTATTTTCTTTTTAAGTAACAACCAAGCATGGTCAGTCCCAGGGCTCGAGGGGTAAAAGGAGGAGGATCACCACAAGCTGGAGGCCAGTCTGGGGTACACAAAAACTGACAACCCCCCCCCCCACACACACACACACATACATATACACCAATGAATTAAGTTAAAATATACAAGAGACACACCAGTCTGCAAAGCTTGGAAATAGTGTAAGGTAACCGGCATATTACAATCCAAGCATGTCCTTAGACTCTTGTAAGAGGCAGGAAGTATGTGTTGGGGTGGGGAGGCACTTGCAGAGCAAACCTAGCAGCATTAGTTCTGTCCTCTGAACTCAGATACAAATGGAAAGAGGACCAACTCCACATCCACAGATGAAGGGTATGTGATAACACCCATCTATTTACTGATCCCCTGGAAGGAAATTGCATCATGTGTCACCTGCAGAACAGATATTTTTACGAAGCTATATGGTTTCTTATTCCAAATGTTATTTGTGTACAGAAACACACACACACACACACACACACACACACACACACACACACACACACACTTGGGCTGCAAAAAGCAAATTAGGACCGGCAAAATACCTCAGCAGGTATTGACTCTGAGGCCGATGACCCAAATTCGATCCATGGGACCCACATGGTAGAAGATGAAAACCAACTTCCCCAAGTTGTCCTCTGACCTCCACACATGTGTACATGCACACACAGACACACACACACAAGTAAATGACTGCTTTCTTAAAAAGTGTCAAAAACACCCTTGACAAACTATGTGCATCTCATCATTAAATATACTAATACGGATCTCTATGATGAATCTTTTTCATTTTATTTTTAATAAAAATTTTAGATACATTTGAAGCATGAGTTTTTTTACCCACATGGAAGTAAGTGGGCCACATGTATGCCTGGTGCCCTTGGAGGTCAGAAGAGGGGCTCAGAACCCCTAGAACTGGAATTATAGATGGTTGTGAACCACCAGGAGGGTGCCAGGAGCACAAACCGAGGTCCTCTGAGAGAGCAACAAGTACTCTTAACCACTGAACCATCTTTCCAGCCCCAAATACTTAAAATGGTTGTAACGCATGTTGTATCCACATGGAAGAAAGAAGGACCTCTGGTGTCCCTTTCAGGGACACTGCCCACCTCCTTTGAGACAGGGGCTCACACTGGCCTGAAGTTCACCAGTTAGGATAGACTGGCCAGGCAGCAGGCTCCAGGGACCCTCTTGTCTCTACCTCCCCAGGGCCCAGTAATTTTATGTGGGTTTTAGAGATTAAATTTGGATCGCTGTGCTACTAAGACAGGTGCTTTATTGATGGAGCCATCCCCCAACCCCTTACCTACATTTACAGACAGTTTTAGATAGCCCCCGGGTTGGAAATTCTCAGGACAAATATTTGAATTCAGGTAATTTGTACACATTCAGGATCTCAAATACAAAAATTTGTTTTAGTTTTTGTGTATTTTTCTTTTTTTTATAATAACAGCCCAATAAATCAAATGGTGGGGGGTGTTTCTACCACTGTATCATCATCACGGGAGGGGAAGAAGGGCAAAGTTGATGACCCAAGTCCACTCCTGGGACCCACATGGTGGAAGGAGAGAACAAACTCACCCAAGTTGTCCTCTGGCCTCCAAAGGAGCTGTGGCACATGTAGGAACACAAAGCTATATCCAACTCGCACACAGTAAATAAACAAAATAAAAAGATCCAGCTATTCTGAGTTTCTTTGTATAATTTGTAGATTTGCTATGAAAAATATGAGCGAATACAGAAGTAAACAGATACTATGCACCCATCTTATTTAGTCACATGATCGAGTCTGCAAGCAGTGTCTGGAGAATAAGGAGAAAGAATCCAGCTAGCTGTCTTTAAGATGCTGACAAAGGGAAAATGACAGCGAACACGCAAGCCCTTCTTGTGAAATACTCTCTAGCACATTTAAGTGTGGTGTTTATAAGGCTAAAAGGTTACAATAGACCTTAGGTAGTAAGACTACAAGCACAGCTCCCTGCAGGGAACCTTCAGGAACTGTGTCTACAGAGGAAGGAACAGCAGCAGGAACGAAAGCACATCTCTATTTGTAAACTGCAAGCACCAAGTCATTGAAGAGCAAATTATTTTAAGCACCTCATAAGTTTCTGAGGATTGTTTTCACATTGTTCTCAAAAGTGGAGTCATAGTCTGTGTGTGCACACATGTGCTCACTTTTGGAACATTGCAAAATAAGGCCACTGGGCTAAAGCATTAAAAACCCTGTGGAAACTCCACCAAGGGCTCCGGGATCATGTTCTGGAAACTTACAGTATGTCTGTAAAATGAAGTACCTTGGTGTTTTGTTTGTTTGTTTGTTTTGGGGGGGGTTGTGCATAATTTGGCATATTTGGCATATATATTTGGTGCATATATATATATATATATATATATATATATATATATGAAAAAAAAGAATCGGGGAACTGGAAAGATGACTCAGCATTTAAGAGCACATACCATTCTTGTAAAAACCCAGAATCAGCTCGCTCGCTCTCTCTCACGCGCGCGCACGCGTGCACACATATGTACACACACACACACACACACACACACTCGTGCACAGACACACAGAAGCACACACACAGAAGCACACACACACAACCACCTGTAACTACAGCTCCAGGGGACCCAGCGCCCTCTCTGATGTCTGCTGGAACTGTACTCACATGATGCACACACATACAATCAGGGACACAAACATATACACAGAATAAATTTTCTAAAATAACAAAGACTCATTTGTAACTTGATTCAAATGGTAGAGACATATTTCTCAGAACCATAAGTATATACACTGCCCTGAGATCTTGGCAAACTTAAGCCCAGAGTAAAACAGGCCCTTCTTTGGGGTGGGGGTGGAGAAGCTGCTAAAATCACCTCTGAGTGTCAGGAGCAACTGAGCCAGGAAGCATTTAATACTGTAGATTACTAAGAAAGAAACAGTGCAGGACTTCAATGAGCTCAGTATCGCAGCTGATTTCCAGCCCTGATTTACATTACTCAAGAATGTGTACTTCTGACACTGACTAGCCCGAGATGACATGTTTGTTACAAAGGGTCTTCAAAGACGTCTTTGTGACCATCATGGCTTGGAACTGACCTCTGATCATCACTTCTATGGTATAATGTTTAATAAGCTGCATTCACTTATAGGGAATGTTACAGTACCCACTTCCGTAGGACCTGAGAAGTGCTATACACACTACTATACACACTATGGCCTTTTCAAGGAGGTCATCAAAAATGGACAGTGCAGAGGCCAAGTACGGAACTCTCGGTAGAATGACTGCTAAGCATGCAAGAAGTACCACATATTAAGAGGTATGGGATTGGCACGCTGAAGTGGAGGCAAACAATCACAAGTTCAAGGTCGTCTTCATCTACAGAGCAAGGGTTCAAGACCAGCCTATGCAACGATTAAGACCCTGTATCCAAAAAAAAAAAAAAGTTATTCCAATAATTTATTCTATCACCAGAAATTAATGGTCATGGTTACCCTAGACCTGTCTGATAAGAGATGCACAACTGCCCACTCAATGACTAGAAAACGTCAAACACAAGACAGGTGAGGGTCTCCACAGAGCTACCATGGGGCTGGCAGGTGGAAATCACTGGCCTTCTAGCTTAGTTACCAATAGCATCCACTTCAGATTTTTATCCAAAATTTGCACAGTGGTATTTTCCCAACACTATCTCAGGTCATGCATATGAAGAGGTTATGTGGTTGGGATTAGCCACATGACTATATCCCTGTTTTATCAAGTTACAGGCTTTCTTGATTTGTAGTTGTAATTCTCAGTACAAACTTGCTTTCATAAGATGTGGTGGTAAAACTAGGCCAACCATGACAGTTTCTGGACAAAAAAAGGCAATAATAAAAGGTATTGTGTATTTGATCCACAGGCCCACCTGGTACCACTTGATCCAGACAGGTGAGAGACACCCACAGACCAGCCTGGGTCTTCACAGTCTGGGTGACTGAAGTTGTCCACAGGCCTGCCTGGTGCCATTATGATGAGTTAATATATGGTGGAGAAATGGGAAAGAAAGGGAAATGGAATGGCCATGGGCTGTGGAAAGACAAAGAACTGAAGACATAAAGGCATGAGGAACAGTCCCATGCTGCCACAAGGGGGCCATGATGACATCTGGGGCTGGGCTGCTGCCAAGGGCCACATCTAGGTTGGTGGCCCTACAGCAGCCAGGGTCTGCGTTGGCTTCAGTAACCACTGAAAACCATGAAGATGCCCAGAGTCTGGTCAGCTACCCCAGTCCATGTTAGTGTCCAGGAGCCATGCGGCAGCCAGGCCCATGCTGATCTGGATGGCGTGTGGTACTACCCAGGGCCATGGTGATGTCTGTGCCCAGGCTATGGCCTAGGGCTGTTTCTGGGTCCATGGTCTTGCTGCAGCCAGGGACTGTGTTGATTCCTGTTGCCACCAAAGGCCATGCAAATACGCATGTTGATGTCTGGATCATGCCTAGGGGCCATATAGATCTGAGTGGCTTGTACTGCTACCCAGGACCATGTCTGTGCCCTGGTTCTACTGCAGCAGTATTAACGTCCTGTGTTAATGTCCATGGCCTATGTTGTTACCAAAGGCCACATAGATATCTGGGATCTAGTCTATAACCTGTGGCCATGTTGGTGTCTGAGGACTGTGCCACTACCGGGGCCATGCTGATGTGAGTGACCAGTGGGCTATATACCGGGGCTATAGTGTCATCCCGGTCCAGGCTGCTGACAAGAACTATGTCTGGGCCCATGGCCATATGGCAGCCAGGGTCTGAGTTAATGTCCATTGCTCCTGTTACCACTGAGGGCTGTGCATATAGCTGGAGTCTGGCCAGCCACCTAGGACTATGTGTTGTCGATGGCCATGCTGCTCTGTCGTCATACTGATCTGGGTGGTCTGTACTGCCACCAAGGCCATGGTAATGTCCAGGGCCAAGGTGCTGCTGAGGGTCATGTCTGGGTCTGTAGTCCTGCTGCAGCTGGGGTCTGTGTGGACATCCACAGCCTGTGTCACCACAGGGGCCTGCAGGAACCATGTGTGTCAAAATCCGAGGGCCATACTGAGCCCATCTTTCACTGGCACTAGGATAGCTGGCCCTGCCCCTTACTCGACACTGCAGTGGGAGATTGGTCCCCTCTCCCCAGCACTCAGGAGAGATGACCCCCACATATAGGAGAGCTGGCCCTGATGGCATGGGTGTAGAAGAATTGCCTGCCTCTGCCCCTCATCTAAAGGGGGTGGTCCCAGCAGCCTGGACTGACCAGCTCAACTACCACCCAGGCCCACATCCTAGGCCTTGGGTTTGCCCTCCCCAGCATCTATGCCATCTATGACTCCTAGAGTACATGAAGGGACTGGTCCTACAGAATGTTAGCTGCAGGATCTCCATGACTCAGGGCCAACAGCAGGATATCCAAAAGGAGTTTCGGTGAGGGTCCACTGATGATGGTGTGATGATGGCCTTGAACCAGACCAATGGCTGATCACAGTGAACATTTTATGGGTGAGGCTAATTGAACTAAAGGATGTACTTTGTGACACACCACAGCTCTCTGTGCTACTAGGATGAGTGAAGAGGTGTTGGAAAGGTAGAAAAATGGAGGAATGAGATGGGTTTTTTGTTTTATTTGTTTTTAATTAATTTTGGAGGGCAAAGAGGTCTTGGGGGGGATGCTATAGAGATTAGGGGCAAATATAGAGGGACTGGGAGGTAAGTGGAATTGGGGTGCAAGATGTGACAATTCCCAAAGAATTAATAAAGAACAGTGTTATATTTTTTAAAAAGGTATCATGTATTTGATTCAGATTTAAGACATGGTCATGTGTCACTGTCATGGTGGTAACCCTGGCCAGGGACAAAGAGTGATGAGGAAACTGTATCTACAGGAGAGCCCCGCAGTGTGACCCATAGGAACACCATATGTGAATGGCAACAGAAGTGCGGCCAGTCCCTCAGAATCCCGTTCTGAGGATACAAAGATGCATTAGACAGGCTGTGTGTTCACAAGGCCCCAAGAAAGACTTCAGCCCAACAGTAGCCTGTTATCAAATGCACATACTCTAAACCAGACACTATTAGGCAAAATGATGGCATACTTGTGCTTTCTTTTCAAGTTAAGACTTCTTTATACCCTTGGGCCTAAACTCAATTTATTAATAACAATTAGAAAAAAAAATAGCCAATATTACACGTGTAATCCCAGATCTAGGGAAGCTGAGACAGGAGGATCACAATTTGGAGGCCAGCCTGGGGTTACATGGCAATACATTATTTCACAAGAAAGAAACAAAGGGACTGGAGAATTGGCTCAGCGGCTAAGAGCACGGGCTGCTCTAACAAAGGACTTGGGTTCAGTTCTCAGCTCCCTCATGGAGGCTCACAACCATTTTGGACACCAGTCCAAGGAGATGCGATACTTTTTCCGACCTCCAAGGGTAACTGCACACAAGTCACACACATACAAACATGCAGCAAAATATTCACACACATAAAACATTTAATGTTAAAGAAAAGAAAGAGAAGAGGGAGAGGAACTCTAGTAAATGAAGTGCCTGCCTGACCTTTTGTAGACTGACTTTTTGTTTGTTTGTTTGTTTGTTTTTTTTGTTTTTTTGAGACAGGGTTTCTCTGTGTAGCTTTGGAGCCTATCCTGGCACTCGCTCTGGAGACCAGGCTGGCCTCGAACTCAGAGATCCGCCTGCCTCTGTCTCCCGAGTGCTGGGATTAACGCGCCACCAATGTCCGGCTTGACAAAAAAATTTAAAAGATTTTTATCACTGCTATTGCTGGGGGACATACGTCTAACAGTGCACATGGGAAGGTCAAAGGACAACTTTGTGTGCAGACTTTAACCCAGGTCACTAGAATTGAGCAGCAAGCACCTTTAAGCCCTTGACAAACTTTGAAATGGTCCAACAGATTGAATTTTTTTTCCCAGTGCAGCAGAGTTCACAATGAAATCAATTTCTAGTCTGAGCAAGTCAAGAACTAGATCAGAAGTTCCCTGAGCAGCAAATAGAAGAAACTCGTACAAAAACATGAGTGGCAGGATAGCTACAAGGCAATAAGTCATGCCTTGCCTTCTGAATTCATTCTGGGGCCATAATTTTCCAACATTTTTCCATTATCACACCCCTAATGATCCTAATTAGACCTTTCCTTCAACTACCTCACTCACTACATTTTAATACCAGAGACATCCATTTATGCACAGACCTTTGGGAGGCTACAAACATAGCATCTAAGGTTTTACATCATCCAAGAAACAATTTCCACCCCATGGGAGGCATCATGATGCAACTGAGGAATTCCAGTCTCAGAAGTTATTCATCTAACATTCTCCAGATATTTGAGAGAGATGCAGACATACATGCATGCCTTTTCAATCAGATTCTTAAAGAATTTCAACATTTTTAAAAGATTATATATAGGACCAGGGGTTAGATTTGTCCTCTGTGAAACACCAGAGAGTAAATTTCTGAGGTTGGTAGGCCACATCTCATCTCTAAGGCAGTCTTCTTTATTTTTGTTTAGTGTTTATGATGCTTCACAAATACAGTTTCAAATATAGTTTACAGACACAATTACAAATGTAGCTCCAGATACAAGTATGATGCTTTCCAAGTTTAGTTCCTAGCATCCACATGGTGCTTAGAACCATCTGTAACTCTACTCATAGTTTGAGGACCCTACCTAAACATGCTATGATCAGATAATGGCCTGTGGGCTGGAGTTTACTTGATGATGACCTATAAGGACCACCATTCACTGCTTTGTAGATCTTAACATTGTAATTTAAAAAGGAAACATATCTGTTTACAGAAGATGGCAGACAGCCTCCAGGGAGAAGGAGATGGAAAGTTATCATTTAATAAGAATAGAATTTCTTATCAGCAAGTTGAAAAGTTCTGTAGATCAACTGTGATGATAGTCACACAGCCCGTAGTCATATAGATTTACATGCCTGAAGGTGGTCTGGATGGCAGTATGCCATCTGTATTTTACCATCACAAATTTTAAATATTTGTTTTTTTATTCACGTGTGTCTGTCCATACATGTGTATGAAAACATGCATCTGGTTGCTCCAGAGACCAGAAGAAAGCCATCAGATCCTTTCTGAGTCAGAGGTAGCTGTGAGCCAGGAATCATGAGTGCTGGGAACTGAACCTGAGCCCTCACTTACTATTCTAGACAACCTAGGCCTAGTTCATAGCACCCACATGGTAGCCCAGAACTGTCTGGTACAGAGGATCCTGCGGTAGTCTCTTCTGGAGGCACCATGATGCCTGTGCCTGAACCATGCACACAGTCCACTTATATACACACAGGCAGAACACTGGTACACAAAAAATAAACCTTAAAAGACAGACAGAGTAGTTATCTTTAAAGATGAAGAATAAGAAGCCAAAAGAACCCCCCTATAACCTACAATAAAGTGGAGTGTGGACACTCAAACCTCCATCTGTCCACTTGCAGACAGCTCTTAATGATGTAATGTCGGTAATCCAGCAATCGAGGGGATGGGGAATGAAGACTGCAGGTTTTTTAGCCCAGCCTGGACTGCACACATAGTGAGACTATCACAAACAAAAACAAACACACAACAAACAGACGTAACTATTCTCTAGCTGCAGTAGGGACACTGGGTTATAATATTCTCACTACAAAGGACCCCTTTCATTATTTTCCCTTACAGAGATCATATTCTAAAATATTTTATAGGTGGCTTGGGGAGATGGATCAGGGGGTAAAATACCTTCTGTGCAAGCATGAGTTCGGATGACCAGAGACTGTGTAGAGCAAGCTGCAGAAGCTGTCTCATCTTTAATCCCAGTACTCCTCCAATGAGTTAAGAGGCAGACACAGGAGGCTCCCCAGAAGCTCAAAGGCCACTAGAACCCCATGTCAACAAGGTCAAAGGCCAGGATTCAATGGTGTGGGTAGAAAGATTATAGAAAGTTTTTAGTTAGTTGAACAACGTCTAATTCATAATGACAATCAGAGCTTTAGATCAGATATCTAAGACATCTAACAGTCTTTAACCATCAGGGTTCCCTTTCATTGAAAGCCTTGGAGAGGCAAAGAGCCAGTAGCCTTGGTTCTAGAGCAGGACCCAATCTAAATACTAACAAACGGGGGGCCTTGGTTTTGGGAGGGGCAATAATACATCTAAAATTACTGAAGACAAATGGATAGTAGAATTCCTTTCGTCCCTGAAAGTCTGTGTCTCTGCCCTAATATCCTAACTCCAGCAGCATTCAGTCAGCCAACTGCAATCCCTACATACTACAGCATGGCACTCAGTTTTCCTGTAGAAACAGTGTAAAACAGAAAAAAACTCAAGTTTAGTTGGGTGTAAACTCTGCAGGCCAACAAAAGGCTTTAAAGCTTTTTCAGTGGACCAGAGGGAGGATGGTTAGGAGGTGCGTGAACCAGGACCATGTGGACTGAAAAGAGCAAAAGAAAAACGCTGTACCAACCTGCTCATAACAATCCCATCAGGGCAATGTCCATGACCCAACCCTAGCATGTGACACACGCTAGTCTGTCATGACATAGCCCAGGCCAATGACAATTCTTCCCTTAGATTTTTTTTTTTAATTTTAGTTTGGGGAAAGAATACTGTTTTCTCTTGGACCACAAGTATAAAGGACTATGTCTACAGACTGTCCTGACCAATGAGAAGAAACCCATCTTCAGTAAGAAACAAAGCCAACACTGAGAAACAGAGACAAAAGCAGGGGAGAAAGGAGGAATCAGCATACAGCCATTTCAAGTTCTAAAACTTACATCGTACGTTGCCACACACCAGCAGGATTTACTGAAAGAGGCAGAGGCAGGAGGATTGAGAGTTCTTGGCTAGCCCGGGCTACACACTTTAAAACTCACTTTGCTTTCAGTTTGGCTGAATAAGAAAACAAAAACAAAGAACAAAACCCCACAGCCCTCTTTGCTTAAGCTAGACTCTGAATTTTCATCACTAGGAACAAAGAAAACAGTGGCCTGACATGGAAAGATAAAGCGTGGCATCCCTGACCAAGTATGCCAAAGGTCACCAGCTCCCAGCTCACCCTGGGCTTGTTCCTGGCCCTTCCTCCCTCTAGCTCTCATCTAAGAAACCAAGTTAAACCTCTTTGCTCCCAGGTGTTCAGGAATCCCACAGATAGGCAAGCTGAGTCGTGTGCCCTTAAACAGTTCTTGCAGCCATGACTCCCCCTCCCCCAGCACCAAATGCAGAAACTTCATTATCTTCTTGTCTAGAGCAGTCACTCTCAGCCAACTGTCAAGTAGACTAGGCTGCAGGCTACTCGTAGCGTAGAGCTCGGAGGGTGCTGAAAGCACCGCCTCTCTAAATGTGACCAGTGTAAGTGACATTCACCTACAGAAAGAAATCTCTTATCACAAATGGACAAGAAAAAAAAAATCTACTTTCTTCCCATCAGCCGATCACTATTTAACTGGCTAATCTTGTATTATAATTTTCTTTCAGTGAAATGTTTCAAAACATTTACAATATTAACTGAATTTACCCGAAGAATTCATGTTTTTATACCCCAATACTGGGGATTCAGAAGAACATTCTGGCGGGCAAGGAGGCAGAGGCAGGCGGATCTCTGTGAGTGCAAGGCCAGCCTGGTCTACAGATTAAGTTCCAGGACAGCCAAGGCTATACAGAGAAACTATGTCTCAGAAAAAGGAGAGAGAGAGAGGGGGGTGAGGGAGGGAGGGAGGGAGAAAGAGCATTCTGTTCACTATTAGGAATAGCTCTTAATGATGTATAGCACCTTTTTTTTTAACGATTTTATTTATTTATTTATTTATTTATTTATTTATTTATTTATTTATTTATTATGTATACAGTCTTCTGCCTGCGTGCCAGCAGAGGGCACCAGATCTCATTCAAGGTGGTGGTGAGCCACCATGTGGTTGCCGGGAATCAAACTCAGGACCTCTGGAAGAGCAGTCAGTGCTCTTAACCACTGAGCCATATCTCCAGTGTAGCACCTTCTTGGTAGGCCTTCCTTCTAAACTTTGGCAGTTATCTGTGACTGTATGGAGTTAAGTAGAGAGGAACTCATCGTGTTAATTTCAAGTAAGAGCACATAACCAATTATGGGTGGTGCCACTGCTCAGAGTCCTTAAGGCCAATAGGTAAGGAGGTTAGCCAAGATTCAGGAGTATAAGCATACATGAGGGAAAGTGCAAAGCCAGGCTGAGAGCTTACAGAGAAGAAACACACATGCAGAAACACACGTGCAAATACACAGACATACACATGCACACACAATACATAACACGAAACAGACACACACATAGAAATAGACACTTGCACACAGACACATGCACAAAGAAACACGCATGTGTGTGCATACACACATACACACACTTTTAAGAGAAAAGAAAAAGAACAAAGCCATAAGATGCTTTTTCTGGTTGTGGTGGTGGTGAATTTTCCACCATGTCTCTGTGGCTTTAGACACTCTGGATCCTTTTTGGACCAGTTCTCAGTCATTCTTACAGTGTCTTCTTTTGGTTTTGGTTGTTCTCTTCCATGGGGAACTACAAAGTAAGAGCTGCTCAATGCTACCTATGCTATGAATAGAAACAGTATGTGACCATGAGTCACCAACTACAAGAAACTGTGTTTGCCTTAGTGGAAAACTCAGAAAATTAATAATTAATAGAACACTTAAAAGTGCCCGAAGTTTTCGGAAGGGAGGAAGGTGGGTAGGTGGGCAGGCCACCTAAGCTGAGTGCTGTTTCCATAGGCCAAGGAAGGACTGATGTGCTTAAAGCCATGACTATATGTAAGTTCCAGGCTAGCCTGAGCTACGTGATAAGCTCCTGTCAGAAGGAAGGGACAGGGAAGAAAACGGGTCACAGGTTTCTATGTTAGGACTTTATTTGAAAAGAAGGAAAATCAGAATCACTTTCTAACTGAAGATTGTAGGGAGGGAGACTACCCATTTCATATTTTCTACCCATTTAATATTCAGGATACTTTCTGAATGATTATAAAAATTATCATTTTGTCACCAGTATTTGAGGAAGGATAAAGGGTTTGGGCAGCAGAAATGTGCACTAATTCATGGTACACCCTGGCATTTATAAAGCTACATGGTTCCCTGGAACAATGGACCCAGGCCCAGATGGTGCTGGGCCACACTCTAAGCCACAGAGGACAAGTGATGGGTGTGAATTAATCACTGCTCTGCCTTTATCATAGGTGAGCAGAAAATATGGAGCAAATAAAAGTCAATAAAGGGGCCAATAAATAAAACCAATTTCCAAGAGGGAAGGTCAACTGTTCTCTTCCCTCAAATCAACCAAATCCAGCAAGTGTTTCTGGGCATACGTCTGTGCCAAGAACTGCCAGCAGCTGCCAACAGGTAACAACCAAACAGCTTGCCTGAGGTGTGCATCTTAGAGGACTCCTGTCACCTGGGGACCCACTGTCCTCAGGCCCTATCCACTCACCAAAACATCTATTAAAGGTTGGGCAGTAGGGAGTGGTGGAAGGCAGACCATGAAGTACTGTGGGGAAAAAAAAATGTGACTTTTAAATGTACTTAAGTATCCTAACTCAAATTAAGTTTATAGCATTATATGACCTTTTACTCTAAAAATTCTACTTCTAAGAAAAATTCTACCCCAACAGTTCTCATCACAGTCCTGCATTTCTAATTCCTCCAATGAGGATGCTGGTCAACCTGAGATGAGGGGAAGCCATGAGAACACAGTCGATAGATAGTGCAGTAGCCCCAGAGATGACACGGATATTGGAACACGTCAGAGCAGAAGAATTTGTACCTTCATTTCCGACATCACTCAACCCAGGTGCACGCCGAATCCATCCTCATGGAAGATGTAACAGCTTGAAAGCACCGTCACAATAAAGTCACTTACCAAACTAACAATTCCTGCCTAAAAGCAGATTATTTTCTTAGGGGATTCAAATATCACCAAATTATGATCCCTCCAAATACAGTAGCTGTGCAGAATAATAAAAAAAAATCTATCTTTTTTGTTTTGTTTTGTTTTTCGAGACAAGATTTCCTTGTGTAGTTTTGGAGGCTGTCCTAGAACTAGCTCTTGTAGACCAGGCTGGCCTCGAACTCTCAGAGATCTGCCTGCTTGCCTCCCAAGTGCTGGGATAAAAAGGTGTACACTACCGCCCGGATTAAAAAAAAAAATCTATCTTGGGGGCTGGGCTTTTGTCTTTCTCCCTAATGGCCAAGTATCAAAAAATAAATAAATAATTAAAAAAGAAAGAAAGGGAAGAAAGAAAGAAAGAGAAAGGAAATGAAATTGCCAATGTACTTATTTAGAATAGATATTGTCAAGGCTTTTGAAGGGTGATGTGTGACCCTGATGGCGTGTTTGCCTCACATACATGAGGCCCTGGCCTTGATCCCAAGCATGCAGTATTCAAAGACAGAACCTGTAAGCTCTCTCACCTACCTACACATCCATCCATTGACCACACATCCTACATTAACCTCAGGAAAAAAAAAATGGGGGTGGGGGGGTCACACACAAGTGACACACCCTCTATTAGTCATTTCAAGTAGCATTCTTTGCTTCTTGATTCATTCAAGTCTTCCAGAAGGCCTGGCTGAAGCAGGAGTGTAAGAGAAACCCTAAGACCTATCAGATGATAGAGGAGAGGTTAAAAATAGAAAGGAAGCCACCGCTCCTTAGAAATACACAGGTGCAAACAAGAAGAGCCTCCGCTCACACCATCAGCATTCCCAAAAGACACCATAAATAGGCCTACAAGTGACATCAGACTCCTGATCACTCCAAGCCACGTGAACTGCCCCTCCCCCATAAGCAGCCGCAGCTCTTCTTCCTCTACCTCAACCAGGAGCTCCCCCTGCCCTTGCACACAGCAGTACTGGGCAGTGCTCAACATTTCAGTCCTGATGACCACAAACACTGGCTCAGTCACTGCAGAACTATTCAGACCTCAGCATTATAGGGAGCTACAAACAAAGTCTTCCTGCTGAGTCTCTCAGTGCCTTCTTTCGTTGGAGGCCACCTTTCTGCTCTAAATTACCCAGCGGCATTACCCAGCGTATGCCTTCCTATATTAAGACACGTGGTATGGCAGAAAGAATGAGACTGGCCATCTCCCACCACAGGACTACCGAGAGGTCAGCAACAGTCCTGGCAACCGGCCCCTGATTTTCATACTAAGCCAGCTACACCTCATCTTTCCCATCCATGTGCTGAGCACACATGGCCGTGGATGAGTGTTCAGGAGAGTTCCTGCCTGCCAATCAGCCTGTGGATGCTTCACAACGGTAGAGGAGGCCATAAGCCCACTATACCTACAGTACAAGGTTAACGAGACTTGTCACCAATGAAGCCATCTTCCCAGCTCTGCAGACACTGCAGACTAGGGTGCCACTGGGCTCCACAGAAGCCTTTTAAGTGCAGACACTGGCCTCTTGGATCCTATCAGCTGAGTGAAGACGGGAACTGAGAGCAACACACTCATGGTTAAGTGCTGTTAAGAAAGGGCTTTCAAATATGTTTTTGTAGAGGTGACCGAGTTGGCACAGCCTGTGAGTGTGGGCAAACAGTGAGTGGAAAATAGGCCAGAAGACCTGGTCCAACCTGGCCTCGAGCCTTATTGCTCTTGTGGCCTGCCCAGGCCAGAAGTCCGAGTTTCTGCTGCATTTGCTGCAATGTGAGCACCTACCAGTCTCACTCTGAGGGCTGTAAGGACTGGTGGGGTTACTGTCCATCACTGTACCAGCTAGGAAGCTTCCAATGAAGTTATTTCAAGTAGCTGGACTACTGGAACATGGGAATTCTACCTGCCCTTCTTGCCTCTGTGGCAGAAAGATGCGTTAACAGAATAGAGTTCCAAGGGAGCTAGGGGAAAGTTTTCTTTCTCGGAAAACCCTTTCTCAGGAGAGAGTAACACTTCCAGTCTGGGCAGTCAGGAAGGATCCAGAGGGTGAGTGCCAGGCACTTGGATTGTGTTTTGCCTGGAACCCAGTCTGCATCTTGACTCAGAACACACTGTCAATTAAGAACCCTGATGATCGGAAGTACTGTTTGCATCAAATTATTGTAGCAAGTGTTTTTTGGCAGGTAAGCCTTATTGACACAGAGCCAGGCATACACTGACAAGTCTTAGAACAACTGCTACAAAGTTGCCACAAATCAGTGGTTCAGATGAAACTGTGACTCAGATTATACAGGCAGTGTGCTCTAGACATTCTCAGGCAATTATCAAATAACTTACAACTGGAGAAAAATACATCATTGCTTCAACTGGTCTCTGTGATGTTCTAACTGAGTTCTGCCTCTAGAACCTCATGTGAAGAACACACCAAACTCTTTAACTAGAAACAGTTCTTTTGGTCCCACTGTTTAACACAAACTGTCCTCAAACTGGCTGTAATTCCCCTTCCTCTGCCTCCTGCTTGCTGGGATTAGAGGTATGCATCAGCCACTCTGCCCTGCTAAAAAAGTGTTGTTGTTGGTTTTTTTTTTTCTTTACATTTTACTTATTTATTCTGTATTTATGCCATTGTATGCACCACGGTTTATTTGTAAAGATCAGAGGACAACTTGTAAAAGAGTTGGTTCTTGCCCTCTACCATGTGGGTCCAAGGGATAGAACTCAGGTTGTCGGCATGACTGCAAATGCCTTCACCTGCTGAACCATCTCACTGGCTCAGAGGATAGACTTTAGCCTAAGCCCTAATTCTGGGTATGTCAGCAACCAGCTCTGAGCAACCCTCCTGGCACTGGTTTTCTCTCACACCAAGTACAACAAGCACATACACTTGCTGGGCTCTCATCCTCCAGTCTGCTCTGTTGGTCTGTGAGAAGTTCTCTAACCAAAGTGACTGAAAAAGACTCCTAACATTGACTTCTGGCCTCCACACACAGAGATACACATGTGTACATGCACAATCCCCCACACACACTTTCCAGAAACCCCCTTGCTCTCACCAGCTCCCACAACAGCAGCCACTGATGGGTCCTCATGCCGAGGCTTACCCCAGGAAGTAAACTGTGAGGAAGACATTCCCCAAGACCACCTGAGGCAGTCTGAATAACTCAGGCTCTGCAAATATTTCCTGTCCAAATTTATAAATGCACAAGTATTTATTAGACACTAGGTTCCTGGGACTATATGCAATATTCCCCCCACTGCTGAGACCTCTGGGGAGGCAGTTCCCAGATATATACTACATACATTTTACTACAAACTGGCTTTACCTTGGTGCAGAATTTGTAATTACTATGAATGTCTATAATTATTCTATCATTTATTTCATCACATTATTGGCCCACCCTATGATTTATTTGATGCCAAGGCCCTGGTAAGGAAATTAACATCCAAGTTTGACATTGCTGCTATGAGAAAACACCATTGCTCTGAAACACCTGTGTAATATATACACACACATTTCTTGGTGTGCATTCCAACATCCATATCCCATGGCATGCATATAAAGTTGGGGGACAACCTCAGATGTCAGCACCTTCAGGCAAGGTTCTCTGTTGTTTTCCCACCGTGTTTGCCACACTAGAAGCCTCTGCACTTCCTGCAATCTCTTGCCTCCGGTTTCTCCACAGAGGCACTGGGGTTACAGCTTCAAGTATACATCTGGCTTTCTGTGGGGATTCTGGAGTTTTAACTTGGGTCCTTATGCTTGCAAGGCCAGTGTTTTCACACACTGAGCCATCTCCGTAGCCCTGCCCTGGGGCTGGGAAGATGGCTCAGCAGGAAAAAGTATTTGCTGCCTAAGCATGTGGAACGGAGTTCCAATCCTCCACACCCACATACAAGCTGGGCATGAATGTGTGCCTGTAACCTCACACCGGCAGGGTTTGCTGGCCAGCCACTCTATCTAGCTGAACCACTGAACACAGGTTTTCTGCATGCTCACACACAGGACAGCACATTATACTTGCGCACACACATCTACCTTCGCTAAACAATTTTTCAAGATTTATATGTATGTGTTAGTGTTTCACCTACATATATCTCTGTGCACCACATGCTTGTTTGGTGCCCATGGAGTCGGGTGCCAGATCCCTGACAACTGGAGTTACACATGGTCATAAGTGTCCTCGTGGGTCCTGGGAATCAATCCTGGGTCCTCTGTAAGAACAACAAAAGCCACTGAGCCATCACTCCAGTCCCTCCCCCAACTATCTTTATGGGGTATTTTTTTTCCCTCCATATTGTGGAAAGCAGACCTGCCTGCTCAACAAAACCCAACCAAGCAAATTATAACTAAGTTTTTCTTTATTCCACTTTCAGAAGGAAGACACTGCAGGGGACAATATGAAATGTGCTCTGAATTTCCATCCACTTATGTCCACAACGGCTGTACACTCGTATCATGTGGGGCACCTACACAAAGCTGTGCTAGAACCCAGCCGCAGACCATGAGTTCACTCCCCAGGTAACTACGAGGTCCATCCAGGTGCACCTGTCCACCATCCAGGCAGCCACCAGTGTGTTTGCATTTACACTTTCTACCCCACCTTAGACTTCTAACATACCCCCCATTTGTGCAGATGTGACTGGCCCACAGGCCACACAGAAAACCGTTTACTCAGCCTCCTCAGTTTAAAAATGTTATTGCTGGTGGCTCACACCTTTAATCCCAGCCCTCAGGAGGCACTGGCAGGTGAATCTCTGTGAGTTTTAGGCCAGCCTGGTCTACAGAGCGAGTTCCAGGACAACCTCCAAACCAATACGGAGAAACCCTGTCTTGAAAAACCAAAATAAGGGCTGGAGAGATGGCTCAGAGGTTAAGAGCACTGCTTGCTCTAGCAAAGGTCCTGAGTTCAATTCCCAGCAACCACATGGTGGCTCACAACCATCTGTAATGAGACCTGGTGCCCTCTTCTGTCATGTAGGCAGAACACTGTATACATAATAAATAAAAATAAATCTTAAAAAAAGAAAAACCAAAATAATAATAATAATAATAATAATAATAATAATAATAATAATGTTATTGCTATCCTAATTGCCTTCATAAAAACAAGACTACTCTTTGGAAAGGAGTGCTGACACTTCAGATAGGTTTTCAGCAGTGTTTAGACTAAGAAGAGGACTTTTTCTGGTGTCACCGGTGGTACAAGCCTACAGTCAAAGCAATGGGGCTGTGGAAGCTTGAGGTCAGGGCCAGTCTGGGCTACAGGAGACTAAAACAGCAAAAGGTTTTTCTGCTTGCTTGTCGATATAAAAAGTTAACTCAGTTCATCTAAAACGTACTCTTTCCTAAGAATGGCACCAAAATTAAACAACAAACCAGGTACAACTCATTTCAACCCTTGGGAATCCCTTCCCCATGGTGACTGGCAGTCAAGCATTGATGAATACATAATCTGAGTATGTCATTCGTTCCTGCTATGGGTGTGAACAGACACAACTGCCACGCACCGGGGGACAGTCAGTCCATGACCAGGAGGGTAACTGAGGTCTGTAGGGAGCCTCTCAGAAGGACCAAAACAGACTTGATTCAAGACAAGGTCTTTGAGATGGGTGTTCAATGAGATGATGCCAATTTCCCAACATTCACAATAACTTGTACAATGCCTATGCAGGTTACTGTCTCCTCACAAGCTCCATCTGGACCTTGGCCCCAGCCATTTCAGGAGTGATCAGGAACTACAAGCTAATTTGAATTCTAGGTTGACAGGCTCTCTGGTTTACCACCTACCTTTGGACTTTGTGGTATTAACCCAACAATTCCCACTTAGAAATCCCTTGCTGAAAGCTTGGGGGGGGGGGGCGGCATAAATGATAAAGAGGAAGTATATGGAAACAGGTATTGCATTCCAGGATGCCAGAGGGAGAGATCTATTCCCCGGTGGTGTTACCACTGCTACGTTGCTGTTGTTCCATAACATAACCCACATCTAAGCACAAGCAAACCTATCAAATGCAGTGAGGCACTCAGAGAGACAGGAAAGCAGGAGGGAACTGGGTAGGAAAATGGATGGCTGTTATTTCAACACAAGTGCAACATTACCAATGAGGGACAGAAGCCCCCTTACTCCAACCAGCAGACTAAAGCACCATCCATGATGTTTAGGTTTCTAAAAAGAAATACCCTGGCAGAGACAATGCCTGAAAGGAAAATGTTTCTTAAGAGGAGAACACCCACAAATACCTCTGTGGTGGTTTGGATGAGAATGGTCCCCCCAGGCACATATGTTTGAATACTTGATCTTCAGTTGGTAGAACTGTTTGGGAAGGATTAGGAGGGATGGGCTTGTTGGAAGAGGTGTGTCACTGGGGGTGGGATCTGCAGTTTTTGAAAGACTCGTGTTTGTAGTTGAAGATGTGAGCTCTCAGCTGTTTGTGGCTTTACTCCACCATCATGGACTCCAACCCTCTAAAACCACAAGCCCAATTAAATGCTTTCTTTCCTAAGTTGCCTTGGCCACGGATGTTTTTATCACCACAGAAAAATAACTAGTACAACATCTTAGAACTGAAATAAAGCCAGGCCTTGGTGGCGTACGCCTTTAATCCCAGCACTCAGGAGGCAGAGGCAAGTGGATCTCTGTGAGTTTGAGACCAGCCTGGTCTACAAGAGCTAGTTCCAGGACAGCCTCCAAAAGCCACAGAAAAACCCTGTCTCAAAAAACCAAAAAAAGAGAGAAAGAACTGAAATAAATATAGATGCTAACTAGCATCAAGCTTCCTTTGGTGCACTGATGGGTGGTTACAGACCAGCAGATCTCAACCCCCCAGCCTCTCTTGCCTGCCAACTACAGAGATTATTGTCCTGTCTCCCACAAATGCAGGTTGTTAGACTCAGCCTCTCGCTAAGCTGGATTGGTGGCTCATACTTGACATCCCAGCACTCCAGAGGCTGAGGTGGGAAGACTGACACAAGTTCAAGGCCAGCCTGGGCTACAGAGTAAGTTCTAGTCCAGTGTTGGCTACACAGAGACACCATCTCAAATTCAAACAGAAACACTAAAAGTTAGAAAGCAATGCAGAATCAATGTCAAATAGTCTCCAGCTGAAACTACAGAACTACTGGTTGACAGATTATTCTTGGAGAATATTTTCCACATAAAAGTATGGAAAGGGAACTGTTTTCACTATAACAAGCTGTGAGCATTTTCATCAACGTAATTATCATCTTCCACCAGTTAAATCATACTACATCCCATGGCTGAAGCTAAACACTCTTTTGAATGACTAGAGTTACAGCCAGTTTCTACCACCCAAAAGCTTAATCATCCTAAAAGCTTAGGAAGGGACAACCCAGACATCACTAACTGCCTGAGCTTGGGCCATCAGAAACCTAAGACAAATTCATTGAATTAAAAACATAGTACTTGTACTCATAACAGAACCAAGCCAGAAGTTACTCTGCCTTTCCATTACAAGGAAAGAAGTAGGTATATATGAATGAGGAAATCAATATAACAATCACAAAGAGGACGCTTTGAACCACACAAGAGAATGAGGTAGTTAAACATATTTCTGGAGCATCTATACAGCACTCATACTGGAAATAAGTCATAATGTCAATCAGAGTGTGTGGAAGGAGTTTAGCACAGCAGTGTCTTACCAACATCTGGACTGCAGCGTGTAAGGGAAAAGGGTGTTTACATGCACCTGAACAGGAATGATCAATATGCCTTCCCTGTGAGCAGTATTCATGCTACTCAGAGAGTTTTAAATTGTCAGTTGCTTCTGTTTTCAGAGTGGAGGCTCTGATGCCTGTGCTGATGAAGGACACACGAGAAATGTGATCTGCTTCCAGTGGCTCCTAGGTGCTGGGTGGAAAAGCAAGACCTGAGGGCTCAAGCATCAGTTGGTGCTAACACAAAGGCATTTCTCAAAGTCCACACATAAAAGTTACTACACAAGTACAAGTACAAGCTTGTACAAGTCTAAACATAGCCCTGGATGTTGGCAATCCCAGGACTAGGAAAGCAAGACTAAGTGTTTCCTGAAGCTCAGTGGCCACCAGCCCAGGACACCTGGAGTTGCAGCCCAGAAGAGAGTGTCTTCCACCCAAGGTTCCACCCTCTGACTTATACTTGCAGGCACACACATATGCGCGCGCGCGCACGCACGCACACACACACACACACACACACACGCACGCACGCACGCACGCACGCACGCACAAATGTGATGGACCCTGTCTAAAGTGCACAGCTCTTGAGGAATGACATCCAAGGCTGACCTCTAGTCTATACACACACACACACACACACACACACACACACACACAGAGAGAGAGAGAGAGAGAGAGAGAGAGAGAGAGAGAGAGAGAGAGAGAACAACATTTTCAACTGTAAAGGGGTCACAGAAAAATGGAAGCTGGACAGTGTACAAAGGATGCCAGTATTTAGTAGCAGAGACAGGAAGATCTCTGTGAGTTCAAGACCAGGTTGAATAGTGAATTCCAGTCCAGTCTTTAAAAAGAGGCAGAGGTGAATAAGGATGATACATTTGTTGGGTAGAATATAAATTTTTTAGAAAATTTAATATTGCATTTTTAATACATGTTTTAAAGTACCTTCCTTCCTGGAGGAGCATGCAACCCTGAAGGGATAAGGACACCCTCTGAGACTTGTCTACACAGCACAAAGGAAAAAACCCATGACCTGAAATACAGCCCAGTAGCTGAAAGCAATCATCTCTCTCCTAGAGGACAGAGGTTTGGTTCCCAGAACCCACACAAAGTAGCTCATGAATGCCAGCTAACTCCAGTTCCAGGGCGTCTGACACCCTCGGGCTTCCACAGGCACTTGCAAGCACTTGGTGCACAAAACCTCAAACATTTACACACAGACACACAGACACACAGACACACAGACACACAGACACACACACACACACACACACACACACACTGTGGTTTTGTTGTTGTTGTTGTTGTTGTTGTTCTTTTATTTTGTTGTTGGTTGTTTTATTTTTTGTTTTGGTTTTTCAAGACAGGGTTTCTCTGTATAGCTCTGACTGTCCTGGAACTCATTCTGTAGACCAGGCTGGACTTAAACTCCCAGACATCCTCCTGCCTCTGCCTCTCAAGCGTTGAGATTAAAGGTGTATACCACCACCACCAGGTTTGTTGACTGTTTTTTATGTCAATGTAATACAAGCTAAAGTCATCAGGGAGGAGGGAGCCTCAATCACAAAACACCTCTATAAGATAAGGCTATGTGCAAGCCTGTAGAACATTTTCTTAATTAGTGATTGGCATGGAAGGGCCCCTCCCATCCCTGGGTGGTAGTCCTGGGTTCCAAAATAAAGCAGACTGAGCAAGCCACTGGGAGCAAGCCAGTAAGGAGTACCCCTCTCCACAGCCTCTGCATCAGCTCCTGCTTCCAGGTTCCTGTCCTGCTTGAGTTCTTGTCTTGCTTGAGTTCCTGTCCTGACTTCCTTCAATGATGAACTATGATATGGAAAGGTAAGATAAATCCTTTTCTTCCCAAGTTGCTTTTGGTCATGATGTTTCCTCATAGCAATGGAAACACTAAGGCAATAAATAAAAATAAATAATTTTCATTTTAAAAAGGAAACAACTGAAAACTTTCCATGCCACATAACTCATGCCATCAGAACCTTACAGGACCAAGCACACTGCAGACAGTCAGTGATGAGCTTAAACAGAAGTCTGAAATCATGATGGTTGCTCTACACTATAATTGACCAAATCAAGTAACTCAGGACATCCTACATGCAAAGCTGAGAGGTTGGCATGAGTCTGGTAAAATGCAGAACGAATTACCTGATATCCACATGGATAAACTTGTACTAGAAATATGGCTTGGTGGCTACATTTGCCTAGCATGTTGTAGACTTCCACTGTCAAACATAAGTATGTTTGACACAAAAGACAACTCTAAACACTATCAATTTCTTCATAAATGTCAAGTACCATGTTAAGTATTTGCAGTGTGTTTCTGATGTGTGGGGGGGAAAAAAAGCACAGGGACCAAAGTTTCGAGGACCCCACGACTTTAGATTTTTAGTTGGGGGAAAATACTTGACATGTCTGATATCAAAGTGACCACTATGTTCTACTTGAGAAAGGCATTCATATTTGGATAGTAAATGGCACATTTCTTAGAAAACCAATGATTTTAAAGAGTAAATCTATTTTCCTCTCGTAGGCCATGGCTAACCACAGTATGGCGTAATTCTGGAGAAATCAGACCTCACCCAGCTACAAAAATAGCAGAAAGGACTCTTCACTGCTGGCAGAAAGGGGAAAAACATCCCTCCTGATAGTAGAGAAGTGTTTCTGTATTTTCAATTAGGCATTTAAAGCATCAGCTCTTCCAGGTGAGACACAGAGAGAATCTTATTTTTACAAAAGGTCATCTAAATGAAATCACTCTTCAGGGAAGGTTAAAAGAACAACAACAAAAATCTAACCGAGGCTGAGAGCTAAAAATGTGTCCTTGTCTGAGGCTCTAAAAACCTGGGCCTCAAAACAAACAAACAAACAAACAAAAAACCCAACCTGGGACTCATTCTGTAACCTCTGAAATGGGGACAGTAGACATCTTCCTGTCTTCCTACAGGTGTATGGAGAAGAAGTCAACAGCATTTGGTAGCAGGCAACTGGAACAACCATGGTTCCATCAGAAGTCCAGTTTCACTCTGAAAGGCACTAGCTGCAAGGACTACTGTAACCATTTTTGCCCTTCAGTGTAAGTCACAAAAGAAGCATGCATCTGCTTGTTGACTCTTCCAGGGACTTTAACGCCATCAGGGCTCCCAAAGTTGCCACCTCCTGACACCATCCTGAGAGTATGGACTAGACTTAGTATCTCTTGTCTAATACGCAAAATAAAGGGTAATAGAAGGCAGATGGTGACACTATTCTCCTGTGTTACTGACTTTGTGGAAGCCTGTTGTTGCCATCCAATCAGGTTGCACTGTCAGGGGCCTCCACAGATTGAGTGGCAACTGAGCCTTCAGGTGACAGCGGCTCAGCTGGTACCTCGCCGCAGCTTCTTGAAAATCCTAGCTACATGGCTGTCACATTCCTGACCCTTAGAAAGTGAGTGAGATAGTAACTTTTGCTGTTTTAAAGCACTGATGTGGGGTTAATTTGTCCATAGCTATAGATGATCAATATAGATCCCACAGCGTCTTGCTTCATAAGCCTAACCTCTAAGAGCAGCTGGCTGCTCCACCCTCCCTCAAGGACAACAGGGTTTCTTCTGTGCTGCTCTGGCTGTCCTGGAACTCACTCTGTAGACCAGGCTGGCCTCAAACTCAGAGACCTGCCTGCCTCTGCCTCCTGAGTGCTGGGATTAAAGGCATGCACCACAACCAACAGGCTGACTTAATTTTTTCTTAAAGAGTGATTTCCGAAGCCTATTGTGACCCCACCCAATCTGAATCATCTTCCATATGCTACCTGTGCTCTGCACAGCAGCTCTGTGCAGCCACCTCAAACTCCAGCCCCTTCCCCCCCCACCCCCCCCACCCCCGTCAGAAAAGAAGAGGAGGGGAACAGATGAGGGAAGAGAAGAGGAAGGGGAGGGGAGGAGAGGGGAGGGGGAAGAAAAGAAAATAGAAAAAAGAAAAAGGAAAGAAAGAGAAAGAAAAAAGGAAGAAAAAAGAAGGGAAGGAAAGAAAGGAAGGAAAGTGAAGGAAGGAAGGAAGGAAGGAAGGAAGGAAGGAAAGAAAGAAAGAAAGAAAGGTAGTCAAAGACCAGTCCTCCCTGAAAGACATGGTTTTCATCTTACCACGTGTGGTGGTTTGAATAGGTATGACCCCCATAGACTCATGTGTTTGAATGCTTGGCCGATAGGGAGTGGCACTATTAGGTTTGATCAAGCCAGACCCCCCTGAAGCAGTGGCCCAACTGATCCCACATTCAAAACAGCTGAGATGATGCAGTCATAGATGACTACAGCCAGGATTTCTGTGTTTTATCATGATCCCCATGGTATGGACATCACCCCCAACCAGCAGGAAGCAGTTTGGAATGAATGACGCCCAAATTCCCAAATATTATTTATAAATGTTTGTTTTCATTTAAATGGGATTGGTTATAAATGGTAATAATCACAGTCAATCTCTTTTTAAAGGAAAAAAAGGAATAGGATATAGAAATGAATACTTCACATTGGTATGGATTTTCATTTATTGATACAACTTTAAGGTCAATTTTGCGATTTGTGTATTTCTCCTCTTGTTTAGATATTGTTATACAGATCTTTTAAAGTGTAATGCATAATTAAATAAGTGACAAGCACTGCAGTGGAGACAGGATGCTAAGAGTTCATATTCTCAATCATAAGCACAAAGCAGAGAGTGCGAACTGAAAGTAGGAAAGTGTTCTCAATCTCAAAGACCTGCCCCAAGTAGCAAAGGCTTTTTATCCTGCAACAAGGCTGCAGCACCTAAACCTCTCCAAACAATGCCACCAACTGGGGACCAAGTGTTCAGATGCCCAAGACTATGGAGGACATTCCTCATTCAAACCACACTGTAAAGGTGCTTGCCACCCTGCCTGATAAGCTGAGACAGATCCCAGAACCCAGGTAGAAGGGAGAAATCAGAATCCTGTAGATCATCCTCTGACCTCTATGCATGCCCCCCCCTTTGTGTGTGTGTGTGTGTGTGTGTGTGTGTGTGTAAGACACACACACACACACACACACACACACAGAGAGAGAGAGAGAGAGAGAGAGAGAGAGAGAGAGAGAGAGAGAAACATAAACCAAACTTTTAAAATATTTGCCAGACTTACGAGAATCAGAGTTTCCTAGACATGACTTACAGCACTTGCTATAGTTGCTTTGATGTTGATCACAAAGGTAAATCATGTTCCTCCAATTAAATGGAAATGCAGGGCTACATTTTTTATCATATGAACCTGTATGTAACACACACACACACACACACACACACACACACACACACACACACACACACACGATAATGTCATAGTCAGTATATATACACCCTGTATTTACAAATATTTTAGATGGCCTCACAAAACAAGGATTCACGAGTCCTGCAGCTTGAAGGCCAGCCAGCCAGCCAGTATAGCAGAATTGATGAGCTTCAGGTTTAATGAAACACCTTGTCCCAAAAAAATAAACTGAGAAAAATGTTGTTATCAACATCTGGCCTCCATGTGCACACACTCAGGGTGTAGGGATGCGGAGGACACAAATGTATCCAGTTTATTAAAAGAAGGGCTTACTTCTCACTCATGGATTAAACCCAAGTCAAAGAAATACTGAGAGAGTGGACAGCTGGCTGAGTGTGGTGGTGCATGCATGCCTTTGCTACCAGCACCAGGAAGCAGAGACAGGCGGATCTCTGTGTGTTTCAGAACAGCTGGGGCTACATAGAGACAATGTCTCAAAATCCCTTTCACAGAAATAAGAAGTGTCTTTAGCAACAACTTACAGATCCTAGCATCACAGTGCACCAACTGTGACCCACAAGCCTTATTTAACCTCGGCCTGTACAGAGGATCTTCAACATTTACAAACATCTGTGAACTGTTGCCAGAATTTTAAAGTTTGGATGACTAGGAGCTACAGAGATGCTCAACAGTTAAGAGCTCTGGCTGATCTTCCAGAGGACCCAGGTTCAGGTCCCAGCACCCACACAGTGGCTCACAATCATCTGTTATTCCAGTTTCAGGGAATTCAATGTCCTACTCTGACCTCTATAGGCACCAGGCATACCCATGGTACACATACATTCATGCAGGCAAAATACACATAAAACAGTAAGTAAATCTAATAAGTTTTACATTTGGGATTCCGCATTAAAATTGGTTTTTCTCTTGGAAATTGTATGTGGGAATACTGGCCCAACATTCCCCAGTGGCAACAGATGGCTGGAGCTGTCTCCTCTGCATGCTCCAGGAACTTCCCTGCCACCACCTATTGCTGTCATCTGCAAATTCCTGAGGTGTAGATATAAGACCATTGATCCTGGAAGGAAGGAGGCGAGAGTAAGGTGTACAGACACAGCAAGCAGAGTGTCATGGGGCTCACTCTAGCTGGGCATCACCTGTGGGGTTCTGCAAAAAGCACAGAAGCTAAGTTTCAAGGTCCTGCAGGCTCCATAATAGTCTGTGACCACCGGGTAAGAAATAACTAAAAGTAGGGTTTTTTTTATATTTTTTCATTCAAAATTTTTATTTCATTATGAAAGTTAAATTCAACATAGAGAGACAACAGGAGAAATTAGAATCTACATAGTCCCATGAAGGCCACAGAGGGTTTTATAGTTAGGTTGACACAGAAGATGGTATAGATCATGAACTCACAGTTGGGGCTGCCTACACAAGATCAAACCGGTGAACATTCCAGAATGGGAGTGCAGAGAGGCTCACAAGCTGCGACCCCACCTGAGCATATTGACAGCTGATGACTGCTGGAGAAAGAAAAGCTGTTTTCTTTAAGCACGTGGCCACTGGATTGCTCCGGCAGATGACATGGTCATGGGTGGCACAATCTGGGTTTGGTAGATTTTATTTACTAATAAAAAAAAAATGAAGTGATGACAGAAAGAGGGAGTAGTGGATCTGAAAGGAGTTAGGGAGAGAAGTGGGGGTGATTATGATTAAAATATATGGAATATGTGTATAAAATTCTTAAAAAGCTAAAAGTAAAGAGAACTAACAAATGTTTTAAAAATTCTTATTTGATCTATAATTACTCCCTCAGGTAACTAAACATTACTGGCCCATATAAAATAAACAATAAAAAAAAAGAACCAGGTAAGAAAGGGAAAATTATTTTACACGGAATGACCACTCACAATATATCTTGCCACCACTATGATTTAAAGACTCTTTTATACTTTATTCAGAACATTTGCAATCATCATGGGCTAGTAAGACACTTGCCTGGCAACCCAAGTCCAATGCCTGTGACCCACAAAAGGTGGAAGAGCTTGGCAAAGTCACCCCCTCTGGCCTGTACACAAATGCTGCAGAACATGTGCCTCCCCAATAAAAAAATAAGCTTTATTATTTCATTATCGTATAAAGGTACCCATCGCTTCTTTTTCACTTCCTGTTAATCGTCTTTATTTTTCATTTTTTTATTATTGTGTGTGTACAATGTGTGTGTGTGAGTGTGTGAGCTGAGATATGCCACAGCCTATATACGGAGGTCAGAGGACAGCTTGCAGGAGTTAATTCTTAGGACTGAATTCAGATCGTCAGGTTCAACTGACAAGTGCCCTTACTGGCCAAACCATCTTGCTGGCCTTTTTAAAAAGAATGCTTTTTATTAACATATATCAGCTACTCATAAAAATGGATTTCATTATGACATTTTCATACGTGTATGTGATGTACTATGACTCCATTCACCCCAACTGTCCTCACACTCCCATGAATCCCCTTCCACTTTCCAGTCAGCCACTTTTCTGTTTCTAACTTTTTTTTAAGAGTAATACCTTTTTCTGAATAAAACCCATGTGCTACGTACGGTAGGAGTGTGATAACTCCCTTCCCATCTGACTTACTGGCTATCAATGCTACCCAGTTTCAAATGTTTTGAAGATCATGTTGCTCCTGTACAGAGAACGCCCCAAATATACAACAGATAAAAGAGCCGCTCCATTTTAAAAGGGAGTATGAAGGCCTAAAGCAAAAGCTGGCTCCTCACAGAGGAGTGGACCCTATGTCACTACACTCAGTCGATTCCAATGCCCTTTTAAGAAGCCTGCTGGCCTGGAATGTTCCTAAAGGAAACTGTTGTTGATTGCAGGGAAATCCATGGATTTAGGAGCCTGCCATGCAACTGGCAAAGCAGACAGTTTCTAAAGTGAAATTGATGGAGGATAGGTCACAAGAGAAAGGTACAGAAGGGGCCAGGAGAGAGTGCTGGGTGTGCTGTAGGTCAATCAAAGCCCAACTCAAGATCCAGACCCAAATGGCTTAGGGCAGATGCTTACTACACATGGATTGGCTCTTTAAATACCACACCCCTTTCTAAACCAAATTCTAGAGGTAACTACAGTATCTAAAGAAGCCATGAGCACAGCTGTAAGGAGTCAAGATTCTCAAGTACACACAGCTCTTCCTGCTCTCCATACACTCAGACCTCCCCAGTCACCGGCTCTGTAGAACACAGTGCTGGGAACCACTGCCCTGGGAAGTCAAGTAAGAGTTTACCCTTGAAACTGGTAACCTGTGATCATAATCATACATGTAATCCAAAGCCATAAATCTGCTGGACAATGGTGCTTCATGCCTTTAATCCCAGCACTCAGGAGGCAGAGACAGTTAGAACTCTGAGTTTGAGGCCAGCTTGCACTACAGAGTGAGTTCCAGGACAGTCTATGCAGAAGAATGCTGTCTCAAAAAAAAAAAAAAAAAAAAAAAAGAAAGAAAGAAAGAAGGAAAGAGAAAGGCTAAAGCTACAAATCAATTTTGTATCTAAATATCTAAATATTGTTTTGAAAGCATTATTGAAATAGATGTGCATATCAAACCATTATGAAAATCAATGAACAAAAGCACTAACTTTTCCCAGGCAAAACTCTGAAGAACAAGAAGTGTATGAGAAGCAACCACCTGTTTCTAGTCCTCCACAACCCTGAAAACAAAACCCCCTTTTACCAGATCTCAGCCTTATCTCAAATAACTGACCAGTCAGCACCCCTGACATCTTGGATGTTTTGTGATGAATAAACAAAATGTTTTAAAAAACTTTAAGGATAACAGCAGGTAAAATTTAAAAATCTTAAGCCATTAGACTTTTTTAATTCCCTAAAAGGAGGAAGAGGTCCTATATTTCTAAAGATCCTTGATTTCCTCATCCTCAGGTGTCCCAGCAAGTAGAGTATCAAAGTCCTGGCTTGAAAGCATCACTGTCAATTACAGAGAAAAGGAGGGAAAGGCTAGCTGGATCCAGAGGTCAGATATTTACATAGCTGCAGGTTTCTTTTCTATCCTTCAGTAATTGAAAAGGAAATGAAAGCGGTGTTTTCCCTTTGCAAAGGATGAATACAACTTCACTTAGTGAGGGGGAAACCTTCAGCATA